>NC_039262.1:6722166-7412176 GCF_003368295.1 Carassius auratus
CTGGCTAAGCTTTGTTGTCGAAGCAGCCTGTGCATGCAGGCATCTGTGCAGAATGAGGTAAACATGTTTTAAATGCATGATATACAGAATGCAAAATGTAATGATTAAGAAGAAGTATTGAGGTAATCGAAAAGGAGAAAACTCTTATTTTTGGCCTTGTGTGACCTCTCAGGTCACAAACGTACTTTAAGTACTTACATAAAATGTGAGTGCTTAGACGGCAACAAACCGCAGTACTAAAGGGGGCGCTAGAGTTACAGTGTCGTTAAACCAGATGTGTTCAAATTAGTTATAATATTGACTTCTATTTGATCAGCTAATTACCTAGGGCTGGATAATATGACTGAGAAAAAAAAAAGAAAAAAAAAAGGGATAACTTGCCCAAAAACGAAAATTCTGTAATTACTTCCACATAGCATTCCAAACCCATAAGACCTTTGCTCAGTTTCGGAACACAAATTAAGATATGTTTGATGAAGTCCGTTATCTGACCCTCCATTGACTGCAAGGGTACTACCACAGTCAAGGCACTTAAAATTATGTTTATAAACCATATATAATCAATAAAGTTGCTTAAACAATTAGAAGAAGAAAAAAAAGAAACAGCACCATGCATGTATGTATAGTTTAATACAAAGGACCGAAAATTAAATCACAAAAGTAGGCTACTTAAATAAGGCTACATAAATTTTACGTGGCTTTCTAAACATGCCGCTCTTGAGCGAGACGCGAGTGCAACGCTGATAGATGTCCCTTTAAAAAATGTGATAAATATGCATTCTGTGTGAATGGCTTGGTTGTAGTTTGATGTAAACAACATCTCCACGCTGATGCTCTCATTTTCCGCAATATATGGAATGAACAACGTAGCAGTGCCACATCTATTGGGTTCAACAGGATAGGCTGACACAAGCATTAAAATGCAATGCCACTTACATTGTAATCGCATTTCGTGCGCCACTGAAAAGGCTGCCTGATGTCTGACACAGACCTAAAATTTGAATGCAATGTTTTTGCATTCAAATGTGGATTTTTTTATTTATTTTTTTAATTCAACAAATATTCACATTTTTACAGCCCTAGTGTGCAGCGCATTAAGGAGGACAAAAAAGACAAGGGGAGTAGCCTATTATGCCAGTGTTCAGACAAATAATGCTGACTCACAAGCCTGTAAGTATGTTTTCATATTTAAGGTATTCACCACTAACTATTCAAACGTGAGTTTTAAGCATTTTAACGCATGGTCCCTGAACAGTAAAATAAACCTGGGGGAACGTGTGACAGATGCACTCTAGGATCATGTGGTTCAGTGCATGACACAGATCCTGTGGTTTGCGATTGTCTGGCCTGTCTCCACAGGAACAGATGGGTGTGAGTGACAGGTCAGGTGTGGAATAAGAGCCTTGTCATTTCTGAGGGTGTTACTGACTGAACAGACGCCTGATCATAATGCACGGGCACACTCCAAGCGTCCAGCCAGTAAACTCTCCAATTAATCACTCAGGAGTTGACGTGGCCTGCACCGGTCAAGGACCCACTCAAATCAACCATCACTGACAGGGACGAGCTGACTGCAAGAGTAATCGATATAGCTTTGGTGTTTCTCAGTAGGGCTGTCAAGATATCACACTTTTAGTAATCTATATTAAATGAAATACCACAGCCATATTACTAATATACAACATTAAAAATAAATAAATTAAAAACTATTGATTTAATCATATTATAAATCAAATATAATTTTTTTATTTTTTACTACTACTACTACTACTACTAAAGATTACAATTATTTTGAAGCAGTATTTTTATTATTATTATTAGGATTATAAAATGGTACATTATTATATTCTACAATATTTGCAGTGGTGTTGAAAAAATTAAATGGTGTTTACCCTGTAAAGACTAAAATGCCTACCGCTCAACACCATTAAACCAATTGCTGAAAGCAGAAAATGTTCGCTCGCATTTTCCATGTCACTGATGGAACCTCACAACTATTTTCAAACCTCTAAATGTTACTGCACTTGAGCAAACGTGCAAATCAAGCACAGTCACAGCAAGCTCTCACGTTTAGAGCTCACCGCAATTACGCAGGAATCAATTAGCTACTACGGCTGAGAGAGCAGTGGGCCAACAAGCTACCGACTTTAACAGCAAAAGTAGGCCTTCGGAGTCTCACGTAGACTGCAGTCGGCAGTCCCAGACTTGTCAGGCACTGAGTGAGCCACCTGGAAGCACCAGGTCCCGTGAGTGGGCAGTGAAGTCGTTCAGGCTTAAAGTGAGAAACCTTGAGCCCGGCATCGGATGAACACATGGTGCATGGGAGGATACAAGCAACACCTCTGCTTATAAACCACATGTCCACAGGAGGCCTGGCACCACCTTTTCAAGCTTTATGCCTCTGCAGGCGGTGGCAAAACAGCCATAGAACCAGTCAGGGCTTGTCCCTTTCTGAAAAATACTATGACACTATATGAGTGTCCTTCTTTCTCCATAGAAAGTCAAAGTGCTTAATCAGATAAGTGTACAGAAGGTTTGCACTTTCTAAAACTTCTTTACTTCGATATGGACACTTAATGTTCAAAATAATGTGTTAGTTGTATCTTTAAGTGATGTTGTATATTTTGGGATGTAAATATATGTAAAGACAAGGACTAGATTTATTGACTCATGACCATAAGATACTATGATACCATTACTGTGCCAGTAATTTTACTGGATTGAGTAAAATTATATTTTAATGTGTGTGTGTGTGTATATATATATATATATATATATATATATATATATATATATATATATATTTTACACACACACACATACATACATATAACATATATACACACACACTTATTTTTTCTAACCAACAACCAACGCTCATTAACCGCTTATTAACCATTAACTGACAAGATTATTTTAATTTTTAATTTATTTTAATTGAATTTAATTAAATTAGAAAGTATCCGTGTCTGTGACCCATTAAAAATACTAACATTTGTTTCCTGGGGATCAATTTTACATGCGCAAAAACCAGCAATTCGCAGAACATGAGGATTCAAGTTCGTCAAATCACATCACGCACCTGCAGCGATTCTGTGAGTGGAGAAAACATAATAAAGCTAGGTTGTATATAACAAATAAATAGGCCGATACGAGAAATATATTTTTAATTAATAAATTAAGAAAATGAACGAAAAAACGCAGTTTCGGTTCATTTTGGTGCTGCAAGAAAGGAAACAAACAGCAGAAACCGATATCCTACTTTTCTTTAGGCTTTTTACAACTTAAGAAAATTTTTACAATTCTGATTATATTTCTGACTAAAAGGAGCAGCTGCTTTCACTGTTAGAAGGAAAAACTCAAGTGATTGAGCTGGCGCTGTATGTGTGGACAAAGTTAAACTTTGCTACCTTGACCATGTAGCCTGTTCATTACCATCATAAAATTCAGTCAGTTAAAGGCAAGACGAAAATAAAAATGTTTAAGACGAGATTTAAAATAAGCATAGCATATTTTAACCATGCAGCAAACTTTCTATTTTGATAAATAACTGAAAATAAATAAATAAAAGACTTTTTAAACCGTTTAACATTGTACTAATCAGTCAAAGTTGGGTTAACGGTTAAAATGAAAATCCCTCTATATATATATATATATATATATATATATATATATATATATATATATATATATATATATATATATATATATATATATATGTTTTTTTTTTTTTTTTTGATGCACTATGAATTACAGTTAGAGGTATTTTAACACTTCTAACTGTGATCCAAATTTTGAGCTGCTCAAATCTGAATTGAAAAACATGTGAATGCCTTTACATTTACATATGCAAGCACTCTATCCTGCCCCATAGCAACAACCTCCCAGTATGCTGCTATATTCTAATACATGTGACAGCAGACATACAGAGCCAGACCCTAGTCTGTCTGTCTAAGCAGGATATCATGCAACATTCCAACCATCTCAATGTCACATTTTTACGCAATGCTATAATAGACATCGACTTCACGGATTCTTGCAGCATATTTTAAAGGTTTTGATGTCATGATTGCTTCACACAATACTTTTTTTTTTAAGCCAATACAGCAGTATAACCCTTAGCAGTAGAAAGATCATGAATCATCTCAAGTAGTGAGGATACACTCATCCGCCCTTAGACTAAACAGAGCTCAGAAAAGTGCTGACAGCAGAGTTTCTTCATACCAACAAAAGCAAACAAAAGGTTAAGAGTTCACCAACAGATGACCATACATGATCACCACTAAGCCAAGATGTCATACTGATTCATCATTCATCAGTATGCCGAGTTTGTAATTTCACTAAATATGAAAGTCTTACAGTCTTTACAAATCTGGATTCGATTTCAGCTCACATCCATTTTATATATATATATATATATATATATATATATATATATATATATATATATATATATATATATATATATATATATATATATATATATATATATATATATATTCATTCATTCTTTTTAGTATAACAGCTCTGAATAATAACCAGTTATTGTTTCTTAACAATAATTTTAACTTTCACTTCAAAAAGATGAAGGAATGAAGACTGTGCCCTTCAAATGTGGAAAAAGAACAGCAGAAGGCCATGGGGCTCTTGTGTTCTCTGCACTCTCAGAAGCAGACAGACAGAAAAATCCCCAGATCAGTACCACACATCATCCTCAGAATAACAAATGGAGGGAAGTAATGCGGCACTGAACAAATTCACTCGTTCTTCCTCAAACACAAAGGTTTCACCTTATGTACAGAGTCGAGGCATCTCCGAGAGGTCATGAGCTGAGATGTTAACTTAAGTTCCCTTTCAGAGAATTGAACCGGGACGCCTGCAATGCCGAGGGGTAGAACAGACCAAGCAGGACAAGCAAGAAATGCTAATGATTTACTGCAGTATAGACATACATAACATGCAGAGCATCACTATCCCAAACAAACACATATGGCTCCAGGTGACTTATTCGACAATCACTTCAATCAGCTCTGCAAACTATAACGACTGCATATGCCAGATGCCTGCTGTCTCATAACATGCATCTATATTTGCGATAATGGCTTTAAATGTAACTATCGGCATCGGCCCGATATGAAAAATTATGCCGATATATCTTGCCGATAAGAGGAATACATGAACGCACAGGGTGTGTAGCGATCAGATCCTAATGCCCACTCAGTTAGGAATTTTATTTCATTAGCTGATGGCCTACTTCTAATGAAATAAAAGCAAAATAACCAATCAACATTTAGACGGTTTCTGATTAAATAAAGCAGTAATTGATGGCATAAAATTATGAGTAGCCTGTGTTTTAATTTGAAGGTCAGGAGCTTTAGCTTACACAAATAAAAAAAAAGAATAAAAAAATAAATAAATAAAAATCACAAACATTACACTTGTAAATTAATTCTATATACACGGATTTATTCATTGTGTAATGTTATATTTTTTAAATTATGATCTCAATTTTCAAAGATTTTTTACAAGATTTTTTTAGACCTTTTACAAATGTTAAATCTTAAAATAAAATGTTAAGGTTAATACTGCATCTTTCAAAAAAAGGAAGTTGAAAAATATCAGCATATCGGATAATCAGCACAATCCAATATGTTCCATCCCCAATATTATATTATTTGTAAATGTAAGACCTGCTAGTCTTACAGAAACCACTTTGACAGGTGATGTCAAATATTAAATTAAAAGAGCCAGTTGTATTTGTAAAGTGCTTTTCACAATGCAAACTGCTTTAAAGCAGCTTTACAGAAAATAGTGTCTCAGTACCCAAAGCGACAAAAAGGCAAATGTGCCAGGGAGAAACATATAAAGCACATAATACGGTGATACTGAATAAACAGTTTTAAACTGTATAGACAGAAAAACCTGTCCCCGACTATACTGCTGAGCTAATTTACATAGATGGTGATGAAAAGAAAAAAAAAACACATCACTCCCCATCTGTTAAGAATACATGCACATGCTGGAGAGTTGTTAATTTGTGTGTGGAGAAACCACATGATGAAGTGTATTATAATCCATTGATTTATTACATGATCAAACAAACTCATTACTCACAACACATATATACACAAACACACATTTATACACAAACACATATACATAATATATGTGTGTGAGTGTGTGTGTGTGTGTGTATGTATATATATATATATATATATATATATATATATATATATATATATATATATATATATATATATATATATATATATATATACACACACACACACACACACACACACACACACATATACATATACACACACACTGTATATGTACGGTACTTACTGTATAAGCTACTGTAACTGTTGATTGATAAGCACTCTCCATTTTAGTGCCCTACGCTCATCTCTGGGTTAAAAATAATTAGGTTGGTACCTCTGCCCATCCTAAATTTAACATAAGGTGGTTGAGTTTAATATTCACTTGCTGTAGTGATAACCTCAAGCCACTTTTACCTCAAGTTCTAACCTAAGCAGCACAAGCCAGAGGGTATGGTTTATAGTCTCTATTTTTACTCAGACTTCAGAGAACACCAAGATTAGTTATCAGGAAAGACATCAAGCATGATTACTTTTCCATATGTTCATGATACAGAAATATCCAGAAATCATATACAATAAATCCTCTACATGTCCACTAGACCTTGAGGGCCTCAACCGAGCACTCTCTTGGAGACTTACACGTCACGTGTCATTGCTGCGTGATCCAAACCTCCACCCGCAGTGAGTCTTCCTACTCCTGTTCTTCTCCAAAGCGTCGTCCAAAGATTCCTCGGAGTCTGAGGTGTCCTCGAAGCTGTCAGACGCCTGACGGGTCTGTGGGACTCAGAGAAGAGGCTGGGACAAGCTTCGCCGTTAGGACCCCTCCCTCAGGGCTAAATCAGGCAGGCTGGGCAGTCCCTTCAAGAATGCCCCCTCTCCCCAAAATAAACCTGCTGACTGAAGGGTGTCATGAGCTCACTGATATTTTCTTTTCTCTTTCACCCCATGTCTCTCATACATTTCCCAACTGGGGCAGTAGAGTAGTGACAGTTCATTTACTGTCCATTAAATCAAACCCAGATGGGATGATATACTAAATCTAACAAGCACGAATGACGACTAGTAGTTAAAAAGTTATGCTTGCATGAAGGGCACAAGTGGGCTGCGAACCACAGGCTTTGAAATGAATGCACTATTAATGCTGAATAATAGTTCTTGGTCAAGTATAAGACCCTTAGAGCTAATATTACATATCTGAAATGATCCTGTGGTAACAAGGGTCACACAAAATTAAGAATAGGCTCACTTAGTTGGAATTTGAATTTAAATGGTCACATTGAACAAGAAGTTCACCTGGACTCACAGGAGCAATTCACTGAAATGCAATACAAAGTAATGTTTCTTTCACTCTGGTCCAGAAAGGTTAATTGAGGTTAAGGTTAGTCTGTCTGTTGTTCGTTCATCATTTGATCTATCATTCTTTCTGTCTACCATCTGTCATTACCATCTATTGTTCTGTCCAGTCTTTTAATCGGTTGCTCTGTCCATCCTTCCTATCTATTGCTTTATCTATCATTCCATCCATCCATTATTTATCATTCTATCTGTTGTTTGTTCTATCATTCTTTCCATCCTCTCGATCCCTCTTTTATTCCTTTCTATCAATTGTTCTGTCTATCTGTCGATCTATTAAAAATAACTTTTTTCAAAACTTTCAAACAAAGCTCTATCATGCCCACATACAAAATTCATCTTGTTTTAATACATTTCACTATTTAACATTTTTAAGAAATACAATGTATTTTAATCCTACTTTGCATTAAAATTCAAATTGCCTCGATTCAATTGAGGAACTTTACATTTAAAAGGCAATTCTCAAGTCATTTCTGAATAGCACTAAACTCTGTACTAAACTCTGCTTTCCAATGCTCCAAGTGGTAAGGAACAAGAGGCTAAAGATTCCAACCCTTAAGGTCTATTTCCTCACAAGTAAGTACCCTCAGTACATGGCGCAGTGATGTAACTGGCAAACAAGGGGTTAGTCCTTCAGTCTGCAGAGGCTTTTCTAAAGTTACCATGGAGAGGAGCTCTGCGGTGAAATCCTATCCTTGAAAGAGAACGTACAGGCCACCGAAACCAAACTGCAAGTTTGAATGAGCTGGGATCCAAACAGAGAGCCACTATTAAATAGATCCCTTAAAATACAGACAACCCTGTATCTTTCTCCAAGCTAACCTTTCAATCCTGGCCATTTGTTGAACCTGTCTCTATGGTGACTTGGCCCCGTCCATCCATCTGAAGAGATGGGACCGATAGACTTGGAGGGGATTGGAAAGAAAAGGGACCAAAACTTTTTGCTGTTCTCAGACTATCTGGGATTTGGTCGAAACATTCAGAAGGAGAGCCAAAGTCAGTTCCTCCACATCTAGTTTGGAACTGTTGGACGTTTTTGTGGTGTTTCACATAGCAAGTAAGGCTTGGGTTAAATCCCATATTAGCCACCACAGCGAGGGCCTTTGTGTGTTTACTGAGAAACTGAGGAGCAATACAGTGACTCAAGCATGGAGTCTGGCAGAGCTTGATCGGAATTATCAAATAAAACCCTCAGTGGCAAGAAGTTGTTTGCTAGCGACGGGGTGTTGCTACAACAACGTGAAGGTAAAGATCAATGGGAAACACAGTTTTTATGCTCTGAATAATGGGGCAAATCAACCAACCCCAGGTGGCACCACTGGGTTTTACTGGTGCTGCTTTGTACAAAAAAAAAGAGAACTTAAAATAAAAAAATAAAAAAAATGTAATATCAGTGTACTATTTCTGAACATAAACAATTCGGTCCCTAACAGAAAACAAATAGAGGGTAATTTTGATCTGCTGAGCAGAAACATAGACGTCAGGTTGTGGCCTTCTTGTATCAGCTGCCAAACTTGTGTCTTGTTGTTGACAAAGTGCTGACTATTCAGCTGTACGCTCAGTTTCTCAGGAAATTCTACCGCAGCCGCTGGCCAACTGCATTCTGATCTCTAAACAACCGGAGTAGCCGATGGATAGCGCTTTCACATGCACTTTCCTTTCTGTATCATAAAGAACAGAGAGATGCTGTTACATGGAATCAGGTGAATATTCTAATGGAAATTTAAACCTTCCCTGTCAACAAACTTACATCAGAACTATTTGCCTAATGCATTACATATTCCAGTAGCTTCTTTGGAAACGCTATACAATAAGGTTTCATGAATTATCATGAAGTAATGAAAAATACATTTACAGCATTTTTTATCTTGTTTACATTGCTAAAACTTTTTTACATTTAAAGTTCTATAAATTAACGCAAGCTAATGTATTATGAACTAACAGGAGTTAAAAAGTTGATTCTCCCAAAAATGACATTACTGTCATCCTTTACTCACCTCAATGACTAAGACAAATGAATATATATTTAGGTAACCAAAGAGTTATCTGTTAGTTCATGACACCTAATGCATTAACTTATAATAATGAACTGAACAAAGGCTGAAATCAAGCAAAGAATATCTGGATGTCACATGGAACAAAATCACGTTTTGCTAGGCTGGGAAGCGGCTCCTGCCAACCTGGTCACGTAAAAAACAACAGGTCGCCCTCGGTGCTCTGTCACTCAGCTTACCAGCAGATTTCAACTGGTAAAAGCAGGATCTAGTGCTTCAGTGATGCTGAGAGCATAATCCCTAAATCTTTTAATATCATGTAGAAAATGTTCGGACAGAGGAGGAAAAAGTCATGGACAAGTGAAATATCTGGGCCAAACTGCTCAATAACAGACACCAGGAGTGAGCAATGTGACAAATTCTTATTTCAAGGCAAGTAAGCTTTTTCTTAAAAAATAAATAAATAAAAAGTTCTGCTATATTAAAAACGGTTAATAAATAAAATACTTTTCATAATTTATTTCAAATCGACGTTAACATCAAGTTTTTTCATTATAAGCTTATAAATACTACAAATAACAACCTGACAAGTCCCAAGACTCTACTTGGTTTGCCTTAGAGCAGCTACCTACCCAGTTAACTCAGGACACAAGATCCATTGATCAAGTACACCTTAGAATATTGATTGTTCTGGACCACAAAACTGATACATTGCATTGATTGTGTGCAGTCGATTCTTTGGCACTGTACACAAAAGATATGTCTCCTTTAGGGCTGCACGATTAAACGCATGCAATTGTCATGCGTGTCTCGTTAGTAAAGCTGGTTCTTTGATTAGTACTAAATGTCCATCACCTGCTTTCAAATGGAGCAGCACTTAATACATGGAGCCGTAGTTCGCTGACAAGCTACACAATACCGCTTCATAATCGCAGATGAATCGCATGCAGTTATGAACGTGATATTGTGTAGCTTGTCAGCGAACTTCTGTATATTAAGTGCTGCTCCATTTGAAAGCAGGCGATGGATATTTACCGCTAATCACAGAACCGGCTTTACTAACGAGACACGCATGACAATCACATGCGATTAATCGTGCAGCCCTAGTCTCCTTGTAGGAAACATCTCACGCAAAAAAAATAAAAATAGAGGAATCCACACTGATATCCATGAGACTGGGATAATCTATCCTTCTTTCAAACACATCATCATCATCATCCAACATAAATACTCCATATTTACACGCATGAAACAAATACAGTGAAAACTTCACTGCTAGTTTAAACTAAATTGCGAACGTGAGTGTTCACTTCGCAGTAAACATACTGAGAGATGGTTTGTGATTTTAGCAGGAACAGATTTGCAATCAATTCCAAAAGTCATAAACAAGATCACTTGTAAATAAATGAAATGGACAATATAATGAGACGAAGCAGTAGATTGCCTGATATGTAATTGTAATGATAATGAGCCACAACACAAAAGGGCATCTGTCACGTGCAACTGAAGTTTTTTATTATGATAATGACAAGGCATAGCATAAACTCTGAAGCAAACAGAAATAATGTTCTCATTGCTACCCCTCCAAATCCAGGGATGTGTTTGAGTCTTTCTCTCCCGCTTTCACTGAGGTAATCAAGTCCACATGGAGGTGAGAGTGAGCCGCTCCGGTACCAAACATGGCAATCAGCGTGTGATGAGTCATGCTGCCTTTTAAGCTGCCTTAACCCCCTGCTCTCCATTTTTCACTCAGAGAATAACTCTGGAGTCAGAGATCTGGAAGCTTGTGGGTCTCCACATTCCACTCAGAGCTGGAACTTTAAGTGATCTGGGTTGTTGAGCTCATCAGTGTGAGCTGAGGCAACTCCAAAGAGGACAAAAAAAAAATAATAAAAATAATAATTCACTGAATACTTTCCACCTCTTCAGGCTATCACTCATGGAGCACAAAAAAACTGATGCAGAGTACAAAAGCAGCACAGCACGCTTCAACCACAAAGAAACCAACAAAGAAACAAAAAAGAACTTGAAATGTAGACTTTTTGAACCATGCCAGAATTTCTGAGTTAAGACAATCATAACTAGAATCAAATGCATCAGCTTTCAAAAGGTGTGGGTCAAGAATGTTTTTTAAATCTTTTAGAAAACATTTTTTTGTGCTCACTAACTTTGAACATATTTGATCAAAATACAATTAAAACAATATTGTGAAATAATAATATTTAGGATACCTTTTCTATTTTAATTTTTTTTTAATATTTTTGGGACAGCAAAGCGGAATTTTCAGCAGCTATTACTCCAGTCTAGGGATGTCAGTGATTAATCGGTGATCGATTGTCGATAAGAGGTGCAATAGATTAAAGCTATTGATGGTCTGTTAACCAATTAAATTTAAGCCTGTATGCGGCTCGTGCACAGAACACGTGCGAGCGGCTGTGAGTGACAGTTACGGTATATAAACGCATCATCATTCATAATGTACAAATTAAGCTTTTAATGTGATTTAAACTTTAAAAGTACATTAAAATAGAAACATAAAAGTTCTTCAACATAAAGCAATAGAAATGTAGTAACTAATTAATTTCCCCATATAATTGTTTCATATCATGTGCTTTGCAGGGCTGCGGGACACAGTGACAGGACATATAGTCTATGCATTCCTACAACTTGTTAATAAGTTCCTACGACTTATTAATTGGTGGCAATTGTCCAATTTTGTCCAATTGTTAATTTTGTTCCCTAAATAACCCATGATTTAACTGAAATAAGGGAACGAATTAATAACTCTTTACCACAGTAAGAGATGCGAAAACAGTGATTAAAAGTGAAAGATAATAAAATAAACCTGTGAAATAAAAGGGTTAGACTATGAAGATTTCGGAAAAGAAACAATGCCTAAAAAACTGTTTCGCTGCAGCAGCGCTGATGTAAGCAGTTAATGTGCAAAGCAGTAACACGCGCGCCATTTGGGATCATTTTATTTTAAATACCATATGTTCATTGAAAACATTGCAATTGGGTTTTAAAATACAACAACGAGCACCACAAAACCATTTAAAGAGGCGCGTTTAGCTTAGCAGTCTCCTTGCGGGATAGGAAACGGTCAACATAGTAAAATGACCGCACGCTCGCTTCTTTTTATGAAATGATCATAATCACATCGATTCATTTTAGAATCCTGATACTAGCATTTTATTCAGACTAAAACCCCTTTAATTCAAGTGAGAAATGTTTTGGGTGTGTGTGCGGGGCTTTTGCTCATCCTGCCATGCCGGTGCAATAGACCGTTTCGCTGCATTATGGTTAACGATTAATTGATTCCTTGATCGTTAATCGTTATTCACTGCAATAGACAATTTTGCAGCATTATGGTTAACGTTTAAACGATTCCTTGATCATTAATCGTTATTCACTGCAATAGACAATTTTGCAGCATTATGGTTAACGATTAATCGATTCCTTGATCGTTAATTTAAACGATGATAGATCATGGAAATAATCAATATTTTACATCCCTAATTTTAATAGTTTTTATTTAAATGTATCCTTACTGGATTAATTTCATAAAAAAAACAAAAAAATAGTTAAGAGTCTTAACTATCCCAGACTTTTAAATAATACTTAAACTACAAGGATATGCAAGGTCTGAGGTATGTGAAACTGCTTATGGTGCAAGGAACCTTAACTAATTTACAAATGACTTCAAATAAAGAAGTAAAAATTAAATACTACAAAAGTGCAGAATATAGACCCTTTGTTGACACGTGTATCCCAGGCATAGTCAGCAGGGCAAGAAAAAAAAAAATACCCTCAAGTGAAACATCCAGATCACAAGTAAAACAAGACAGAGTGTGATCCAAGGCACATTTAACAATAATGCTAACTGATTTGGCAGCAGTTGGTTTAATTAAATCCCAAGGCCGCAGGACCTTAATTACGAAGCAGAAGTCAGCCGAAGCCAAGTGACCCAAGCCTGGCCCTATGCTAAACCCCTCTGCCGTCTCCTGGGACAGCTGTGACCTGTATTCACTCAAGACCTTACAGCCTCCCTCCATTCAGTGCTACATACATCACACAGGTCAATTATCCGTATCTACTGCATAGCGATGATAGAATATAAAACATGAGATGTCAGAGTGAAGGCTTATCGTGCAATTCACATTAATAACACGTTCAGCAAAGTGGCAAATTTGATCTTCATAAAAAGCATTATGAAGTGTTTTTCACCCTCAAGATTGAGCGGTTACATCAAGTGTTCTTTGTAGTGAGTTTTTGAAAGAAACTAAAAAGAGTGTATCCAGTCATTCAACAACTCTATGGCTTTAATGGGCAAGCTGTCATTAATCACGCTGCGCGCTGCACGGCTCTTAAAGTCAGCTCAAACTCTCAAGTCAGCCAAAGAGTCCGCTTGGGGGTGGAGGGGGGGGGGTTTCAGCAAGACTGCAGGCCGATTATTTTCAAGATATCTTAAAAGAAAAATTCCTCAGTGGAACACAAACATATTCACATTTTGGCATTTTTTTCTTGCACCCTATGGAGTGTGTAATTGATTTAGATAGTAATTGGTTTCAAAATAACACCATCTCACTCCATCATAGGCTTCTAAGAGGGTTATGTGACTGGAAATAGAAATCTGACCCATTCAAGACAAAAACACTGATGTTAACTTTTTATCTCTCAGTACCAAACAACAGACCAACAAATACATTTCATTCATCACCACTAATCAGATCAGAGAAGCTGACGAATTCCCCATCACTTAAAAACAATTAACGAAAGCCTCTGTGTAGTACTTTTCATATATTAACATTTTCTTTGATAAAAATACATACTGCTTAGTTTTACTATATATTGTTGCATAAATGATCAATAACCATTTTTATTGTTGTGTTCCCTTTCACGATTAGTTTCGTGAAAAAGTTCAGAAAACGGGACATCAGTTTTAGAAATCAAATATAATAAAACTAAATAAAATTAGATTCATGTCTAAATAACAAAGGTGCAAACAATTAACGAATGGTCAAAAAAAAGATTGTTTTCTATATATATATATATATATATATATATATATATATATATATATCTCATCCAACTCTAGTGATAATGAAAGAAAAAAAACTAACATTGGAAATGATCAGCACCATTCATACATTTGGGTCGCTCCTTTCGATTGAGAACAAAGCATATTGGGATATCTTTCTTGCGCAAAACCACTTTGGATATTTCTCATCTCAATAGCGCCTTTGATTAGCAGAACGTGTCAAGACCACGTGAGGAACCCTTTCACGGTCTCATTTCTCTTAAATCATAACTTCTATTAATTACGAGCTGCTTAGCTCTGGGTCTAGAGCTCTTCCTTCGCTCTGCGCCGAGCACCATATTCCCTCGCGGACAGCCGAGAGAACACTGATCAAATAAAAAAAAAAAGAGAGAGAAGTAGAGAAATTCTTCACATATTCACTCCAGGGCTGGCCACGTGCCACAAAAACACTCTAGAGGCCCTTTCAGCACATGGCCGGTGGGAGGATGGGGTGCTTGTGAAGAAAAGAAGGGAAGGAGAAGTAGGAGTGCTGGTTAATATTCTGACAGTGCGACACAGTCAGGCTGGATGCCGCAATGAAACTACACCAAATTTTTAATGTGCTGCCATTGGCCAACAGGAGCAGAGAAACTGCACTGTCCTCTAAACAGCCCCAGAGGACCAGCAGCACATATATATATAGCTGTGTGATGGCAGTTGTAATTGATTTAATTGAACCAATCTGATCATGTCCAAGCAAATGCATCATGAAGACAGAATACTGGCCACCTGACAAACAACAACTAGCACATACTGGTGCTCTGGATCATTCTATGCATCTGTCCATGACACCCTGTTAGTCTTTATTAACCCTCTCTGGTAGGGCTAACAGTTATGAGAAGGTTCTGCTGTTGATGCCTAATGAAAGGCAAGGACCTGTTGTCTGATGTTGACTGAGGCTCACCTGTTTCACCCACTGCTGCAAGTGTATTTGGGATTGACACAAAGACAGACAGAAAAAAGACAGCTGAAACATTTTCAGCTGTTTTACAACCTTCAATTCTGGCACGTCAATAGCATTTCCATCACCCTTCAAATTGAGCAAACTCAAATTGTGAATAGAATATAAGTCTAAGGGAAATGCGTCAATTTCGCAAAAAGCTCCTATATTTCGCAAAAAAAAGTGTTCATGCTCACATGAGGTGGGTTTTTGGGTAATTCAAAAAAGGAATTATTTCGCAAAACTGCAATTGAAACTTTTTTTTTTTTTTTACAGGTGACACGGCATATGCAAAATGTCATATGATTATTCTTCAATGTACTATAACCCCCAAGAAAGACTTCAAATGTGGTCGAGCTCAAGTGTAAGGGGCTTTTTCCCTGCCATTAATGCTTAGACAATTTACACTGCACATATCTGCGTGGCTCTGATACGGCCACCGGAGTTGATCTTGGCAACTCTAGTCAATGCTTGTGTTAATATGAGCTGCGCCGTGCTGCTTTTGTTAAGTTAAAGGCATACACTTGTAACACTTCCTATTAAATATAGCCAGAATCCTTCGAAATCCCACCAAATTCCATTGCCATGACTTATTGAGAGAGAGAATTTTTTTTTTTTTGTCGCATAACATCGGTTAATGGAAATGCCGTCATTAATCAACATTTATAAAGCATTACCAAAGGTTTGCGCAAATCTGTAATGGAAACGCACCAATTGTTGGTAACCAATTTAAAGAAATAAAACTGGCAGAGAATAAATTTACATTTGCATTTGAGAGATATCTATAGAAAGCCTGACATGTCTACTTTTAAACTAAACAAGTGCCGCCGAAAACAAATAATCTGTGAGAAAGTAATCCATATGAAAACAACACTATGTCCGTTTTGCACGTCTCCCTTCATTATCTTCTAATGCGCCTACGACCACACTGGCCGCACGCTCTCAGTCTTCAAACAACACGAGCGCTGTCTTGCTCTCTCTCCCTCGCGCATATTAATCAATTGACACGATGGTGTCGATGTTTTAAATCATTTAAAATGAGAATGTAAGTGTGCTCACCCCATTTTTGTTTGTAAGAATTTTTTTTTATTAGATTTCATATCGCAATATATAAATCGCAGAAAAATAAAATATCGCAATGTCATTTTTTCCCAATATCGTGCAGCCCTATATATATTTTTTTTTGTTGTTGTTGTAATGAACATCCCTAATACCACGTACACACTCACATATATTTATTTATTTTTTCATTATAGTAATGGAACTGCAGAAAATTCAAAAAGAAAAAAAATCTCTTAAAGCAGTTTTTTGTTTTTCTTTCTTGACAACAAACATGAAGAATATGTAAACATGGCCCTCTGTTAGAAGTAGTAGATAACGCAGGTGGAGAGTATGTGACACTAATCCTGGAACAATAAATAAGGAAAGAGTTCAGAGATCCCAGTACCAGAAGTAGTGTAACATAACCCACAGACTACAGGAAAACAGCAAGAAGAAAAACACTCAGAGGTAATAAAGATGACAGCTGCTCTCTCTTGGACAGATGGGTCAACATAGAGACCACCTGTTCAGTACAACCATAGACCAACAGGGGCAAAAGGGGTTAGAAAAAAAGGGTGAGGACTTTGCATGAATGAAAGAACGGCCGTTATATTGAATCCCAAAGAGAAGATGAAAAAACATGGACCAGGGAAGTCAATTACAAAACTAGATAACCCTCCCAAAAAATATCCCGAAGAAAAATAAAAAAGGACTGCACTTGTATTCTCTATACTTTACATTAAAAGACACAAACACTACTCCACCAACCTCTGCAAAGCCTTGCATTTAAGTCACAACATCTGTTGCAATAAGGGTCTTTGAGCCCAAGGCTGACATGTGCTTGTTTCTGCCCACTAGTCAACCACAGGACATTGTATGAGTACTGATGTAGAGAATTAAATGGTGCCAACAGAAATTCTCCACACTTACTGTTAAAGATCTACACTAAAGCTAGTCCTCAGAAAGATCAACAAAAGTTACTGGCTGTTCTATTCCTCATGCTGAAACTTACATAAACAATTCAGAGACAATAATGATACACATTTAGCTGATGCACTAAAAATTACACTTCACTAAAATATATCCAGCTTGCACAAAAGAAAAAAACAGTTGGGAGGAAAGGGCATCAGATTTTTGGGCAAGAAATGGCTGTAGTAATGAACAATGAATTCAAAAAAATGTAATCTTGATTTTCTTAATCAGATTTGTCTTTTTTGGTCCATTAGAAAATTATTTTTCAACAAAACTGGATAAAGTGAAACTTATTTTCAGAAGCATTGTCTTTCCCAAGTATCAAATTGTAATAAACAATACAGAGAAAAATACTTCATATACATTCTCTGAAAACAAGAATCAATATCTTAACACTTTTGCTTCCAGTAGATTTTTCTCGGTTTAACAATGTTTAGATATTTTAACAGAGCTGACAAGGAGGTCACGGTTTAAAGCACATTCAGAGATGAACTGATGGCAGCTTCAAGTGGAACCAACATTTCATAATACACAATGTCCTTGCAACAGCTATTTTGTAGAAAAGTGCTGAAATGGAAAAAAATCTCGAGTTACAATACTGGAGCACAGCAAAAACAAGTCATTCCTGAAGATAAAGGTTTAAGTATCATGGAAAGAGAGATCTCGTATAATAAAGGTCAAACCTTCTAGTCAATTTCACAGTGATAACATACACACTGAGAAACACCAATAACAAAAGACAATCATTCCAAAGATAACTCACCCCACAAAAACCTCACAAATCTCATGGCATATCAGCCATCCCACTTTTGAGTTTGTGGCACCTTGAAGATGATCCAACTTTCATTGAAAACAATAGATTTTGAACCATTGCTTGCATAAGCAGGCAGTGCCATTAGCACAGTGATTCAGATTAGGACATTGGTGATGCTGTTTTTTGTTTCAGGGATGTTCTCTTGGCTTGTGTGCTGTGAATGGCACAGCTTGAGGTGGGCAGAAGGCAGACGCAATGCTGGGTTCATTCATGCAGCTGGATTAGGGCTGTGCTTACAGATCTTTTAGCAGCACATGACACAGAGCCGCTGCATTGCATACAAGCTGAAAGATCATGTGAAGCTTCTTAGCAGTGCCATATTAAATAGGGAACGCAGATGTATCCTTAACATTCAATCTGATATTGATAAAAGGCAGCAAAGAAGGATTAAAGAAACACTTTATGAGAGACAAGCTGACATTAATGAAGCCTTCAAATATGAGAAAAGTGCATAGAAAAAAGCAAGTATTAGAGTCGACTATGCATAAAGAAAGAGGACTGGTGCTTGTTCAAGTAGGCAATTTTTGCCAAGTCCCAAAGTGGGGTATAACAGTATCTCATCCCCAGATTTGGCCAAACTTTCGGGCAGTTTTTACTATTTTTGATAAACACTCTTCAGAATCCAGAAGTTGGCTCAGGACTGTTTTGTTAAACGCCCACAAAAGCCAGAGAAGGTTTTACAGCCAGTGTCCAACAATCCAGTTTCAGGGTCGAGCTCTATTGTTGCACACACAAAAGGGAGATGTTTTATTCACAATAGCAGGGCACTACATTGTGTAGGGCATCGGGGCCGGGGGCCTGGCGAAAAGGAATGCGGACCGATTGCCTCTCAACCTTCAAAGCCTCTATCAATCGTGCAGCTTTGCATTCTTTTGTTTATATTAATACACATCGGTGCATCAACAAATTCCAAATTCATTCAATTCTGCCAAAGCATCCTAGTTGGATATCGTGTGGTAACTAGATTTTTTTCATTTTCTGAAGAAAACGAGCTTGGGTTAGCAACTCAAGGTGAACATAATCAGTTATATTAATTCTAAAGTCCCCTAAGATAATTTACACCATAACTGATCATTCAGGCACAAGATGGTGTCAGTAGAGGTTGTGGGAAATGAGAAGTGAGGCTTTGGTGTGATATGAAAGACGTAAAAGTACCATTGATTTCGATTATATTGATTTCAGTTATATAAGCTATTGCCATGGATGTTGGGGAGTATTAGGAAACATCTGACTGTCAAATGCCACCAGCACTGACCAATCAGATTCAAGAACTCTAAAGAGCCATGTAAAAAGTGCTGATGTTTAATACTGAGGATTTGAAAAAAAACGTGATGTTATAGCAAGGATTATTTTGCTGATAAAGACTGGTCCTTATCCAAGTCTTTTTTGAGATAGCTATACAACCGTGCAAACTCATCAGAATTCTATGTTGTGATAACATTCACAGCTGTTTCAACACTCTACACATTAGAGTAATCATCCATGTCCTCCTCCGCACGCCGAAGTGCAAGCACCACACGCTGCCCCTTAAGCTTCTTACAAACCCAAATTTCAACATCGGAAAAGTGTCCTTTTATTGCGACAGCAGCCTAAAGGTAGAGTGCCTGCCGAACAGCAGTTCAAGTTACTGGAACAGCTCCACAAACACAGAGGGACGGGGGTAGAAAGGAGGCCGTTGGACGACAGTAACTAATCCGTCGCTTGCTGTTGTGCTGCGTAGCATGCCATCTTGAAAACAAGATGAGGGATCCTGGCCAGATTTCTAAACCGAATGCACCCACACACACACAAAACATCTTATCTTTGATTCAGATGCTGTTATCTGTTCGAAGCGAAAAGGTCTTAAGATTTTGAACGGAATGCAGACATTGGGGATTCTTGTTGGTCAGCTTCACTTAGAGGAGAATTGTTAGAAAAATGCAAGCAGGTTGTAGATGCAGGTTGAGATGCAGCCAGAAGGCCACAGAGCGTGATGAGCACCACGCGCTCTCCAGTCATGAAGGCGTCCAAATCGAAAGACCTGGTTCCTCAAGGGGCTCGGTTGAGTGCCAACAGTCTTCGTTAGATGCTGGTGCTGCTACTTCAAGTCTGTCCATGTTTTCCTAGAGTACAGTTAAGTGAAGGTGAGAACTTCATGATATTAATGGTTGAGGTTTGGGAGGCTTTTTAGTCCCATTTTTTAACACGTCATTTCATTGCCTGAAGTCAAAAACCTCAATAGGCCCAGCATAAATTTTCCAGCCAGAGCTGTTGATTAATAGTGCTGATTGATTGCAATTTAAACACCAAAAGGTGGAAAACTGTAGCATTGTTCCATTCATAGGAAGTACAGTAGGGCCCCAAGCCATCGATGCATACTGCATAATGTTTGGAGAAAGGGATCACGAATAAGAAATGCTAACCAACTGGTTATGCCTTCCCAACATGCTTCTGATATTTTCTTGTTAATCAATCCAACAGACTGATAACTGCCAATTTCCATGATCATGAGATAGAAGCACGGGTCATGTGTCAGTAACCATAAGTAGTTTTCCAAAGTGGGATTTTTAGTTTAATTGGAATTTTAATTGGAAAATACATTATCGGTTGAAATGCATCAAACAAAAGCGATACACTAAAATTAGACTTATTCCTCTAGATTATAAAAGTTAATTTAGAAAAAAAAGGGTGCCCAGGACAAAAACACATTCATGACCCGTCCACATTAAGATAATACATTGTGGTTGGCGTAGCATATGCAGTTAGTTAAAGGGGAAATAATGCAATGGTTAAATGATGCATTTCCTCTAGGGGAAAAGAGACAACGTGTCTTTCAGTCTAAAGATAGATCACTATTAGCCTTTCTGAGATGTGTAAATAGCATCTAGACAGAGTAGAAAATCATTCTTAATCACTTGATGACATGTATTGATTACGATGAAGCCATCTAAGGCATTATAAATACTGAAGAAAATTGGTTTCATGGCCAGACTCAAGAGTGCCATGGACAAAAAGCTAAAGCCTTTTTCCAATGAAAAATCCTAAATAATAGCTCAGTGGTCGCTGCTAACATGGACTATGAACAGGTGCTTACTGTGAGCACAAGACAAAGAAAGAACTGTAAGGACACAAAGCAAGCAAAATAAACCCAATTAAAACTAAACATATGGTAGATAGATGGTTCGTGCTACCTCTCAACACTAGATGCAGAGTCAGTCAGCAGCATAGTGAAGAGGGTACATTTGGGTACACGCCACACGCAGAAGCAGCACATATTTATTTTGGTGCCCATGTTAACAGGTATTACAGTCCACACTGACCACACAAGCACGGTGCAAGAAGAGTTTCAGTCTTGATCTTGTTTTTACCATGCTTTCTGTTCTAAACTTAGCAGAAAACACTAAGAGAAATGTAATGCAGTCATGAAGAAACAAAGCCAATTATTGTTTTGTTTTTTAATTCGATTACTGGTATCAGGTTTTGCAACATTTCAACAAATCAAACAATTTATACAGTTTAGATTTTGCACTTTACGACAATCAAGTTTGTAATGATTCTCAACTGCCAAATTGAGATTAAATTATTCATTTATTGCAGTAATAAAGACAAAAACAGTTTAGTAACCTAGAAATTGCATTATTTTTACTTCACTTATGCACCGAATGGATTAGCAATACGAAACAGGACTTAGATAGAAAACAGTGCTGTGCTCCGCTACCTGACAACAAGGCCTTATGCAAACGCAACAGGAACTGTAGTGTATCTGAGACACTATCAAGCCTATTTTAAACACTCTGGAAGGCTTATTGGCCTTAAAGTGGCCATAAAGCATCTGGGAGACGGTGCGGACAGAAGAGGTAATCAGAATCGCTCAACTTGATGATTGCCACTGAATCTTTTCACTGAAAATTCAAGCTGCAGAGAGCCATGAAAGCAGGTGTGATAGCAAAAAATAAATGAACTCCCAAAGTGACTGAATTTAGAAAAGCAGCAATGATAAAGGATTTGTGAAGACTACTCAAATGCAGCATGGAGCGATTTGTTCATAAGGGACCTACAAAGCCATAACAGATTGCAAGATTTCACAATCACATGCAGATCTGGAGCTAACAGGCATTTCTTCCTCTAAACTCAAGGACGGGGTCACCATCATTTTATGACTAGTTCTGTCTGATAGCAACAGACTATCCAAAAGATATCTATGATGGAGACGGAACTAGGCTAGAACCAAAATATTATTCCTATAATGCAGATCAAACCAAGACAATAATAATATACCCACTTATTCGTTGCTCATCCGTCTACTGAAAAGCAAGCTTCGTCTGCTATAGCCCTTAAAGTTTCTAAGTGACTGTGGGCTTAAAATCGTGCTTCAATGTCTCATTGACTAACAATGAGTGTTGGGGGAAATTATACTGTCATCTTTTTTTATAATATTGGCTGCAAATGTGCCATCACTGTTACCTGAATAATAATGGAAACGGTAAGTTCATGTTCCATTTGAGAGGCATTTCTTGAGAATCAACAGGACGACTGAATTCAGCTACACTGTTCAAATCAATCTATGCAGCATTACAGAAACAATCTAAGCAAGTATATTGCAATAATATACATACTTTGTGTGTGCAACATTGCATGTAATGAAACTTAGTCCATTACGGTAAGAAAATGATGTCAAGCCAAGCATTGATATTCAATGACATTATAAACTCGCTTTAAACAAAATACAAATCAGTGGTAATCCAGTATGATTAAATGCATTCTTGATTGCTTTTGCTTTATCTAAATCCCTCTAGAAACAACTTGGGGTCTGTGGTAAGTGAGGAGTGCAACAGGATGAGTCTGAGCCACTGACGTCAAAGATAAAGAACTTTTATAGAGAGCTCTGTATCTAAATGAGAGATGAAATGGAAAATCTAATGGGTGACAGGGTGTAATAGAGAGATAGTGCGTCTACCTCATCTGCCCCACCACCCCAATCTCCACCAAAGAGAGTAATTACATAAGAAGAAAAGGAAGAGAAAATTTTAAATGGCCCCTTCAAAATGATTGTGCTCGCATATTATTCTGTTCTGATTAGGCATGAATATTCTGAAGGGGCTTGAGTCCTTTCTAATGGTATATAGTTACAGCAGGAGCATACTAATGAATTCATAAAGACACTTTCACCTCTACAAAGCCCTGATGGGGCATAAAGATCAGAACAGCCTGATTTGGATTTTCCTAAACCGTCTGAAAAGATACAAAAGTGCTCAAGACAAAAGTTGAGTTGATTCTGATAGACTTCAGTTAACATGCACTATAATGAAAACACATGACCCATATTATTCAAGTATGTGGCTATTTTCATGATCTATGAACCAGACAGCAGTGTTACTAACTTGGACTTCGTGGAACTTTGGAAATCTTGGAACAAGTCTTTCAGGGGGTTGGTTAAACTTAGTTACTAGCCTCAAACATAAATTACCAGCCACAAGTCTGGACATACTCATTCTTTACTACCACTTTTTCCACATTTAAGGAAAAGAGTAAAGTCAACTATTAAACAACAAAATAGAAATTATGCTTTTTAACAGCACTGATGAAGTTCTTATGATGGTCATAAGCTAAAAACTACATGAATAATATTTTTGTAAGGTAATGCAGGGTTAAGCACTTTTTTTAAGACCACAAAAAGTGTCCAAACTTTTGATTGTTAGTGAAAAAAAAACAAATCTAAAAAAGCTAATCAATGGATTTGATTCACAGAAAGATTGATTATATCAGGTTCCTTCCTCACACACATAATAAACCTATGGTCGTGTCACACAATTAAAAGCTCGACACTTCCCAACACATGCTCGTGAAAAGTAAGGGGGAACAGCCTGGGTCTAAAAACACACAAACCACACCTGTTATGGCTAACAAACATGAACATTCGCCTCCGCTCAATCGCCCTCCTGAGCGAGAGACAATCCTGTTTTTGACACAAGAAGCAACCCACATACATCTGAGGTGCTTTACTATGCAACGCCACAGTTCGTGGGAAGACAGGACAAATAATACAGAAGAGATTCATCTAAACCTAAGGGGAAGGTTACATCACATCATCCGAACTCCGCTTTAAGGGCAGCTCGTTTCTGATGAACAGCTGGCTTGTTCTTCATGTGTCTTCAGCAGGAGTGTGGGAGGAAGTACTTTGTGATTCTGATCATCAAAGCAAGGCTTGAACATTTTAACACATGCTCTCACAAGATCACCAGACACTTGAAACATGCCTACAATGTGATGCAATGAATCCAATATTGAATCAACCAGTTATTAACAAAGAGTCTAGAGCATATTAGTGTATAAAAAAATGAAAGCCAACAGACACGAAATATATATATATATATATATATATATATATATATATATATATATATATATATATATATATATATATATATATATATATATATATTTCAATATAATAAAAGGAGGAAAGACTAAAATGGCATCATCATATGAAATGAACCCAATGTGTTAAAACACTTATGTTTCTTTTCTTTGTAACATGAACAAAAGTGTCACATGAATACGCTTATATAATGAATCCTAAACAAACAGGATTTCTATAGTTTAGTGCAGAGCAAAACTTGTCTATTTACAGGATTGTTCTAAACTGAAATGCACGCAAGTGTATGCACGTCTTTTCCTCGTACCCGATGTGAAGTATGAAGCAGAGCTTAACCTGATTTTACTAATTGGTCAATTTAGCAGTGAAAATTTGAGAGATTAATTATAACAATACTATCAATTAAGAGACTAATGCAACGACAATCCACATAGTGAATCGAATTGATTTAAAACAACTATTTGTTTATGAATTATTTATAAGATAACGCGTATAGCAAATAGCACGTACAAAATGTTCAGCTCTCTCTCAATGTATCGTGATCTTGATTCGCTCTGGGTTGAAATTAAACAAAAAATGTTCTTACCTCATGGTGATTTCTGCGCTATATGTTCGGCGTTATATAATTTCAGAGAGTTTACAAAGTTCGCACTTGATCACAAAAGATATGAATGAAACGCCGCAGGACAAGATATAGTTTTTATCCCGCAAAGTAAAAAAATAAAAACTAAAGTAAATTAAAAAAAGAACTCGGTCTACATGATCTACCACATTGCACCCCTTTTGTGGATGCTGCAGCGCAAAAAAAATGTAAGTGAGAATATAATTCTCTGTTTGGTCTTGCAAGCGCCTGATCTTCTAATAGCGGCAACGTGCCACTGGGATCCCCTTCTACAGCCACAGCAGCGACGCAGAGCTTTACTGGGCTACGTCACCACGCAACAGACGCACAGGCCACGCCCCCATATATATTTTTTAGCTATATAATATTTGTACAAGAATACACAAATTCTTGATAAAAAAACGGAAATTAATCAATTAAGACATATATAATAAAAATTTAACATATATAAATGCCAATGTCGTCTTTCCAGCTAAATAATTAAAGACTATATTTGATAATATTTATTCAAGCCTTCACCATTTTAAAATGCTTGACATGGGTATGTCATCTGACTATGATCTGTCTGCTGTCACCTGTTCATAAAGGCAACCAATAGTGTGCTCGCATTGATGACAGAGGTAATGGATCTGATGGTTCATCACAAGTGCTCAAACCGTGTGACTTGAGCAGGGTTAAATCCACGTATCTCACTTACTAGATAGATCAACTACCACTGTCACTCGTGCATCTCCGATTCTGAACTGTGGTACTTACATGGGAATAAATATGTGGTTTGGGTATATGACTGAAGGCAAAATAAAAGGGATAAATTTGGAATACAAATTCAAAGTTGTGTGTAATGCAACTTTTAAAAGATATACACTGCCATCTACTGGTGCACTTTTACAGAGTTTAGTGTGCAGGCTTATTTGAACAAATCAATATTCTCGTTTTTCTTTCTGTGTATCATATCGTTGCTTTTCAGACAATATTTAGAGGTTAATACAATACTTCAATAATGAATTATATGTGCAATGTACATCTTTTAAAAGTCTTATGACGTTAAAAAAAAACACATCAATCTGCACATATATTGTTTTTCAAGACAATTACGATCGTTCTCAAAGACAAATAATATACTGTAAAACAGTTCTCATTTATTCCTCTTCTAGGACTCTAGACTACACGTCACTTTAACAGCCTTTCAATGGATATTTACGGGAAAGTAGGGAGTATTTGGATAGGACGTTGTGTACCAGCAGGAAGCGCTCTGGGGCTCAAAAAGCCCCCAGAAATGATCTTCTGAGCCGCGTTCAAATCGCAGGACGTTTTGAGTCCTACTAGGACTCATGTGTAACTAGAACGTGTAATCGTTTTTTAAAAGCTGTTATTTTAATGGATATGTAACTAGAATAACTATTGAACTCCGATTTAGCAAGAACTACAAAATTATTTTAAAAACAATCATCACAAATAACGATGATTGGCCCAGCCTGACCTGCGCTGTAAAATGTATCAAATACCACATGACAACGCGGCCACTAAGCTCCGCCCCTCTTTCCACTTGTTTTACGTTACTCGCGCATTCTATTCCTATAATAAACCAATCGCGACCCTCAATTCCAACAAGTACCCTACGTGTTATGTACGCATCAGTGTGCACGTTTTCTATTGGCGCGTTCAGCTGCTGACCAATCAACGTGCGTTTTTCAACGACTAAAGGTGGCCATATTTTATGCCACCTGGGTTTTGCTTCAAACAGCTGTATTTTGCCTCGCCGCTAAAATATTTAATAACATTCCCTATATTTAGTTTATTACATCATGCCTTATTATCAGACGTGGGAAGAGTTTGCGCGAGCTGCAGAAAAACTTTATTTGACAGATCCGATGAAGGTAATTCATTAACAACCTCTTAGTTACAGGCTACAAGCACAGCTCATGTTCACATATTTTAGTCAAAGAGCAACTTATTAGTACTGTTGAAATGTGATCGGTGTGTCGTAGAAGCATCGTGTATATGTGCCCCTAAATTAAAGTGTCAAGCAGAGAATGGCTGCAGAATTCAAGCCTGAAACGTGCTGATGCACTGTAACTGTTTTGTGAATGTTGTTTATTCAGGTCAGAGTGGTTCTGAAATATCGACACTGTGATGGAAATATCTGTATGAAAGTCACAGATGATTCTGTGGTAAGTTTTGAGCCTTTTAAGTAGACTGCTTTGTTTGTGGTCTTGTGCAGAAGTTTTTATATTCACTATATGTTTTCTTTCAGTGTCTGCGGTACAAAACTGACCAGGCTCAAGATGTAAAGAAGATCGAGAAACTGCATGGGAAGCTGATGAGATTAATGGTCTCCAAAGAGTCCCACAGTGGAGCCATGGAGACGGACTGAGTGAATCAAATGAACCGTTGGGATTGCATGGACAGTTGTTTGTTACTCAGTCCGACTGACAATGAAGAGAGAAAGAACCACAGGAGGTTGGAGATGAAGTTTGGGGGATGTTTATTGACTAATACTGAGGATGTTCATATTATGCTTGTTTGGAGAGCAAACCGCAAGAGCATCCTACAAGAGGCCGGTTTTTGTGGCCCTGTTTGGAGGACAGACAACGTTGTAGTGATTATACAGCTGTTTTCATTTGGTCTATTACTTAATGTTTGGAGAAAATAAGTTTTAACTGCATCAAAATCAAAATAATATTTTTTTGAAGCAGGACCTTCTTAATTTCTTAGATTACAGTAAAATTTCAGTTCTGAAGTTTGTATGTCTATTCATGATGTACAGTGAACCTTAATAAATGTCTAATTTTTTTTTTCTCAACTTTCTTAAGTATTACTCTCTGTAAAACATTTAATGAGTGCCTTTAAATGTCATTCAAATAGACGTTTTTATTTTATTTTTTTCATTTGAGTTTTGACTAAACTTCTCTCTGAAACACAAGATAGAAAGCAGTTGTGGAGTGAAGGAGTAGTTTTATTTGTTATATAATTTACCAGCTAATTTTCTCCATTGTAGTTTTTGAACGATTTAATTGCTTCGGTTTTTTATTTACTGAAACTTTTGTGATGGATGATAGATACAATATACTTTTAACAGAAAATCTGGTCTATCTGCTTAGGGTAAACTATCAGTAGCTTTCTGTCATGTTTCATCTTACAAACCCTAATCCCAAACAGTAAGATTGTCAGGATTTAAAGCGGCAACATGTTAGTTTAATAAGAGACGGACATGTGTGTCTTGCCTCAGACAACCCACCCAGCTTCAATCAGCTGTAAAATTGCTCTACCGCACCTATTCAGTTTTTTACCTTAAGCAGAGCATAAATACTCTTCCACAAATTACTTTTAAAACGTTTTATTTTGTTTAATCTTTAAAGACTTCTAGAACGTTCAGAAGAAAAAGGTATTGCCTAACTACAATCACAGTGCAACATTGTAATGTAAAAACATTTGTTTTATGTGTATTTATTTGGCACTACAATAAAGCCACGACACTTATCCGAGAGAGAAAAAAAATGTTTTACATAACAGAATTACCGGTATGTGTTCTCTCATTGAAAAGTAGCGTGCTCAGCGCCTGATTGCATTGTGACTACAAAGTGACTACATTTCCCGTGGTGCACTGAGCTTAGGGTCTTGGTGCTGAACGATCGCAGAATAACATTGCTGCTTATTGAGGTGAGTGTGCTGCATTTCTGGTGATTGTAATCACGACCAATTTGGTAAATGTAGCTAGTTTGTTAATATTAATCTAAAGCAACAGCATATAATTAGGTTGTTGATATAACTCGATCTTTACATGTAACGTTATATTTATGAATTTCAAATCACTTATGTAACTTTCTCGTGCAATGCTAAGTTTCTGTGTGGGTTATGTTAGCGACTTGGTAGCTCATCGACAAGAAAAAGACTGCAAAAGAGTTGCTCAGTCTCTTACTAGATATCCACAGAATTTATTTAGCCTCTTAGATTCAAATCTGTATATAATTTGTTTGTACAGAAAGTAATACGTCAGAAGAGGTTATGTCTGATATTTTTAAGAATAATTAATAATTAGAAGAACAGCCCACATTCTGACATTCCTGTTTACTGGGTATTTACTGTGCATTGGTAGTTAGACAGAGAAGAGCTTTGTCATGCATTTTGCCCCAAATGTTGTAACCACAGAGCTTTGTCCATCCTAATCCCATTGTTGGGAATGTTGAGCAACAATAAACCTTTGCTCCATTTTCTTGCATGCATATATTTAAAGCACCTTGCTAAGTCCTAGAGGTTTTATGAAAGTTTGCAGGTTCAATCTCTGCAAGGAGTTATCCATGAGCTAACAATTGGCATTTCTCCCACTTCAGTTTACTTCGAGGACATTAAAATGTTATTTGCTCCATTCCAGGGCCCTGAACCATGTACAAAGAGTTGGCGGTGGCGTTGGGGCTTGGAGCGGTGGTAGCTCTGGTATTCCTGAAGAAGAGAAAGAGGGTCCTGAAAGCTCAGGATGGATGGTGGGGTGTGGGAGCTTGTCCCCAAGGACCTGAGGATGACAGTGTCCGTCCTTTTAAAGTTGAGACAACTTCAGAAGAGATTGAGGTAAATCCTAATCTGAACATTCAAATAAAATTTCATATAGTCGTTTCACTGGAAATACGTTCTGGTGTGTATTTAGTCTGTAGCAACAGCTCTTTTATGTTCCTTAGGATCTGCACCACAGGCTAGATCAGACCCGTTCCTTTCCTTCTCTTGAAGACAGTCAGTTTAACTATGGCTTTAACTCCAGATACCTTGAGAAGGTTGTGTCGTATTGGAGAAATGATTTTAACTGGAGGAAACAAGTGGATAAACTGAACAAATACCCTCATTTCAAGACCAAAATCGAAGGTGAGGCCTAACCACTACACAGCTATAGTAAAGGTGTTGTCAAATTAGCTTAGGTTTGTAAACTTTCATGCAGATTTCATGTACATCATGCAAAATCTCACAGAGCAATGGTAAATGCACCTTAAAGGAATGGTTCACGCAAAAATGAAAATTAGCTGAAAAGTGAATCCGAGATATAGGTGAGTTTGTTTCTTCAGTTGAAATGTTTTGGAGCTATTCAGTAATGCATCACTTGTTTATAAAAGGATCCTCTGCAGTGAATGGGTACCGTCAGAATGAGAGTCCAAACAGCTAATAAAAATATCACCGTAATCCAGTCCATCTATGAACATTTTAAGTGCTGTGTGGTTGTGAGAAACAAATCCATAATTAAGTTTTTGTATTTTATTTATTTATTTATTAACTTTAAACCATACATAGTCCCAGTCCAAAATACCAGTCCATAATCAATAATAATGTTTCCTTAAGTGAAAAAAAGTTAATGCCTTGTTGTCCCCTTACATCAAAATTCACGAACATATTTGTTTAAAGCGGTTTTGAACTGTTTTTACTTGTAAACAGTGCTTGATCTGTGCATATTTCTCCCCCGATTCAAACAAGACAACTTTTTCACTGAAGAAAGCATTATTATGGAAGGATTTTTAGAAATGGTTGAAGTAAAACCATCTTGATTTATTTATTTCTCATAAACACAAATTTTCACTTCCTGACATAGATTGATCAACTGGAGTCATGTTTCAGCTCTCATTTTGATGGCACCCTTTCACTGCGGAAATGATGTAGTGCTAAATTTCTGCTAAATCTGGTTTGATGATGTAACAGACTCATCTACATCTTGGATGACCTGAGGTTGAGTAATTTTTCAGCAAATTTTTATTTTTGGGTGAACTGTTCCTTCAAAAACTAAATGTTTCACCAGAAGATGCTTGTATTTTGCAGACATTTAAAACTGATTTCATTTTTGTTCTTTGTTGTGTTTGTCCGCTATAACAAAAGGTATTGATATTCACTATGTCCACGTGAAACCAAAGAACCTGGCCGAGGGAACCCGTGCTGTGCCTCTGATGATGGTACATGGATGGCCAGGCTCTTTCTATGAATTTTATGGTATTATCCCCCTGCTTACGGAGCCATCCAGTCCTGATGACATAACCTTCGAAGTCATTTGTCCCTCAATACCTGGTTATGGTTTCTCAGAGGCTCCACATAAGAAAGGTAAAGGGCAAACTACCGATCAGATATTTTTATTGTTTCAAACACACATAGATAAGTATTTTTATTTGTATAATCATGTGTTCTGCACAGGTTTTGACACTGTATGTGCAGCTCACATATTTAATAAACTGATGAAGAGGCTTGGTTTCAACCATTACTATGTTCAGGGAGGAGACTGGGGCTCGCTTATTACCACTAACATGGCCCAGCAGGAGCCCAAGTATGTATAAAAGCATGTCATATTGGTTCTCAACTTTTTTGACTCCAAGGTCCTACTTTGTGCAAGACAACTGGTGCATTCAAGTGCCAATATATTTGTCATTTCATAAATATTTTAACATTTTACCATCAATACAGATACTGCATTTCTTGCATTTCCCATTTTTTTTCACGCTTGTGCTTTTTTTTTTCAACATGACTTGAATGCACTAAAGATTTGAAGGCCATTTGTTAAAGCTGTTATTTAATAATAAAAAAATAAATGGACAAAAATGTTAATTTTAAAATTTTGTATTAATATAACTAAATTGAAGTAAATTAAGAGTTATTGGGGCCTCCTGGTGAACCCATGTATTTCATCATATTGAAATCCATAATAAACATTTCAAGTACTTGAAAGATTTCAAGAATTGATTTTTGTTGTTCATCTTTGTTGTCCTCAGTGCTGTGAAAGGCCTCCACATTAACTTTGCTCCCCCTGCACAAGCAGGCCTCCTCATGATGTTGTCTATTATTTTTGGTCGCCGATTCCCCAAACTCTTTGGCTTCACTGAGCATGATGTTAAACGCCTTTTCCCCACCAAGGAAAAGCTTTTAGTAGACGCATTAAGGGAGACTGGATACATGCACATACAGTCCACTAAACCTGACACTGCAGGTGAGAGACATATTTAAACTTTAAATCGACTTGAATGAATGTGTTGTGAGACTGGTCCATTGGATTATATATTCTGTGTTATTGAACAACAGACTTTGATTTGAAGCTTGACTGTATTGCACAGGCCGTGGATTGAATGACTCTCCCGTTGGTTTGGCTGCCTACATTTTGGAGAAATTTTCAACCTGGACTGAACCGGAGTTTAAGAACCTTGAGGATGGTGGGCTGGAGAGGTAGTCATATTTGACTTCAGCTTTATTATAGGCTGGTGAAATGTGTGTTCAGTTAAATAGTCTTGTCAATTCCCCAACAGGAAGTATTCTCTTGATGATCTCCTGACAAATGTGATGATCTACTGGACCTCTAGGAGCATTATATCCTCCATGCGTTTCTACAAGGAGAACTTCGGCAAAGGCCTGAACCAGCCCCATGCAAAGTATTTACCATTGTATTTTCTGTTCAATAACTCATCGATATTGTGTTCCCCAAAATATTTGGAGACATTTGGGCACAGAAATTTAGGCTATGTGTAATACTTGAGGTCGGCAAAAAAATGTTTTGTTTTTGAAAGAAGTTAAAAATCACCAATTTAGTATGCCATGTCTCTCTTTTCCCAATAGGCTTCCAGTTTATGTTCCGACCGGTGTGGCCTCTTTCCCTAATGAGGTGATGCATTCCCCTAAATTGTGGGTGACACAGAAATACCATAAGCTTAAGACTTACACTCTCATGGCTCGCGGGGGCCATTTTGCTGCTATGGAGGAGCCACAGTTATTGGCAGAGGATGTTCAGAACTTTGTCAAGAATGTGGAAAAGAGAAAGAAGAAATAAACTGTTCTATGTCCTTTTATTCCATGGACTAATGGAACACAGTGTTTAGATTCAGAGATACATGAAGTTAAAAAAAAACAACTGTTGGACCATAACAGATGACTAATCCTAATCATAACTGTGTCAGAAACTATTTGCATTACATTCAATTTATGTAATAGTCCTATTAATCCTAGAAATGTATTAACACAATTTTATTTTTATTATGAGCCTTAGTTTTATTGCCGTTTAAATAATTCTATTAAAACGACAGGAGCTAACTTACAGTGATTATTTATGGAGCTGTCCGAATGGGACCACATGAATCAATTTAATGCTGATGTTAAACCGTATGAAATGATAGTCGACACTTTATCGAAGCGCTTTCTAATTGCAGTTATTGTATGATAGCAAAACGTAGTAAAGACTGAAATCAAAAAAGACTGTCAGGAAGACATTTTTATTGTTATCAAGACAAATTTAATACCACTTTTTCATTACAAACAATTCATTAAGAGGAAAAATGAGTGTTCATGATTCAAAGTAATGCCCACTAGAGTGGCTAAGTATATCTGTTCTTCTATTCTGCATTCATCTATATAAATAAAAGTATCATCGCTTATAGATGCTCTGCTGGCCAATGCAATTTCCTCTTTTTCCACATAATGGAAAGTTCTTGGCGTGAACTTTCATGACCAATCAAATAAAGAGACGCTAAGTGAAGGCACGACCAAAGCAATGAAGCTGGTCAGACTCCATTGCTTATGGTTTTCTGGAATGCATATCTGGGAAATTAAAATAGGAAAACTTCTATAAAAAAATAAATATTCTCATAATATTTATACAACCATAAATATTATGTATTGAAATATTTATTTTGCACTAACAAGAGTTGCGCTTTCCATAGAAAATAAGTATTTAAAAATATCATAAAAAACTATTCTCACAGTAGAGTCCACATAGGCCCCCCAAGGTCAGTTCTCTTAGGGTTACACAGTTTTAGATTGTAGGACAGCATAGTTTATAATAGGTCAATCCCTGCCTGTGCCTTAACAATTTGTCCTGTTGTAGGCAGTTTTAAAATGTGCTTGTGATTTATTCCTCCTTTGATCGCTCACAGGGGAAATGCATTCAGAATTAAGACATTCTCAGGACAAAGAGAAATGATCAGTGGAACAATTCTGATGCAATATTCAGTCTGTAAATGCAAGTGTTCTAGACATATGGGTGTTTTAAAGCATTGTGCACACATAATTCAAGTAATTTCAGGTATGACAGATGGCAACTCTACATGATCAAGTCTTACACATACATACATTATGACACTAATTATGGAAAACAAAATGTCTTCTACACAATGAATGTGAATGAATGACCAAACTTATGAGAAATCAAGCTATGTTTGCATTTTACAATAAAGAGATGATCTGTATTGGGCCCTTTGATTGGAATGCTCAAATTTTCACACCAGAATGTGATTATTCTAATATACAGAACTGGATGGATTAAAAAATTGTGTCATTGCGTGTTAAAGAATGACTGAACATCAAATTCATATCTATTCCATAGGAGATGTTTGACAGCAACTACTATCCCCAAACTAACAAATGTTTAATTTTGCATCTAATACTGTTAAAAATGTATGTCATAATTCATTGCTGTGAATACATTTCTGGAGCTCATAAGAAATGTAGAGCAGTCATCACTCAACTAAAAGTAAAACCCTTGGGGCTGTTTATACAGCATGTCCACTTGCGTTCAAAAATAACAACATTAATGGAATTGAAGGCAATTTAACATGAAGTGTCCTAAATATATGGTGTTCATTGCATATGTCGCTTAAAAAAGAAAGATTGAGCATTATGAAATCAAACTGAATGAAAAGTGAACAAGTGAGAAATGGCACAGCCAAAAAAAGATGTCAGTTTTTCTTGCGTTTAAAAAAGCAAGTGTTCCAAAATGGGAAAAACACAGGGTTTCAAGCCTCTTTATTTTAACTAGTGCCATTAAACGATTAATCGTGTATATTTGCATCCAAAATAAAAGTTTTTGTTTACATAATATGTTTGCGTACTGTGTATACTTATGTATATAAATATATTTAATATATAAACTACATATTTTTCTTAAATATATACATGCATCTATTTGCATTTATATATACATTATAAATATACGCAGTACACACGGATATATTTTTATGTGAACAAAAACTTACCTGGGATGCGATTAATCACGATTAATCATTCGATAGCAATAACTTTTAAAAAATTTTGTGAATGCTTTTATTTTAGCATTTTAATTTTAACTAATTGTAAAAGTGTAAAAACGCATCGCTCATGAGTTCGATGCTGAAAAAGCAGTGAGTTACGTACGCAAACAGTGCGTTTACTTTGGAAACTAATTTTAAAAACACCACACTGGAAGGGAAAAGCGCATTCTGTGTGAACCGACTTATTGTGTCTCCATATGTGATGAACATGCTTCCACATAGGATGATTCTTTGGAGATGAATGTTAAACTGAAACCTGTCGCCAGACCAAGATGATACACCCACAATAAAAACAAAACAAAAAAAGAAATGCCAGTAGATGTGAGACTTCCACAAACCGTTGACCCAGAGCGCATAACCTGAATATATAACTGACTGCCTGTGCTTGTGAGATTGTGACCGGTTTAGAGAAAGCTTTCATTCCAGTCATAGGCACAATACAATGACTTAGGAATCCTACAGCAACTACAAATGGTATGGCTTAGACTGAGGTCTAAAATTAGACTAGACAGCAAAGCACAAAAAAATGGCACTATAGCATAAAAAAAAAAATCAAATGACAAGAAAACTAGTGCAACCAAATCGATCCATATGCTAATACTGAGAATTATGGTCAGTAACTCGCACTGAGGTTTCAATTCTAGAATAGTTAGTCTTGATACTATAACGAGTATCATCTATATCTAAGATCAAACATTTGAATAGGCTATTATAACATTTAAAGAGCTTGTCTACATCACGAAGAACAGTTCTAACATGACCGTTTTCTAAAAAATCATCCATACCAAAATAATATTAAATCCAGGCAAATTTAAAACTTATTTTTTTGAGATGCTAAAGTATAGTTAGCCAGGCCCTTACAACTCAAAGCATCATGGGAATTCAATAGTGAGGTGTCCAGACACTTAAAAATGGTCCTATCAGGGGCAGGCCCATGCTCCATTTGGATGAGATGATGAAGCGGCACAATCCATTCACAAAACGACATCATACATTCAAATGAGGAGGCACTTGTCACAAACAATGGGCTTCAATGAGGAAACTAGATTCAACATGCATTAGATTCATTGTATCTATCACTTGCAGATGGGCTTTTCATGAATATTAAGTTAAAAGTTTACCACATTTAAATTTGCAATATTCTTCAGTCACTGTTAACTTTGAACTCAGTTTAGGTAACACACACTGATAATAGCGCGTCCAAGGCAAACAGAATGGAAATGCTAGTGTAGTGAACTTTGGAAGAAGCAAAATCTTTGGGAGAGAAAAACCCCAAAACTTGAATTGCACTGACATGAAATGACTACAGATTTGTGCAAACTGTGGTCTTTCTGGTGAAAACCATTCATCTTAAACCTGACGTTCAGCATGATTTCTTTGATTTGTGTGTGTATGTTTATAACGGACCAGCAATATTCAACGAGTGTTCTTGAGATTCAATATAGGACATGTAAAATAAAAGATGTAGGTGATCACTTGTGTCGCTTCAGCTCAATGCATCTCAATTTGTTCAAGATCTAAACATCATAAAGTATCACATATAAATAAGACAACCCCTCGCCTCAATCACTGGCAGTTGAGGGCACAGCGTACCAATATTGTAAAGGGACCACAGCACAACCCACAACTTATGAACTTATTAAGAGGAGAAAACTGTGAGATTTTGTTCTTCCCAGAGCCTGTGGGAAACTAAGACCCTTTGGGTTTGTTGCTGTGAGGGAGATTTCACAAAGCTGTTTCCTGCACTGTATGAGCAAGGTTACAAGTAGGCTGGGCGGTTATCTTTTCTCCTTCTCCTTCCTCTTCCCTGAGCTTGTCTTCCTCTTTAGTATAAGCAACGCCATTGCTCTCTTTCTGGGCCATCTGGTAATGCTGATGGTCCGGGCCTTTGGACTATAGCATAGGCACATACATATACAACCATTCATATTGGAAGAAGGAATGTTGTATTTGAAACTGGATTTTGATTTGTAGCATTTAACTGACTTACATTGTCTTCCAGTGGAGTAACACAGCAGAGTTTCTCCCTGTAGCGTTGGGGCAGAAAGAACAGCAGATTGCCAAGCACAGGGTAAATTGTACCTGGGTTTAAATCTTTCTCTTTCCAGGGCCCTGAGTGAACATGAAGCACAAAAACTTTGTGGTTGCAGCTTAATGATCAACATTGTTATTGGTAACTACAACTAAATCTATAAAGTAAAATTTAAATTAAATTTCAAATATGCTTATTAGATCAAAAGTTACAAAATTAGAGATGTTGCCGTGATGTATTAAAATAAAAATTGAAGCTACATAGAAAGGTTTTTTAAAAAAATGACGTAAGAAAATATATAATAGTACAGTATATAAATAAAACAAATTTTAAATAATACACATTCTTAAAACATTTTCAGAATTAAATGATTAACTTGTATATGTAATTGTACTAAAGTGAAAATACATTTAAATATTATCTTGAATATATTTACTTTGTATTAGTGTAAGAGTGAAATATGAAAGTATCAACTTTAATGTATTTGTAAAGCACTTTTTTCCATACTGTAACTCATGCATATTCATTTTATTATTTCAAATGACATTTTGTTTTGTCCTTTTCTCTGAAAATTTTGCTAATCCAGTAGCACCACCTAGCGATCTTCAATTTGAAAACACTTCAGTAAATTCTTTGTGTAATCTTACTAGGCCATTAAATTCTAACCTTATCTTTAACACTTAAAACTTTATAGACAACATGCAAAATATTCACAAAGGTATAGCTTTATCAGCAGCGAAACAAAACTTTAAACTGCTTTAAAGACTCTTATGCTAACCTATGATACAGTAAGACGATTAGAGTGTTTGATGTATTTTGGAAACACACTTTACCTGTAAGAAAGCTGACCAGAAGTCCCACCACTACAACTGTGGCAGAATTATGAGCACTGTACCACATGTATGATAGAGAGTACAAAGCCTGAACTCCAGAAGGCCTGAGAAGACAAGATCATAAAATAAATGAGCCAATTCGGTCTGTAATTTAGCTAAGATTAGTCGAAGCAGTATTTGCTACAGAAGCTGAAATAACTGCTTTCTGGTTCGTCTGATGTAATCAAGCATTTTAGAACAGGAATTTCTTGAGCACCATTGCTTTATTAATAAAACTGACCTTGGTTTAGATGTGATGAGTGTCGTCATCACAGCTGTTGTCATGTTTCCCAAATCAGGTATGACAGTGGTATTTATCACCGGTGGTACAGATGCAGACATTCGTGAAACAAAGCTGCCGATACCGATCCAGAAAGCCATGACCAGCCCTGATGCCAGCCCAACCAGAGCACCCTGAAAAACACACAGTCCATGAAATGAAACAGATTCCACTTATTTTATTACTAAAATAATAATACGATTGAATTAAACTGATCAAAAGTGTAGACTTCTATATTGATATAAATAATCAAACCGTCCCCAATCTTTTGAACAGTTGTGTATATACTTCGCTTGTTTGACTTACAGTGGAATTGGCCCAAGGGAAAAACATCCCCAGACAGAAAAGGCCAAGCAGAGGTCCACCCACCATCCCAAATATACTGAGTGCTGCCTAAGGATGTTAAAGATATATAGATTATTGTTAACTTTATGAATGCATAACACTAAATTACACTTAAAACTGATCTGCATTTCTTATATTATTATATCCACACAATACAATCATGGAGCTCACCTGCAGCACAGAGCCCATTAAAGAGGCGATGTATGCCATAGCCAGACACACAAGACCATAGGCAAGAGCTGTGGGGAATTTAATGACAAAACAATTACACGATCATCCCAGGATTGACTTTCAGCTTAGTATGGACAATATCTTGTACTAAACTCATTCTATGAGGAAGAGATGAACAACTCATAGAAAAATAATGAGTGAAATAATACGCTCTGCCTTTCAGACAGTTATTGTAAAACAGCTTACCCAACATTTTTGATAACAGGGTGGCACGGGCCTCCGTCATGGGTCGTACGTGAGGTTTGATCAGATCCTCCATGGTGACCGTTGCTAGGGAGTTGAAGGCAGATGAGATTGTGCTGTAAGATAAATTGGACACCATTTAAAGATCAGTATCAACATCTAAAAAAAAAATGTATAAAATTATAATAGGAGCAGCTGTCCTCACAAAATCTGGTTGTTACCTGAGAGCTCCACTAAACAGACAGGCGACAAACAGTCCTGGTAAACCAGGAAGATCTCTCAACACATCCATTACAAAGTACAGCACCATCTGCAGATGGAGAGAGAGGAGGAGAGTGAGTTTCCCATAATAACTGTCAAACGGTTTGAGGATCTTGATATCAAAGAACAACAAGATACAGAAGTGAATGATAAAGGTTATCAAGAAGAAAAAATATAACAATAATCATTTTCAAAACAATAGGCTGTTGCATAAGTCAAGTCAAGTCTGCTTTATTGTCAATTCTTCTACATGTACAGTACAAACATACAGAGAATTGAAATTGCATTACTCTCAGACATTACTCTATTTATATATAATATAAGATATACTCTCTCTCTCTCTCTCTCTCTATATATATATATATACAGTATTGTTCAAAATAATAGCAGTACAATGTGACTAACCAGAATAATCAAGGTTTTTAGTATATTTGTTATTGCTACGTGGCAAACAAGTTACCAGTAGGTTCAGTAGATTGTCAGAAAACAAACAAGACCCAGCATTCATGATATGCACGCTCTTAAGGCTGTGCAATTGGGCAATTAGTTGAAAGGGGTGTGTTCAAAAAAATAGCAGTGTCTACCTTTGACTGTACAAACTCAAAACTATTTTGTAAAAAAAAATTTTTTTCTGGGATTTAGCAATCCTGTGAATCACTAAACTAATATTTAGTTGTATGACCACAGTTTTTTAAAACTGCTTGACATCTGTGTGGCATGGAGTCAACCAACTTGTGGCACCTCTCAGCTGTTATTCCACTCCATGATTCTTTAACAACATTCCACAATTCATTCACATTTCTTGGTTTTGCTTCAGAAACAGCATTTTTGATATCACCCCACAAGTTCTCAATTGGATTAAGGTCTGGAGATTGGGCTGGCCACTCCATAACATTAATTTTGTTGGTTTGGAACCAAGACTTTGCCCGTTTACTAGTGTGTTTTGGGTCATTGTCTTGTTGAAACAACCATTTCAAGGGCATGTCCTCTTCAGCATAGGGCAACATGACCTCTTCAAGTATTTTAACATATGCAAACTGATCCATGATCCCTGGTATGCGATAAATAGGCCCAACACCATAGTAGGAGAAACATGCCCATATCATGATGCTTGCACCTCCATGCTTCACTGTCTTCACTGTGTACTGTGGCCCTTGGACCCAAAAAGAACAATTTTACTCTCATCAGTCCACAAAATGTTCCTCCATTTCTCTTTAGGCCAGTTGATGTGTTCTTTGGCAAATTGTAACCTCTTCTGCACATGCCTTTTTTTTAACAGAGGGACTTTGCGGGGGATTCTTGAAAATAGATTAGCTTCACACAGACGTCTTCTAACTGTCACAGTACTTACAGGTAACTCCAGACTGTCTTTGATCATCCTGGAGGTGATCATTGGCTGAGCCTTTGCCATTCTGGTTATTCTTCTATCCATTTTGATGGTTGTCTTCCATTTTCTTCCACGTCTCTCTGGTTTTGCTCTCCATTTTAAGGCATTGGAGATCATTTTAGCTGAACAGCCTATCATTTTTTGCACCTCTTTATAGGTTTTCCCCTCTCTAATCAACTTTTTAATCAAAGTACGCTGTTCTTCTGAACAATGTCTTGAACGACCCATTTTCCTCAGCTTTCAAATGCATGTTCAACAAGTGTTGGCTTCATCCTTAAATAGGGTCACCTGATTCACACCTGTTTCTTCACAAAATTGATGACCTCAGTGATTGAATGCCACACTGCTATTTTTTTGAACACACCCCTTTCAACTAATTCAACTAATTGCCCAATTGCACAGCCTTAAGAGCGTGCATATCATGAATGCTGGGTCTCATTTGTTTTCTGAGAATCTACTGAACCTACTGGTAACTTGTTTGCCACGTAGCAATAAAAAAATATACGAAAAACCTTGATTATTCTGGTTAGTCACATTGTACTGCTATTATTTTGAACAATACTGTATATAAAAGAAACATTATTATCAATGTTAAATTTTTTGAAAACCATAATACATTTTGTTTATTATACACAGAAAATTAGAATAGATTAGAAAGTTTTTATTAAAAATCTGTATTGTATTTATTTATTAATTTTTTATTTTTTTTTGTCTGACCTGGTCATTGCTTTTGACATAGCCCTGATCCAGTGGGCTCTCCTCCCCATATCGAGCGTACATAACCAGACCCATTAAACAGCCCAACGTGAGCACGATCTGCTGGCATGGGAACACCGCATAACAGGACCTGAAGAACAAGATGCCCCAAAAAAACACAATGCTCCATCAAACAACTTCACAGTTTGAGATTCTATTGACTTAACCAGAGTGTGGAAGAGCTGGGTGTTTTCTTACATGATGGCCTCTTTCTCTGTGCGGGAGCAGAGGTATCTCTGGACCTGAGCCTGATTCACTCCATACAGGGCCAGCATGAGGAAAACCCCCCCCACTCCCAGAGTCCAGAATGTGTGCCTCTCTAAAGGGTCGGGGTTCAGGCTGCCATGGGGACCACAAAACAAAGAATGTGAGCTTCAGTTACAGTTCTGGTATGTTGAACAGTGTTTGTTAGATAATCTTAAAGGAACAGTTTAGACACTCTTATAAAACCGCACCACTCACTCAAGGCCTGAGATACGGCTGCCGTTTTGTGCTTTCCTCCAAACTTCAGTGATGCCACCTGCCTGATGGGTACCAACTATAATCACTGCAAGCTGCCCCGCAAACATAACAACTGTCTGAAACACATCTGTCCAGATCACTGCTTTCAGACCACCCTGGAGAAGGAGAGAAGAGAGGAGCAGGTCCACTACCATTCAAAAGTTTGGGGATTTTTGAATGTTGTTGAAAGAAGTGCTCATCAAGGCTACATTCGTTTGATCAAAAATAAAGTAAAACTGTAATATTGTGAAATATCATTACAATTAGGAATCGCTGTATAATGTAATTTATTCCTGTAATGTTCAAGTTGAATTTTCTATTCTTTATTCCTCTCCTGATCCTTCGGAAAATCATTTGGCATTCAAGAAACATTTCTATTTATTATAACATTGGAAACATTTGTGCTGCTTAAACCAGGATACACATTTTTTTATTTTATTTGATGAATAGAAACCAAATTTACTTGAAATATAATTATTTTGTGACGCTGTAAATGTCTTTTCTGTTACTTATGATTAATTGAATGCCACCCTGCTGATTAAAAGTGTTCATTTCTTAAAAAAACAAAAAAACTTACTGACCCCATACTTGTGTAGCTGAGCAACAGTAGGTGAAAACAATACATCACATGTAAACAATGAGAGACATATCTCCAGCCTACCAGAGCTGTATAAAGTGTGCACACCAATCCTATGGCCAGCACTGCTCCCCAAAGATCAAAACCTGTTACTGTGATCACAAACAAATTCAAACATTTACAAGAGGAAAAACACGAAATAAACTACTTATCTGATTAACATCAACATGTGTGTCTTGTAATGCATCAATAATCTCAATTACCTGCATTAAGTGCAAGTGCTGGAGCATACAGAACAACTCCCATATAGATCACCTGCGTAAAAACATAATAGGATAGATGTAACAGTTATAATGCTTGTTTCCACACCTACTGTAATAACTTATTTCTCTGAATGTCCCCGTCTAGTAACTGATAGTTCTGAGAATCATTACACTTTAGATCCACAACGCTAAGTAAAATATTGTCCATATCAGTGGGGGGGGGGGGGGGGGGGTCAGAATAAGCTTGTAGGTGAAAGTTCAAGTTTTTATACTGATAACAGGGTGTCTTTGTGTCTAACAAAACTGGAGTAAAAGACAATATTACTTTAGATTATTAGATTATACTCCTAAAGGTTTTAATATCCTATTGTACACATCCAAGTGGTAACCACAACTCACCATCTGAAAGATGAAGGTCAAAGTGCCACATATCCGAACACTTTTACTAAAACGAAGTTCCAGATACTATGAAGGAGAAAAAGAAGGCAAGAATATAATACAAACGGAAATAGTGTTAAATCCCATAAAGCATGTTTTGGTACAGCAGGGGACTGTAATTTACAAATATTACATAATCATTTTCAGTTAGATGGATTGAGATGGATTCATCAAGCATGCATTAAATTGAACAAATGTAATAATAAATACTTTCTAAAAACATTTTCTTATTTGCTGTAATAAAATAGCATATTTTGATTTCTGGAATGCTTGATTTTGATTGGTTAAGAATTCTGCTGTCAAAAAATATTTGTATAATTGCGATTTATTTTGCTATTCTAACTGACGGTCCATTGTCCTTATAATGTTAAAGTGAGCTCCAAAAGTCTAAGAGCACTTGTTGTATGAGTGCTTAAATTTTGTACTTGCAGGTCAATTTACAAAGTTCCCACCCTTTTTGACCAATGAATATCCATGTTTTTTTTTCATTAACTTTGCAGTTGTTTAATGATTACCAGATTTAGTAAAGCATTTAGTAAAATCCTTCAATTTCAGACAAATTCTCTAATGAATCATTCACTGACTCATTTGTGAAACTGATTCATAAAAAAAAAAAAAAAAACTCTGATCCCCAAAAAGTCTCTCGAACACACAAAGACAGTGAATTTCTAATGTAGTACCTGATACGCGCTGCTAAGACGGAGCCGATAGAAAACTGGTATGAAAATGTGTGCAGGGATGAGCAGGCCCAGGAAGTAGGAGCAGCCCAGGAACCAATACTGCGTGCCATGTGTGTAAATCTCAGATGGGGCACCCAGGATGGCCACCGCTGACTGAAAGGTGGCTAGCAGTGAAAGGGACACCGGAAGGCAGCGCATGCTGCGGTCGGCCAGCAGGAACTCCTGTGTGGTCCTCTGACGACCCCCTGAGAAGGCATAGTAAAGACCGATTCCAGCAGAGGCCACTAGCAGCACGACAAAAATCACGTAATCCACTGTGCTGAAGTGCATCTGGACTATGGCCCCCATGATGCCGTGAGGTGTGTAGAGGAGCACACGGAGTGATGTGGCCCCTGGATGATCAGTGGAGGGTCAGTGGACAGTTGACCATTGGTCCATCATGAAGGATAGCAGGTGACTTGCTATAAGAAATAAATACAAAGACTGTTGAGGCAAAAATGCAGAATATCCACATCACACCTACTGACAAAATAGCAGTAAGGAAACATTTACACAAATGCATTGCAAAGCATGTGCAAAACAACTTGAAAGAGACAATGTATTTTACATCACAATTTGGCCTTTTTATACACATAAAAAGTTGCAGTCAAATCAATATAGCAATCAAGTTAATCTTGCCTACTGTGAAGTACATAAAAATGAAATAGATTGTGAATAAAAAAAATTATCAAAAAGAAGTCTGTTGTTCTTAAAGCATTTACAGTATAATTCATTATAATATTTATAACAAAGTAACAAAAACTTTATTCAAAATATCTTGTGTTGCACAGAAGAATTAAAATCATGTCAGTATGGAACGACAATTGTCAATGAAATGATTGACAACATGTTTTTAATATTGTCACAACAATGAACAGACAAACCTTCATGGCAGGAATCAATCTATTTACAAATTAAGAAATTATTTAACTATTATGATACAAATACATGTAAACTTCAATTGTGTGTAAGTCAGTATGTGTAAGTATGCATTCATGCCACTCATAAATGAAATAATTGCAAAGTTACAGTCTTGTTCTCTTTTGTGAAGTTCCAGACATTGATCAGACATTGAGTCTTAATGAGCCAGACAAAATGATTGCTCTCAGTGCCAGTTCAAAAATTATTAAATACATACATTAAATGAAATAAAACACAATCACCAGTTTATCAATCACACAACCCACTGAAAACCAAGCACTGGTCTTGTGAGACATAATGACATAACACGGTTTATTCAATGAGCCATCATGTGACTTAGAAATCTCTTTTTAACTTAATATAGTGTTACTAGGGCTTCCTGTCGTAACAAACCAGCTTAACTGTTCTAACATATCCTGACATTATGTAGTGCTCAAGCTAATTCACACAAACGTGTTCAGTGCAAAAAGCACTGTGGGTCAGTGTATTTAGGCCAGAGGAGTGACACTGGTTACATTGAGAAGATGATGCTGATAAAATATAGCAAGTCACTATTATCCTTTACTGTAGCTTTACCCCATCTGAAAACATCTGAGCAGGGTTTTTTTTAAAGAAATGAATACTCTCATTAAGTGAGAATGCATTACATTGAACAAAAGTGTCAGTAAAGACATTTAAAACATTTCTATGATTTAAGTTTTTAAATAAATTCTGTTTGATAATTGTTTTATATTAAGAAGAATGTCTCGAGCACATAATCAGCATTATAGAATGATTTCTGTCACACAGAAATCTAAAAATACAGCTTTATCACCACATGATTAAATTGCATTTACGTATATTATTACGTATTTGTTAAAAATGCAACCTTGGTAAACACAAGAGTATTTCAAAAACATTTGAAAAAAATCTTACCAACCCCAAACAGCATAGTGGAAACTTCAAAAGTGATCAGAACAAACTGTCATGCATTTATTTCATATTAATTCAGGTAGACACATTTAGTAGTAGTAGTAGGTACATAACACCCTGTAAAATGGTCAAAAGTCAATGCTCACTGTCATTTATTGACTACACATGCAATATCTCTTAAATTAGTTGCATACAATGGACACAATTTACAGCACACAATCATGTCCTGTCTAGTGGAACAATACAGCTAGTTCTGCAGCAAATATGACATTTTTCATTTTGAGGTCAAGAACACTTGAATTTAACTAGAGTGTAACTAGGTCCAAATGATAACCACACTAAAAATCTGTATCTAATCTGTAATGTGTGTATATAATATAAATAAATAAATATTATATATATATATATATATATATATATATATATATATATATATATATATATATATATATATATATATATATATATATATATATATATATATATATATATTGCATTTGGCAGGTTATTCATTTCAAACCCTGGCTGTGGGATATCATGTGTTGAAATATACTCCGCATGACTCTAACAGCAGGTGAGAAGACCTTTAAACAACTAGTTCTCCGAAATATAAGCCAAGCCATAGACTTAATATGAATCAAATTACAAAATCATTTGTTCACTTTGGCAGTTGATCAGTTCATTTCGAGTCATCAAAGCTGTTGTCCTGGCTAGTTTTCTCACGTGTGGCATGATAAGGAAATAAGCGAAAGACTCTGACCTAGAAGGTCTGCGACAACTTTGATAACAACACCGCACAAACGATGTTTGGGTTGGAATGGAGCGTTTTATACAAGTTTAATCTTTCTCACTTATTTCAAGAAAAGAAAAGGACAAACCGGTTCTTATCTGCAGAACAGTGATGCAAAATTCAAGGACACACAGGCCAGGATTTGTCAACTCACTATGCTGTCTGCTCAGATACTTTCCTGCTGCTGTGAAGAATAGTTTGGGTTTTTAGTTTAATACTTAAAGTACTAAATCTATGATGGATAAGAAATTAAATGAGTGAAAAAAGGGACAAAGCTGTATCGTTTCAAGGATTATGAGGATCAAACAGTGGGATAAAGGCATAGCAAAGTGTCTGTTTGATTTTCGTTAGCCTCTATGATCAAGCCTTGTTCCTGATATGATCCATTAAACACAGCTTATGAGCATGAGAACCCACTGTATTACACATTGTACCCTGACATGGTCGATTTATAGTAAATATCAGCTGTGCTGGACCACCAAATAAAATAACAACCCAACGGTCTCATTATTTATGGTGGTTTAGTATGAGAGCCTCTATAATTTGCCTTATTTAAAAAAGAAACAATATTTGTCTTATAAATAGGGATGTCAGTTTAACATGTTTTCTACCAACAAAGCAAATCTACTTTCAATTTTCAGCCCTATTCAAATGACAAGGCTGTCAGTCATGTACATTTTATGTTATAAAAACTTAATCTTTTATATTCTTCTTAGTGCTGGCCAACGGTTAATTGGGATTAATCACATTCAAAATAAAAGGTTTGGTTTATATGATGTGTACTGTGTGCATTTATTATGTATATAAAAAGACACACACATACAGTTTATATGTTGAAAATATTTACATATATATATAAATAAACATTTTTCTTAAATATATAAATGTGTGCATATTTATATACATAATAAATATACTTTATACACACCCGTAAATTATGTACACAAAAACATTTATTTTGGATGCAATTAATCGCGATAAATCATTGACTAGCACTAATTCTTTTGCATCTTTATTTTTCTTTTCATATCAGCAGGGAGCCCTTGATAATAAAAACTGACTTTATGTTCTTATATAACGTATGTCAGAAATTAATCCTCAATCCACCATTTTTAAAAAGCTGAATATACAAGTCATACATGCCGCAGAAAAAAGATCTATGCGAACCTAATTATTAATACTAACAACAATAAAAATATATCTGAATCTTAAAATAATAATCAAACTAAAAAACTAATAAGAAAGATAAAGAGGTTAATAAGATGCATCACTGATACAGCTTTACAATTATATGATATAAAAACAGTTTTAACAACAATAATAATGCAAATATAAATGATCAAGTATTTATATATATATATACACTTCATTTGACATCAGATAATAGGATATAAAACAAGGCAATGGTATTGAGCAGAACAAGTTCTGACATGAATTATAGTACTGGTAAAACCAAGTTTATGAAAAGCTGTTGCACTCATTAAAATACCAAGCTCACAGCACGCCAGGAGGCCAACCAACATGATTAACAATGCCTGAAGTCATTGTTTTCACCAGCACCAGGATTAGCAATTTAAGAAACTGGACTGAATGTAAACCACCAAGGCACTTAAAGGAACAGTTAAGTCAAAAATGACAATTCTATAATTTATTCACCCATGCATTGTTTCAAACCCTTAAGACTTTCCCTAACCCTTAAACCCTGCACTTTCTGGTCACACTGCCGGGCACCTGTATGATTTCATAAAGCTATCCATTTTCAAACTTATCCGTCCAACAAAACATTCATCATGGCTGTAGATCTTTTTACAACCGCTATTATGCAACCTGACTCTATAAAACAATATTTGGTTGTAAACTCTGCAATAATTCATGTTCAAAGACCAATATTTGTCCATATGAGATTTGACATTCACTTTGCTGCCACTTATTTCCATACTAACCCTCCCCATAACTTATCCCTAAAATCAGATGGAAATTAAAGTTGAATAATAATATTGTAAAAGCTCTAACTCGTGTTGTAAGTCTGAACTTGACATTTACTACATTTACACCTGATTGGTTGATTAGAATGTTTGTTCTATTAAGTGAATTTGCATATACATTTCATTAGCTCTGTACTTGTACTCCGCATAATTGCAATAAAGTTGAATCTAATCTAATGATACAGTGGCAATGTACTGAACACGTTTTTTCTCTAAAGTTGACATTTATCATCTTACATTTAAAGTAGGCCTATAGTTGTATAAATATTTATAAAATATTTTCATGAAAACGTTTTTGCAAACACTGGCACGTCACGCGTGTTATGTTTCAGTCAGTGACACCATGATATTTCCCTATTCGTTTTAATGGCGGGATGCAACGCTGTTTACATAATAAAAACTACATGCGCGTAAAATTAAAGAGAATATGATGTTAAAGTTAAACGAAGATCCTTCACTTTTACCGGTCAATATCTCAACCCACACGCTATTCGCGAGCAACATGATCGCCACGAGCTCGAAAACGAATAGACTGCGCGCGTACTAACTTACGAGAGAGAGCGGCTGCGAATATTTGATTCCATAGATATCACCCGATGTAAAGAAATTTTACGAAGAGCTGCATCTGACAGCAACAGCGTAACATTAGCTGAATGACTGTGTCCTTTACATGAGGAGAATACCGCGATGCCTGAAGGAAATGACAGTCTGATGTAAAAGGGCGACACTGTTTCGTCACGACAGAGCAAAACGTGCTTTACCCACCAGAACATACGCTAATAGTATACGCTGCGACGCAAATAAATAGAGCGCTCCCATTGTAATCAACGAAGCTGTCTAGGCTGCCGCGCGCAATGTGCTCTGGCAGTAGTTTAGGCAGTGCCTTTTAGTGACCTTATCATTCATTCTGCTCAGACATCGTGTATTATCTTACCTCGGTCAGAGTTCATCCGGTGAATAATGAGCGATGAATGGAGAAAGGCTTAAGCAGTGTCGTTTCAGACCACCCCTACTCCTACTCTCCTTGACATCACAGTAAAGGTTGCTGCTCCATAGTTGACGCACATGTGCTTCCGACGTCACGCTGAAACGTCACTGTGTCACTACCTCACTCGCGGCTCCCATAACGTGATCCTCCGTAATTCCCGGGGAAAAAAGGGGAAAAAAGACTCTCAGGATGTTATACCTGTTGAAAAGGTACAAAAAACACTGATTAGAGCCTACAAAATTATCATATACATATGTATGTGTGTTTGTAATGTACAGAATACAAAAGGCACTTTGAAAACCAAATATTTAATCATTTATAAATAATTGTTAATGTGATGTAATAAAGGAATTACTAATATATATAATATTTTCTCTTTAAATATTATTATTGTTTTGTACACTGGTTTATTAATAGTTTATTGTAATGAATGGGACATTCATTACAATGATGCACCGGCACCGGTTTAGGTTGTAACAGTCCAAAAAAAACATATATAAGTCATACTGGACTATAAGTTGTTTTTATTTAAAACCAAGAACCAAGAGAAAACATTACTATCTACAGCCACGAGAGGGCGCTCTATGTTTTCAGTCCTAGACTACACTACAGGAGCACAGAGCAGCATAGAGCCACCTCTCGCAGCTCGAGACGGTAATGTTTTGACTTTAACTTCAATGGTAAACAAGGGAGAGCAAGCGAGAGTGCTATCAGTCGCTTCTGTCATTGTCGTCCTGAGCTCATTCTTCACTCGTTTAAAAAAAAACTTTCGATCCCTGGAACATTTTGAATTGTAGCTTAAACGTCTTGCGTTCTTGTCTGTCTTTAACTCTCTTTTTGCAAAACCACTCAATTGATGTCTGTCCATTTTGATTCATTTTCTGTAGCCGTTAAAAAAATTACACATTTGCGCGTACTTGTAGTGGACCAACTCAACTCTGACAGATTGAGGGCGGAAGGGGGGGCTGATAGTGGTCATGTAATCTTTATTTATTTATAATTTATTATTATTATTATTGTTGTTGTTAAGTTAGCTTTCATAAACGAGTTATGTATGGTCTTCAAGTTAATAATAAAACAATTTACGAAAAATATTTTTAAAGCTTGTGTCATGTGGTGCCCCCCTAGTTGTTGTTAATGGTTGGTCCAGCAGAACAGGGGTCTGGTCTCATATAGGGAAAGAAGGAAAAGAGAAACAGTTTAGAGCTATTACAATGTAATTAGTAGAAGAAATAATAAGATACTTTAGTAAACTACTATAAGTAACTACCACATTGGGGAAAAACTACTACTCATATTTACAACCGCTTTGGGGAAGTCGTGGCCTAATGGTTAGAGGGTTGGACTCCCAATTGAAGGGTTGTGAGTTCTAGTCTCAGGCCGGACGGAATTGTGGGTGGGGGTAGTGCATGAACAGCTCTCTCTCCACCTTCAATACCACGACTTAGGTGCCCTTGAGCAAGGCATCGAACCCCCAACTGCTCCCTGGGCGCCGCAGCATAAATGGCTGCCCACTGCTCCGGGTGTGTGCTCACAGTGTGTGTGTGTGGGTGTGTGCTCACAGTGTGTGTGTGTGTGTGTGTGTGTTCGTTCACTGCTCTGTGTGTGTGCATTTTGGATGGGTTAAATGCAGAGCACAAATTCTGAGTATGGGTCACCATACTTGGCTGAATGTCACTTCACTTCACTATAGGTCACCCAAAAATGAAAACTCCAAACATGGAACAACTTAAGGGTGAGTAAATGAATTGTAAAACTATTAACAAAAAAGTATTAAAAAAAAGTAGCAAAAGTATTTTGTTCATGGCACCATGGTGTTCCAGTCGCAATATAGTGGTATTTTTATTCAAAACAATTTTAATAATTTAGCTACTCAACCTCAAGTTGTTCTAAACCTGTATAAATGTCTTCGTTCTACTGAACACAAAAGGAGGATATTTGGAATAATGTTTATATACAAACTACTCTTAGATCTCATAGAATTATATCTTAATCTGACTACTATGGAAGTGAATGGTGAACATTCTATGAAATATCTTCCTTTGTGTTCAGCAGCAAAAATAAATTAACACAGGTTTGGAACTCTTGAGTAAGTAAATGACCATTTTAATTTTAGCTATCCCTCTATGTGCTTTTTGTAACAGTTTTCTGCTGTTATTAACAACTTCTGATTAGCACTAAATATCATTAATGCCCAATAGAAAAATAGTTTAAACAATGTCTTTTATTAGTGCATGTACCTTAACAAGAAGCTGTAACATACCTGTTAGTGGATATCATCTGACGAGACGTCGCCTGAGTCTTCACTGGAGCATCGTTTCTAGGGGAATGGACGATTCTTCGTGGGTCTGCCTCAATGAAGTAGAAAGAGCAAACATATGGAAATTTCTGTGATCAAATTTTCGATAGCAATCCACAGGGCCATAGCTGGGGTTTGCAGGGCCCCCGGAGCAAGTTGTACAAGTTTTTTTTTTTAGTTTGTAGGTGTCCAGGTACAGAAACAGAATGATTAAATGTAAAATAGCACTACATTGTCTTCACTGTAAAAATTAAATATACAATCAATCCAAAATGTATTCAGAGTCAGACACCTTCAACATTACTCACATTATCACAGTTCATATGCTATAGTTTAGAAAATGGTATTATAATATGACAAGAAGAGTTAAACTGTCAGAACAAATTCATGTTGATAATGTCAGATAACTTTGATAGAAAGGTATGTAATGGATTACAATCAACCAAAACTTTAGACAACTGTTAGTATGACAGTATTTACACAACAATACTTTGTGACCAATTACCAAGCAATGCTTAATTTTAAGGCTGAAGGCTCAATGTGGTATTGGTTGCTACCTCGAAGCTGGAGACTAGACTTGGTATCTGTTATTGCCTTTTCCCTTACGGGCCTGAGGCTCAGAATGTTGGAGATCTGTTGCAGTCTCACCTTCACAAGCCGGAGACTCAGAACGGAGGTTGATCTGTTAGTGACGCCTGGGGCCCGTTTCACTAAGTAGGTTCAACCAATTCTGAGTTTAAACTTGAAGTCTGAGTTGACTTACCCTGAGATGGGAATATCCGAATCCGAATATACTATAGTATATTATGCATAAATTCTGTGACGTGATGGGAAAAGTGAGAAGAACAAGCTCGGCAAAAGCCGGACTTTAACCCAATCAATCACCATACAAGCTAGTTTTGCGGGCCCAAAACATTACTGCCTACACCATTGAAGCCGTTATTCACGTGTCGTATTTACCCTTATGTGTTTATGGAGGTTTGTGGTGTTTATGGTGTTAGCTTTCACTGTTATGCTGATGATACTCAGCTCTATATTTCCTCGCAGCCCGGTGAAACACACCAATTTGAAAAACGAATGGAATGCATAGTCGATATAAATTATTGGATGACGAGTAATTTCTTACTGCTAAATTCAGAAAAAACAGAGGTGTTATTCATAGGGCCTAAAAACTCTGCTTGTAATAACCTAGAACACTGTCTAAGACTTGATGGTTGCTCTGTCAATTCTTCGTCATCAGTTAGGAAGCTAGGTGTGCTATTTGATAGCAATCTTTACTTAGAAAGCCACGTTTCTAGCATTTGTAAAACTGCATTTTTCCATCTCAAAAATATATCTAAATTACGGCCTATGCTCTCAATGTCAAATGCAGAAATGTTAATCCATGCATTTATGACTTCAAGGTTAGACTATTGTAATGCTTTATTGGGTGGTTTTTCTGCACGCTTGGTAAACAAACTACAGCTAGTCCAAAATGCAGCAGCAAGAGTTCTTACTAGAACCAGGAAGTATGACTGGCACTGGCTCCCTATCAAACATCGTATAGATTTTAAACTCTTGCTTATTACTTATAAAGCCCTGAATGGTTTAGCATCCAGACCAGATGGTGGATCAGCACCTAGAAAGGACCTCTACATCCCTGAAAGACAGCAGAGACCAGGACAACTAGAGCCCCAGATACAGATCCCCTGTAAAGACCTCGTCTCAGATGACCACCAGGACAAGACCACAGGAAACAGAAGATTCTTCTGCAGCCTGGAATTGAACTACTGGTTTCGTCTGGTCAGAGGAGAACTGGCCCCCCAACTGAGCCTGGTTTCTCCCAAGGTTTTTTTCTCCATTCTGTCTCCGATGGAGTTTCGGTTCCTTGCCGCTGTCGCCTCTGGCTTGCTTAGTTGGGGTCACTTCATCTACAGTGATATCGTTGACTTGATTGCAAATAAATGCACAGACACTATTTAAACTGAACAGAGATGACATAACTGAATTCAATGATGAACTGCCTTTAACTATCATTTTGCATTATTGAGACACTGTTTTCCAAATGAGTGTTGTTCAGTGCTTTGACACAATGTATTTTGTTTAAAGCACTATATAAATAAAGGTGATTGATTGATTGATATGAGAATGATAGTCAAAATACCTGTCAAGATTCTTTTCATGGGGCCCCAAAACCCTTAGCAGCGCCCCTGGATGGCATGCCACCTATATCTGTGACTGAAACAGACAGATGTTTGGTAACTTAACGGTCATGTGAGGAGTTTTCTCTCTTCTCTGTGTCAGAAGTTATTTATACATATATAATACATACTTTAAAATATAATTTATTTCATGATGCAAATCCGAATTTTCATCAGCTGTTACTCCAGTTTTCAGTGTTATGATCCTTCAAAATATAATTCTAATATATTGATTTATTAACAGTGCTGGAAACAGTTTTGATGCTTAATATTTTTTTGGAACCTGTGACATTTTGTTTAGGATTATGATGAAAAAACACCACTGATAGTAAATCAACATATTGGAATGATTTCTGAAGGATTATGTGACATAGAGGACTTGAGTAAAGGCTGATGAAATATATATATTTATACAAACACACATACATACATTTTATCTATATATCTAAATAAAAATAGGCTCAGTATATATGACCCAAAGTAACTAGTAAAGTGACGTGACATTCAGCCAAGTATGGTGACCCATACTCAGAATTTGTGCTCTGCATTTAACCCATCCGAAGTGCACACACACAGAGCAGTGAACACACACACACACACACACACTGTGAACACACACCCGGAGCAGTGGGCAGCCATTTATGCTGCGGCGCCCAGGGAGCAGTTGGGGGTTCGATGCTTTGCTCAAGGGCACCTAAATCGTGGTATTGAAGGTGGAGAGAGAACTGTACATGCACTCCCCCCACCCACACTTCCTGCCGGCCCGGGACTCAAACTCACAACCTTTCAATTGGGAGTCCGACTCTCTAACCATTAAGCCACGACTTCCCCTTAGTAACTAACTACTTGAGTAGATTTTTTAATCCGATACTTTTTTTACTCTTACTCAAGTAACTATTCAGACTAATACTTTTACTTGAGTAAATATTTCTATAAGTACTTTTACTTTTACTTGAGTACAGTTTTTGGGTACTCTACCCACCAATGCGCCTATAATAGTCACCACCTTTCACCCCACTAGCAACGGCCCTGGGAATCCATGAAAGTCTTTTAGCTCAATTGAGTTTCCTGATGATTGTGTTTATGTCTTCAGCTCTGGGTCCAGGATCACCAACATCTTTCAGCAGTCCAACTTTGTCTTTAGCAGCATGACATGGAATTGACAAATTGAACGGACACAGGAAGTTGTTTACCACCTTGAAGTTCTTTCCAGCAGAACAGATCTCATGAATAAGGTCCTCCAAACATATGATCCCATATTGTCCTTGAGACAAAAACAAAAGAAACCCATTGTGAATATACATTTCATTAAACATTTTAATCGTCAGTATGAATATCAAAGACTGTTAAAACACTTAGACCATCACTGAATATCAAAGAATTTATTTTACTTGAGTGCATTTCTAATAATTACACAAATTCCCATTTCCCCCAAAGGATTATTACTAGGTTCAATACCCCATTTCCAAAAAAAAAGCTCCATGCAAAAGTTTATCACCTGAATCCTTTTGCTTGTTAAAATTTTGTTAGGTACCCCAAAATGACTAATCTCCCGCTGAATGAAATTCATCCACCATGTCGATGACTTACCGAGATGCTGCTCTATGAGTGTATTGTCAGTTAGAGGAATCCTTCTCTTGTCAATCCTCACCAGTCCTCGTTTCAGTATGAGGTCACGTACTGATTTCAAATTGGGATACCTGTTAAGAGATCACAACAATAAATCAAACAAGTGAAAGTCAATAAAAGACAGAAGAACACTGCCAGCTATTTTATAAAATAAAATAAAAAAACATCTAAAATCCTGGAAGACTTTTGCTCAGTTTTTGTCCTGATTTATAGTGTGGACGACTCAATAATAGTTGCTGAAAGTCAAAGCCAATCTGCAGATCTGGTGTTTTTAAAACCGATTCAGATATGTTTCCTGTAAAATGAACATTATATGATTACCCACCCCCAAGCAACATAAGGTTCCACTGTCTTAAGCATTTTTATTGAAGCCTTGCTGACTTTCACAAAGGTGCCACTAAAGATCTTCCTCAGCCTCAGCATCTGAATGGCCTTCATCACTTTGGGGCTCACGCCTTTGACCCTAACAAGCAATCATACGAGAAAATGAAAAACATATTTAAGCAGATGTGGAAAGGTACAATTCACTCATTCATCCCTCTTTCAATCATTTCACAAAAGTAGATATTTTGACCAGTTTTTTACTGGTTTTGTCCACAGAATGAATGTTGGTTGAGTCTAATGCACTTTACGTTCCATCAGATATAGAATAACATGAAGTTGAGTCAGTTATGACAATTGTCATTTTTACAGGAAAACCAGCCCTTTAACCTCATTATGAATGATGAATAAGTTGACCATACTCTCTGATGCGGACAGCAAACACCAGGCTGTTCTTTGCTGGGGGCATGGCTGGCAGAGGTCTTTGTTTGAGTCTGGCGAGTCTTGTTTCGTCTTGATTCCTCCTCTTGCTGTTTTTCAAAATGTCCTCCAAGCGCTTAAACTTTCCTTTTTGGACCTGGTTTAGACAATAAAAATTTTGTTCTAAAACAATTATTGGTCTATTTATAAAAGCAGTTTACAAAGTTATATTTGAATATATATAGAAGAAAAAAATGGCGGCAGATGTGTTGGGTGGTTTGTCAGGCTCCACTCCAATACTTTCTACTAACTCATTTTTTTCAATATTTACTGGTTTAAGAACAAAACAAAGACACCGGTTAAATAATAATTATAGTGATGAAGGAAATGTTTGCGTATTTCTGCTTTGCTGTTGGCTTCTGTTGTTGCCACTTGGACAACACCTAAGCGCAAACAAACAGTTGTCCCAGGCTGACAACCATCAGTCAGTAAATACGAATGGATTACCGAGATTAAACTTCTTTGGACATGGATACTTTGTCATCTACTCGATCACCAAACAATTTGATCACCCACGTCGTGGCATGCCGAGTAAACAAAACATTGCCATTTGCTCGAACATCAAACGAATTGAACTCACCCATCGCGGCACGCTGAGAAAGCGGGATTACCAGAGAGGATGCAATTGGCGTAATTTCGGTGTTCTCTTGACTTTGATTTTGCTGTCTGGGGACGTACAATTGAATCCAGGCCCATTTGCTGTTGGCCTTTCCCCGGAGGGTGCACCAGCGGGTGGATTGCGCGTGCAGCGGCTGACCTCCGGACGGACGGACGTCTTCCCCGAGGTAACAGGAACTCCATACGGTGACCGCATCCAATCAGTAAGGAAGCAACGAGAATTTAGATTTTTTCAGACTGTAAATCACGCACAGGGTAATATGGGAGCCTATGTCTAAACCTAAGGGTATTCTAGGTGGACATTTGAATATTCGGAGTATATTGCCTAAACGGGATCAGATTCAACATCTGTTAACTGACTCTAATTTAGATTTTTTAGCGTTGAGCGAAACGTGGCTGAACAGTAATATCCAGACCAGTATGATTGATGTCCCTGGTTACATTTGTCATAGAAAGGATAGAACATCTAAAAAAGGTGGGGGGGTACTATTCTATGTTAGAGACACTCTGAAATGTAATGAAATCAAACTGGACACACCATTAGAATGTTTGGCTTTAAATGTTGTATTATCCCCTAAGATGAATTTTAACATTATAGTGCTGTATAATCCACCATCATATGATGTTTCTTTTTATGAGAACTTAGACAAAATTTTAAAATATGTAAATACTCGCACCGAATCGGTTTTTCTTGGTGATTTTAATATTAACTGGCTAGAGAAAAGCCATAGAAAAAAATTAAAGAGACTGTTGTCAAAGCACAGTCTTCATCAGATGATTAAAGGTCCAACAAGGATCACACGAGCGAGTAAAACTATGATCGATCTGATGGTTACTAACAGACCACAGAGAATCATTAGAACTTATAATTTACTAACAGGGCTCTCTGATCACAATATGACCATGGTTGTACGGAAACTCACTAAACAGTGTTTACCCAAATTTACGAACGAAAGTAAACAAGGGAACCTGGGTATCCCCAAAACTAAGTTGACACAAGTTAAAAATGATTTAGATCATTTAGATTGGAATAATGTTTTACAATCAAATGATTTAGAAAATTGTTGTAACTCTCTGATGAAAAACCTCACAAATCTGATTGGGAAATATAGTAAGACATTCAAAGGCACTCAACGAAAAGCCTCCTTACCATGGCTGAATAATGACATTCGTCAGCTAATGAAAAAGAGAGACTATGCATTGAAAAAAGCGCTGCTCTCCAAAACAAATACCGATTTTCTCATCTTTAAAGGATTGAGAAATGCAGTAGTTAGAGAATTGCGTAAAGCAAAGACAGCCTATTTTATGCAATTGATTGAGGATTCGGAAGGAAATAGTACATCCCTTTGGAAGCACCTCAATAGCCTTACTAAACTTAAGCCTAGTCAACAAAAAACAATAGCTGAATTGGAAGTGAATGGAGTTATCAACACTAACAATTCAGCTATTGCAAATGAACTTAATAATTTTTTTATTCAGTCTGTTGAGGAGCTTGCTAAGACATTTGAACCAGCAACCCTATCACAGACTACAAAGTCTGACCAATCAGATCTTTTTCAAATTAAAGAGGTTAGTCAGGAAAAAGTACATACAATTATTAATAAATTAAAAAAATCTAAGGCAAAGGATGTATTTGGGTTGGACACTGCCTTTATAACAACTCACTGCTCTGCTTTAATTAAACCTGTAACCCACCTTGTAAACCTTTCCATCAGAGTGGGCAAATTCCCACAAATTTGGAAACAAGCCATTATTACACCGATTTTCAAGGCTGGCGCAAAGAATCAAGCAAGCAACTACAGGCCAATCTCAATACTGCCGGCTTTCTCCAAAATTTTAGAGAAAATTATCATAGAACAGTTAGTAGAACATCTTGAAGGTAACAAACTTATCAATTCTAAACAGTTTGGATTCAGAGCAGGGTATTCTACAGAAATGGCTAATTGCTACCTTACCGAGAACATTAAGAGTAAATTGGACAAGGGTAATGTTGTGGGAGCTGTGTTTATAGACCTAAAAAAGGCCTTTGACACCGTGAACCACAACAAACTATTGAATAAACTTACCACCTTCAACTTCTCTGAACATGCTATCGGCTGGTTTGCATCATATTTGGAGCATAGAGAGCAACGTGTTAAAATAAACACCGAACTCTCAACATCATTAAAATCCACAATGGGTATTCCACAGGGCTCCATTTTGGGGCCTCTGCTCTTTAGTCTATATATAAACGACTTACCTACATGCTGTCAGTCAGCCAATTGCCAAATGTATGCTGACGATACAGTAATTTATGCTTCAGCTAGGACACCAACTATAGTAGCAGAGACCCTCACTAAGGAAATGGAGGGTATATCCCAGTGGCTTAAAGAAAATCATCTGACGCTTAACTTCAAAAAGACGGTATCTATGTGCTTCTCAATTAGAGGAAAAATTAAATGTACAATTAAAATAGATCAAGAAGCCATAGAGGAAGTTGAGGAATTAAAATTTTTAGGTATTATTCTGGATCCCCAACTCAAATTCAATACACACATTAACAAACTCTGTAAGACTGTGCGGACAAACCTAAACTGTTTTAGAATGATTAGGCATCATATACCTGTCAAAGCAGCTTTGCTGTTTTTTCATGCTATGATACTTTCTCATTTATCTTATTGTGTTACTGTATGGGGCCAAGCCTCCCAGACAACAGTCAAACCTATCATGTCATTATACAAACAAGCACTGAAAATAATGGATCAGAAACCAATTATGTGGCATCACTGTTTGATTGTACAGAAATACAAGCTTTTAAATTTTGAGAGTTTTATTAAGTTCTCTTTTCTTAAGCTGATTTTTAAATGTATAAATAATCAAGCTCCAGCCGTACTCTGTCCTTTTGTGACAAAAATAAACACAAGGGGAGTTGCCACTAGGAGAGCAGCGGGTGGCAACTGCATAGCAGAGGGGTGCAAAACCACTTTTGGCCACTCAAGTTTTTCAGTGATAGGGACCCATTTTTGGAATGATTTACCAACGGAAATAAAAACAGAAACCAACCTGAAAACATTTAATAGAAAGGTGAAACACTGGCTGAAAGAAAATCAAATATGTGGACATTGACTCATTTTTTGTTGCAATGTATTGTGTGTGCTGGATATGATGTGTTGTGTTGTGTAGTGTAATGTAGTCAGGATTGTGTAAAATGTTAATGTTAATGTTTATAAGGTATTTGTTGCATGATTGTGTAGTTTACACTACGTAGTTTTTTATGTTTTTAGAAAGGCCTGACCAGGGACTGGGGTTGCAAATTAGCCTATTGGCTAGAAACCTTTTATGCAACACATTTACACATTTTGTTATGGCTTTGTCTATGATAATTATGTATGTAACAATGTGCGCTGCATTGTCCCTGATAAATAAATAAACTAAAAAAAAAAAAAAAAAAAAAAAAAAGGAGGAATTCTTACTTTTCTCTTCTGCTGTAACGCAAGTTTGGCTTGAGTAGCTTTGATAGCCTGGGATGCCTTGCGTTTCTTGAGAAGATTCTGCGGGACAAGCTTGATTACATTCTCAGTTCTGAACAAAAGAAATGAAACAAGAACAAAGTTGTATTAAGAATTCTAAATGTACAAAAATAGAAGGACAGACATGCCTAAAATTGGGCACTTTCTGTGTAAAATATAAACTTTAATTTAACTTAATAATATCATGATTTTTTTTTTTTTTACTTTCCCACAATCCCCCTTAAGGATATCAGCAAAACAACTAAATGTCATGTCATACATAAGAAAATAGCGCTAACTTTGTATGTTGTCATGATATATTCAATACATGTTGCTGTTGATCATTTCACACTTGAAATATTTCCAAATCTCCACCTTAAAGGGTTAGTTCACTGAAAAATGAAAATGATGTCATTAATAACTTACCCTAATGTCGTTTCAAACCCGTAAGACCTTCATTCTCTTCGGAACACAGTTTAAGATATTTAAGATTTAGTCCGAGAGCTCTCAGTCCCTCCATTGAAACTGTTTGCACGGTATACTGTCCATGTCCAGAAAGGTAATAAAAACATCTTTAAAGGGGGGGTGAAATGCTCGTTTTCACTCAATATCATGTTAATCTTGAGTACCTATAGAGTAGTACTGCATCCTTCATAACTCCAAAAAGTATTTAGTTTTATTATATTCATAAGAGAAAGATAGTCTGTACCGATTTTTCCCGGAAAAACACGAGCGCCTGGAGGCGTGACGTGTGGGCGGAGCTAAAGAATCACGAGCGCCAGTTGCGTTGAGAGCGTTTGGAAGCTGTGACAGCTGTGAAGGCTGAAACTGAACAAGAGCAGCAGCAGCAAGGACTCGCTCTGAGCGGGGCTCGAACCCGGGTCTCCGATGGGAGGCGGACGCACTAACAAGGAGGCAGAGATATTTTAAGCAGTTTTACTCACCGCCTGTGGTTCCAACACACAATCGTGACCCTTTTTCGTTGGGATTGCATCATCCTTAAGAAATAAACAATACGCAAATCCGTCGTCAAACTGGGCTTTGTTTGTAAAACAAGCATTTTAGAAATGCAGGGAACAAACACAAACACTTGCACAACTCCGTTGATGCTCTGTAAAAATAAACTCCATCCACTGGTCCCTTAATGCTGTTTTTTCTTTGGTAATCTGTGCAGGGTTGTCTTGCCCTGACAACCAAAAACACACTCCTTTTGTGACATTTTGCGACGCTCTCGCTCTGATCAGTGATTGTCTGTGCACAGCCTCTCTCTGCTCTGCTATACTGGAGCGCGCGCTCTTCGGGCAAACGTGCCCTCAGGACCCATATAAGGAAATTCCGCTCCATCTAACGTCACACAGAGCCATACTCGAAAAAAACTTTCCGAAACTTGTGACAAACCGGAAGGAGTATTTTTGGAACAGAAATACTCCTTCAAACGTACAACTTAATTTTTGAAACTTTGTCCATGTTTAGCATGGGAATCCAACTCTTTAACAGTGTAAAAAACTCAGTATGCATGAAATAGCATTTCACCCCCCCTTTAAAGTAGTCCATGTGACATCAGAGGGTCAGTTGGAATTTTTTGAAGCATCGAAAATACATTTTGGTACAAAAATAGCAAAAACTACGACTTTATTCAGCATTGTCTTCTCTTCCGTGTCTAAACTGCATGGAAGGACCTACATTCGCCTTGATTGGCTGTCCACCACCACATGACATGACGGGGAGGATTTCTGAAGATACTCGCAGTCACACAACACAAGTGTAGTTGTTTTTTTCTCAAAACGTTTCCATTTTACAATGCCAAAGAGGTCTAAAGTGTGGCTACACTTTATAAAAGTGGATGCCGAGTCAGCAAAGTGCAACATATGCGATAAGAGTATTACAACCAAAGCCGGCAATACCACCAATTTAATGAAGCATTTGTTTGGGTGATTGTTTTGCACTCCCTCCGTTTAGTTTGGTCTAATCCATTGCTTATCTTGAAACACACCCCCTTTCACGTCGTCTAAAAAACTGTTATTGGCTAGCGGACCCCCACCTGCTGTTAGCATTCCATTGACATTGAGCATTCCAGCGAATAACTTTACATCTGAGGCGTTTAAAGACTCCATTTGTCCATTAATTAATTCTAAAGAAAGACAAAAATGTATAAAAGGCTCCATTACCTTGTATCTTACGTTATGGTCCCGTAGGCAGTTTTTGTAAAATAATAGCGTCACGTCAAATGCTCGTTTTCACTCAATATCCTGTTAATCTTGAGTACCTATAGAGTAGTACTGCATCCTTCATAACTCCGAAAAGTCTTTAGTTTTATTATATTTATAAGAGAAAGATAGTCTGTACCGTTTTTTCCCGGAAAAGCCCGAGCGACTGGAGGTGTGACGTGTGGGTGGAGCTAAAGAATCACGAGCGCGAGTAGGCTTTTGCATTGAGAGCATTTGGAAGCTGTGACACCGTGAGGAAAAAAACATCATCCAAAACAAACCATGGCTAACAGTCAGATTCAGCCGTATATTTATGATCCAGAATCAGAATCCAGAGGCTGAAATTTAACAAGAGCAGCAGCAGCAACGACTACAGCCGGACGTCTCTATGTAGTATGTATTGAAACTGTATATATTTGCTTAGCGGTTTTGGAAAATGACTAAGTTCCACTTTATGTCGTCTTTTTTTATTATTATTATTTTTTAGGTGTACATGTGGAAAGTGCAGTTTGATGACAACATCGCGTGTTGTTTACTTGATGTGTTTACGCGCCGATAGCTAAGTTAACAACCCAGAGATATTTGAAGCAGTTTTACTCACCGCCTGTGGTTCCAACACACGATCGTGACCCTTTTTTCGTTGGGACTGCATTATCCTTAAGAAATAAACGATATGCAAATCCAGCGTCAAACTGGGCCTTGTTTGTAAAACAAGCATCTTCGAAATGCAGGGAACAAACAAAAACACTTGCACAACTCTGCTGTTTTTTTTTGTTTTTTTTTGGTAATCTATGCAGGGTTGTCTTGCCCTGGCAATCAAAAACACACTTCTTTTGTGACATTTAGGTCTCTCGCTCTGATCAGTGAATGTCTGTGCTCTGCTATATGGGAGCGCGCTCTTCTGGGAGAAGTGCCCTCAGGACCCATATAAGGAAATTCCGCTCCATCTAACGTCACACAGACCACACCATACTCGAAAAAAACTTTCCGAAACTTGTGACAAACCGGAAGGAGTATTTTTGGAACAAAAATACTCCTTCAAACGTACAACTTAATTTTGAAAACTTTGTCCATGTTTAGCATGGATATCCAACTCGGTATGCATGAAATAGCATTTCACCCCCCCTTTAATGTATTTGTGTTGATGTTGAAATGGATTTTAAAACATATGGTATCGAAAAAAGTATCGTTAGGAACCGGTATCGAAACTGAGGTTTTGAAATTGGCACCGGATCGAAAGATTTTGAACAATACCCAGCCCTACTGGACATGGACAATATACCGTCCACACAGTTTCAATAGAGGGACTGAGAGCTCTCGGATTAAATCTAAAATATCTTAAACAGTGTTCCAAAGATGAACGGAGGTCTTACGGGTTTGGAACGACATGAGGGTGAGTCATTAATTACATAATTTTCATTTTTCGCGCGTCTAGTTCGAAGATTCTGCGGGACAAGCTTGATTACTTTCTGTGTAAAATATTATCTTTAATTTGAACTAAGCTCAAGTACATACTACACCTGCTTAATAATATCATAGTTTTTTTATTTATTTTTTACTTTGCCACAAACCCCCTTAAGGAATTGAGCAAAACAACTAAATGCCATGTCTACATAAGTAAATAGCATTTACTTTGTTTGTTGTCTTGTCTTCATTATTAATCAATATTTAACATTTGTTGATAACATTTAAATATGTTATTTCAGGGTTAGAATCATCTGAGGTCTTCTGAGGGGTTGGCATCATCTCTTCTCAGGTGTTCTGGATCCAGACTGGAGCTTGTGTAAATCCTAGTTACCACGGTTAATCCTGTGTCAAAAACAGAGAAACAAATACAGACATAATTAGCATAGATGCGGTTCCAACCATGTAAAATTAATTAGTTTAACCCAAGCTAAAGAATAATAATGTGCATTCTGTGAATGTTTGTAAAACAAGCATCTTCGAAATGCAGGGAACAAACAAAAACACTTGCACAACTCTGCTGTTTTTTTTGTTTTTTTTTGGTAATCTATGCAGGGTTGTCTTGCCCTGGCAATCAAAAACACACTTCTTTTGTGACATTTAGGTCTCTCGCTCTGATCAGTGAATGTCTGTGCTCTGCTATATGGGAGCGCGCTCTTCTGGGAGAAGTGCCCTCAGGACCCATATAAGGAAATTCCGCTCCATCTAACGTCACACAGACCACACCATACTCGAAAAAAACTTTCCGAAACTTGTGACAAACCGGAAGGAGTATTTTTGGAACAAAAATACTCCTTCAAACGTACAACTTAATTTTGAAAACTTTGTCCATGTTTAGCATGGATATCCAACTCGGTATGCATGAAATAGCATTTCACCCCCCCTTTAATGTATTTGTGTTGATGTTGAAATGGATTTTAAAACATATGGTATCGAAAAAAGTATCGTTAGGAACCGGTATCGAAACTGATGTTTTGAAATTGGCACCGGATCGAAAGATTTTGAACAATACCCAGCCCTACTGGACATGGACAATATACCGTCCACACAGTTTCAATAGAGGGACTGAGAGCTCTCGGATTAAATCTAAAATATCTTAAACAGTGTTCCAAAGATGAACGGAGGTCTTACGGGTTTGGAACGACATGAGGGTGAGTCATTAATTACATAATTTTCATTTTTCGCGCGTCTAGTTCGAAGATTCTGCGGGACAAGCTTGATTACTTTCTGTGTAAAATATTATCTTTAATTTGAACTAAGCTCAAGTACATACTACACCTGCTTAATAATATCATAGTTTTTTTATTTATTTTTTACTTTGCCACAAACCCCCTTAAGGAATTGAGCAAAACAACTAAATGCCATGTCTACATAAGTAAATAGCATTTACTTTGTTTGTTGTCTTGCTTTCATTATTAATCAATATTTAACATTTGTTGATAACATTTAAATATGTTGTTTCAGGGTTAGAATCATCTGAGGTCTTCTGAGGGGTTGGCATCATCTCTTCTCAGGTGTTCTGGATCCAGACTGGAGCTTGTGTAAATCCTAGTTACCACGGTTAATCCTGTGTCAAAAACAGAGAAACAAATACAGACATAATTAGCATAGATGCGGTTCCAACCATGTAAAATTAATTAGTTTAACCCAAGCTAAAGAATAATAATGTGCATTTGACTTAACTGCAGTCCAAGATTATGAGATTCATTATTTGAATACTTGGCCAAAGAGATGTGTCTTTAATCTACATTTAAACAGAGAGAGTGTGTTTGAACCCCGAACATTATCAGGAAGGCTATTCCAGAGATTGTGAGCCAAATGCGAAAAAGCTCTACACTGTAAAAAATAATCCTGTAAAAAAACAGTAAAATACTGGAAGCTGTGGTTGCCATTATCATACTGTTAAAATATGGTGTGTTACTGTTTTTGAAATTAACAGCTAAATACTGTTTTGACAACTACAGTATAAAACTGTAATTTTACAGCCTGGTATTTAACAGCTATATGCTGTAGTTATCAAAACAGTATTTAGCTGTTAATTTCAAAAACAGTAACACATCATATTTTTACAGTATGATAATGGCAACCACAGCTGCCAGTAGTTAACTGTTTTTTACAGTATTATTTTTTACAATGACACCCCAATAATTTCAATTCTAAATGCTATTATAACCCTGCACATTATTTTTGTCATGGATTACAAAAAAGGAATAAAGCCAAGTTAGGATTGTTTTTTTTTTATTATTCTGATACAACACCTGATAAATTCTGCTCAATTATTGTAAACTAAAACATGAAAATAAAAAAATACTAGTCAAGTAATATTCAGTGCATACAAATAAGCACTCATCAAAATGCAAAAATGGCTTAAGAAAAAGCAAACGAATACAAAATATATAGAATTGACTTACCTCTATATAAAATACAAATCTAGTGTCAAATGAGGCTTTGGCAAACATTAGCCCAAAAACAGTTGCACTAAAACAAAGTAATTATTTAAAATAAATAATAATAAAAAAAACTCTTAAATCAGGCTTTAAAAAACACCAGCCCTTTTTAATATCTAAACAACTCTGTATAAACAAAATATAACACCAGACAACCATGTTTCTGAAAACAAACTGCATGAGTGGGGAGTGTCAGCTACATTTTAAATGAAGTGCCACTCAAAGTCCAAAAGTCTTTTTAAAAGATTTGATACTTTGTTACTGGCGGTTATGGTCTTCTTCTGCATGGTTTTCCCAGATTTTTTGGACATCACCTTTCCTCTTGCAGCCTTGGTCCCCTTTTCTGGATTAATTCCAACAAAACGTCTGAAAAATAAGAGGATAATATCTTCAGTGAACAATGATTTAAAGGAATAGTTCACTCCAACATATATGGCTTTCTTCTTCCAGCCATAATGCATAACATCCTTCCCAGCTTTAAAGCATAAAAAGTAATCGATATGTATCGAGCGGGGTTAATAAATGTCTAATAAGGAAAGCCATGCCTTTTTTATCTGAAAGATATCTGTATTTTATAAATTTATAAAATATAATCACTGGCATCTGGCATGACCATATGCGTGTTCATAAATGAGTTGAGTTCTGGCGGAAGGGTGACCTCCTAACTGACGCATGACGTATGGCGAAGACGTAGCGAAAGCTTAGGTTTGAATTGACGAATGCGTCACATCTACATCCATTATCGGTGCACATAAAGCAGAAACTTGAATACTGGCGCGATAGCGAGAGATTTTACGGTAGTTCATGTTGACTAAAAGAAAAAGCGTTTTGGAAAAAAAATTAATTTCTGCGCATTCGGATGGGATTAGATTTATCTGAGGACCGCCGAGTTTGACGAAAAACAGTAGGTCATTTGCTCTGAAGTTTTTGCAGAGGTCGTGTGAGAAAAAGACAAACATCGCAGATTCGGACAGGATTAAAATCTCAAAGTACATCTGTGAAACAGATTATAAGATTTCATATGTCGGGTCAGAGGTCATTGTTCTGCCGGAACTCGACTCTATCTGGAACTCGCGTACAGCTGTTTCTGGAAGCCAGTGATTATAGTTGATAAAAGTTATAAACATGGATATTTTTCTTACAAAAAATATTTTACATTAACATTATACATTAACCCCCTGGAGTCGTATGGATTTTATGATGGATGGATGCGGTTTTTGGAGCTTCAAAAACACGGGATCTATTCAATGCCATTGCGAAGCTGGGAAGCTTATATTCTTTGAGCCGACTGTGTTCGGCTCAAATTGTTCTCGAAGAGAACAATGCAGCAAGTCCAGAGAGAAAAGTTGGCTGCACACCCTCGCAGATTATTTGGCCTTCGAGGCTGATCATCCATCGTTTCATCCATTGGCCCGGATTATCACCTGGACCATAAAGGAATGGATAAATTAATGTTTATTCTATGATCTCTGGAGAGTTTGGTATAGAAAAGGTAGTTAGAAATTAGTACATTATTTTATAACCTGAAAAAATGCACACAATGTCGTGTCTTGCAAGATAACAAAACCTACAATATCTCTATAAAAATAAAAAAAAGGAGAAGGAAAGGTTGTTTTAATCTGTTTTAACACATTGGTACCAAGTCGAATGTTGTCTGGGATTTGTTTTCATTAAAATCGAATGTAAAGAGTTTTATCTCTAAAAACTGATTAGCTTATAACGCTATATATGAGGGCATATCCTAAGTAAGAAGAAATTGCTAGTTAATACCTCTAACAAGGCTCAAAATAGCCCCACACTAACACGGTAGCATAATAATAACATAAAAGTTCTCAATACTTCAGTTTGTATGTAGGGACCCTCATTATGCTACCGTGTTAGTGTAGGGGTTATTTTGAGCCTTGTTAGTGGTATTAACTAGCAATTTCTTTTTACTTAGGATATGCCCCCATATACTGCGTTATAAGCTAAACTGTTGTAGAAGAGAAAAAACTCTTTAATGTCAGTGAGCAGCTCAAAATGGGCGAACAGGCCTTTCTGAAAAAAGAGGTATGGCCACTTTTCCATCAGCTCCGTAACAGATGGTGCTGGCACACTATTTATTTGGCTCCGTTGCAGGCAGAAAGTTGTCTCCATCAGTTTTTCTACCTCAGCTTTCTCAGCTCCCTTTGCACCTTCTTGACGGAATAGATCCTCTAGCTTCTGGCGTTTAGTCTCAATGGAGACATCGGTCTCATCTAAAGGAAGATCAGGCTGAAACCGGGTGCAACCATATGTGTCAGTGGATCCTCTTTTAAAACCACTGCCAGCTGACTGGTGCTGTCGGAAGCTAGTGGCCCGGCTGAGGTTATCAATTCTATTCTTGATCTGGGCCAAAAGTGAGCTGTAACCTTCCCCTACAACTTGGCCATCATGAAGTTGATCAGCAAAGCTCTGGGGATATTGATGGACAATCGCTTTACAAATAGTAAGACACTGTGCACGTGTTGGTGTTGGCTCAAATTTTCTCATTTCATCTGCAAGCACCCTGACCATTTGTCGTCTTGCTGGTGGTGAAGGTCTCTTCCCAGAAGAGAGAGCAGACTGAATTTCTGCAGGCATGAGCTGCCATGGTACCTGAAAGGTATTTGACCACGATTTCCTAAAATGCGATGTAGATGGTCGACTGTTTTCAAGACTGCTTGATTCTCCATCAGTAGTTACCGACATATTAGAAGAGCATGGCCGTGGTGAGGAGCTTCCAGCTGATAAGGAAGGAGTGTGCTGCATAGTGGTGAGATCCAAACTGACAGTTTCTGACTCTGAGTAAAACAAAATATTGAACAGGTAGTTAAAATCCACATTATCTGTACAAACACAACTTGATATATACAGAAAACAATTGATTCAATTCCACACACTGTAACAATGGCCGGTTTTCTACAAATGTAGACATTGTTAAAATCTAAAACTATTCACATTGTTCATGTCACTACTGGGGTGAGTGCACAAGCAAGATAACAAATTGTTTAAGTAAAACTGAGTAAACAACGGCCATATCTGATTAATAGAAAATTATAACCCTGTTAACATCTCTCAACAACCCACTTTTACATGTTCAGCCATTTTAAAATGAATAGAAATATAGATGAAGATGTGAGATTATAATTACCCATTTTAAAAGCATTGAGAAGTTTTCTTAGTTTTATAGTTGGTAGTATGTCACTGATGTCTTCTTGTTGAACAAACTGAAGATCATCTTTGGATTCCAATCCAGAGCCTACAAGTTTGTCAATCAAAAGCTGTGTGGTGTTCTCATCATTTGACGCAAAGCCCTGAGGATGATTTCCCTCAGTTCTCCCACCAAGGCGGATATTGCTTTAAATTGAGACAAAAGAATGATGAAGAACTATTACAGACATATCAAACACTGTACTTTGACAATGGATAATAATCCAGAAGGTCATTCTGACTAACACAAGAGTAGGATTCATTCATTGGTGTCAAGCAATGAACACCCATGTCAGAGATACTGTAAGTTTGGAAAAGTTCTGTGATGAAGTACACTGAAGTATTGTGTATGACTGTCATCACAATCCTCCCCACAATAAGCCCCTCATCAGTTTCATGAATGACAACATACATGTTTTTTTTTTGTATGTTGTGCCTTTCACAGTTGCCTCATGAGAAACCAAAGAATTTTCAGGCTGAAAATAATATCCAGATACAGACTCTCTTATGACATCATTGTAGTCACTCACCACAAACTCTGTTGCCTTTTCTGCTACAATAGCAGGAGGGAAGAGCTCACCAGCATGAAGAAACGCCTGCAGAAGCGGATGTCTTTCTGAGAGAGTAAAGCACCGATTTTTAAAGTTATGTAGTTTTCTTACACACTGTTTGAAATACATGTGCTTTCTTTCTAATCTTAATGTCCACAAACGGATTAGTGGTCCAAAATTAATAATGAGCTCTGGGTAGTGGCTAAGGTAATGATGTTTAGGTCTGAGAAGTAGGGAACATGTGTTTCCTAAAATATAGGTACTCATCAATTAGAACTCTCAAATACCCTATCTGACCATTGTAAATGGCTGGTGCACAAATAAGTGCAACAATTTCCCTTAACAGTAAAATTAGTTGCCAAACTTCATTCTCACCAGGTGATTCAATTTGGTCACCAATTAACATTGGCAGCATCCTCAAAAAACACCAGTTCTGTACAGCATGCCCACTTAGCTTCTCACTTCCTGGGTTAATTTCACACGGTCTGTCACAGTTGTCATTACCTAGAAACTTGAACTGACTAATCCTTCGATTCAATTCCAGGTATGTAAACTGTCTGTCAACCTTTACAAGATGTTGTATACATACAGCAAGGTCATATGACACAACACCTTCAAACTAATCATGTCCAAGGCATGGGGGCAACCCTGGCTGAGAGACATGATAGAAGGAGAGCTCATTGAACAAAGAGTTAAACTTGATGCCTCCACTATGGGCCAAACCCTTATCAAGGTTCTCAACGTGACCGCCAAAAATGTATTCTGAGGTCGCATGCAAGTATATATACATATACTTACACACAGACTGCATATTTAATTTGAATTAATAAAACTACTAACACTAAAATAACATATTGAAAGGTCTGCTGCTGGAGACTTGACATTGGCTGTTGTATTTGAATAATTAATGAGGTAGGTCTTTGCAAGGTTTGGGTGCTGTTTTGGGATGTTTTAACAGTCATTTATGAATATAATTATATAAAAAATTATGTTCTGTGTAATAATGCGTTGAATAATGAATTGTCTGAATCATTTCTGAAGGTAATGTGTTATTCATTTCTAGTGTTACCGTTGTAGTGGTTACTGTTCCTCTGAGTCAAGTTCTGCTGAAACAATGTCGTGGGAGCAGTGATCTAAATCAATAACATGCAATATTAAACGTCTTATGCAAGTTTGGTTGATTGTTCTGTGCGTTACGATTTAGGGGGGCACTAACCCCCCCCCCCCCCCCGATGCCCCCCACCCTTGACGACGGGCCTGACAGGTGTACAGAGTGAATGTGTGAGTGGGTGAAGGTGATAGGAGTCCGGGAGAATGGAAGTGGTGCCCTCTGTTGGTGAGAGGGAGGACCACCGAGTCCGTACTCATGACAAGTAGTAGACCTACTAAATTAGTTTTAATCGTTTAATCACCACCACAGTGTCTTGTCTCCATTGGCAACATGCAAGAACGTGTTGATTGCAAGTGATGTCACAGGTAGCGGAGAGTGCAAGTAGCAATTGCAAGTGATATTGCAATTTAGTTTCTTTTTTCTTTTCTTCACCACCTGGCTACTGTTGTAAAATGTTGAAAGATTCAAACAAAAAGTTATCAATAAATATAAAAATAATAATAATAAAGACTGCAAGTGACATCGCTAGGGAAAGCACAAGTGCCTGAGAGTGCAAGTCTGAGAATGCAAGTCTGAGAGTGCAAGTGCAAGTCTGCAGCCAGACCCTTCTCCTATCTCATGGACTGAAATGTGCACATAACATTACTTACCACAAAAGAAAAAAAGATTGATTTCGTTCATTCCCATCCATCTATTACTTGGATAAAGTTTGGTAAAATATGCAGGTTGGATGAAAATTAGGGATTCTTACCTGTGTGTGATAAAGATGGCTGTTTGACTTCAGCCTGGGATCGGTCGACCAATTATTTGCCTATAACATTAGTTAAAACACTTAATTTAATTGAGGCATCTGATTTAAATCACAGAAGCTTCATTAGATGTTTAAGATGTTATATGTTAAAGTAATAGGTCATTTAAAGATAATAAAATAATAAATCGTTGCATACCTACCTCAATCTGATATTCCATAATGTCGCGCCTTGTGCTCATTGGATGAAAATAGGGTATAATATTGTTAAATAACAGTGTCAAATTGTTGTAGATCGACCACTCAACCCGAAGTGAACAAGTCTTCCCATAATGCATTGTAAAATAATGCAATGCAATTTGCTGTTAAATTTCCATGTAAATTTACAGGATTTTTTTTTTTACAGTGTACCTCCTTTAGTGGACTTTGAGTTTTGTGACCTTAGGGAGTGTGATGGATTGTAGAGTGGTAAAAGACTAGTTAGGTGTGCAGGAGCTAAACCATTAAGGGCCTTATAAGTAAGTAATAATATTTTTAAACAGAACATAACAGGTAGCCAGTGCAGAGTCTGCAAAATGACCTGGTAAGGACCCTAGCTGCTGCATTTTGGACTACCTCTAGTTTGTTTATTGAAGATGCAGGACCCCCCCCTCCCCCCATTACAATAGTCCAGTCTAGAGACCATGAACTAGCTTTTCTGCATCAGAAGCAGGTAACAACTTTCGTAGCTTGGCAATGTATCAAAGATGGAAAAATGCTGTTTTATAACATGAGTAAGATGTTTTTTAAAAGACAAGTTAATGTCTAATACAGTATAACAACCAGATTTTTGAATGTAGAGCAAGTAACAGTACATCTGTCTATTTGCAAATTGTATTCTGCAAGCTCTATACTGTATTCTTTTTAGATTCCGTAATAATGATTCTGGTGCTGAACCATAAATATACTACTCCAATATTATTGCCTTCTCTATTTCATTACTGTACTTTGCATCCATTGTTGATGTTTTAGCTCGAAATCCACACTCATATTTACATAGTAATGGTTCTCCTTCTTCTTTTAGGATTTCATGGTGGTTGGCAAGCCAACTTAAGGGTGCATTCCTGCCACCACCAGTGTTTGTGAAGCACACAGTGGATAGGAAGTTTAGAAACAAGAACTACTAACAAGAGGAAAAATAACCACAACAGAATCTGGTATTCTAAATCCTATTAATCAACCCTGTTTCCTTTAAATTAACAACTAATTCTGAAAGAGGTCCATCTCCTAACAGAACCTTGTGTGACAGATCATTTATTCTCAAATATCGTAAAGCTTGACCAGCTGGAAACGTTCTCTTTCATAATCCACACATTTATCACAATTTACATTTACATGTTTTCCTATTCTTTGCAACTGATTTAATAATTAATGACCGATACGCATTCTTGTTATTAAAACGTCCTCTTTCCTCTTTCTAAATCTTCAATTCCGAATATGGGTCCCCATACATGGCAAATATTACGACTTTCAAATAAAATGAACATAATATTTAATAAAACAAAAAATAATCATAAAATCAAGTTATAATAATAAAAATATACTGCTGGACATACTGATGATCAATAAAATAATAAAGTTTTTTACTGATTACTATATACAAAGTTTTTAAGGAGGAGACAGTGTGCAGAAGAAACTATTAAAGACTGTGTGTTACAAAAACTCTCAAATATGAGCAGAGGGCTTTGGGTAGTAGATGTCATATAAAGTTTAAAACACAGATCGACTGCTTGTATTATCGTCTCCTGTTCCATCGCCTCCCTTATTTAAAATAATAAAATCTTGGGAGGAGTTTTCCTTGTCACCAAGCACCAGGACATGTGGATTCTGGCTTGTCTCGTGATTCAAGTACAGCACTAATTAGTGCCAACCTTAAAAGAATAAAAAATATTTCAGTTAACATGCATTGTGATGATATTTCATTGATACACTCACTTTACAAATGAGTTAAGTTAAGTTAAAAGCTATAGCAAATTTAAATTGGTTAAAGTGATAATTCACCCAAAAATGAAAATTCTGTCATCATTTTTTTATTCAAAATATCTTCTTGGAACTATTTGTATTGTACAACGTGCGTCTTCTACAAAATAAATAAAGGTGACTTGACTACACAGGGTACTGTCATTTTAAGTGTTGCTTTTACTTACAGTTTGAATGTCAATGAAGGACCGTTTCATTTCCGTGTATGATGTGCACACCATTTTTCCATTTGTGTGGTATGGTGCAGATGGCAGGAAGGGTTTAAAGACAATTTCTGCACGAAGGCCTTTAAATGAAAAAAATACAGATATTTTACGGACAAGTAAAAAAAAAAAAGCTAAGCTTACAGTTTACATTTTTTACAGTCTTTGTGGGGATCTACTATCATTTGCACTAAGAGACAGACTAAATCAGTTTTCACTCCCTCCAGAAAATTTGGCTATATTTGCAGCTAATATGAGTAAATTTGACCACCCTTTACCCTTTGACTGATTTGGACTTGTAGGGAGGAATAAAAGTACACTGTAAATGAAAGGAAGCTTGGACGGAATGCAACAATACACTTATTTCACCTCATTTGTCCTTTTTCATCATTTTTGGAAGTCATAGGTCTAAGTAAAATTGAAAACTTATGTATCATTAGTTTAAATAGGTTACTTACATTGAAATGTTCCAGTTAACAGGCAGAAATTGTATTGTTGCATTTTTTCCTTCACGAAAAAGTCCATTGTCTAAAACATAAGTATAAACACATTTAGTACAACACATTTAAAAAACATGTCAATCAATCTAGCTTCATAAGAGAAACTGCTGTAATTACAGGGCATTCTGATAGATGCATAACAATATTCAATATGAATAAATCATAAAAACACTTTTACTGTACGTGTACAATTAATTAGTGTTGGTGCGCTAAGACGAATATGGCTTCTGTTTTACACTCCCCTCTTAAAGATTGGTTGTAGGAGTAATGTTAACGTTATGTAAATTTGGGGCACTGGTATAAATTTTCGCTGAAAGAGCGGATTACCTCACGACTGCGCGCTTTTCTTTCGTCTGGGTTTTGCACTTTTATATCAGAAAATTGCAGGTTCATTCAAACGATTCTCGCGGAGTCCGTTGTCTGTCGCATGAGTCATGACTGATGTGTGTGAGCTCAGCTCGCGCAGCAGCTTCATTCATTGGTCAGATCCCATAAATGGTCCGTGCGGCTTTTCTAACATTTTTAAGCAGTGTTGTGGGTAACGCGTTACAAAGTAACGCGTTAGAGTACTCTAATTACTTTTTTCCTGAAATGTGTAACTTAACGCGTTAGTTTCGTGCGTAAGTAATCAGTAACTTCGTTATTTTTTTAAAAAAGTAATCCGTTATTTTAAGGAAAGGAAAATCCCGACTGCAGCCTGCTCTTTGTCAGACAGTAGTCCTAGGTCTACTGTGCCACCTGCGGATGTATCAGCGGAGCCGAAGCTCTGTGATCGTAAAGTCAATGGCTGTGATGCGTCTGTGCCCTGCGCCTGACCCTGTGTGTGTGGGTTTTTTTTTTTTTTTTTTTCCGAACTCCCGTCTAGATGGCAGAGAGGACGGCGTTTGGTTTATGGAAGTAGGCCCCTACGCACATTATTTTTCAATTTGTCAACGAAAAAGAAATCGACTGTTGGACAAACGTTTCGAAAATCTGCTTCTGCTACGTTCTAATCACTACTTTGAAGAGTAAATGTAAGAGGACTGTGTTACAGTGAATTTAGGCTTGTGACTGTGAGTGACACTTTAATAATAATTAGTTCGCCTATTAAGCGATTTGTCATTTGCCTGTGTGGCAGTGAAGGATTTAATTCGGTTTGTTATCATTTTTGTTTGACAGGCAGCTGTTAATTTCTGTTAGATCATTGGCTGGCTGGTTGTTCATCATTTCTAAATGGATTTAAATCTGCAAGCCTGTTTAAGGTTGTGTTTACAAGTAAGCATACTTGTACTTTGATAACTGCATTATGTAAAGTTAAAGAAAAATCAGGAGTTATCTTGTGGTGCTCATAATATACAGTAGCCTAGGCTACCCGGGCTGGGTAGGTGCGAATTTTGATTAATAATATGTTCTGTGATAATAAATAAATAAAACGCCATGTGGAATAGCCTATTGCTGACTGTCTTTCCTGTTATTGTTATCCTGCAGTGTTAATTTAGTCGGATGACTGACGTTATTCATTGTTGGGAGTCACGACTTCTAAGGGCATTTAAAGTGGCCGGGGGCTGTGTCTGTCATGTGTGAGCCGCTGCAAACGGCTTTTAATTTTTGGTAACGCATGAGTACTCTAACGCGTTACTTTTATGAATAGGTAACGCTGTATCATAACTAATTACTTTTAATTGATGGTAACGTTGTAACTTAACTAACTACTTTCCAAAGTAACTAACGTTATATCCAACACTGTTTTTAAGTAATACTTGTCTAAATCGTTTAGTGTATTAATACTGGCGAACAAACAGGAATAGCATTCATTTACAATCGATCTAATTATTTGGGGGAAACAAACGGACTAAAGGGAATTAAAACTTTTTTAACGTATATATATATATATATATATATATATATATATATATATATATATATAAATAAAGAATTAATGTATCAGACTCTAATGTTATGACAGTTATATACATCATACGATTATATTAACAGTTAACTTACTTACCCTTCATTATCAGGCAGGCTGCCGCTGATGTCCGCACTGAGTCTCTGACTGGGCCGTTAAAATTTGAACAGGAGTGAAGCAGGAAACATTTAACCCAACAGTTGGGTTATAACTAAAAATAACCCAACGACGAAAAAAAAATTACCCAACAAATTTTAAGATAACCCAACACATTGACCCAATATGTGTAACCCAACGGTTGGGTTAAAAAAAAACAACCCAACGTTTTTTGCTGTGTGGATGTCACTTAAGCCGTGTCTCATTTAAGCCCCTTTCACACTGCCATTCCGGCAAATACAGGGGTAAAGTGTTCCTGTAATTGTTTCCTGGTCGCTAGATTTGGCACTTTCACACTGCCAGTCATGACCCGGTATATGTGCGTGCTTTCACACACAACCCTTGAAGATACCGTAACGACACGTGACATCAGCGCGTGACGTGTAATGTACGAGTCGACAAAGCTTGGCACGTTATACTTTAACTGAAGCAAGCGAACGATCTCAGTGTCAGCGCGGAAAGTGAGGAACTAACTGATCTCTGCTTCATTACAGTTTGCACATATGTTTTCGTCGCGAATGTTGATCTTCCTTCAAAACAGCCGGTAAAAAAGTCGCGCGATAACGCGCGTCATCACTTCGATACCGAATTAGATCTGGCTTTTGTTCACACAGCGCTCGTTCCGGATCGATTACCGCAATGTTACTATGTCCCCGACCCGGGTTCGATTCGGTAATCAATTCCGGGACGTGGTTGCTTTCACACAGAAGGCGACCAGGCAATGTTACGGGAATATTGCGGGTCCGACGTGCAGTGTGAAAGGGGCTTTAGAAGGTTGCGCCCTCCGAAGGTCGCATTCGAAGGCTGCATACGTCATCGTGGTTGTCTCATTTCAGAAAAGCAAGTAGCACACTCCGAATGAGACCTTCGAATGCGACCTTTTTTCACAGGAATTCGAAGGATACATGAGGTGTATCCTTCGCTGCTACAAATAACCCACAATCCCTTGCGTCGCCATAAATAACCGTTGTTTATTTGAAAAAATGGCGGCGGCAGATCTACACACAAGCGATGTGGTGTTTAAATGCAAGTACTTTAAAGTTCTTCACTTTTTAAAAGTTGAATTACAAGTGTGGTAAACATGATTAGAAGTGTTTAGTGATTTTTTGTTTGTTTGTTTTTTTACAGTTTAACAGTACTTTGCTAGCAGGGCGAGAAATAATTATTATTTAACACTTGTATTACATTTCGAGGCCACTTTTATATTGTTCACTGTAGAAACTGACTGGATCTGTTATTTAGCTGTTTCGTTTTCCGTCCGTCCTACGAAGGCCGTCTCGTTTAATCCCAGGGTGAAGGACACTCCGTATACGCATCCTAGAGAGGATTCGACCTCCAGAGGATGCGACCTCCGGAGGACGTGGCCTTCTAAATGAGACACAGCTTTAAACTCATTTCTTGTGCTCCATCATTGGCCTTCGATTCAAAGCTTGATCATTTTTTATATTCATATTCCCAACAGTCCTTCAACACCATTTTAACTGGATTACTGTCCAAGTGTCTCTTCGTGCTCATCTAGTAACTCATCTTTTACTTAAGCCTATGAATTTCTTGAGACATCTTGCCCAGTAGCGTAGCCAGAAAAAAGACTCTGGGTGTGCATATGAAAATCTGGGTGTGCCACATTTATTGTCAGATTACTGTGCAAAATTATGGGATAGTATTTTTGTCGCACTGCTTCCGTCCAACCATACTCCTATGGGTAAGTTGCAGGTCATGTCAAAATGTAGTTAATTGTTAAATGTAATAATTTTCTTCCAAATATGATAATTATGAACTTCTGGTACTATACTTGGACATTTCCAATCTGGCAACACTGTTGACACCGGCATCAAGCCAAGGTTTTTTGCTAAAAAAAAATTAAGAAAGGAGCTCTGCAACATATTGCTAGCTAGCAACGTGCAATCAAAAATTATCTATTTATATCATAGACTGCTGGGGTCACAGTCAGCTGCTGTTTGCTGATTGGCTGGCAGTCCAAATGTCAGCAGATATATTGTATTTTAAAATTTAAATTACATTTTAACATTTTAAGCATTATTGCACCATATATTGGATTCTTATTTCTGTGCCCCTGAGAGTATGATTTAGAATGTTCAGTGACGTCACAGAACTGCCAGATTCAAACACCTTTGCGCGTTGGCTGGCACTGAGCCAGAGACGGACGCGCTCAGAGCTTGTCATATATCACAATTAATATGCAGTGTTTTCAACCCGTCCCCATAATGTTTATTTTAGGTTTCATACATTTAAATATACATAATCACAAGTAAAACAATACATTGGTAGTTTGTAAAATACACACTGATGTCTATGGAAGCAGCAAAAACTATCTAATCAAATGTAATTTGCAGACGTGTTTTATTCATATATCAGACAAACATAGCAGAACAATAAAGTTTACTCTATTCTTCTGCCAGTTCAACAGCCACTTTAATGTATTTCGGGAGAAACTGGGGAATTCAAGTGCTGTACATTAAATCCGGCTGACAGGACTCTGAACTGCAGTGCTCATCTTGTTATAGATCAAGATCATTTATAAAGTTTTTTTAAACGAAAAATCGGAATATCAGATAGTTGACATGATAAGCAAGTTTGTGTATATATTTTAATGATTTTTTTTTTTTTTTTAAATAAAACGAATACCGATACATCTGTTAGTGGCTGCAGTGTGTCACGTGACAATCATGACACACTGAAACAAGGGGTCAATTAGCATATTTGTACACGACAGTATTTACGCGTGAAAGGGTTGATTTAAAAATATATATATTTTCTAATTAAGCAACAATAGCCCAAGTTTAGTAAACATTTTTTATTGAGACTTTAAAAAATTATTCTGCATCTATTTTTAGGTGTGCCAGCTGTCACTGTGGGTGGCACAAGCACACCCTGGCACACCCGTGTCTACGACACTTGCCCATCATCTCTACATGAGCTGCTGATAAAGGGGATGATCTAAGAGCTCCTCAACAAATTATTGTTGCTTGTGATTGTATTGCCTCTAATTTTAACAATTTTGCCTGGGTTTTTGCTACAGAATAACCTTTCCACTCACGCAACATTACGCCTTCCTTTCCACAGCGCAAAATCATCTGCATAAGACTATCTTCCTATCCCACTATCAACCATTGTAAAAATGTAATCAATCATTAAGTTAAACAGAACTGGATTGTTAACGCCACCCTGAGGAGTTCCATTGTCTATTGTATGTATCTGAGAAAAAGTAGTACCCATTCTTACTGTTATAGTTCTATTGAACAAGAAATTCCTGATTCAGTTATGCATTTTTTCTTTAATCTAATTTAATAAAAAGTCCCTCTTTCCACATCATATCATAGGTCTTTTCAACATCAAAAATACTAAACTACAGCTTCCTTGTTTACCTTGTCTATCTTATTTCTGTCACGGTGCAGGGTGCCATCTCAATTTCCCCTGTGGTCTGTGTTGTCCTGTCTGTTCAGTAGCTCGTGGTCTGGGCAATCAGCGCTGATTGTGGTGGGGTTGTGCAGATCACAAACTGATTCTTCCCCACCTGTCGCTCGTTCCCCCACTCCCTTATATGTCTCTGCTTTTCTGTCTGTGGTCGTGAGTAGATTGTTTTGTCTTTGCCCATGTTTTGCATTATTCTCAGTATCAGTCTCACCTTCTGTTCTTGTGTCAAAGGATCCGTAATTCGGAGATCCGGCAGTGTGAGTGGTCCGCAGTGTGCCGGCAAGCTCGGAGATCTCTGTGTGCGCCAGAGCATTTCGTTATTATTTATGTTATTTTGTGTTTTGTGGCAAGAATAAAGATTCTCCTTTTTCTTTACTCTGCATCTGAGTCCTCTGTCCAGTACGCACCCATGACAATTTCAGATTCCAAGTTTAGCACAGAATCCATTTTGTTACGTCCTTTCTAAATCCTCTTTGGTATGGTGATAAGAAATGTTTCTTCTCAGTGAAATATACCAGTCTACTCATTACCATACGCCCCCATCAGTTTGAAGAAATTAGATGTCAAAGCTATGGGTCTGTAGTAAGTTGACTGCGTAAAATCCTTGTCTGGTTTTGCAATTGGAATTATAATCCCATGCTTCCAGTCAACTGGTCACTTTCCTGACTCCCAAACCTTTATCAAAAATATTTAAGAATAAATCTAGTGATGCTTTTGATAGATGTTTTACATCTCATAACAGATGTCATCTCAACCTGGAGAAGTTTGTTCAACCACTTGTGACGGTGGGGTGAAGGACAGTCAGGAAACAGATACGAGTTAACAGACTAAGAAGACGACACCCCGAAGTGGTGGTGAGGAGGTGAGGAATCCGGATGATGGCGGAGAGAAGGTGAGTAGTCTGTATGATGACGGTGAGTAGGCAGCAGGAGAGGATGGCACAGGAACTGCGGGGAATAGAGCCGAAGGTAAGTGTTCGTGGCTGAGTGGAAGTGTGGAGAGTGGATGAGGTTCTGGGAAAAACACAGACATCCAACGCAGACAACACTAGAGCCAACAAACAGGGTAACCGACATTAAACAATGATTTCACAAACACAAGACGTGAGACAAGCTAATATATAGGGGATATATTCTTGGAGACCAAACATCGCAACGTCCTCTCTAAATCTTGGTTGGCTCACTCAGATTGTCCGTTGCTTTGGGGATGATAACCCGAAGACAAGCTAACTGACACTCTTAACAATTTACAAAACCGACCGTGTTCTCTCGACTCAAGCGCCCCCTAGCATGAGAGATGGTAGGGAGAGAAGGACTGGGTTGGCGATCCAGGCGATTAATCCGTGCGTCGACCCATAGAGCCAACTCTATGAGTCCTTTGAGAGTGGGGGGCAGCTTGAGGAGGTAGATCTCTTTCTGAACACGGTCGGATAACCCATGCAGTAATCGATCCCACTGCGCCACCTCGTTCCACTGGCATGCGGCTGCCAGGGTGCGGAACTCGATGGAGTAATCGGTCACTGATGAAGAGCCTTGACGGAGTTCCGAGAGTTGATGAGCGGCTTCCCTGCCAGCCGCGGCACGGTCGAATACTCTCCTCATTTCCTCAGAGAGGGCATTGAACAAGGCACAACACGGATGTTGGTTCTCCCACACCGCCGTCCCCCATAAGGCAGCCTTGACAGATAACAACGTAAGTGTGAACGCCACCTTAGAATCCTTGGTGAAAAACACAAAAAAACAGACATCCAACGCAGACAACACTAAAGCCAACAAACAGGGTAACCGACATTAAACAATGATCTCACAAACACAAGACGTGAGACAAGCCAATATATAGGGGATGAGTAATGAGTGACAGCTGTTGCTGATGACAATTAACGGAGATGCCCACAAGCTAATCAGTGCAGACGCGAAACACACAGACTTCACCACAAAGTGCAAACACCCCGAGATCATGGTTTACCAACCGTGACACCACTACAAGTGCTTTTTTCAGTTCATACAAGGTAAATTCAAGGTAAAATATACTCCAATAAATGAGGGTATATATACTTAAAATCTGGTCCCTGCTTTCTTTAAATCCTCTGATAAATTTGAGTTACTGTGAACTTTAACTAATGTTTTCCGCAAACACCTCTGCTTTTCTGCTTTCAGATAAAATGTGTCTATTATTATATATTAAACCAGGGCCCGTATTCATAAAGAATCTTAATACAAAAAGTAGCTCCTAGTGACAAAATTCTAAGAAAATTCTTAGAAATGTGGGCGTTTACTCTTAAAATTAACGAAAAAATCCTAGTAAAGAAAAAAGTAATTCAGAAAGCATCTTAACCCTTAAAGGAGGTCTTAAGGTCAAACTTGTTAGGAGCACAGACGAGGACATTTAAGAGGCTTAAGAGTTTCTTTAGCAGAGGAGAAAATGGCAGAAAGATGAAGAAGCAGAAGAAATGTGTTGCAGACAATGGATGACAGTGAGTTAATAAGACGCTATAGATTAGATCGTGCAGGGATCATGTTTGTGACTGATCTTATTAGAGACGTGCTAACATCTCAGACACAGCGCAGAAATGCCATAGCGCCAGAAATTAAAGTAATCACTACATTACGATATTTGGAAACTGTGATGATTTGGGTCTGTCACAACCTTCTGCAGAGTGATCACACAAACAATTACAGCACTTTCAGAACATCTTATTGTGTCGCAGTTCATTTCGTTTCACCTGGACATTCCCGCCTTGCAGGCTCAAAAAAACTGCATTTATGAATATAGCAGGCTTATAGATGCGCACAAGCAGGGGGAATGAACCGTTAATAGTTTGTGCTATACGCTCTTTAAGAATGGCCTTGTGCTCATCCACTAACTGGGCTAACAGTAAACACTGTTCCTCTGTCCAGTTAGGCTTTCTCCCCCTTCTTGGTTTTGATTCCATGTTTGATACATTAAAACCAACATTCAAACTGCCACTTAAAGGGGGGGTGAAATGCTCGTTTTCACTCAATATCCTATTAATCTTGAGTACCTTTAGAGTAGTCCTGCATCCTTCATAACCCCAAACAGTCTTTAGTTTTATTATATTCATAAGAGAAAGATAGTCTGTACCGATTTTTCCCAGAAAAACACGACCGGCTGGAGTACCTATAGAGTCTTTAGTTGTATTATATTCATAAGAGAAAGATAGTCTGTACCGATTTTTCCCGGAAAAACACGACCGGCAGAATACCTATAGAGTAGTACTTCATCCTTCATAACCAGGGGCGGGTCTACGTGGTGGCCAGGGGGGGCACCGGCCCCCCCTGAAATTCGATTGGCCACCCCAGGTGCCCCCCCTATAAGATGTCTTGTGATTGGTTCATTTTATGGCAAATCAGTCTATAGACTCTACTGAAGTTCGGGATTCAAAGAAGTGCAGCGTCTTCAGAGAAACAACGCTCGTCGCGATCTTGGACTTAATTAATTAATTCTTGACCTGGGTCTTCAGTCTGTGATTAACTCACCTCGTGTCTGACAAGTCTTCGGGTTCAAATCATTCCTTAATCACGTGACAGACCCATGCGCTATTTCTGACATTTCTGTCACTGTGTTTTTGTTACTGTTTCTTGAGGATCTGTGATGTTATTATTTTATAAATAAATAAAACCTTTTAATAAATAAAATATTGATTAATTTGTCTTTTTGACTGTCTATCAGTAAATAAACACTAGGCTATATAATAATCTAATAAAGTATTTATAGCCTAGTTTAATTTTTAATCCATTTTTAATAATATATGTATAAGATGCTTGCTCAAAAAGGACATAATGACATAAATTAAAAGCAAACAACATTTTGAATCCTAAACGAGTAACACTACAGTTCTATAGTCTACTCTGAAGGGTGAACTCAAAAGATATAAATCATACAACACGGTCATTTTTGAAGATTAGAATCCACTGTAAAAAAAAAAAAAAAAAAAAAAACAATCAAAGTGATGTCGCCGTCATAGAGACGACTTGTTCTTCCCTAGTCACATTAAAGATTCGTCGTTCAAGAACGACACATCACAAGACACCAAACAAAGAGCTGGTAGGTAACCTTTATGTATGGTTTAAAATGTTTGTATGGTTTTCTCAGATCAATGTTTTTACCCCGTCAGGCTCTGCTCGCGTTGGTCGTGGTTGATTTCAATCGAACGTTCAGTCAACGTTTAATAAAACACAATAAAAGTAAAATACGATGGGGGGCTATCAAACAATAAACATGTCATGTTGATTTGCATATTTTGTATCAGTTTATTTTGTGACAGTGACCACATATAGCAAGATTGCACCAAATGACAATATGCACAGAATGTTCCATAATAATATTTGTCTGGTGACACGTTACTTGTTAATGCATGAGAGTAAGTCAGTTAGAGAGTCAGTTAAATTGTCAGGCCTAACTTAGCCATTTACACATGAAATGTTGTGGATGCATTCTGTGCATTTCATTTACAATTTGAATTTTTTTTTTGAGATTGAGAAAAACATACACACATAAGTGTTTCTTTTGAAGGCAGGGAAGAGAGCAGTGGCAAGCCATGAAAAGAAGTAAAGATATAGGGAGTTTCTTTCAATGAAAAAAAAAAAATATATATATGTATTCTCAAATTTAACTTAATGGATATATACAGGGATGACAAAAACTAAAGTAATCAAAAATGTGCTTTATTACTGCATTTGTTTACAAGTAACTTATTCAAGTTAAAAATAATAATAAAATCAATAGGATATACGTAATACACTTTAGAATTTCGCTTTTTTTGGGGGGGGGGGCAGTGGCGGCCACCCCATTAGGAGGCAGTGCCCCAGCATGGCCCCCCCACTGAAAATGCTCTAGACACGCCCCTGTTCATAACTCCAAAAAGTTTTTAGTTTTATTATATTCATAAGAGAAAGATAGTCTGTACCGATTTTTCCCGGAAAAACACTACCGGCTGAAGGCGTGAAGTGTGGGCGGAGCCAAAGAATCACGAGCGCGAGTAAGCTTTTGCGTTGAGAGCGTGTGGCAGCTGTAACATTACCTTGAGGGGAAAACCACCATCCAAAACAAATCATGGCTAACAGTCAGATTCAGCGTATATTTATGATCCAGAATCAGATCCAGAGGCTGAAATTTAACAAGAGCAGCATCAGCAACGACGTCTCTATGTGGTATGTCCTTAAACTGTATATATTTGCTTAGCGGTTTGGGAAAATGACTTTTTTTTTTTTTTTTTTTAAGCTGTACATGTGGAAAGTGCAGTTTGATGACAACATCACATGTTGTTTACTTGATGTGCTTACGAGCCGATAGCTAAGTTAACAACACAGAGATATTTGAAGCAGTTTTACTCACCACATGCGGTTCCAACACACGATCATGACCCTTTTTCGTTGGGACTGCATTATCCTTAAGAAATAAACGATGTGCAAATCCGGCGTCAAACTGGGACTTGTTTGCAAAACAAGCATCTTCGAAATGCAGGGAACAAACAAAAACAATTGCACAACTCCGTTGATGCTCTGTAAAAATAAACTCCATCCACTGGGTCTTAATGCTGTTTTTTTTTTTGGTAATCTGTGCAGGGTAGTCTTACCCTGGCAACCAAAAACACACTTCTGTTGTGACATTTCGCGACGCTCTCGCTCTGATCAGTGAATGTCTGTGCTCTCAGTGCTCTGCTATACGGGAGCGCGCGCTCTTCCGGCAGAAGTGCCCTCAGGACCCATATAAGGAAATTCCGGTCCATCTCACGTCACACAGAGCCATACTCGAAAAAAACGTTCCGAAACTTGTGACAAACCGGAAGGAGTATTTTTGGATAAAAAAATACTCCTTCAAACGTACAACTTAATTTTTGAAACTTTGTCCATGTTTAGCATGGGAATCCAACTCTTTAACAGTGTAAAAAAACTCAGTATGCATGAAATAGCATTTCACTCCCCCTTTAAATAGGACAGCAATTACTGTAATTTGAAAGAGTGAAACAATTTCTATCATTCTAAGCCAATCAAATACCTTTTTAGGAAATGAAAAGCATGGTAAATGAAAAAAGGATTTATATACACACATAAAATGTGTGTGTGTATGTGCGCGCGAGAGAACGGTCAAATAGGAAAAAGTACATATGTACATTCAAAGTGAGAATTAGAATAGACCCTATACTTAAAATCACTCTTTTTTTCTTTCTTGGACAACCAACCAATCACAGTCTTCAAAAGATTGTGTCATACATTGCAACGGGGCCTCCTCACTAAGATGAACGTTTTTGTATTTTCCTTACTCAGAGTTGCTCTCAGATCGGTCCCAAATCGCTCTTAAGCTGACTCCTACGTTAAAGTTTTTAAGCTAAATTAAGAGTTTTCTGAGAGGATTCTTAGAATCTTTATGAATACGGGCCCAGGATGTTACAATCTCTTTGTATCCCTCCCATCTTTCTTTTCATACCCTCTCCTTTATTAATTTCAATGTCTTCAGCAACACTTTTACAAAATGTACTCCAATAATTTCTGTTAGATGTCTGAATTACTCTCCTCACTATAGCCAGTGCCATTTTATAATAAACTAAATCATTAAAGTTATGTGACATTCTTACCCCGTTGATGGCTTTATTTTTCAGCATTCATGGTTTTATAACCGCTGGCCAAATTCAAATCGAAACTAAAATTAAATAATCTTTGAGAGCAAGAGCCCCCCCTGTTGTTTGGGGGGCCCTAGGCATCTTGCGTATTTTGCGTGGAGGAAGGATCGTCTCTGGTTTTATTCATTCAAGCCAATACGCAACTGTGCTCTCTATCTCATAGATATGCATAGATTCCCCATTCGACCGCTCCAGGCACGTAGATTCGGACGCCATCTTGGAGCGGTCAACTCGACGTCATTCAACATACTGAATCGGGTCAGTGATTCAGTGATTACTATGGTGAATTCTATAAACGTATTTTTGATACAAAACAAATGAACGTCTTAATTTCGTTGTTACAGACGATCAGTTGTTTTGCATCAAAAATACCTTCATTTAATTCACCATAGTGATCACTGATTATTCAAAATATGCCACAATCAGAACGGCTCTGTGAGAACAAATATACCTTGATAGAATCACGTCAGGTTGACGGCTTACATATAGTGGCCTGTAGAAACAGTCGCTTACGGGGAATATATATATATATATATATATATATATATATATATATATATATATATATATATATATATATATATATATATATATATATATATATATATATATATATATATATATATATATATATATATATATATATTACAGTAACAGCTACAATAATACACATGAAAACATAAAACCCAAACAGAATATAAAGAAAAGTAAAGAAAAATATGCATACAAAATACACATATAGCCAGGGGGGTGGGCTAAACATTACATATATATATATTACATATATATATATATATATATATATATATATATATATATATATATATATATATATATATATATATATATATATATATATATATATATATATATATTATATATATAATCGTCTTAACATAAACTTGAATTTCTTTTTCAAGAACCAAAAATAAAGGATTGGCTTTTACTGTACTTACACATGTGGATATGAAATTTTGCAAAAATTACAATTAAATTTATAATTGAATATTGCTTGGTTTTATTTGAAGGGATATTAATAAATCCAAATACAACGTGCTCTAAGCACAAAGAAAAAGTGGGGTCAGTGTTATCAATTATAAATCTAGTCAAATCTTTCCAAAATATTTTAACATAATAGCAATGCCAAAAAACAAAAAAATAAAAAACAAAGTTTCAGTCCTGATATTACAAAAGGAACAAACCAAATCAATATAATTTTTACATTTAACAAGAAAGTTATTTACTGGGTAATATCTAGGCTATGTAAAAGATACTTCCTTGACTTTGTTTACCAATAAGTATTTGTTTGGCAAGGTCTAAATATCCTTCCATAATAAACCTTTTACTAATATATTCCAATAAAATATACAGTTAGGAGACGAAACAATATCTTTTTGAAGTAAGGAACGAACAGTTTTGTTAACATTCATATTTCTAGTGCCAAAACAAAGTTTTCTAATAAAATTATCAAATAAATCAAATGCAGAGGGGGTTGTAAGACTGTTTTGGGTAACTGATGAGGAGGAATCTATGAAAAAATATATCTATGCTCTAGCCATACGCAACCCAGCGATTCCTCAATCGCACACAAACCTGCGCAGCCAATCAGATCAGATCTTCAAGTCATGCGTCGCCAAGCAACCTCCTCAAACCATGCCATAGAGATCAGCGCAGTCGCGCACCTTGTGGGTGACGTGAGCGATCCTCCTGTTTGTTTGTGTAGCTCGAGGATGAAAATGGCGGTGGGGAGAGATCAACGCGAGAATTAAACACACAAATTACCATTTGCCTTGGATGACAGCAGCACTGCAGCTCCGGGAGTGAATAAAGAAATAGCTTATCTTCAACAAAATGCACGTACGACAACATACACCCGGAGTTTAACGGAGAAAAACTGCGTCCTGGATTCAAAATAGCTTCTGAAATTAGCCCGCTAACCTCGTTAGCTTAGCTAGCCTTCAACTGGAAGGTTTAACGGACACCATAGCACCACATTAACGGAATTCTTCTGTCAGAATAAGATGAACTGCGCTTTTCTCCAATTATTTCTCAAATGCAAGCTCAGTCATAGGCGCTGGGCTTGTAGAAATATTTGCATCGGACTGAATGCATAACTAATCGCTCCGTCTGGCTGTATTAGCAACAACAAACACCATCCTCCAAGACTTCTTAAAGTTCAGCGAGCATCTGTAACTTAATAGGAGAACGGAATAAACAGGTAACTGGAATGCGTTCGTGTTTTGTATTTGTTGTTGTTGTTGAGTAAAAAGAATATGTGGCGGGGATGATCCAGCTAGAGGTTACTTGATTTAAACATCCATTTGCATTAATATTGCTCAGATGTATGGGTTAGTTTACCAGACAGGTGGAAAAGATGTGGCGTTTACACAAACTGCTTTACAAGTGGTTAGACATGCATTTGATGGTTTCTTTTTGTCAAACTGTGAAATACAGATCTGTATAGTGAGATCATAAGATTTAATTTGGATTCTTGCAATGTGGTTGCATTTGGTTGAAGTGCAAGCTAATGTCATGTCGAGAGACTCTGCATGGTGTTTACTGACTCCTCAAGTTTGAGTGTCAGATTGTATTGGCAGGGTTTAAACTGAAGTGCTTTTATTTAGCTGAGAATGCAGTTATTTAAATCTTTAAATTATATGAGGTTAATAAATGTAAACATGTTCTGACAATATTCAGCTCATAATTAACAACAGTAAAAATTGTTGCCAGTAATAATAATAACAATAACGAATTATTGTTGTTATTAATATTGAGAATAAAATAATGATTATTATTTGAACAAACAATGATCAATTATTGTTGTTGTTATGTCTGATCAGGTGAATAAAATATGATTTTATTCTGCCATATATCATTCTGTACTGACCAAAATAGGTGTAGGATTTAATTTAAATTACAAATGATCAGAAAGTAGGTTGAATTAAATGTGAAATATTGAAGCAGAAAGGCTGAAATAGTCAAATGTACTCCAAAAATAAATGTCATAAAAAAAAAAAATATTCAGATTATTATTATTCATAATACTAATACTAATATATAACACTAATAATTATAAAAGTTGATGTCATAATGATAATTTAAATAGTTATTGTAGTTATTATTTTACCAACCAGTTATACCAGTTTTTGTTGTTATTATTGTCTGATCAGCAGCATAAGGATATTTTATCCTGCCAAAAATAATTCTATTTATTTATTTTTAAGTTAATTGGTTTAGGGAGAGACTGCAGTTAGATCTTAAAAAAAAAAAAAAAAAAAAATTGGATGATTTTGAGTAAAAACGATTTCCTAACAATAATAATCTTCTTGTTGTTTTAAAGGTTATATTATTATATAGGTTATGTTATATAATTATATAGGTAATAATAATATTATGTTAGGTTGATTATTCTTAGAAATCATTATTGTTGACAAAAAAAGGTAATTCTAAAAAAATTTAGATGATGGCTATGTAAAATATTGTTTTCATACCTACGTTTGTAGAATATTGTACATGCTATCAATGGTTCCCAGTATGTTAAAAGCAAAAAAATAAAAAATCTGTCTAAAAATAATTGTTATTATTAATTTACCACCCTTGGTTTATCAGGTGCATCAAAAAGGATTTGATGCCTTATATCGTTTTACTTAATCTAGTGCTTTCTTTGCATTTCACTGGAAAAAAGCTTTTATACTTTTCAAAGGCCCCAAATATGCAAAGCTCGTGGTCAGAATTCACAGCTCACTGTCACCCCTCGACATTCCAGCACATATTCATATAAGCATGTCCCTTCCACGAACCTGCCAGGAGAGAGATGGAAGATGTGGACTTCCTTGTTTTCAGAGTGTTGTGTTGATGCATTAGTTTGACTAAACAGGAATGTACCTCTCTTATAACTTTAAATTTATAACAGTCTCCAGTGGAGGAGCTTATGAATATGCACATTACGAACTAAAATAAACAGACGGCTTTTGATTGTAAGTAGCTGTGGAAATAAGGTTGTTATTCATAAACAGTTGGCTTTATGTTGTTCTTCGTTTCACTGGTGAAGTCTCGCTAATTATGTAATAAATATGTATGTATATATTTCTTCTAAATCTCAAGGGAAGTAATTAAAATATTTTCATCATAAAAAGCAGCTGTTTATAATGTGGTTGCAGTATTGTCTTACAAAGGTCCCTTATGTTTTGTTTACACATCCTCAAACTCAACAAGTAAATGATCAGCAGTCAAACCCAGATTCTGGTGTGACCGAAAGGCGACGGTATCGCACTCTTACCGCTTCCTTCCCTGTGTGTCGGTGTGAGCGTCTCTCTCTGCCGCAGCATGGAGAGGGGCGCTCAGCTGTGCCTCCTTAGACGTCAGAGAGCTGACCTACATCTCTCTCGAAAAAAAGCTTGTGCAGCAGCCTGTGAGAATGTGTGGGGGTAGGGAAAAAGCGCCAGAGCGAACTAGCAAATGAACGAGTGAGAGGGACAGGAAAGCAAGCTTGCTCAAGCCAGCGAACAGACGCCCACCCTGTGCAACGAGAACGGCGAGAGGGGGACCCAGGACTCCGTGTCACATGTCTTGTTATCAGATCATGCCTGAGCTTAACAACAACTCAGGGTTGTTTTTCAAAGCACACGGAAACGGCGCAAGACGGACAAACTCTGCTTCCCCTTTGCATGGAAGTTTGGGCGAGGGGCAACAGTTTCTGCGAGTGCAGCATCTGCTAACTGCTTCCCTTGCCTCAGAAGTTGTATTTACAGATAGCAGAGGTGGGAAAGACAGTCTCGCCCCCAAAGTTCAGAAGTACAGGATGTTGTAACAAGCTCAGTGTGAGTGAAACATCAGTTTCTCCACAAAGAACATGTCCTCACTCTCTCCTTTTATAAACCTTGCAACTTTTGACACCCCTTGCCACTCTCTCACTTTGAAAACTCTTCAGCTGTCACTTTTGAAAATAAAACATGCGTGCATATTTGATATTTTTGTCAGTGGGAGGCATTAAATTAAACGTTCTCCCTATTAATTTAATGGGAAAATGCAATTATATTTGCTATGTTAATAATTGGATTTTTTTTTTTGTGTGTGTGTGTTGCTTTAATTGTTATAAATATAACATCCCTTATAATAAAACAGTTTCAATGAAGTTTCCCCCATAATTGATTAATTATGAGCAAATGTATAATTTTAATGAAAGGTTTATTTGTCATGAAGTTGTTAACAACACGTGTTATGAAACAACACAATGCTCAAATAGAAATATTTCTTAATAATTGGTCCAGAGGTACTCTAAAGAAGAAGAAAAAAGGTGGAAGTATATTAACATTCTTATATCAAGAAACATTTATTTGATAAGCAAAATGACTGGATATTGGTAATATTCAATTGTTAAAAAAATATATATTTTTAAATAGTTTTGCCCTTTGAATTAAGTTTATTTTTTCTTAATCTTAAACTCAATTTTGTTACATTTTTTCAGAATACAAGATTTATTATCCTAAATCATTTTGCTTATCTAATAAATATCTTGATTTAAAAATATTAAGATATTTGTACGGGAAAACAAGAAAATACTAAAGACAAAATATATATATTTTTTGCAATGTAACCCAACAATCCTGTTGACAATTATTCTGGTTCCCAAGGAGTTAAATGTGTAAACAAATGACTAGTAAAATTGTCTTCTAGCCTGGAAGCCATGTGATGGTAGTATGAGACAAAAGTTAAAAGCTATTGCAAATAATGCAGAGATTGCTTGAATATGTATTGAAATTGCAAAATCCAGAGGGACTGACTGCTGTGGGAACTTGTCAACATTAAGCAGCTGTTTTAGGACTCTGAAAGTCAACACCTTCTAAATATTTAGCATTTAACCTTTTCCATCATTTTATTTGTAAAATACCAAGTTACCTGTAAGGTATAAATAGGCTTACTTTTTCAATAAATCTCCCATAGTAAGACTTCCTTAATGTTCCCGTATTAAAGATATAACTAAATGCATCTAAGCAGATATGATTTAAACCTACACATTTTCATTGCTGTGTGGTCGATATGTTTGCATAGAGCAAAACTTTGTCTTTAAATGGTATTGATCATCTAGCTTTCAGAAATGTTTCATTTTCTCCAGTATTCACAGTCTTTGAATATATTAAGCAAATGAATAAATATGAAAGATTTTATCTTTAGGTTTAGTGTTTCACTTTGTAAATTCAGAGGTTCTTGTACTTGTAACAATGAGCAGTGGGGAAGTAGTCTATTATTAGATTCTGTTACTAACAATCAGTTAGGGAGATACTTTGCTGTGTTGCATTAGTCCAGTTTAACATCTCTCTTCTATCAACAGAGAATACACATGGAAACATTTAGTGAAATCTGCTTCTATGCCCTAATTCACTCGTTGTCATTACACTTCTTGAAGTGTTTTGAATTTGAATGTTTCCTGAAAGTTATTTCAGTCTATCCACAGATGTTACATGCATGGAAATGGGGTTCAGAGTTCTCATCTACAGATGTTATTAAGATCTATCATTGTTTGGAGATGCAAGTAATTACTACACAAACTGTGGACGCATTAGAAGAATCACTGGCGGTGAAACTGACCTTTTTTCAAACAAAGCATTATGCCTTGCTTTTGTGAATGACAACACACACCTTTTTCTTTTCTTTGTCCTTTTTTTAGTTGCTTTTTATATCATCCTCCTTCATTGACTTCCAAAAGGGCAACGTTGTAATGTATTTCTTTTAGACGGGCCTAACATGGTGAGCAGCATTCAACTTTTCTAGTCCTGAAACTTCTGTTTTCTTATTTCTCAGTGTTTCAGTCAGAATTATTTATATGAAATTTCTTATTACATTATTAACTAGCTTATTTAAAACTCTATTCCAACTGGAAAGAAATATCCACAAAAAATGTCCAATGCGTTATTATGGAGTCTGTTTCCTTTTCTTTTTTGATTTCTGGCTCTGTGGTTTTTATACAGATTTCAGTCTAGAATTATTGAATGTATTTTGAAACGTTCAAAAAAAGTTTCCTTTTCTGACTTGCAAGTTGCAACAAAAAAATCTTGGTTTATGCTTGTTTAGTTTTTCATAATATGTGCCATGACATCTCACTTCAGAGAAATTCTAGGCCTATATTTTATGAGTATATTAGGAATAGATAGACAAAAGTTTGTCAAGAAAACACAGACATCTCAAACTTTATGCATTATTTTGCCCATGTCATTTGAAATGCATTCTATTTTGTATTGAAATGTATTCTATTTTAATGTTTTAAAATGCAATTTATTTTCTGCAGCTGTTTCACAAGACTTCAATATCACATGATCCTGAAAACAAACCAATTTTGATTGTTTTAATGCAGAGTTGCAGACTAATAAAAGTATAAATCTTTTTCAAGAAAAGAAATCTTAATGACCCCAAACTTTAAGCGGTTGTGTACGTGTTTGAGATGATCAATTCTATGATTAATAGCTAAAGAAGATAACATGTCTGTGGAGACATTCTTTGGGAACTGAAGTACTGCGTTATTTGTGGTTGTCATCTGCATTTGCTTGCAAAATCGATGCATTCCGCTCATGTGTTCTGTTCTCATAGCTGATACTTAATTGCCACTCATTTGCATAAACCAGTGTGGTTTAAAATCATGTCCAAATCTAAATGTACACCTCCATGCATTGCAAGTGTACTGATGACTCTGTGATAATCTTGACTTTGTCATCATTTTGTACTAGGACAGCATATGATTGCGGTGTTAAAAAAAAATCAAAAGATAATGCTGACATCAGCTATGCCTGCATGATGTTTTCATAAAATAAACATTAAGAGACTACAGCTACTGCATTTGGGATTCATTGATCATGCTCCTGACATTTTAAAGCTCAGATTTTCTTTACACTGTGTATACTGAATTTGATTAATGAACGGTATTCCTCGTGCATGACCAAATCCTATTGCAGTGCATATAAAATTCATGCTATGATCACTTAACACATTACTTTCTGAAATACTTAATTCTGATTTGTGTCATTCTGCATGTTTTATATGCAAAGTCTAATGAAATCCAAACTGTTTAACTTACAACCAATTTATTCTATATAGCTGTGGTTGTTTCACAGCTCGCTCAAATCTCACAGCAGTCTTTCTCTCTCTCTCTCTCTCTCTCTCTCTCACATAATACAGATATTTTTTTCTGATCTAGGCTATTCAGTATGTAGCTTTCATTTTGTGAGTATTCCATTGGATTCACACCTAGCTTCACTATCATGCTGCTCTATAACAGACTATTTGCAAAATGTAGCCAATGGATTTAGGCTTATAGTTCTGGGACACAGTAGAGCATATCAGGTAATATGAGATATACTGCCACCTCTGCAAAGAAGTAAGAAACTTTGCATTGTTGTATGAGAAGGATTTTCATTTTGAGGTTGTCTCGTCCTGCTGTCTGTTTAGGAACCACAGTTTTTAGAGTGAAACAGTCATTTGCCATTTATTTTTCTATTTAAAGACATGTATATTATTCATCATAATGAGGGCTTAAACATCCTAAAAGCCTTTTTCCTTCTTGTTTCAGTTGTTTTTTACTCTCCCATTACATTGTGGGAATAATATTAATTAATAATATTAAATACATTTTGACATTTTAATCTTATTTTTAGTTTATATACTTCAATATAATGTTGTTGTGTTACATATCTAGGTTGTGTTTCAAAGTAATGAACAAAGCATTCGTTATTAATAAATGTAGCCCTACAGTTTATTTTCTTCTTTTTTTTTAATAATGAAAAGATATGATCCCTCTGGTGCTTATATGAATAGCCTGCATTTCAAATTCCTCAAGGGCCCCATGAGAATCAGTATTGGTGGTAGAGAATACTGGGCTGGAACAAGAACAAAGGCCCATCTGAAGTCAAAAGCTTTAAGGTTTCCTAGTTGCTATGATCTAGAACGCACACAAGCACTCATTCAATCAAAGCATCAGTGCTGTCTGCCCTAGGTCTCACATCTGTTGAGGTGAAGTAAAAGGTTCTTAATTAACGCAGCAGGAAATCTTTGCTTTCATCTTTCCGTTGTATACAAATCATCAGATCTGATCACAGCTCAGCTGCTTGCCCGAAGCTGGTATCCAAATAGATTAGCTCCTCATTCTATAATCTCTTTATTTTCATGAAACTTCATGGAAAAGCTTTACACAGTGCTGGCTTTTGTCAATGTATGTCTTAAGGGGCTTTCACAATGACAGCGATTTGCCATTTTGATGATTGTGGAATTGATTTTATTCCCTCAACCCTTAATCTTTTTCTTGTGGTTCATCCGCAGGTTGCATCGAGTGCCCATTTCCTCCTGCCTCCCCTAGTGGGATGGTTCTGCATGACAGGGAGGGTATGGTTCTGTAACCCCCTCTCTGTTCTCCAGTTCCCATCCCATAAACCCAGTGGACCACAGCCATAGTGTTCCCTTCAATGAACCTCCCTCTGGAGCCCTAGATCAAGTAAGTCAGCCATGTTGGGTTTCCCAAAACCCAGACTCTCAGTCAGTCCATTGACCTCCGTTATTAAAAAGCTAGATTTTCTCTCTACACTTAAGTAACTTTCATTTAAAGTACCTACAGACTATTTTTTTTTAAATGGTCTAGACCCATTTTGTATTTGATACTAAAGCTAAAAAGTGTTTTTAAGACATTCACTTCCATTGTTGTAGACATACAATACTGATGAAAGTCATTCCAGCTTTTTTCATGGGCTGGAAATGTTTGCCCACTTTTTAACCATCAAGGTCTTCTGTGAAGTCACAATCTGTGCTGATGTGCAGCAGGTAATAGATGTGAATATGGTGCAATTGTATGAACACTTTGCCAAGGCATAGTGAGGCTTTATCCGTGTGGCTTAAAACTAGTGGAACAGACCTTACAGTTGCTATGGCAATGTAAAAAATTTTTTTGCACACATGAGTCTATGACTAGACTGTCTCGGTGTGTAGAACTTTCATATTCACTGATAGCATGACTTTCATGTTACATAACTTCTGCTTACTTTTGCGGTTTTGTTACATTTTCCTTTTACACTGATAGGTAAATGCCAAGTAGTTTAGTTAAAAAAACACATATTTTAATTAAATTAATTATTTAATTAAAATAAGCTAAATTAAAATAAATAATACAAATTATGACAAATAAATAATTTTAAAGTAAAGAAATGTTTATGCTACCTTTTAAAGATACATATAAGCAGAGCAACAGTACTGCAGTGTTATTTTAATATTTATATACTTTTATAGTGTTTTTATATTTTCAGTTTTTCTTTTTAATTTAGTTTTAAGTGTCAATAATTTTATATTTTGTTTTGGCTTTATTTCAATTACTTTTTTTAGGTAAAGTAAAACATTTTTAACAGTAGGTAAAAGCATTGGACGCCATAGGACATGACCATATTCTACTGCTGTGTTAAGGTAGCCTACAGTGCCTGTAAATTCTGACACAATGCTTTACTTTTTGCACAGGATACATTGGGTGTCCATTCTCTGCTGCCTCCCCCCGGTGGGATGGTTCTGCATGATAGGGAGGGTGTGGCGCCGTAGCCCCCTCTCCTTGAGATCTCTCTCACCCCATAAACCCAGTGGACCACAGCCATAGTGTTCCCCTCAATGAGCATCCCTCTGGAGCCTTAGATCACGTAAGTTGGCTAATCATCCAGAAACTCAAAGCTGTATTAAGAAATAACCTGAAACTGTGGATCCAGCAGTAACAAGTTTTTTTTATTGGAGGAAATGTTTACTTATCATCCTGTGTTTCGGAGTAACTAACTACAAGTTATGATGGTACTAACTGGACTGCATTCTTAGTGGCGTGGCAGTATCTCAGCTGTTTTCAAAATAGTGAAGCGCTTCCAGTAATAGGCTATTTTCTCCAAGTAGTGGCGGCATGACTAAACATTACATCACCGTTGTTTATGTCATATTATATTACACATGTAGCCTCGTGTGCAGAGGCAGAAATCAGGTACTCGTAACATAATATTGAGTATGCATTTTATTGATTCAGATGGTTTGAACATACATTGTTTTATAGTGATTAAAAAAAAAAGTTTAATGCACCACCATTCAAAAGTTTTGGGTCTTTCAGATTTTTAGCGAGACAAAAATGAATACTTTTATTTAGCAAGAATGCATTAAATTCATTAATTCTTACAGTAAATACATACATGATGTCACAAAAGATTTTTTGCTTTTCTAAATGCTGTTCTTATGAACATTCTATTAATCAAAGCATCCTGAAAAAATGGTTTTCACCAAGATATTAAACAGCAAAATATTGATGAGTATAAATGGTTGACTGCTGACATACTGCTTTTTCTGTTTGTTTATATAAATTAGAGTGAGTTTATATATTAGCACACAAGCAAAAAAACTTAGCATTAATATTATTCAAAATATATTTTTTTGTGCATGTCAAGCTGCACATTCCTTTTTTCAGTTAATTATATAGTTACCATATAATTATATTACACCCAATTGAATATATGTATTTCTTGTTATGTATCTTTCTAAAAATATTCATTAGCTTGTATCTTGGCACACAGCTGTAGCTCTCATAGTTCTCTTATTGTTGAAGTCGCAACTGCCAAATAATTGTCATCACTGCAAAGTTAACTGATAAATTGTGTCCATAAGACAGTAGTTTCTGTTCAAACAAGTAGGGTATTCAGTGCAGCACTCTGCTTTGAGGTGTTTCAGATATGAATGATCAGTGCTGGGGACAGTCGGTGCAGGTGTAACACTCTTCTTTGGCTCAACTGCACAGTGTTTTCTGCATTTGCTTATACTAGATGTGTAGTGGTTGTTCAACAAAGCCTACAGTTGTCTTGGTAATGTGAAACCCAATTGTGCTTGCACTGGATCTGTCTGCACTCTTCTATTTTGCAGATAAATTTTCACACTCACACTTAGGTAGTTTAATTATTAGCATGGTTTTAATGTATGCATGTTTGCGCTTTTGTTGATTTGAAAATACTGACAAGATATTTTAGTCAAGGATTGTGCTGTGATGGAAAAAGTGTCATTCATTTTGTTTTCTTATAGAAGTGCCTATAGAAAGTCTTCATATCCCTTTATTTTTTTTCTTCTCATTTTGTTTTTTTTCCACGTAAATCCATGTCCATAATTACAAAGCAAAAACGGATTTATCACAACTCTGCAAATTTATTAAAAAGGAAACACTGAAAAAATGACAACTCTACCTCTAGCACTCTCTATTCTAATTCTATTCTTTATTTAAAAAAACATACCCCTTTTAGACTTAAAAAAAAAAACTGAACACTTGCTTTTTCGAATCTTTTTGTATTCTATCCGTTTTCGTTTTATTTATAATACAATCGAGAAAAGCAAAAAAGGCCTCAAACTAGCTTGCTCTTTTCTTTTTCTATTCTGTGTTTTCTTTTCATTTATTATATGATCATTAAAAAAAAAACATGCTATATGTACTGCATTAAGCTAACTGAAACTTGTTATAGCATTTGCATATCATTGCTCTTTTGTTGATTTTGATTGCTTCTATTGTCCTCAGTTTGTAAGTCATTTTGGATAAAAGCATCTGCTTAATGTAAATGTTTTAAGATGCGGATCGTACAACATGCACACAGATGTAGGTTCAAGCTGTCAGATATGTTTACATCCTGGTTACTGGGATTATACAAGCTGTAATCAAATGCAAAAACCCACGACTGAAATGTAATTTACTCCATTTCCTAATGTATGGAAAAATGCTCATGCTAATCACTTAGTTGCTTGGAAACCAGCTGAATTAACAGACCTCCCTCTTAATATGAGGGTAATCACTGACTTGAATGAATTAGTAAAAAAAACGTAATGTCTTCTCAGCTCAGTTTGGAAAGGGCAGTTTGTTTATATGATGATTGCTTTAGTGTGCCTGTTTTCTTTAAAGGTGTTTGTGCTTATTGTACAGTGCTCTGACACCTGGTTTCTCTTTCACATGCATAGGTTGTACTCTCCCAACAATTTTCCCCATAATTATCGGATTTAGTTTGACATGTGTTTCGTGTTATGAAACCCGTGATCTTTTTCTCATGTCAACAGTACAGTGTTAAACAGTAAGGTTTGGGTAATTTAAGGATGATGAGGCTCAGAAAAAATGCTCTCTTTTCATGATTATTATTCGACATTTCATTTGTTTTAAATTTTACGTTTGTTCCTTTGCAAGACCGCAGCCTGAGGTCAGAGGAGGTGAAAAAATACTATGGAGGCTCCTGGAAAATCAAGTGCATACTCAAGGGTGCAATTACCCTGAATAGAAAAGAAAAGCTATGGTGTAGCACAGTGGTTTTCAAATAGATTGTGAGTTTATGTTGTTTTTAAACTTATAAAACTGAAGCATGCAGTTTTGTGTGTGCTGTGTGTGTTATTGGTCTGTGTGCACGAGCAGAAAATGTGCATGAATGAAGACACCGAACAAAGGTATGTTTCCATAGAAGTGTGTTCTATCATGCATCCCTAAAATATATATATATATATTCATGTTTACCTATGTGTTGCGTAGGGTATTTGATACATCAGGCTTATATGATCCAATAGGTATGATATTATAGGAGAATATAAAGCTTTTTCAGAGGACCAAACTGAGCGAAAATGTGCAATTTGGTGGTTTACTGATATTTATTTGGTCAAGGAGTTAGATACAATTCTTATAGCTTGAAATGTAAATGAATGAGATTAGTATCAGAAATATCACTGTAGGCCTATATCTCATGTATATCACCCAATAATATGTCTTCAAAAGCCAGATGTATCATAATTGATACATTTATCATGATTTTTTTCCAAACCCAAGTTGTTACAGTCCTGCTCATCTTAAAATATTACTAGCAATATTAGCTATTTTTACATTTACTTAATAGAAGATTTCACAGCAAAAAGACGCATGTGCGGAAAATGGATTTATTCAGAATTAGACAAAAAAAAAGTTTATATATATATATATATATATATATATATATATATATATATAGTATATATATATATATATATATATATATAGTATATATATATATATATATATATATAGTATATATAGTTTTGCACATTCCTTGGAACATCTATACAATTTTTTTTTTAGAATTTTGACCAAATTTCTTCTTTGGAAAGCTCACGATTCTTTGACAAAATATTGAATTAATTGGTGCATTGTCAAAGAATGAGTCACGACTGTTGCTTCAGCTTCACACTGTGTTCAGATTTTCAGGGTAAGCTGTATACATTTTCTCTCTCATCTGTATTGCTATGGGGAGGTAGACAGCAACAGTGACTCCATGGCTCCTCATGGAGCAAACCATTGATGGACGGAGGGGGGTGGGTTGTGAGTGCAGTCAGGCGTGGGATTTGTCTGTTTTGAAACTTCATCGCTGTGCCACTGGTCTCCTCTAGGAGGGCCTCTCCCCTCTCCTTTGGGGCTGTGCCCTATTGGCTCACATTTATGAGATGCATTTTCTCTTTTCACCTAGCGTGAGCACTGATAAGAATGTGTAAACAATACTTTTCATCCCCTCTCCTCCACTTCATGGTGGTCTCTCCCTCTCGCTCAGTGACATAGGTTGCTGTTCTGTCTGCGCGCGAGGTGATTAGAGTAGCTCTCAACGAGAAGGAGCCCCATATCCTGGGAAATGGCGAGACACGCGGCCATAGCTCGTGCTGACAGAGGGGTTAGCGTAACTGTCGTGGACTGTTCTCTGACCGGACAGGCTGAGTTGGCCAGCCTCATAGGTGCCAGCTGAGCCCTGCTTCAGGTGCGTGAGTGAATGAGAGAGTGAAAAGGAAAATCCCTCCCACTGTTTTTTTTTCTCCCATAAACAGGTTGTTTACCTTCAGGCCGACTATGTGTGCGTGCACATACGCGTGGGAGAGTGTGTGTGCACCGAGCATGTGAGGGGACTGTAGGCCTCCCAGGGCTTTCATAGTTTGTTTGTCTGCTGAAGGAAGTGTGAGGAAAATTTTCACATTAGCATGAAGAGTGAGTGACCAAAGCGAGTGCAGATTAAAATGTTTATGTTGTAAAATGTTGTGAATGTGGTGAGGATGATGATGATGATTTTTGTTTTTGTACTAGTAGAAAGAATGAGAGCCTCTTGATTTTGTTGAAGTGAAGTGTTCTTCACAGTGTGAATATTTCATCAGTGTTAAATAAGGAAAACTGTGAATGCTGTTTATTAAAACATTTGTGTCAAATAGCTCACTTTTGTACTGATAGTTTTCTTACACCCAGAACATACTCTATGTGAAAATTTTTTTTTTACAGAATGCACATTCTGTACTTGTTTTGCACTGCTTCAGCTACATATAGGCTTACATGTGTTCATTTAATAAAAAGCAGTAATTGATCACTTGGTCTAGATTTTTTTTAACAGCTTAAATTCGCTGTTTAATCTACCGTATTTTCAGGACTAGAAGGCGCACTTTTTTTTCATAGTTTGACTGGTCCTGCGACTTATAGTCAGGTGCGACTTATCAAAATTAATTTGACATGAACCAAGAGAAAACATTACCGTCTACAGCCATGAGAGGGCGCTCTATGCTGCTCAATGCTCCTGTAGCCTACTCTGAAGATATAGAGCGCCCTCTCGCGGCTGTATACAGTAATGTTTTCTATTGGTTCTTGGTTCTAAATAAATCCACTTATACTCAGGTGCGACTTATAGTCCAAAAAATATGGTATATGGTTTTTGTTGTTGTTGTTCTTTTTAATGGGCAAATATATCGGGCAGCTATATATCGAATATCGTAAAAATTTTGCAAGATGTAATTTTTTTTTATACATCACCCACCCCTAATCTATAGTCAGTTTTCTCTTTTAGGTCATCTGAGAGCCTGAACTAAGTACTCTGCAGCATATCTAGACACATGGGGTCGGTTTTCTGAAGTTGTAAAACAAATCTGCAAGGCTAGTCCTCAACATGTTGGCAGTGAACTTTAACTGGTCACCAAACACTACTCTCAGGTTTCTTTCTCAGAGTAGTATTGTTGAACCCACAAGGTAATGACTCTTTGTCCAGACTGAGATTGAAATGCAGTCATAGATACAAGTCAGGATCAGGATGTTGACACACTGAAATGATGGTTGTCTTGTATAGTATGTGCAGTGAGAGGACAAGCTTCGTGTTTTATCATAGCCCACCAGCCACTGATGGTGTGTTTATTGAGAAAAAGAGGGGGCTAAGTACTAAGCCCTGAGTTATCCCACACATATTTACCCAGCACATTAATGTATGTTTGCAAACTATGCCGTGAGACATCAAAACTCAGACATCTGATGACTGGGTGGCAGGTTGCCCCGAGGAAAGCATTCACACTGACAAAGGACCTCCCATTACCAGGTCAGCAGCCAGCCAAATCAGGTAGCCGATTGGCGCCAGGGAAAAGTCACACCCATGATATAAAGAGAGTGACACACACAAACACAAGTATACACATGTTTGTCTGCCTGGTGAAGCTAAATTGAAAACCTTTTAACTTATTTTAACTTGTTTATTTAAATGTATCATTGTATTATAACATAACATTGCTTGTTTGTGTACATTTGCGTGCATGCGCGCGTGCATCCTTGTGTGCATGCATGCATGCGTGTGTGTGTGTGTGTGTGTGTGTGTTTTGTGTGGTATTGATAAATCATTACACCTAGTACAAGGTATCTGTTGATTTTGTAAACTCTTATGATGATGGGTATGAAGTCTCATGATATTTTTCTACTAAAAGGAATTGCAAAGATGGGAGATGTGTATGAATAAAAATAAATAGTGTATTTAGATATTAGTATCACATGATGGCAGTGCTTAAAATTGAAGGGTTTTTTGCCTCTTGGCAGAAAAAGATACAGTATGCTCTCTCTTATCAATTGCTTTCAAAGAAATTTAATTATAGCTCCATTAAATAGCCCCACAACTTATTAGCAGATATAAGATAGAAGCATCAGCTTACATGCAAACTTTCTCAACCAAAGACTGATGACTCAGAGTTTATAAACAGGACTAAGCTGACCTATAGACAAGATTCATGACCGTTTTGTCAACTTCTTGCATACAGTTAGTGGTTAAAACATGCTATATCTACTGCATTTGGTGAGGGAATTTGAAATCAGATTGGACTTTGCCAAATATTTCTTATCTAGCGTGAAATATGAGATTCAGCAAACAGCAGACGGTAAGAGAAAGACTAAAATGAATGCAAAAATATTGTTTTTCTTAAATTATAATGCAGACGTGTAAAATGTTGTTAATGTGAACAGGCATGCTTTGATATATTGAAATATCACTCCTCTGGAATATTTAGGGATAGAAATGGTATAGTTTAATATAGTTTCAAAGTATAGTTTCTATAGATGTTTTTGTGTAAGTCACATTTTAGCTGATGCAGATAACTCATGCAACATGAGAAGTGTGACTGGTTATTCTCAAGTCTAAGCTAAGGTATCTTCATTACCTGCCGGTTGGTTTTCCTCAACACTTGACTGAGCAGGGCTGAACTGAACTCTGAACACACTGGCACAAGCTGTTGATAATTACAGTAAGGGCCGCACATGCATGGGAGTCATTTTCTGGATTTTCTTAGGATCTAGCCTAATTTCTGAACGATCTTGCATGTTCATATGTATGGGTCATGTTTAAAAAAAATAAAAAAAATGGTGAAGTGTGCCCTTAGTTCCTTCATATTTGCTTAAAGAATTTCACATTGGTGTGAATTGGGGATTTATAATATTATATATTGTAAATGCTTGTTGTTAATCCTTTAAATATAGGTATTATATTCACGTCCTTTGATGGTGGTTGACACTGTGGAATGTGTCAGTGCTAAAGCTTGTAATACAAGAAACTTGCTTGCCCCCCCCCCCAAATGGCTGTTCAAGTGTTTAAATTTCAAAACCAGCCTAAATTCTGCAATATTTTTTTTTTTTTTTTTTTTTTTTTCTCCTCATCCTAAATGGACCTGTTTGGGGTGAATTTGCTGGGAATGGAGCTGCCAGGGATTAGGGGCCGCTGGAGGTTTTCAACAGACCCACAATAGCAGCCTGTTCAAGCCTTGCAGATCAAAGCGGACTATGCCTGAGGAGCCAGGCTCTGGTTTGGGTTGTGGCCTCCCCAAGTGGAGCAACCAAACACAAGAAATGGCGAATTATCTTCTTCAAACTGAAGGAGTCATCAGAGATGCAATTCCTAGAGCAGGAATTACTTCAGAGCTCAGTTTCAGTTGGCCTTTCTAGGTGAAGAGTTGCTGTTGAGGTCACCAAATTATGCGGTGGTGTAACCTGCTCCAGGGGAACTGGATCAGGTGCTATCATGTAAAAGGTGACGAAACGCTGCCTTTTTAGAAACCAAAAAGTTGGGACACTGTACACATTGTGAATAAAAACAGAATGCAATGATGTGGAAGTTTCGCATTTCAATATTTTATTCAGAATACAACACAGATGAGATATCAAATTTTTTAACTGAAAAATGTATAATTTTAAGGGAAAAATAAGTTAATTTTCAATTTCATGGCATCAACACATCTCAAAAAAGTTGGGACAAGGCCATGTTTACCACTGTGTGGGATCCCCTCTTCTTTTTAACACAGTCTGCAAGCGTCTGTGGACTGAGGAGACAAGTTTCTCAAGTTTAGGAATAGGAATGTTGTCCCATTCTTGTTTAATACAGGCTTCTGTCTAGTATCTAGTTGCTCAACTGTCTTAGTCTCAACTGTTTCTTTATGATGCGCCGAATGTTTTCTATGGGTGAAAGATCTGGACTGCAGGCTGGCCATTCCAGTATCCGGATCCTTCTTCTACGCAGCCATGATGTTGTAATTGATGTGGTCTGGCATTGTCATGTTGGAAAATGCAAGGTCTTTTAGTATCACATGATTAATTAATTAATTCACTATTATCATTTTCAATCATCTCTAGCTCTCATTTCTTTTAACTTGAGGCTTTTATTTGATTGAACATCAAGTTTATCTGGTGGAATTCTGTGCTTTCCCGAGTGTGGTCTTGCCATTTAAGTGCAGTTCATCTGAGTTCAGCCACAGCCAACCATATTCAACATATTATTTGTATTGCAGTAACGACCTTGCTTTTCATTATCTTTTTAGCTAGAATAAATTCTAGCTTTCTATTCTGGTATGGTTGTTTAGTCAATATCAGAGCTACAGAGTTTTTCTATGTTATGAAGGGTTGGACAAGTAAACATGAATTGGTTCTAAATACCTTGATTGGTATTTTGTGCAATGGTATGTATGTTTTTTGTATCACTATCACATAATGCAGTGAAATTCTATTTAGGAGTACCTTATGTGCAGCTTGAATGTGTCCTGTTTCTATGGTTACGTTCTGCCACCTGATGCCGGTGGAGAACGTTTGGACAGGACATAGAACATTGGATGTTTGTAAGTCTAGCATTTTCTAAAATGTTTTTTTTTTCAGAATTAAATATAATTATCATTTCTAATATATGAAAATGTGATTATATATTAAAATGTACATCTACATTTTTGATCAAAAGTTTGGGGATGTATATATTATAAAAAAAATCTAATTCAAGACAGAAATGTCTTTACTGTCCACTTTTTCAAAAAAAATAAATAAAATAAATTATATATATAATTTATATAAATTATATAAATTATATATATTATATATATATATATATATATATATATATATATATATATATATATATATATATATATATATATATATATATATATATATATATATATATATATATAATTTTTTTTTTTTTTTTTTTTTTTTTGAAAAAGTGGACAGTAAAGACATTTCTGTCTTGAATTAGAATTTTTTTAAAGCGAAGAGTTGTTTCTTGAGCACTAAATAAGCATACTAGAATGTTTTTTATATTCAAATAGATGTGGTTATTTGAAATTGTTATAATTTTTTGCAGTATTCTTATTTTTATTATAAACATAAAATAAAAAAATGGAGTCATCTGACTGTTGCTCTCAGGTCGAGATATGTAACTTGTCATAGTGTTTACAGAAATATGGGACTATTTCAGAACTGGTTTAACTTGAAGTTTGCTGGTTTTCCAGAACATGTTGGTCTGAAGTGGTGCCTGGGATCCTGTTTCTACCATTATTTTGTAGTTCTAGATGATATTATCAAATCGGTTATAAACAACAACATTACGGACTCATTTCTGTCATTTTCTTCACTGGATGATTTAACTTCATTGTCCTGCTTTGTGTTTATTTAGTAGAATGGTTAACTTGACTCCATTGGCTGACTTGAGATTACCCTGATTTGCAGGTGTGCATATGCTGAAAATGAGTGCTGCCGGGGAGAATGCCCTTGACCCCAACACCCCAGAGTCACGGAAGAGGAAGGGCTCTCCATGTGATACCTCTGGTCCCAGGTGAAGTATAAGATTGGCTTTCCTCTCCAGTTTGAAGTGTTTCACATTACTAAGTGTTTTATTTTATGTAATACAATGACTTACAGGCAGACAGCTGACAGTATAGTGAAGGTTTTGCAGAGGAAGTGCAGCAAATGGGAATAACGGGAGAAAGTTTATTTTAACAACTGACATGCTTGAAGTGAAAACAGAAAAGTGTTATTTTTTGTGTGTGTTTGTTCTTGTTAGTTTTTTATGATTTCTTAACAAAACGTTCATAAGAAGTATTTTAAATGTTCGAATAAGAGCGACAGTTAAGACATTTCAGGTTTGAAATCACTTTTGTTTTTTTGGTTATTTTAAAAGGTGTTTATTAAAGTAGTCTTTTAAATGTTAGATTTAGAACAAAAGTTACGATTTTGTGCTTGTTTACTAGGGCTGGGTCAAAAATATAGATATCTCTATATTAATCAATTTTTTTTTACGGAATGATATCCCAAACATCAATTAGTCTCACCTGTTTTCAGTTAATGGATGGAACATTGAAGGGCACTTCCCATCCAATATATCACAATAAGCATTGTGCTTTGGTACTTTTAATATGAAACACATTCTCAGATTTCAAATTCTGTTCATTGTATTGTAGTATTCAAACAATAAATGTAGTTTTGGTGCTGTTTAATCTGTAGTGACAGATAGCTGTAGCATCTATATTCAAAAGAATCTAATTGAATTGTGAAATTTGCGTCAAAACCCAACCCTGTTGTTTAACAAAAATAATAATAATAATAAAAAAAACGTTTAGAACATGGGTGACAATTTAGACATTTAAATTTTGACAGCATTTGTAAATTTTTTGTTATTTTTTATATAAATAACATTTAAATATTTGATTATTAAAATATTTTTATGATCTTTAAATGTTAAAATAAGGACAGGGCTAAGTTTTCATTTGTTTACATATGTATATTTGTTTTTATATATATATATATATATATATATATATATATATATATATATATATATATATATATATATATTTAAGTATATGGGTGACAATTTAGACACTTAAATTTAGGCGGGGAGCGTCATATATATATATATATATATATATATATATATATATATATATATATATATATATATATATATATATATATATTGTGACGAGTCAGCTGCCTCCTCCCTGATTATCACCGGCACCCCGTCCTAAATCGCCGCCCTTCACCAGGCTCCCGACTGGAGTGGGTGTGTGAGAGGAGGGGCGCTGGACGAGTCAGGGCTGGTGGCGTGTGATGGGGCACACCTGAAGGAAGTGGAGCCTCATTACCGCCGCTGTTTAAAAGCCCAACGCGCCTCTCCTCAAGAGACCGGTCTCTTCCCCGTGCATGCACACTGGTGTCCTCGTGGGTCCAGGAAGGGTGCGTTGAGGGACTCCCGCGCCACCAAGACGTGAGCTGCCGGACCCGCGATCCGGATGGGAACCGCACCCGTATACACGGCCGACGGGCCAGGATGCCGGGCCGTCCATCCCCTACCAGCGCCGCGGCCAACGAGAGAGACGCGGCCGCTAGGAGAAGCCGCCGCCCCTCGCGCCCCGGACCAAGGAGGGGAGCGCGTGCGGCCGCCGGACTCCGCCCCTTGCCTGGACCCTTCCTCGATGAACACTGCCCGACCTACACAAACCCCGCAGCACAACGAGGACACCAGATTCCCTGTTATTTTGGACACTTTCCCCCTTTGGCCACTTTTATTCCCTTTGTTTTATGATTTCTGTTAATAAAAGCCTCTCCGAGGCCTGACGCCACGCCCACTGTGTCTGTCTTGTGCTCCTCCCGTGACACTGGTGGAGAATGCGGGCAGGCGGAGCCTAGACAGCGCAGTTGGGAAACGTCTGGTGACGTCACTCCCTCTCGCTTGCAAACGTTCGTGAGAACCCAGACTGGGACGGAGGAAAACTGGGGACAGCCTCCCAGCAACACAAGGGGTAAGTGACTTTTCCATTGTCATTTTACCCTGTGGTTGGTTGAGGCTGTCACTAAAACCCGGTTTCTCTGTCCCTGTTCTGGTGCGCTGCGAGAGGGAGGACCGCCCGGAGAGGAAGCCCCGCCCACTCCGACCGTTTGGAGCCTGGTTGAGGATGGTAGCACTCCCGTGTGGGCGGCGCCCTGATGACGGGGATGTCGCTTGGGAGGGGGAATGTGACGAGTCAGCTGCCTCCTCCCTGATTATCACCGGCACCCCGTCCTAAATCGCCGCCCTTCACCAGGCTCCCGACTGGAGTGGGTGTGTGAGAGGAGGGGCGCTGGACGAGTCAGGGCTGGTGGCGTGTGATGGGGCACACCTGAAGGAAGTGGAGCCTCATTACCGCCGCTGTTTAAAAGCCCAACGCGCCTCTCCTCAAGAGACCGGTCTCTTCCCCGTGCATGCACACTGGTGTCCTCGTGGGTCCAGGAAGGGTGCGTTGAGGGACTCCCGCGCCACCAAGACGTGAGCTGCCGGACCCGCGATCCGGATGGGAACCGCACCCGTATACACGGCCGACGGGCCAGGATGCCGGGCCGTCCATCCCCTACCAGCGCCGCGGCCAACGAGAGAGACGCGGCCGCTAGGAGAAGCCGCCGCCCCTCGCGCCCCGGACCAAGGAGGGGAGCGCGTGCGGCCGCCGGACTCCGCCCCTTGCCTGGACCCTTCCTCGATGAACACTGCCCGACCTACACAAACCCCGCAGCACAACGAGGACACCAGATTCCCTGTTATTTTGGACACTTTCCCCCTTTGGCCACTTTTATTCCCTTTGTTTTATGATTTCTGTTAATAAAAGCCTCTCCGAGGCCTGACGCCACGCCCACTGTGTCTGTCTTGTGCTCCTCCCGTGACAATATATATATATATATATATATATATAATAAGAGTATATATAAATAAGTATATATATAAAATAAGAGTTTCAATTTAGACACTTTAAATTTTACCCTATTTCTTTATTATTTCTTTTTTTATATAAGTTTTATTGGGTTTGCTGATAGGATAAAGGACAGTGGGATTGGGAATCAGCACATAGCCCAGACCAGATTCAAACCCTGGTCACTGTGCACAAAATAAACCTAATAAATAAAACTAAAAGCAAACTAAACTAAATAAAATAAAATGAACACATCCTAAAAATATCTGTCATGAGCAATGCACAATATAGTTTCAAAAGTGTGTTGTTTTTAGGTGTAACATGGCAGGCCAGTGCATTTTTTTTTTTTTTTTTTAAGGTTTCCTTGTGTCAGGGTTGGTTGCAGGAGAACTGGTCTGTCTGGCTGAGTGATACTCTTCCATAGGGCCTTGGCGGGGCTGATGTAACAGCATGTTTCTATAGCAACCCCACGCAGCGCCCTGACCTGTGCAAGCAGCACGCGTGCGCACAACCTTGGCGAGGCGCTGACCTACTTTCTCTGCCGTCTTCTCCCACACACACACACACACACGTTAACATGCACTCACACTTGCAAGTCATTTGTATGTACATGCACTGGCTTACCCAGGAGCGGGACAACCAAAAACAGATAAGCACTTTCCTCCATCCTTGAACACGTATGACAGACGTTGTTCACACATGCATGACACATGTGCATATACGCGCACTCTGGAATGAAGCCAGAGCTGATTGTAAGTGTCTTTAGTTCTGTAAATAGCCATTTTTTGTTTTTCCGCTAAGCAAATAATCCATGTAATTTTGATTATGAATCAGGCAGAATTATTTATTTCCTTCCTGCACTGGTCACTTGATATATGTTTTAATATATTTCAAAAAGCAATTGCTTCAGGCATTTATAAATATTTCAGAAACCATTCTAATAAGCTGATTTAGTGCTCAAGAAACATTTCTTTTCAAGGAAGGAATATTATTGTTAATGTTGACAACCATTGATGCATTTTTTTTTTTCTTTAGAATTCTTTGATAAATGATACTTCAAAAGAGAAGCATTTATTTATCCTTGCACATGCACAACAGCCGTTAGTGAATGACACAAACTCGCAAACACGTTCCTATACTCTTTATGTGTCAAAGAATAAACATGAAACTCCCTTATTCGGTGTCTTTAGAATCCGTCCATTTCTGTCAAATCTTTTCAGTTGCTTTTAACATGGTGCACGCCTCCAGTTACAGCGTTTTTTTCCCCTCGCCATTGCCGATCTTTTGTTTTTGACCAGATGATAAATGGGCTCAGATCTGAAGCCTTTGCATTCCATTGATATTTAACATTACTTGACTATAGCCCCTGACCATCTGTCTTTCTCTCTCCTATTCAGCCGCTCTCTCTTTCACTGTCTCCTCTCAGCTTGATAACCCATGTGCAGCATAAGCCTTTGAGGAATGCCTGCTAGTGCAAGGACTGTACGCAGCCCAACCCTTATTAGCTCTACAATGATACGTCTGTGTTAAAGTGTGTGTTTTAGCCTTGCTTTGGTTCCAGGCCACCCACAGTTTGTCCCTGAGTGCACCTATAGTCTCCCCTTGCCCTGCATTCCTCCTTTCAACTGCAGAATCCTCTGCCTCTATCAGGTGGCAGAGCGCTGAGACCCTAAATCGGGGTTCAGGGGCTGTTTGTGATCATAGTGCTCTTTGAGCATCATGAATTATTCAGGGCCTAAGTCCTTGCAGAATGCCCACTCAGCCTCCATGCCAAAATTTACCACTTCAAGGCTTTGTCTTAAAAACATCATAACAGAGCAGCAGCAGGCTGGCTGTTTTCTTTTGTTTATTTATAAAAAAAAAATCTCAGAGTGCAGTTGGTTGTTCATGTGCCAGCAGAGGAAGGGAGAGCTTATTGTAAGTCTCCTTTTGTGTATTGAAATGAGCATTTCAAGTCATTTTCAACTAAGAATATGATTCATATTAGTTTCATTATTATGAACCAGGTAGATATTGTCATGTGTTTTTATTTATCTGTTTATTTATTCACCCCCACCCCAGGTTACTGAGCACTTCATAAATACATATTGTATGATATATATTAAAAAATATCTATATGTATTGTGACAAGTGTCCCGAGTCCTCATCAGCGTCGCCCTGGCAACCGACACGCCGCACCTGTCCCCGCTCATCAGCCACTGAGCAAGCCCAGCTGCGGCTCATCAAGCGGGCTATAAAGATACGGCAGAGGAGGAAGAAGGGGAGAAACGTCTCCATGCCAGGAAGTGACTCTTTGTTCTTTTCCCCGCAGAAAGCAGCCCTTAAGCCGCAGCCCCGTCGAACCACGGTGACACCGGCACAGCCCAGGCACGCGCACAAGAGGGATACAAGGACACGGACACGAAGACCCGCACTTTCGACACTTCCTCACTGGCACTCTCAATAAAATCCACCCTTCGGGGATATTTTTTCACTCACTCGCTCGTCGTGTGCTTCTTTGTCCCGTGACAATTTGGTGGAGAATGCGGGCAGCAAATTGAAAGAAGCACCGACAGCGATCACCAAAATTGTGAGTCTTTTCCCCCGTTCACCGTTGTGTTTTTTTTCTTTTCTTTTTTTTTTTTGTGCAGGCGGCAGCTCCTCCCCCGTGATGGAAGAATTGCTCAAACACCTCACCGAGGTGAGCATCCGCCAGCAACAAATTGTCGAACACATGGCCGCGCGGCAAGGGGAAACTGAACGGGAGCTCGCCGCGCTTCGCACTACCACCGCCCAGCGCGCTCCGCTGCCTGATCCCCGCGTCCAAGCCGCGCAGCTCGTGCCCCGGATGACGGCGAGTGATGACGTCGAGCTGTACCTGCAGATGTTCGAGGCCACAGCCGTGCGCGAAGTTTGGCCCATGGATGAATGGGCACATCTCCTCGCCCCGCTCCTGACGGGGGAAGCACAGCGGGCCTATTATTCTTTGACTCCCAGCCGAAGGGCTTCATATGATGAATTAAAGAAAGAACTCCTCGGCCGCGTGGGTCTGTCCCCGATATGTGCGGCCCAACAGTTCCACGATTGGGAATATCGACCCCGATTGCCCGCTCGCGCACAGGCAGCGGAACTCACCAGGTTGGCGCATCATTGGCTGTTGGCCGGGGATCCCAGCGCGCACCAGGTGGCGGAGCGCGTGGCCGTCGACCGCCTTCTTCGCGCCTTGCCCCGATCCATCCGCCAGGCGGTAGGCATGCGGAACCCCTCCAGTGTGGATGAAGTGATCGAGGCCATTGAGCTGGCGGATGCCGCCTACCACCGGGAGGCTGGGGAGCGAGCGCCGCCTTTTCCCCGAAGGGTGGTCCAGGAGCGACGCACGCCGGAGGGCACCTCGCGGCACATGAGCAGGCCAGCGGTTCCCGGTCCCCAGGACGAGCCCATGCCAACGGAACCACCACGCTCCCCAGGACGCGCTTGGCTGGCAGGCTGTGCCGTTCACGACCCCCCAGCTGGGGCGACTCGGGCCGAAGTCGCCGTCAATGGCCGCCCGTTCTCGGCGCTGCTGGATTCCGGGAGCTCCATTACATTGATGCGGCCCACCGTCCTCCCTCCACGGTCAGGAGCCAAGGCCCGGATGGCCATCACGTGCGTCCACGGCGATACCAGACGGGTCCCCACTCGGCGAGTCGCCATAACCGCTGCCCCGGGAACCTGGTCATTGGAAGTAGGGATCGTGAAGGACCTGCCCGTCCCCGTCCTCCTCGGGAGAGATTGGCCGGGGTTCGACCGTCTACTCGCCGCAGCCGCACAGCCTGCCAGCTCGACCGGGAACCGCCGACGCCGGAGGCCAGAAAAGGGACCTCCTCGACATCCCGTGCTGCTGACATCGGACAGCCCTCGAGAAGGTGAGCCCCCCTCCCAAAATTCTGACCTATATTTTGATGTGTTTCAGCAGGTGGCAGGAGGTGGGGCTTTCGCGAAGGAGCAGCACGAGGATGATCGCCTGAAGAACTGCTGGTCTCAAGTGAGGGTTGCGGAAGGAGAGGATCTCCAACCAGCACCTCATCCCATCCCTCACTTCGTCATCCGGAATGGCCTGCTCTATTGTGCCGCCCAGCGGAGGGGGGAGGAGAAGCTTCTGCTCGTAGTGCCCCGCAGCAAGATAGGAACGGTGATGGAACTGGCACACGCTCACCCGATGGCGGGTCATCTTGGGGCCCAGAACACCGTCCAGCGGATCCGGGACCGTTTCCATTGGCCGGGCCTGGACGCCGATGTGAAACGGTTCTGCCAAGCCTGCCCGATCTGCCAGAGGACCTCACCACACACACCTCCCCCCAGCCCGCTGATTCCATTACCCATCATCGAGGTGCCCTTCGAGCGCATCGGAATGGATCTCGTTGGGCCGCTGCCGAAGTCCGCCCGGGGGCATGAACACATCCTGGTCATCGTCGACTATGCCACCCGCTACCCCGAAGCTATCCCTCTCCGCAAAGCCACCGCAAAGGCCATCGCCCAGGAGCTCTTCCTCCTATGTAGCCGGGTCGGCATACCGGCAGAGATACTGACCGACCAAGGGACGCCCTTCATGTCCCGGCTAATGGCTGACCTCTGTCGACTCATGAAAGTGAAACAACTCCGGACGTCCGTCTACCACCCCCAGACCGACGGCCTCGTCGAGAGGTTTAATCAAACCTTGAAGCAGATGTTGCGACGGGTGGCGGCCGAGGACCGACGAGACTGGGACCAGCTGATACCTTACGTCCTCTTCGGCATCCGGGAGGTCCCCCAGGCATCCACGGGCTTCACCCCGTTCGAGCTTCTGTTTGGCCGCCAACCCCGAGGGCTTCTCGACGTGGCTAAAGAGGCCTGGGAGCAACAACCAGTCAACCTCAGGACGACGGTTGAACACGTCCGCCAGATGCGGGAGCGAGTCGACAGGGTCATGCCACTAGTCCGGGAGCACCTGACCAAGGCCCAGCAAGCCCAGCAGCGCCACTTCGATCGGGCCGCCCAACCACGGGAGTTCCAGCCAGGAGACCACGTAATGGTCCTGGTCCCCACCTCAGCCTGTAAATTCCTGGCAAGATGGCAAGGCCCGTACACGGTACTGGAGAGAGTAGGGCCCGTCACCTACAGGGTCAGACAACCTGGGCGGCGTCGACCCGAACAATTATACCACGTCAACCTCTTGAAACGCTGGGTGGGGACCGGACCCCAACTTGCGGCCCTCACCGCCTCTACTCCCGTGGTGGTAGATGTCAATCCACACCTCTCCGCGGCCCAGAAGGCGGAGCTGCAACACCTAGTCGGTCAGTTCTCCGATGTGTTCTCCCCCCGGCCCGGAAGGACCAAGGTCGTCGAGCACGATGTGAGGACACCACCTGGAGTCATCGTCCGGCAGCGGCCCTATCGAGTCCCGGAGGCTCGGCGACACGCCATCGAGGAGGAGGTGCAGGAGATGTTGAGGTTAGGTGTGATCGAACCATCTCGGAGTCCCTGGTCAAGCCCCATCGTCATGGTCCCGAAGCCCGACGGCACCCTCCGGTTTTGCAACGACTTCCGCCGCCTAAATGAGGTCTCCGAGTTCGACGGCTACCCCATGCCCCGTGTGGATGAGCTGCTCGACCGCCTGGGAAGAGCCCGGTTCATCTCTACACTAGACCTCACGAAAGGATATTGGCAGGTCCCCCTGACTAAGGAAGCCAAAGCAAAAACCGCCTTCTCTACCCCCAGTGGCCACTGGCAATACCGGGTCCTTCCCTTCGGCCTACACGGGGCCCCTGCCACCTTCCAGCGCATGATGGACATCCTGCTGCGGCCCCATATGTCCTACGCCGCAGCCTATCTGGACGATGTGGTAGTCCACTCGGAGACCTGGGGAGAGCATTTAGAGCGGCTCCGGAGGGTGCTGTTGGAGCTGCGCCGGGCGGGACTAACCGCCAACCCCCGCAAGTGTCACCTAGCGCTGTCAGAAGCCAAGTACCTGGGTTTCCAGGTCGGTCGCGGCCTCATTAGGCCGCAGGAGAAGAAAGTGGAGGCCATCCTGTCCGCACCGAAGCCCTCAACGAAAACCCAGGTACGAGCCTTTTTGGGGTTGGCGGGATATTACCGGTGTTTCATACCTCACTTCTCCTCCTTAGCATCTCCCCTGACAGACCTGACCAGGAAGGGGCAGCCCGAGAAGATTCCCTGGAGCCCGGAGGCGGAGAAGGCGTTCCAGCAGGTGAAGATGGCCCTCACCTCCGAACCAGTCCTGCACGCCCCCGACTTCAGCTGCCCCTTCCTGCTGCAGACGGACGCATCAGACACCGGGTTGGGAGCCGTCCTCTCCCAGGTCCACGACGGTGAGGAACACCCGGTGATCTACATCAGCCGAAAGCTGTCCCCCGCTGAGACGCGGTACGCGGCCGTCGAAAAGGAGGCATTGGCCATCAAGTGGGCAGTCCTGGAGCTGCGGTATTACCTCCTCGGCCGCCGGTTCACCCTCCTCACGGATCACGCCCCATTACAGTGGATGGCACGGGCTAAGGACACAAATGCCAGGGTGACCCGGTGGTTCCTAGCGCTCCAGGACTTCCACTTCACCATACAACATCGGGCGGGGACGGCCAACGCCAACGCCGACGGCCTTTCCAGGATGTGGGCAACTTTCGCAGGTCTGTCAGGCTCCACTCCCCACCCCTACCCTCTCTCCCCATTCTCCCGCAGACACAGGACGACGCTTAGGGGGGGGGAGTGTGACAAGTGTCCCGAGTCCTCATCAGCGTCGCCCTGGCAACCGACACGCCGCACCTGTCCCCGCTCATCAGCCACTGAGCAAGCCCAGCTGCGGCTCATCAAGCGGGCTATAAAGATACGGCAGAGGAGGAAGAAGGGGAGAAACGTCTCCATGCCAGGAAGTGACTCTTTGTTCTTTTCCCCGCAGAAAGCAGCCCTTAAGCCGCAGCCCCGTCGAACCACGGTGACACCGGCACAGCCCAGGCACGCGCACAAGAGGGATACAAGGACACGGACACGAAGACCCGCACTTTCGACACTTCCTCACTGGCACTCTCAATAAAATCCACCCTTCGGGGATATTTTTTCACTCACTCGCTCGTCGTGTGCTTCTTTGTCCCGTGACAGTATTAATTTATTTGATCAAAAATACAGCAAACAGGGATTATTGTCAAATATCATTAGAAAATAAAATATTTTTTTTCTATTTAACAATATTTTAAAATGTATTTTCAGTCTTCAGTATCACATGATCCTTCAGAAATCAAGAAACAATTATTATCACAGTTGAAAACCGTTTTGCTGCTTAATCTTTTCGTGGAAACCATGATATATAATATTTAGTTCAAAAGAACAGTTTATTTGCAGTAGACATTTCTTGGTCTAGAATAGTAAGTCACAATTTAATGTGTCCTTTCTGAATTAAAGTACTCATTTTAAAAATAAATAAAAAAAGTTTTTTTATAAATAATATTTGATGTACATTTAATTTGTAATTATGTAATTTACATTGTAAAATACAATGCTTTAGACTTTCTTTCAACTGAGTACTAACGCATAAATGCAGTGCTAATGCAGCGTTATATTTAAAATGTACGCGTTTCATTTTATTTACATCCTTTCTCGCGTTAATGTACAGTAAATGTACATATATAATAAAAAATATTTCAAAATACATCATGTATGATTGTAAAGTACAGTGCTTAAGGTTCTTTTAAATATGTTCTAAAAATTTTACAATTCTCTTTGTTTGTTCCTGTTTGTATGGTAGTGTGGAGAAGCGACGGCGTGAGCTGGAATGCCGCTACATTGACGAACTGGCTGAGTTACTCTCGGCCAACATGAGCGACATTGCCAGCTTGAACGTGAAGCCGGACAAATGCCACATCTTAAAGAGCACCGTGGACCAGATCCAGCAGATCAAACGGCGCGAGCAGGGTGAGTAGCCAGTGTCCATGCTTTTCCTTTGGGACTGTGCGTAGGCTGCACACAAGTATTTCTATACTTCACAGTACAAATAGGTAATTGACACAAACATTTTAGTGCTTATTTTTGTTGACATGCCTAATCTGATGAGAACTTGTGTTCCTTCAGTCATCTTCAAGATAAATTAGCATTACCAGAAATAAAGTGAAATGTATATATAATACAGAACAAAAGGTTTTATTCTGGCTTTAAATCACACTTGTCTCTTGAGTTTGTTTTAATCAGTTTAATCAGCTTTTAGACAAACGCATATTATGTCCAAGAAACAATCAGTGATTAAGTAAAATGTAAAATTTGTTCAGATTTTTTGAAATAGTAGTATTTTGCAAGGATTCATTAAATTGATTAAAAGTGACATTTATAATGATACAAAAGATTTATATTTCGAATAAATGGTTTTTAACTTTATATTCATCAGAAAAATCCTGAATAAAATGTTTCATGGTTTACAAAAAAATATTAAGCAGCACAGCCATTTACAACTCTGATAATAAGAAATCAGCTAATTAGAGCGATTTCTGAAGGATCATTTGACACTAAAGACTGGAGAAATGGCTTGAGGAAATTATGATTGAAAATAAATTTAAAATAGAAGATAGTTATTTTAAACTGCAAAAATTTTACAATTTTAAAAATTTTCAGTGTTTTACTGTACTATAAATTCAGCTTTGGTGAGTATAAAGAGACATTTCTCAGAAACATAAATAGTAGTGTATTATTCTATAGTAGTGTGAAATAGAACGGTGTATATGTAGAATATTGTTTATATATATATATATATATATATATATATATATATATATATATATATATATATATATAATTGTGAATATGTAGTATAGAATACAATTGCATAATAATAATACTGTTAATAAGAATGTTGTCTGAGCCTTATGAACTTCTTGTATGGTTCATTTGTATCACTCACAGATGAAGGAAAATATTACGGGTTTACAGTGACATAAGCATGAATGAGTGATAGCCGTTTTTTGGCATAAGTATTCCTTTTAAACCAGACGTTTTGGATATATGACCAGCCCAGTGTTGGCTGATCATTAGATGTTAGCCCTTATCAAAAGTGAAGTATTTTGGCTTTTATAAGACTGGTTACTTAAGATTATGTTGAGTTCACTTGGTACATAAATAATTGTTTTTGGCATTGTGAGTTTAGCAATGCCATATAGCATGCAGTGGGCACAAAGCCTAAATGAAAGACAGACATAACATTTATTTCTTGCAGTTATTCCATCTGTTTTATTCAGATTTTCTTGAATCACTTTGATATCATTCAGTTGATTTCATAAATTTCTGTTGTCTTGGAATAGTAGGCTATGCTTGGACCAGTCTTGCTGTCAGTAGACTTCAGTTTCTTCTCAATGGTTAAATATTTTTTAAGACCAACCAGTCAGACCTTGAATTGAGTAAAGTCCTTGGGAACCCAGCTCCTTTCCTTATCATCGATCGTTTTATTTGTTAGGAGATTATTTCTGGTTGACCTTAAAGCTAAACCAGTGTAGTATTAATTTCATTGGCATGAAACTCACTGGTATTTAGATTTGCTTCAGCAGCTGACTTGGTTTGCTGTTGTTGTCGCTGTTATTTCGAAATGAGAGGAAGCTTGAGAGAGGAAGCTTGAGAACTCAAAAGTAAATTGAAGTGTGAACAAAGCATGTCGGCTAGCTCCAAATCACCCCTGTTATCTCACATTTAAAAGTAATTCAAATGTCGGTCATTCTTCATTTTGACAGCAGTAAACATGTCATCTCATGATTTGCAGGCCTAGAAAAAGGTTCTGTTGGCATGGCAAACTAAGGAGCCCCTGGAATAGTGAATATCACTTATGCAAACAGGCCACGAGAGGATGTTTATCCGAAGATCTAAAAATTCATCAGTGTCAGAATGCTGTGGGATCTGCATATTAGATGGGCAGGCACTGGCTAGCACAAACATTTTAAGCTGTCTATAGTTTCTTTGCAGGACTGTAATGTATACACCATAATCCTTTAAAATGGCACTTGACAAATAGTTGCTGAAGTTATATCTGGCACATCTGCATGCGCTGCAGGAGGAAATACAGTATTATTATTCTTAGCTATTTTAACAAAGCAGTGGGAAATGGGTTAAATTGTGAAACATATGTAAGAACAGGAGAATGTATAGCTTAAGCAGGAAGTGTCAGTAGTCTCTATTATTATGTGTGACTGCATGTGCTAGGGCTCGGTGATCCGCATTATTAAACACTGTGTGCACCAGTTATACTTTATTTTCACGTTTGCATAATTTCCAACATTTTTGTGGACCGATAATTACAGCATGTTATGCTTTCACACATTTCAGGTAGATTTGTAATGAGAAGCATTTGTAAACCTGTAGTCAGAGATTTTCCACCAACACTTGAGGGTTTAAGTCTTCAAGTCTTCAAAGAAATGATGGCTATGTCCACATTAAGCCAGAGCTTTCCCTATCCAATCTTTTTTTTTTTTTTAAGAAATATCTGCGTCTACACGAAACCACAAAATCGACACCAAATGATGTAGTATACATGCCAGACCAGTATTTGGCGCTGTAATTCTGCCACAGAGATGCACTAAAAACAGAGATGAAGACTGGGACTATGCGCATAAACCTTGTGCATGTTATGCAAACGAACATGGAACAATACATTTATAAATCTTTGTTAATGTTAGTTAATAAAAAGACAATCGTTCAGTGTTTGTTCATGTTTTCGTTACATGACTTAGCGGTGTCTGACTAGGGGCGAGACGTGGGCTGATGACATCATCGTTTCAGAAAATATACGGATTCGCTGTCCACATGAAAATGCAAGGGCAGCGTTTTTATATTTTTCCACTCTGGGACCCGGGTTTCAAAAAATATCGGTTTCACTCTTCCAAAACGATACAAAATGTTTGTGTATACTATACAGCTAAATGCGTCTCTGTGTGGATGAGGCCTAAGTACTGTAATTTTACAACTCTAAAGTAGTAGAATTAATATACTAAACATATCATGAAAATCTGACTTTTATAGTTTTTAAGTGTGACGTCACACAGACAAGCATCTGAAAACACCTTGATTTGAGAAAGGTGTAAAGATTTTAGTAGATAAACAAAAAACACTGAGTGGATTTTGATCATTATAGGGTGGTTGTGTACACGCTCTGCCAACACAGGGGTTATCTTACTCATTTGCTTGCTCTCGTTCTACAGTTTGTCACCTAGAGCACTGGCCCCTCTCTGTTTTCATTCGGAGCCTAAGGAAAGGGGGGCCACAGGGGCGTGCGAGAGAGCAGCCAATGGCGACGTTAACCTGCCCCCTGACCTTGTGCAAGAGAGGGCCTCTCGTAGACCTCAGCTTCCCCTCTCTTCCTGTGAGAAAGGAGAAACGGGAACTTGCCGCCCCACCTCTAATATCCCTGCTTCAGGGTGGTGTTAATCATGTCAGACAAAAACACACTTTCACCTCATGAGCTTAAACTTATAGATGTGTACCAACATGTTTACCTGGACTGTCACCTGAAGGGCCTCTTACGACACTTTTAGGGCTTGGCAGTATGAGACATAATACTGTGCATTGGTAGAAGTGTGTCCATTTATACTGTAGTAGATGTATAAGAGATTTTCAAAAATTGAATAATGTGAAAAAAAGAGCAGGATGTGTCTTTGGAGCCATTTTTTCTATTGAATTTACAGTAAAAAAATAACTGTAATCATGATTTATTTTGTCACCATAACATAATTATCAAAATTTTTAACTAAGCCGCCCATCTTTAATTTTGATCATCAAGCATATCTGCTCAAATTCAGAAGTACAGCAGTAAATCTGATCTGTCATGGAAGCATTTGCAATTTAAACATTTTAAAGGCTCCTGCGCATCAATCCGGTTTGTTTATGAATATGAAAAAGGTTGTCGATGTGTTTGCCGGATGATATGAACGAGGACGTTAGGACTAAATGTCACTTTCAGTTGGAAGATGGGTACATCAAAGACATTTTCCACATTTTATTCATGCTCTCATACAGAACAGCGCACTTAATTAACATTCCAGCCCCTCAGAAAATGTACTTGAAAAAAAAATCTAAATTCAATTAAATTTGAAACCTGAGAAATGAAGTCAGAGCACAATTCACATGCCAAAGGTCATGAAAACTGGCAGCCATTAGCTTTGTTTGCTCGCTGTGAAGTTCAGTGCCTGGGTGAAATTGCTTGAGTTATTATTCCGCTCCTTTTGAGGACTGTGTATAATGATAGTAATTTGTTCACTTTGCCACTTATGTAAAGTGACAGGATGTATTTAATAGGAGGAGAATCTTTACGCCCCTCACAATTAAATTTTTTTCAATTGAGTAAATCACAGTCTGATTTTAGAATGATTCTTGATGCATCACAATTGTGAAAATAAAATATATTATTCATTTTTATTTGTAGGTTTTTTTTATGATGCAGAACCTTGATTGGTGGTTGTAATATGGTTTAGAATAAAACTTTTCCACTCAATTTTATTTGCAGCACAATATTAGGGTGGGTTAAAAATGTTGATTTCTGGATTTTAATTGATTCTCATTATTAACAAAACTGAATTGATTTATTAAATCCCAAGAACAGATTAGTCTGTCCTGTTTTCAGTTAATGAATGGAACATTTTAGCACATCTCCCATTCAATAAGTCACAATAAGTTTTGTGCTTTGTTACTTTTGAAGTATCAGATTTCAAATTCTTGATTTTATGACAGTATTCAAACAATAAATGTGATTTTGGTGCTGTGTGGAGTGACCAATCGCTGTAGCACCTCATATCAATAGAAGTGGCAATCATTTTCTTTGCTTTAATACCTTTAATACATGAAATAAACATCTGAAGGTATGTCAAAAGAAAGAGTACAACTTATCGTAATCTGTATCCTGTCTCATGCAATCACTCAATCAGTGTTTCAACCACAGAAGGTTGTCAATAAAACAGCTTGTATACTATACATTAGTATTGGGCAATATACTCAGTTTTCATACCGCCCTATCGTCAGCCTGTGATATCGCCAATACACAATATTATCATGCTAATTTATTTAATTATTTATTGACAAAGTGAACCAACTCCAGCGTAAGGCTAAAAGCAGTCTAATGTTATTAAAATGACTGAATTTGTATTTATCATAACAAATTAATAGAAACATCTTAAGTTACTAATTATAACGTTTACATTTCCTCCGCTACAGAAAATGAGCAAAGAACATAACATTACCAAAAAACATCTTCACAAACTCAGTTTAGCGCAAGTTTTTGTTCTTTAAAAACACCCATTAAAATCAGTGAATCTATACTGTATGATGAATAAATGTTTTATACTTCACGTGTACATTTGCACTTTGTTGTTTTTGATGAGAGAATTTGAATTTTGTCAGAATTCAGTCAGCGCGTCCCGAAAAACGAAACTGATTGGCCATTGTATTCATAAGCTCAGCATAATCGTGTGTGATTGGTTATAATGTGCAATACTGAAAAAATGTGGAAAAAGAAATATAATGCAACAAATAAGCCCTAATATTAAGTAGATAGTATTACTAGCCTTATAATAATAATAATTGACGGCAAAGGCATCAGCCACAGGCGATGTCTCTGACTATCATCTAGACATGATAATATCGTCTTATCGGCACAGCCCTACTATATATTTATATACATATTTGTTGTGTAACGTAACATTTACCTCAGAAAAAAATCTTATTTGGTGACCATAAACAGCTTGCGAGTCCGAATCAAATCTAATCATGAAATTTGTGTCAAATCCTAGCCCTACAAAAAATGCTTTCTCTTAAAGCATATGGGATTTTTCAATTTGTGGTTTATTGTTAACCATGTGGAAATTCTGATCGCTCAAAACAATCAGTAGCACCCCTCTCCTCAGCAAGCGATTCAAAATAAAGATAATGTAGGTAATTTAATCATAAAATTACTATTGTTTTGCATTAATAAGTGCAGTTACTAATACTTTCATATTCGTTTCTGGTTTATTTTTCTTTTGTTTATTGTTTATACAGATTTGACAGTAAAGCACTAAGCTTGAGTTAAGATGCATATAAAACTTTTGTTAACAACAGTAACAGGTGTAAAATCTACTTTACTATACAGAAAATATGTCTTCCATTCTTATTAAATGTACCATTATTTTTCTAGCATATAGAACTGACCAACTTCAGTGATTGTGTGATTTAGTAGTAAATTGAAGAAAAGTTTGTGAAAGTGTAAAATTCTGACAAAATCTGATTTCTTGATGATTTGATATTTTATAGTAATGATTTTATAATTTCAAAATATAGAGAAAAGGTACAAATTAATGACTTCTAAGCCAATAAGTGCTCCTCTGCTGCTGTATACTGGTTATAATTGTGATTTTATGTATTTATTTTATTTTACATAAGTGTTTGTTTACCTTCTCACAAAAATTAGTCGCACCGGCAGAAAAAAATGGTCACAATCTGGAGCCCTGATTGTACATGTTGGTATTACAAACAGTGTGGGATGAGTTATGACAGTTTCATTCTTATGGTTAGGGATTTGAACAAAACCGTAACTCTAAGTATGAGCAATAGTAATGGTGATTCATGCCTTGGCAAACAGCATTAATAAATTAATTGTGAATATTTTGCTTTGATTCATCTGTTTTCCCTTTAAAAAAAAAAAAAAAAGAGTAGGAGATTTTTGGCAGTACTGTGTCTATAGGCCAGCTGTCTGTGTATGTGTGACACACCAAACACATAAAGCCCTTACATCACGCAGATCGAGAGCCTTCTGTTATGAGATCAGGTATCGCCTGCTGCACCACTGCCACATTAGCGCTGCTGCCATGGCAGCTGGCTGTGTTTCAAGTGGGAGTGGTGTCAGAAAGTTGTGATCGATTGCCAGGGAGGCTAATTGTGGGATTGACTCGGACTCCCATTTGTATTAAATTGTTTAGGGCTAATCGTGAGGATGTAGACTTGGTTCCTTTTCTCTCTTGTTGTCCACAGATTCTCCCACTGTCTTCACTTAAATACATGTTGACTAATTTCAGCCCTCAGTTCAAAACTGTTCAAAACTGAACTTCATGTTTCAAAGTTCAGTTTTCAAACCAGAAATCAAAACTGCGTAGTATATGTCATGATCCATGAAGCTGCCTTCTATCAGTGCCACTGTCCCCTTTGGATTGCTTAGTTGGGGAATGACGATGACATCACTGAATCGATGATGAACTGACTTTAACTGGTAAATTGAGTGTTTACTATTGTCCTCTTGCATTATCAGTACTATTTTCTGTTTAATACTGTAAAGCTGCTTTGACACTGTATTGCATAATGCTAATGTATATCAATAAAGGTGACTTGACTTAACTTCCAGGGCCCAAAGTTGCAGTACTCCTTCAATTGATGTGCATGACCAATAAATTATTTAAAACAGAATGAATATATTTGCAAATGTCCTGTGTATTAATCTTATTTGTTATTTATTCTGGCATTTACACCAAGTTCAAAATTAGTTGCTGACCAATATAAATCGACACTGCTGATTGGCTGAAAAGGTTTTCTGTTATGCCGCTAAGTGTTAAAAAAAATTACTTTTTTCACCAGTGCTGAGAATATTTATAGAAAATAATTCATTATAAATTATTTTGATAATTTTATTTTACTTAATTGATTTTTATTTTAATTAGGCTAATTTATTTATTAGAAATATGTTTGATAGACTGTAAAAGCCTTCTCCCAGCCATGAATCAGTATGATCACACTGTAAGATATCGGCATCAGCCATCAAAATATCCACAACGATTGACTGCTATGCAAAATAGAAAATAAATAGATGTGTGGACATTTTAAGTTTAGTCTGTCATTCCCGTTCCTTACAACATATTGGCCAAGCAACGTTTCTGTAAAACCCCTAAAACTCCTATCCCCTCCCACCAGACTGACCTCATTTTAAACTTTCGTGTTCCAGAGTTCAGAACGCAGCTAACAAGACAGATGTCGCCGCCGAGTTGAGCGCTCTGCAGAAGTTCCTCGGTGAGAGCTACATTGCTATTATGTGTGTAAATAAAGCGCTCGAGCTCTGATCTAAATTTAGCCTTTTCTTCAAGAAGTCTTCACTTAAAATGCAGCCCAAAACAAACAGTCTCGTCCGCTCTTCTCTCCAGCTGCTGGACTGAGCGGTGTTCTCATGAGGTCCTTCAGAAGCTTTGATCTCGAGAGGAGAAAAAAAGGTTAAGTAGTTTGGCCACAGAATAATCATTGACACTTTATATCAGCCCTTTGAGTCGAACTGGGACGGGAATTACTGAATTGTGACTCTTCAGTCTCAAGCTTTTTTCAAGAGTGCTCTCCGCACTTACTTCGGCTGGCTCCTGTCCAAAAGTACCACTTTACTCACATTAGTCTGAGAGAGGCTTCCGCTGCGTAGCTTTCATCCACCCAGTCCAAGAGAGGAAGGAGGACAATAGTGAAATTATGCACGTTTTTTTGTGTGTTTGTATGAGGCCACACTAGAAAGCTCTTATGGGTAGGGATGTGTACGATTGGTTTGGAAGGTGTGGATTATATTAACCAGGAACCCAAACTTGTGGCAAAAAAACTAAACAAAACTTTGAATGTGTTTCACTGTGTTAATGCTAGCGTGCAAATATCTGGGGTTGGTAAGATTTATTTGTATGCTTTTGAAAGAAGTGTCATGCTCAAGGCTGCACATATTTGATCAAAAATACAGTAAAAAAAGTAATATTGTGAAATATTATAGCAATTTTAACAAGTGTATTATTTTTGAATATATTATATCATTTTCCTTGTGTTGGCAAAGCTGAATTTTTTTTTGCAGTCTTACTCCAGTCTTCAGTATCACATGATCATTCAGAAATCATTAAAATCTGCTGATTTAGTGCTCAAGAAACATTTCTTACTACGATCAATGCACCGATTTTTATGAAACGCTATGAACTGTAAGTTTAAACGAACAGCGTTTATTTGACTTAGAAATATTTTATAACATTATAAATATCTGGACTGTCACATTTATGCATACTTTATTATAATTAAATTATTAATTAAAAAATAATTTAATAATTTTTTTATTAATATTGTGTTTTGTTTACTGACTCCATAGTTTATATTCATGCACTGAAATTTAGACACATTTGGTGTTACTTACCAGAAATGTAAGCATAATGTTCTTTGCATGTCCATAGAAAAAGCAGCTCTGATGTCTCCAGATGATGAGGTGCAAAAGAGTGACATATCGTCCAGCAGTCAGGGCATGGTGGAGAAGGAAGCCCTTGGGCCACTTCTCTTGGAGGTATGTTAGACTTTTTAAACTCTTTTTCTGTAGAAAAGACTGATATTGAAATTGTATGACCAACATTTTCATTCTCTCCTCATCTGAGCCTAGCTCGGTTGTTATGGTTGGGAATGACAAAATCTTATTTTAGTCTTCCATCTCTGTTCTCTGTCTGTTCTACAAGGCCCTGGATGGCTTCTTTTTCGTCGTGAACCGCGAGGGGCGCGTTGTGTTTGTGTCTGAGAACGTCACCGGTTATCTGGGTTATACCCAGGAAGAGCTGATGACCTCCAGCGTCTACAGCATTCTTCATGTGGGTGATCACAACGAGTTTGTGCGCAACCTGCTACCAAAGAGCCTTGGTGAGTCTCTCAGAGAGAAGGGCCACAGTAACAGCAAAACAGCAGATAAAGATTTAACTGAAAATTTTACACCTAACCAGACGCGATGCATCATGACATATTTACAGCTACTCAGAAGATATTTGATGATTAATGTAAAGCTTTGGCGAGTAGGAATTTGGACCAATGAAATTTCTTTGTGGGCAGAGCTATTAAATGAGTAACTAAAATTGTTTACATATTTATGTATATTTGTATTTTATAACCAACCGAGATATGGTAGAAGCAAGCTGTTTTTTTGTGTGTTAGTTGTAGAAAAAAAAATGGGTTAAAAACAAAAGGCAGGTAGGGTTCTATGTTAATCATTCACTGTAAATACTAGCACAAAGGTTAGAGGTCAACCTCTCACATCTGTGTGTGTTTGCAGTAAACGGTGTGCCATGGCCTCAGGAGCAAGGCCGAAGGAACAGCCACACGTTTAACTGCAGGTTGCTGAAAAGGCCTCCAGACGAGGTGGACGCAGAGAACCAGGAGGCCCGTCAGCAGTATGAGCTCATGCAGTGCTTCACAGTCTCTCAGCCCAGGACGGTGCAGGAGGAGGGCGAGGGTGAGACCACACACACACTCATAAAATCATACCCATATAAATATTTAGCTTAGTGCTAGGAGTCTGGTGAAGCTGTCATTGACACGCTAGTGTTCAAATGTGAAATCCTTTTTTTTTTCGGGGTTCACTAATAATAATTCTTCTATATTGCATTTTTCTAACTGATTTATATTTAATCATGTTCTGTTCAGATTTATGAAAAAATGTTCGGTATGTGTTGCATGTTGCACCTTAAACAGTTATGTCTCTGTTGTCCACAGACCTGCAGAGCTGTTTAATCTGTATAGCATGCCGAATGCCCCGTCCACCTCAGATCCCTGTCAGTACAGAGTCCTTCATCACCAAGCAGGACCCTACAGGTAGTGCTTCATCATATACACATACTTACTTAGTCTCAGCTGGAGGACTCTGGGCACATTATCATCATGTAGGAGCTCATGCAGTGTTATTGTCATAGGCTAAACCAAAGACAGAAACATTGAAGTAAAAATAGAACAAATATTGCAAAGTAGAAAACCGTGGCTGAAATAGCTGTAGCCGAAATCTGTAGTTACTATAACAAAGACGGACACAAGTGTTCACACAGAATGTATTCTAAATTGTATTGCCTTAATTGCAGTAAATATAAAAATGTTTTTATATTTTTTCAGCATCTTATTCTTGAGATAATGATTTTGATTATAAGCACTTTTTAAAATGCATCTCCTGACACCGTAATGTAATTCCATTTCATTACACTCTATTTTTTTTTCTTTGTCGCATCAACAAGTGACAGGTGCATTGAGCTGACAAATTGTTTCTGTAATTCCTGTCTAATTAGACACATGACTTTCTCCCTCAAAGAAAACTTGCTTAGTTTAATTATAATAAAGAAATAAAGAAATTAAGAATTTTATCGAGCCAGGGCCTATTAAATTGATCAAAAGTGATAGTAAAGACATTATAATTTAAATATAATTACATAGAAAACGGTTATTTTAAATTGAAGTAATATTTCACAATATTACTCTTTTGTTGTATTTTTCATCACTTAATTACAGCCTTAGTTAGCATAAGAAACTTCTTTCAAAGACTTACTTATTTCAAACTTTTGAGTAAAATAATAAAAAAATTAAATATAAAACAGAAAAATGTCAAATGTAATAAAAAATTTAAATAAACTATATCAGTCAGAATTTTTGCTGAAACAAAGTAGTGTCTCTAGTCTTGAAAGCCTTAGCAGCAGTGGCAGAAAAAGTCAGCTGGAGTAGAAGAATAAGCATGCAGGATAAGCATAAACCTGAAACTATGTTCTTTTTCCGTTCTTGCAGAAGGAAGCACAAAATGGTTTGTTGTTAAATCTGTGACTTTAAAGCTTCCTCCTCTTGAACCTGAAGTCCTGTTTACAGAATCTAATGATCTTTCCCGGTGTTTGCTTTGTGTGTGTGTGTGCGCGCGCAGGGAAAATCATCTCTATTGAGACGAGTGCTCTGAGGGCCACAGGCCGACCAGGTTGGGAGGACCTGGTCAGGAAGTGCATCTACGCATTCTTCCAGCCTCAGGGCAATGAGCCCTCCCATGCCAAGAAGCTGCTTCACGAGGGTGAGCACATTCACCTCCGTTCTAGCCATTTTGAGTAGTACTTGACATTTTAAAGCAGTTATGATCTGACCTTGCATTTCTTTAGCTAAAGAGTGACTATTTATGGATTTATTTGATGATATACACTCACATTTTTATTCATACCCTCATTCACTCGTTCAAGGTGTTCTAATCTGCTGCAAAAATATGGCTGCAACCAACAATTATTTTGATAACTGATCAATCCGTGCAATTGTTTTATTATTGTTATTGATCCAGTAGCCCAATTTTTATTTCCCTGAAAAAAAAAACAGATTTATTATGTTTTACAGAGCAAACATGTTATTTTCTTCCTTCGAAAGGTTATTAAAAGAAATGTATACATTACAGTTCGTAATATTATTTAATATAATTTAAAATAAAGTTTTTCTATTTTTTTATATATATTTTAATCATTTTTATGCATTCCTGTGATGGTAAATCTGAATTTTCAGCAGCCATTACTCCAGTCTTCAGTGTCACATGATCTTTCAGAAATGATTCTGAAATTCTAATTTGCTGCTAAAAAAAACATTTCTTCTTATCAATGTAAAAAAAAACATTTCTTCTTAAACAGGTGTACTGCTATATATTTTGATAGAAACATTTTTTTATGTTTTTTATGATTTGTTTTTGTTTTTTCAGTGTTCTTCTTCAAAAAAAATTGTCACAAAAATGTGTTTTTTTGTTACAAGAATAAATGTCAAATAATTGTATTTTGCTGAATTGAAGTATTTATTTTTGACAGCAAACTTTTGAATGGTAGTGTTAAAATGCAGGGTACATGTGGATTTATCCTAAATTTAGAAGACCATTATCGTTAGCCAAAGGCAATTCTGGTTAGCAAATGAGTCTCTAAGTTGATATTTGTAAATGTGGTAACTAAAACAAACACATTTCTATGCTCTGTGTGCGTTGACAGTGATGACCCATGGCACGGCCATCAGTCCTCTGTACCATTTCACACTCAGTGATGGGACTTCCCTCAGTGCGCAGACGCGCTGCAAATTCTGCTGCCCCCCAAACCCAGACGTACAGCCCTTCATCATGGGCATTCACACTATAGACAGGTAGCTGATGATTTCTGTTGCATTTATATGAGCACATCACACAATACATATGTTTTTTGGATATAATGTTTGTTTTAGGGAACACAACACTGCTAGCTCTCAGGAAAACACTACCCCCAGCCTTCCGTCTCCTGCTGCCCCACCTTCCTGCTCACCTGCCCTGCAGCCCTCCAGTGACCTCAGCCTCCATCTCAACAACAGCAATGGCACCTGTGCCACTCCTGGACCCCCCACACCCACTCCACCAGGCTACCTGACGCCCAGCCGCGTTGGGCCCTCCCAGCAGGTCAGCAGCCCCTCTCCACTTGGCAGCCCTCTCACAGCCACCCCTACCTCATTCATGTCGCCCCGACCTCCTCGGGGCAGCCCGGGCCTGGCCAGCAGCCCACGTGTGCCCGGCTGTCCTTTTTCCCCCACGGCGCCCGGCATCCACTCGCCCGCTGGCGGACTGACCAGGCAGCAGTCTTGCGGCGACAGTGTCAGTTTCTCTCTCCCCTCTCCCTTACCCCCCAGACAGACTCCGACCCCCAGCAGCTCCCCGGCACGTCAGCCTCCGGCCAAACCGCCGGAAGCGTCCGCTGATGAGCCTAAGGCCACTGCGGTGGGCAACCCCAAACTTATCCAGCTCTTGGACAGTGCCCCCGAACACGACTCCCAACCCCGTCCCGCGACCATGGCCCAGTGTCCGGCTTCTCACAGCAGTCTGACTGAGCGGCATAAGATTCTGCACCGCCTGCTCCAGGACAGTAGTCCTGCAGATGCGGGAAAGGAGCCTGACATCAAGAAGGAGCCTCCGACCAGTCCTAATGCAGCCTTGGTAGCACGGGGACATGGAAAGGAGCCCCAGGACCACCAGCTGCTACGCTTCCTGTTGGATACGGATGAAAAGGACCTGGAGGACTTGCCTCCTCCGGCTGCCCTTAGCCTCAGTACAGTCAAGGTGAAGGCAGAGAAAAAAGGGAGCAGAGAGAATGTGCCCTGTGCTGCTGCTGCCCCCACCACCACCGTTTCTACAGTCCCTTGCTCGCCTCAATCCAGTGACAAGCCCAGCCCGGTATTTACATCTTTATTTCATTATTCCTACTTAATGAATGAATCTAAATACATTATGGGAAAAAATATGTACATGTAATATTTAATATTTCTATGTACGTTACTTTTTTTAATATTCTTTTAACGTTTTTGATGTCCTTGACAGCATTTATTTAATTTTTTTTTCTTTTTACTTTATAAATGATATTTTGATCAATTTAATACATCTTTGCTGAAAATAATTTATTTCTTTTAAATCAACTGACCCCAAATTTTGAATGTTCTATTGTTTACACTCCTGAGCCTTTGAAAGTCTGACCACAAATAGGATGTTTGGCTGATGGAAGTCTATTTTGACTGTTTACTTTTTCTCAGAATTAATCTCGGCACCAAAATGACTATTTAATGAAGATTCTTTTTATTTCACAAGTGGTAATGAGAATGAGGTTATAATTAAAAAAAATGGACATCATGACAATGCTTGAACAATTTTAATTAAAAATTGCTGAAGAAAGCATAAGGAATTCACATTCTTATATTACAATAGTGTACTTATCATAATGCTATTTCAGAAGGCTCAGGCTTTAACGACGAGGTCAGTTTTCAGATGTTTTTGTTGAATCTTGCTACATGTTTTAAGGTAATATTAAAAACACTTGATACAGTTTTAATGATTTGATTTTAATTGCCATTTTATTCAGTAAAGCTGAATAAGTGATTGATTTTGACAAAAAAAATATAAACTCAACTTTATTTCACTTTTTGTCAGAAGACAAAAACTGATTAGCATTAAATATAAATATATAGCTTGCCATTATAGCAGTGCACAAATGAGATTTGTTTTTCCATGCAATAGTTTTATATTTCTTTATGTGGTCAAAAATCTATATTAAATAGTGTTATTGCTCACAGTACACTGATCTTTTTCAACTTTCCAAAAGTCGCTGCATTGCATCAAACTCTTCTCACCTTTGTTACTGGACATGCCCACACCTCATCATTCATGTCACAGGAAATGTCTCTCAGTCTTTCATGAAAATAAATTCCAGCTTCAAACTCCCCTTCAGTGTCCTAATGAATATTAATGATAGGCCTTACTCTCGCTGTGTTCACTCTGTTACTGTTTTCTTAATCTGTCAAACCCATATGTTGATTTGAGGCAGTCACGTGTGGACTTTGTCTTTCTTGTGCTCTGGTGTGCCTTTTGATGTTGATGACCTTTGCTCTCATTTCCACTCCACCGCTGTGTGTGTTTACATAAGTAGCAGTTTCCCAGTACCGATCTGGACACTTTGAACCAGCTCTTGCCCACTTTGAGAAGCTCTGTGGGGGGTAAAGCAGTAGAGGAGCCAGTGCTTGTCCAGCCCATTGAGGACAACCTTTCCATCGAGTTGAATGTGAAGAGAGAGTCACCAGGAACATCAAGCCAAGGTGATGCCCATCCCAAAGGAGTAATAATAAAATTAATATTTCAGTCCTCCTCAATAACTCCTTTGTCCTCCTTCACCTCTCTCTGTAGCATTCCCTGATGGATCAAACCTCTCAAATCAGTCCTCTTTTGAGTTCTGTGACCCTTCCACACCAAACCAGGGTCAGGTCCAGGTGGCGGATCTTGGGCAGACAGACCCGTTTCAGCCACCCAAGGAGAGCAGCAGCCCCTTTGCCAATCCAACAAGCCTCAACTCTTTCAACACCAACACAGGTGCAGGATTGAATGCGTCACCATGCTTGAAAACAGAAATGGTTTGATTGGTAAACGCAGGGGAGAAGACTGTTATCAATTTTCTTTGTCTCATTTGTTTCAGCACTGGCCAAACTGGAGCTTCCTGAGTCTCAGCAGTTCCAGCCCTTGTCCCTGGTTGAACCAATGGCTTTCGATAGCAGCTTGGGTAACCAGACACAGGCCCCTCTGTCCTCTCCTCAAGAGTGAGTGTTTATGAATGTCATAGAGTAATTCTTGATCATAATCAGATTACAGAAATGAACCAAACAATTTGATTAATATCACAATAACTATTTATTTATATTTTATTGCATTTGTTTTTTGTTTGTTTGTTTGTTTTTTTACATGTATTGTATACTCTAGTTTTGTTGTTGCTAGCAACTAAAATCACCTATGTAAAATTACACAAATTATCGAATAATCCCAAAATGTCTTTAAAATTTGTGTGGTGGAATTTTAGTTAAAAATTTAATTATAACAGATATTAAAAAAAAGGCTCAACAGGGCTTGTGTTTTAAGTGCCTGTATTGTATTTATTAATTTGTTTTTGTTAAATATTTCTATTTATCTTTATTTTTGTCTTAGGTTTACATTTGTGTTTACACTTGCTGAGAACATTCAATTAAATTATCTCTGATTAATATCAGTGTGCAACTGTTAATTTATAAACTATTAGCAGGTCCAATGTTTGATCTCTCAAGAAAAGATAGAAATATTTATATTTCCAGTCAACAATTACTGCTGTGTATATATCTGAGTCACAAGGAAGCAGATGTGCACTTTCACCCAAATTCTACTTACCTGCCAAATCAGTAAGCTGTGCGACATAACATAGAGTTGCCAGTCGCTTACCCAAAGTTCCTTTCTCCTCATCATAATCAGAATCCTAAATGACCTCTGTTGTTTTTTTCTTCTTCTCTGCTCTAAGTAGGCAGTGTGTTCCGTGTCCGCTGGATAAGATGTTGTGTCCGCCCACCACTCCCGAGGGCTGTAACGACGAGAAGGTCCTGCTGGAGCAGCTGGTCACTTTCTTGAGCCGCACCGACGAGAGTGAGTTGGCCGAGCTGGACAGAGCGTTGGGCATCGACAAGATTGTTCAGGTTAGTATTATTAGAAAAAACATTCTTCTCATACCTTTTGCAAGAACAGTGTGTCTGAATGTTGACCACTTTACTGTCTCGCCTACAGAGTGGATGCCTTGAACCTGTCACCCAGAACTTCCCTCAGTCTCAACCTCCAACACCTGTACCCATGGACCCCAAGCTGCCCAGTTACCCCTCTCAGTTCCCCACCTCACCCTCACAATTTCCTGCTGAGATGGGCACAGCACAGGGCATGAGTTTCGGGGCCCCACGGATGCCGTTTCCAGGTAACGTGGGCATGGCGGTCCGGCCCGGGATGAATCGAGCTCCTGGTGTGCCCAACCAGCTGCGGCTACCTCCCAACCAGCTGAGACTCCAGCTCCAACAACGTTTGCAAGGCCCGCAGCAGGTAGAGCTTCAGCTTTCACTTCATTGTGTAATAATAAATGTGAACGCCAAACTTCTCAATCCCCCTTTTTTGGATTTTCTTGTGCTGTGTAACGGATCCAGTGAATGCTTTTGATTTCACCCTTTTCGAATAACATGCTGTGGAACGAACCTATTCTTTTGTCGAGTGCAGCTGCTGAGCGAACGTGTGATTAGTTGCACTTGTTTAGTGGTGATATATCTCCTCTCTCCATCAGCTCCAGAACAGGCTTGCGGCCATGGGCCAGTTCCCTCAAGGGGGGCATGTTGCCATGGGGATGCGTCAGGGCATGCAGCAGCCTCAGATGCCCTCTCAGGTTAGCATCACATGCTCCGAGAAAATTACTGGATGTCATTTATAGGGGTGTAAGCATTTGCTCTGACAATGGTTTGATTTGATTAGGATTATTTATCTCAGATTTGAATCTTAGCCACAATTCACTTTGATTTGATTAGTTTTGGTATGGTTCATATTTTTTTTTATATGCTGACAATACACCCATTGCTGTTATATATATGTTTATTTGTTTATGTATTTATTTTAAAGCTAAGTTTTTATAAATATTCTGACAGTCATTAATAGTATTATTTATAATTACTATTAGTAGTATAATTAAATATATATATATATATATATATATATATATATATATATATATATATATATATATATATATATATATAGTTTATACATTTGAGTTTTTATATAATAAGTCAGTAGTAATCAGTATTATTTTTATTATTGTGTATAAGCTGGTAGTATTTATAAATACATTTGTGTGCATGTCTATTAGAGTTCGACCGATGTATTGCCAAGGCTGATACATCGGCTGATATTTGGCATTTTGCAAATATCGACATCGGTTGATACGTTTTTCTGCTTGGCCAATGTTTTTAAACTTCTTTAAATTATGTGACGTTTCTTTTGTAAGCTGTGTACATTTTGGGCCTTTCTTTAGGAAACAAAAAAGGTTTATATATATACAGAAGTCTATGGAACGAAAAACTTTGAAGCCCAAAATCGCAAAACTACTCATAATGCAGACAGAAACTTATAATTCCAAATTATAATTTTACATTCACAATCATGATTTGTTTTTCTGTATGAAACTGAAAGCCCCGTCTTCTCTCTCACAGCCTCCACTAAACGCTCAGATGATGGCTCAGCGGCAACGGGAGCTTTATAGTTTCCAGCACCGCCAGCGGCAGCTTCTGCAGCAGAAGGTCATGCTGATGAGGCAGGGGATGAACACAGGACCTCTGGGGGCTCAGCGAGTTCCTAAGGGCCCCCAGCAGCAACAGCCACCACCACAGCAGCAGCAGCAGTTCGGCTTTCCTCCAGGCTACAACGTCGTGCCTGGAAACACCCCTACCTCCCCAAGCCATTTTAACCCCATGGTAGGACCTCTGGACCCCAAGCTGCCTGCCAGGGGGGGCATGGGAAACCAAGGCATTATGGGAGGCATTCAAGGGCAGTTTGGGGGGCCAGTGAACACTCCTGTTCAGCAGGGGCTTTTCCAGCAATTTGGGGGGTCTGGTATGTCCCATTTGTAAGCTACTTGATTTATCATGACCAGGGTTATGTTAATAACAACTTTTAATGCTTTTATCATTATCCCTAAAATTTGTCTCTCACAGGCATGATCCAGCAAGCAGATCCATCCTTTGCTCCTGAGCTTAGTCCGACCAGCCCCCTACTTTCACCGCAGAACTCCACCTCCCAGAATCCTCTGCTCCAGCAAGCGCAGCCTCCACCTGGTTATCCGTCACCTGACATGAAGAACTGGCAGCAAGGGGCCATGGGCAACAACAGGTGTGGTGTTTGATATTAGTCACCAAAAGGTCACAAAACTGTATGCAATTTGTTTTTATGTGTATTAATCTTCATTTAAACTGTTTCTTCTTGTTTTGTGTTAGTTTGTTTAACCAGGCAGGCCAGCCTGTCTCTCAGAGCTTTGGGCAACAAGGCGTGTATAACAACATGAGCATCACCGTCTCAATGGCTGGAGGGTCAGGAGCGGTGAGCACACTACCTCCTATTGGACCATCTGTCGGCATGGGCAACAATAACCTTGGCAACGTCACTTCAATGTGTAACGATCAGGTAAGATGGTCACTGGTTATTTATTGAGATATCTTAAAGTAGGGCTGTTACGGTTACTAATTTTGACACCACTAATATATTTACACACACATTATATATATGTAATTAATATTAAATATTAATATTAATATAATTCTAATATGCTAATTTGGTGCTCAACAACATTTCTTATTATCATCCATGATTGAAACTGTTAGCTGCTTAATATTTGGAGACCATGAGACATTTATTTCAGTTTATTTTTTAATGAATAGAAAATGTAAAAGTTAACTGTGAATTTCGTTCAACTTAAAGCATTCTTGCTAAATAAAAGTATACATTTCTTTTGAAAAATTACGGTGTTTCCCTTTTCCATTTATTCCCATTTCTCAGGTACAGCAGGTTCAGGTGTTCGCTGATGTCCAGTGCACGGTAAACCTGGTGGGCAGTGACTCCTACCTTAACCAGTCGGGCCCCATCGGGTCCCAGAAGGGCCCGAGCGGGAACCCCACAGCCCAGTCTCAGCAGAAGAGCCTCCTCCAGCAGCTCCTGACCGAGTGAGGCGCCCACCGTCTGCCAGAGGACTGTCTCCACATGTAGAGATTTTTATTCTTCACCTTTGGTTTCTATACAGTATATTTGCAGGGTCGGTGTCTGGGCCCAGGCTTGTGAGGTTTCATAGCCGTTCGACAGTGCTCATTCCTGGTCACCTTTTTAAACGTCTGTTTCCGGAAAGGAGAAAAGATCACGTTCCAGAATTTGCCAAGTCTGTAAAAAAAAATTCAAATAAAATGGACCTGCTGCTTAAGCCGTCTACACGTCCTGTCAGTCAGGCCAACGTTGCAGTGCTTCTTGGAGAGCAGCGCAGCAGCTGAGCTCGGATTGGTCGGATTAGAAACTGGGGCAGGCTATGTTGCTATGTTCATGGTATATTGCTCAGTTTCAGCTGGATCTGTGACTGATAGGCTCTCCTCAGCAGTGCCTGATGATGGGAGGAATTTCCCAACTCTTTTTATTTGTTAGTCTGTTCTGTTTATTGTCTTTTTTTTTTTGTTTCGGGTTCGTTTGTTTTTCTCTGTTGTCGTTTTCAGAACAAGCATCGCCAGGATGGGAGACAGCTCTGAAGTGCGTATCCGTCTGCTGCAGGCTTTCCTGGCAACACTGTTTTTGAAACAGCAGACGTTTTTTAACAATGTCCTACACATTTCCCCCCCACAGCAGCTGTGAATACGAGCCACTTAGGGTCAACTCAGCCTATCAGTGTTGTTTGCGGCGACATGTTGTGCAGGTTGGTATTATTGTACAGCAAAAACGGACAAAGTTGGGCCAAGCTCACACTTTGTAATTTCCTTTAAAACCAAAACATCATCAAATTACAGGCAACTCTTGTTTCGAAAGCATTAACTTAACACCAGTTCCTTTTTAACGGCTTTGAGAATCTGTAATGTCACTTTTTTTTAGGAATCATCCGGGGGCGGGTCTCGCGCGTTGTCATGTATCGAGATGAGAGAGACTCACATTTTTATGATTGTTATCAGTTATTAAACACCCCAGGAAATGTTACAAACCCTCTGTTGCAAAAATGTAGATTGTACATTGATTTTCATTATACAGTTGAGTGTTTCAAGGTCACTCTTCAAAACCACAGGTGCTCTCTCCCGACTGGAGGAGCGAGGTGTTGTTTCGCGCAACGTCCGCACCGTCATTTGACTGCTCATGAGACTACTGTTGCCCAGTCAGACACTGTTCATAAGAATGATCCTTTGTTAATTTACCTACTTGTCATCCCCAATAGATTCGAACCTAAACATTCGCTAGTTTACGTGAAACGTACTAATGGAAAACCAAATTCTTTTTATATATCAAATTGACAAGCCCACAAAAATACTCGCTGTGGTCGAAATTGATGTCTCACCATGTGAGCACAAGGTATTTCACAAATCGTGTGACAGAATTGGAGCACAGCTCGAAATCGTATTTTCGTTCCCCTTTAATTAACAGTGTTCTTTTGTTCGTGACTCACTTCGTGGAGTTTAAGTGCCGTGTCTTTGTGCGTGTGCTCTGTATACAAAGAATGGCTCTTTTTCGCCAATGCTACACCAGCTTAGATTGTCCTTACCGAAAAAAAAAAAGACAAATTTCGTGAAGCAGATTCTCATTCATCTACAGTATGTACTGTTGAGATCGAGCCACTTTTTACTATGTACATAGACATTTACAAAAAGCGAGATGAATTGACAAATACATAACATTTACACTAAGTCAGCCTGTGTTTATTTTGTACGTTTTTGGCTCGCCGAGAAAAAACACAGATGTCGTAATTATTCATTTCTGCCCTCCTCTTTGGGGAGCAGGCATTCCTGTATAAATACAATGGTTTTTATGCAGTGGATAAGATTAATTTAATGAACCCTACCTGTCATCACTACCGTGTTTATGCCAAATATACCAAACTAGCAAACAGCGCCTATTAATAATGTTTTTATCGTTTTGTTTCCTCGTTTATAACGGCTCTCACAGTCAGAAGACAACATCAAGGTACAATAGAACTATTCAGAACCTGGATTATCAAAGTATTGTGTATATAACAGATAAATGTGAATATGTATCTGTTCAGAATCAACAAAATGTAGTGCTCCGAGTTTGTGGTAATAACTACTTGCTTCCATTTTTGTTTCTTCTCTTTTTTGTTTTGTTTTTGAGATGTGTATGGCTGTCTGAAAGCGTGTGTATGTGTGATTAATACTGTATATCTGGTGTTTAAAATGGAAAAACAGACAAATGTCCTGATTTTGATTTTCTTTTTTTTTCTTTCAATCTATTTTTTTGTTGTTGGAATACCTGCAACTTTTCCTGTGGGTGTTGAGATTGCTCTATATGTGAGAATGGTTTAGCGACTGCTGAATGTGACTTTGCTGAGGGAGAAGCAGCATGGACTGGCTTTTGTACGGGTTAATTTAAAAACAAAACAAAAAGGCCATATTATTTAATTTCTCTGTTGTCAAAGTTTAAACAGCTCTGACAAAGTGGAACCTTGGTTTGGGAACGGCACCGGCTTATTCTTGTGGGTTTTCGTCAACTGCCTGATGTAGTTTTTGCCATGTTTAAACGCTCTGAAGACAAAAACGCAAATATGACCAAAGCTTCAAGATACTAAAAGATCCATATCATATGCAAAGTTCATGCAATTGGACAAATGTAGCATCGAGTATAGGTGTCCCATAAAACACTACCATTTTGTCTTTACTTTTTGGACATTATTCCCCTAGCTGGTTTGATTATTTTCAAAGATATGTTCAGTAGCGAATTTCTTCAGACGTTCCCCCATTGCTACTGATCTACCAAACATGCAAATGCCTCTTCGGGAGGAACTTTAGTTACTCTTTTCAGGAAGACAGATTTCTAACCGCTAGCTATGCACCTTTAGAGGTTAAATGAATAGCATTTGGCTTTTGTTTTAAAACTGACACTCAAAACGTATTATTGCTTTAAATGCAGTATTCCAGCAACGCATGCTAACAAATATCTCCTGTTTTTCCTCTATTTTGTTTTTTAACTCAAGGATATACATCATTTGTAGTTCGAAACAAGTGGTTTTGAGCTACACAGGCTTAAAGCGAGAAAACCATACTGATGCAACTATACTTAGATATTTGACTTTATTTAGCTGGGTTCTTTATACCAAATTTGAGGTGCCTCTTGTACATATTTTCAGCATAGAGGACTGCTCCTCACCGTTTGTTGAACGTTTTCTTGTTTATGAGGATTTTCTTATACTGACCTTTGTAAGACTTTTGCTGTATTTTACATGACGTTTTTTACTAAAAACCTAATGTACCAGGAACTTGCAAGGAATACAATCTAGTTTTGCACTTTATACATGAATTACAAGGAAAGAGGCCATGTTTAAATCAGACTATAGCATCACGTTCGGAAAAAAAAGAAGAAGACAAAAACAAAAACAAATACCCCCTGAATGTATTTTCGCCAAGTGAAATGCCATTTCGCTTTCCTCTGAAAAAAAAAATCTAAACACATCTCAGGTTCTTCAGGAAGAACTTGGCTTGTCGGGCCCTCACCATTGAATCCCTTAACGGAGCAGGGTAATGGAGCCTTTGCTACATGGGTGTTTTTTCTGCTGCAGAACCATAGATCTAACTATGCCAATCTTCTTCAGGTGCTCCACCTTCCCTTTGCCCCGTCCTGTTAGCCGACGCGCTCCTGGCTTTATCTTTTGAAGACATTCCTCATCAAACTCAGCTTTTCCGGACTGTATCATAGTTCAGGCCCCGCACGCTCAGTGCCAAGTGCTACGAACCATTTATGCAAACTCGTACAATCTGCATTTCCTCATATCATAGTAGAGAATCCTACGTTTCGACCACCACACACTCTCCTCGTCATTCAGATGTCATCTCTACATGGTATCATCTACAGTAGCTACTGTTTACCTGTGATTTTTTGCATATTGTAAGTGCTGCCTTATTAATATACAGATATTAGTTGTATTGGTGAAGGGAAGTCATGTGTTTGTAGCTCCACTGAAACGGCGCTCGTTCTTTCAAGACAAGGTTCCACTTTTCACCTGTAAAATTAATATAAATAAACAAATATATAGATATATACATTTTACTCATTTTGTCCAGTTTTGTATAATGCTTGTGAACTTTTTTTTTCTTCTTAAGAGGTATCATTGCAGCTGTGTGTGGGACATTATGAATGAAGATGTATCTGGGAGACTTCTGCATGTTTTGTCATGTTTCTATTTTGTTTTATTTTTTTTGTTTTCTCTATATCCAGGTTTATCTGGAGAATCCTACCTTTCTTAGGACGTTGTAGACAATCAGTCACATGCTGGGTCCAGCACCTGCAGGATTGTCCTGTGGGCTGCAAAACTGTGTTTCGCATCTACTGAATCAGTCTTATTTTTCTTGTCCATTTCATGGAATTATGTGGCTGCTCAAACTGAGATTTGAAGTTTACACACACACACACACACACACATATGCATACACCTACACTCAGACAAACAAGAAACCTTCACTCACACCTCGTGCATATGGCCCCTTTGTTGCTTTTCCAAGGTGAAGATACATACCTTGAAGGAAATTATGCTTTGACTAACAAATCTCTATAACATCCATGAATGTGAGAATGCAACACATTGCAATAAAGCACCATGTAAAAAAGGACTGCAAGTGCCATCTTTATATCTAGGGAATGGAATAGTAAGCTATTTAAACTGTTCAATTAACAGTTGCACTAATGATTGTTTTGATGAAACAGTGCAGTACAGAAAACTTAATGCGTGTGTGTGTGTGTGTCATATGAACAATCAGTCGGGTACTTTTCACTTATCTTCAGAAAAATATAACACCTTCTCAGTTCTTAGTTAATAGAGTCTGATATTAATGATTTAATAAGTCATATTACTTGAGATAAAGTGTTTGTAATTCACTAAAACGAACCGACTCGCAAGTAATTCACTAGAAAATCGAACTTGAGTGTTTCATATAAAACTTTTTCCTAGACCAAAAAAATACCTCATATGAGTAGTTAACTCGGGAGGAATTTTCTTATTTTTCTTTTTTGATTCACTTAAAAAGAACCGACTCGAGAATCGCGCATCACTAGTCACGATGTTACTTTATGATTAATTGATAAGAACCTGCTCGTGAGAATCAATCCCTCGAGAACCAAGCTTCATTGGTCGCGAGGTAACCTTGATTCACTAAAAAGAACCGACTCATTAAGTCATTAACAACACAAATCGAATTTTTTTGGACAACGTTTTGTTTTGTTTTTTCTACCCAAAAATACAAATGGTTCATAAGGCTCTTTTATTCAAGAATCCAAGGTAAAAAAAAAAGAAAAAAAAAAAAGAGTAAGTCTGGTCACGATATAATTCCCACACTGCAAACGTGAACCATAGCAGTTCATAATTAGTAACCCACCACCTCTTACGTCTTAGTTTAATTTATTGATATGTTAAAGTGTACATATTTTAAAAGCCCTTCCAATACATTAAAAAAATAAAACGTGAGATTTCAGAATCCATTGCCGACAAATAAGAACTTTATTACCACCCACAATGCAGAATAAAGACATTCCGTTTTCATGTTAGATATTAAAGAACTTACATTTCTAACACAACTTCGGTGAATAATCATTTGCCACAAAGATACATCAAGACAAAATGTGGATGAAATTCAAAGATGTGATGTTAAGGCTGTTTTAGCAGGTTCATTCAGCCAAATTCCATTCTGACCACTCTTTAGGTTTACATTGTTCAGTTCATCTCAGAACATGGCACCATTCATGCACAATTCACTTGAAAAGCTTGAACTTTTTTAGAAATGGCTGCACGGTCTCTTTAGGGTAGGGCTTCAACGCCAAACATGTGGGGATATTCTCTGGCTGCTCCATCCACAGTTTATGTGCAATGTCTTTTTCACGTAGAGCACTGGAAAGAGTGTTGAGGGATGCCTCGTCTGGTGCCTGTGAGAGGAAAAAAACTATAAGTTGTACATATATATATATATATATATATATATATATATATATATATATATATATATATATATACTTAATGGGGGGGAAAATCATTAATTAATTTGTCTATTGTAAGATTGCTAATGGCTTTGCTAGTATTTGTCAACCATAAGAAATCGAAGACCACTATATAATCTAAGCCAGCAGTGCAGGGACAGAAGCACACGATGCATATTATGTAATTGCAGTACAAACCTGCAGCACTACTTTGTGCATGCTGTCCAGTTCTGCCAGATACTCCTGAGTTTCAGGGTCACTGTAGTGTAAATGAATGGCAGCAGTGGCCGCGTGACAGGCTTGAGTTATAACCGCCCCTAAAGGCCATGATAAAGTGTGTATCAGGTCTGATCGGACGATCACATACTGGACTAAACGCCGGGAAGTGCCACTGCTCGGCGTTGCCATTTTACTGAATGTGAAAATAGCCTGACCGGAAATGACTCATAGGCGGGTTCATGTTTACGTTCCGGGTAGTACTAGCTCCGGGTTTAGTTCCTTCCTGGTAAAATTTTTGACTGGATGCCCTCTAGTGGTTGTTTGAGGACTCTCCTTCATTTATGTTTAATTGCATATAATAAAGTTGTTTTTACCTTTATCTCACTAGGTTTTCTGAAATATACAATACTTTCAGTCTTTTCAGTCTACTTATAACTGGTCTTCCAGTTATAGTTAAGTAAAATCCAAACCCATAAAAAAAGTTACTTATAATAAACTTATAAAAACTTTAACTTATTTAATTTTCACTAATTGCAAAGGCAACATTTCACACTTTTATTTAGTTTAACTTGATGTATTAAACATAAAATGTAGACATATTAAAAACAGTAACAATGTCAAAATTGAACAAAACTGTATTCAAATAAAAACTATAAAAATAAAAAGTAATTTAAAATATCAGTAAACACTGCAATAATATAAAATAATCAGATTGGGAGACCAGTTTAAACACTCAATTATTGCTTAAAAGTATATAAAAAAGAGAGGGAGACAACAATGGTATATTTTTTTTTTATAAAAAGGCTTGAATGATTGCTATAACGTTTTATTTTTGAAAAAAATATTTGATGTATATGCAAAACTGCAGCTGCAAATAGATCTCAAGAAGTTTTGACTACTGTACCTCCTAAATTGACCAATGCACCTCTCTGAACACTGGGAACCCATCCAGCCCAAAGGCCTCGTATTCCTCCCTCTGCCATGATCTTCAATAAAATCATTGTAAACTCCATGTACTCTGTCCATTAAAAAAAAAACATTCAGAATAAGTAGCAATTGAAAAAGTTTTTAATAGGGATGTATGAAAGAATAGTTCAATCAAACATTTACTCATTCTGACGGCCCCCATTCACTGCAGAGGATCCTGTGGTGAGCAAGTGATGTAATGCTGAAGTTCTCCAAATCTGTTCCGATGAAGAAACAAACTCATCTACATCTTGGATGGCCTGAGGGTGAGTACATTTTCAACATTTTCAACAATTTTTCATTTTTGGGTGAACTATTCCTTTAAGTCTATGCCTCACCTTGGGCGGCTTCCCTTCAAGACCGCGCCGGCCCTCCATTTGCATCTGAACCTTCACTAGATCTGTTGGACTAGCGATGAACTGGCCTAAGGCACCTGATATCATGCTGCTGATCACTGCTTTCCTACACATCACAGAACACATGCTGATTCCATCTATTTAGACTTTAATCAATGTTCTGTTTCATATTTCAGATCTTTCCCTCAACAGACTGGAAAAATGCCATCTTCAGATCTTCCCAACACTGATTCTATGAGCTGTTCATAAGAAGAAATCCTGCTGCCTGAATACACTAAAAACGAAGAATTCCAAAGGTCAGAAGGGGATTCAAATAAATGTATTAATTCAGGCAATTATCATTCCATGCATGGATATAACTCCCATTTGTTAATAAAGCTCATTGCAATTAACATTATACTTATATGTCTGTAGACAGCTGATGTGACCCCTTGCCACTTTTTTAAGGGCCCTTCTTCTCGCACTATAACCATAGCTGTGCTCAACATGGCCCCTGTATTTCTGTATTTTGTCCACTGTGCAGTCGGGAACCACCTTCGCCCTGTATCTGAAGTCTGGTTTAAGAAAGGTCCAAAGGAAATGTGACTGAAAAAAATGAAAAAAGCACTTCCATAGAACATATTGTAGATACTGTTTATTATATAAATATATAAAATGATAAAAAAAAAATAAATAAATAAAACTATAAAGAAGGTGTAGCTACCTAATTCTGCAACAGTTGCAGCACATGGTGAAAGAGTGAACATTGATAGGGGCCAACTTGAATTTTATGGTACAGGAGACATTGCAGGTTTTAAAACATTGCTACACTTTTAATAAGAGGCGAAGCCGGTTTTTAAGCTATACCGGTTGGCCAGGGTACATACCGACAGCTTTACGTAATAAGTTGTAGACTAGACTACAAAGAAGCGTCTGGCACCTAAAACTACATTTTCCCTCTCCAAAGGGACGACATTCATATAGTCCTATACACAATATTATTTTAACGTCGAATACACAAAAATAATCTAATAAACTCAATGGCTAAAAACCAAACGTCACCGTACTAATCAGCAATAAATGGCTATTTACTGCCACCTTTTGTCTAATAAATGAAATTGTGTATCTCAAACATTTATGGATGGACAGCATTTTCATGGAATGTTGCTGTAAATATTTATTATATTTAAATAAAGTATTACTTGTATTATTTACTCATCAAACGTATAATAATTTATCAAATTTGCGTAGGCTATGATTTATTGTAATTGGCCAAACAAGCTATAAAACAAAGAATTAGGTCTACATTGTTAGAAATACAGATGTCCATTAAAGCAGTCGTTTAATCTGTTATGTCAATATATTTTACATATGTAGCACCAAATCAAGTAGCCTACAGTCAGAAGCTCTTATAACTGTACATTTTGTTGATATATGGCTTCACTCAGCGCCATACAATTAAGGGACCTGCCATTCGAAGTGTATCCAAAAATTCACTTTAGGATAACAAATTACTTTGTAACCACTTGGTTAATCTAAAGAGGCCGTTTAATGTGACGTCACACACACACACACACACACACGCACGCACATACACACAAAGCCATCTATGGTAGTGCTTTCTTATTTCAATCGGTCTATAGTCAGCAGAGCGGCGGCACAAAACCACCACAAAGGTTAGCAGGTTGATCATTTTACAGGTTTGGATTTATTATTCTTTTTTAATGTTATGTTAATGAATTATTTATCCGAATACATGTTTTCCCAGTGGAGTTTTGGATTAATAATCCAGAATCTGAGTGCAATTCTCTTGATGCGGTGTGAATAGATTTATGCTCAAAAAGTGTTTGTTTGTTTGTTTGTTTATTTAACTGCGCTTTAGGGAATTCAATCTGTGTCATGATAGAATTCAAATGATATGCGATTCACAATTTGCTTTGATACAATATTTCACACATTTCTTTTACTTTCCGTGTTCAGATTCGTACTTCCGCATTGCTTGATCAAATGATAATCCTCGTGCTCCGTGAAAGCCGAGCTGCCGTTTATTAATTACGCCTCATTATGTTTAACCTACGGTATGGTTTTAACCATGCGGCCCACACGTATTATTTTCTTAATCAAAATTCAAGATGATAAGTAATTATAGTCTTTAGATGGTCAGCATCTGCAATAAACCGGTAGGGTGCGGCGTTGCAATTCTCAGTTTGCCCAGAGAGGGCGCTAAATAAAGCTAATAAAGTTAAGAATGAGTGTCTAAATTAGTTTAGCGATTTAGTCAGCATGTTTATTGTTGTAATCCACATAAGAATGGTCAGTATGCTTTGAATGAACTATAATTTGTTATTCCAGTTCCATACTCAAATTAGATGGCTATAGTCTCCGTATATCTTTAAGTATTTCAAAGACAAAGTAAGCTTTTATCGTATTAACACACACATGTATATTTCAGTGACAAAAATGAATGTGGAACATGAAGTTGGACTGCTCATTGATGAGATTCGTCGACTGGGCAATACAAGTAAGTCTTGTGCTATTTTTGATTAACATCACTATTAGGGATAAAGTCTCCATGAGACCACCAGTAAAAATGATTATTTTTGCCTATTTTCCCATTACAAATTATAAATTAAAATTGTCATAAATTTGCTTATTGATTTGGAGGCCTGGATATAATGCATAAACGTAATATTTATTCTACATCATGACATTTCTCCAAAACATTTATTTTCAGGTTTAAATGAGAAAATAGATTTTGTATTTCAAACTTCCATATCTATAAACATAGGCTGGTGGCTAAAAGTAATTACGATTTTTATGTAAAAGAATTCGTTTATGCTCACCAATGCTGCTTTTAATTGGTCAAACATGCAGGAAGACATTAATGTTGAGAAATATTACTTTAACTTAAAATAACTTTTCCATTTTAATATTTAAAAAATGTACAGCCATTACTTCAGTGTCACATGATCCTTCAGAATTCATTCTAATATACTTAAAAATATTGTATAGTATATAACCTGTTGAAATCTACATTCATTTACATGTATGTAATAAGATGGCTTTACACATCATAATTTACTTACAATGCAGGTCTTGATGCTTCTTTAGATGAGGAGTTCTGGATAAATAGGAGAAGTACTGTTCATATCAGAGCCTTTATATAAAAAATAAAATAAAATAAATTTTGTGATTATTTAAGGTGCACGTTTAATTTCTATTAGTTGACATACTGTACTGTCCTCTCAATACTCTGCGGTGTTTACTCAAACCAGGCTAATGATTCCTCATACTACTCGCTTTTGAGATTTGCGAACACTTATTCTGTATTGTTTTGGTGCTTTATTAAGTACATAGCCTACTGTAAATGTTAATTGGATATTCAAGGTTGTTACTGAATTATTTAGAGCAAACCCATTCTTACTGTCTCACAGATGCAGATGGGAAGATCAGTGTCAAATTTGGAGTCTTGTTTAATGATGACCAATGCGCCAACCTCTTTGAAGCTCTGGTCGGAACGCTGAAAGCGGCCAAGCGAAAGAAGATCATCACATTCGAAGGGGAGCTCTTACTGCAAGGAGTTCACGACAACGTTGATGTCATATTACTGCAGGACTGAATCTAACAGTCTTTTCTAAACCCAAGTTAAAATGACAAATGTGTTTGTGACATGTCATTGATACATTTTGATATGGAAATATACTTGAGAGTGAAACATTTTTGTATACTGGATTGGAATATTTTTATACAGCAACTTTTTCTCTCTCAGGGGAGTGATCTGCACACAGTTTTTTTTTTCTTTTTCGTGAAAAGTAGCAATCTTCCCTGTTCAGTCAGCTCAACAGTTATTAGTTACAGTGTGCATGATCATGTTACTAGTTTTCTGGTATTGAATGAATTCATCAAATGAATATCCACACAGGTTAATATCACTTTTACAAATTATACCTCTGATGTCCTATTCTGACTGTATTGATTGTAGACTGCATAATTGCTGTCTTTTACTGTACCTGCTGTCATGAGGTTGTTTGTTTTCAGTACCATTACTGTGAAATTATTCATTTCAGGCATGGTCATTCAGGTTATATGTGCCATAACATCTCAAAGGCTGCTGTATGGTTTTCTGGAATTAAATGTTTTAAAAAACCAAGTTCAACATCATCTGAACTGTACTAGTGTGATATTCTGTTTTATAAAGCTCTTGCAAAAACATCCCCACATTGTTCTTGTGCTGTTGTTATTTATGTCTGTACAAATGTTATAAGGCTCCCAATGGCATAGTTTGTGCTATTTCAAGCTCAGGAAGACCTTAGCATGAGCAGCAATTTGATATAAAGACTTCAACAATTAAACAGAGGGGTGTATGTTTATAACTTTGTACTGAGTCATTACATGGGTTATGACATTGAAACTGACTGCAGAGTAAGCTTTTAATTTTAATTTTTAAAAATAAATGTATGACTCTCTACAGCATCCATTTCTCAACATTTAAAACTGACTTCAAACTTCTAATTTTTAGTGTATATTTGGATTTGTGTTGCTGTCTTGTGATGCTTCATCTGCTTCTCAAATGACTGGAGACAGTGCAATAAACTGTAATACAAATACAAGAACTGAAGTTAAGAGACTTTTTTTATTTTTTTGTCTTTCAGATGTATGACTGTTTTTGTCTTTGAATGAGCTGAGTTAAAATGTACAGATTTTGACCTTTTGAAAGCCATTTGCACCTAAAATGGTTCTTTGGATGACTGAAAAAAGATCTTTAGTATAATTTACAAGAAAGTTCCAAGTGGTATTTCTCTAAAACACATAAACAGATTCTTTGTGGACCTTAAGATGGGTCTCCAATGAAATATGGCTGAAAAAAAAAAATTAGGTTATTGATTTATCAAAATATCTCATGTCGAATAGCAAAATGAAGGTCTTATCTCGTTAATAGCATGACTATCACTTGTAAAGCCATATGTGGCAAAGCACGTATGACTTAAATAATTTTAGCAGTGGGTCGATTATTTGCTTGGGACTCCCTCTTAGGTCTGTGCTATTAATATCTCTGAGCTCCGGGTCTGGATCAGAGATGGGGGCGGGGCCAGAGGAACATTCTCTCTTCAGAGCAGGAATCAAAACAAGAGAGGGACACGCCTTCTTCATGGTGTACCTCTGCTGTCAAGACTGCCTGTACAAATCTGGAGGATGATGATCGAACTGTAACATCTGCATCCCCCCGCATTCCGATTCACAGAGGATTCGTCAAGCACCCTAGACATGATATCCGCACAAATGCTCGGTGGCGGTCGCTGACAGGCTGCATTCACACTGAGCGCACCATCATGCCCAACCAAAAAAGCAACAAGGGGAAGAGAAATAAACGCACGAACAGTAGCGGGGACGAGCAAGAAAATGGAGCCTCTGCGTCTGCGGTTACTGGAGGAACTGCCTCGGTGTTGACTGGAGCGACAGCGGGTCCGCCGAGCGACCATAGAAGCGGTAAGAAGAACGTCACTTCAGTTTATGTTCTAGCGAACGCTACGTTTCCCTGTACGTACGTGCACGCGCGAGCGTTACCTTTCTTTAAATGTTCTCTCACTTGCGGCAACTTGTTTTGTGCGCGTCATCACCATCAGAATTGTTACGACATTGTCTGGAGATTTCCGTGTTTTCAATTATCGTCCTGCACAAGGTGGTTGTGTAGGCCTTGTTCAAGGGTAGACGCACTTGGCATGGAGTTGCATGTGATTTGGAGATCAGTGTTGTCTAATGATGTGCAGTTAGGGTGTTTAATAATGCATAGCATCTTTGAGTGGCAGTTATGAATAATGGAATATTTACAGCAAGAGGCTGTTGAATATTAAGGCACAGGTAATATTTAGTACTACAGTATGATTATTACTATTTATTGACAGATAACTCCAGTAAGTTTTAGACACAAATAGTTCAGAAAACTTTATGCAGGTCACTAGAGATGCATAAAAAAATCTGGACTGGATCTGTTTTTATGAGTGGAGCGGATCGACATGGCTGTTCCTAAATGAGTTAGAAAGTGCTTTAATCATCTGACTCCACTCCATGTTTTTATTTTAACACCACAATGAGAGAAACCCAGTCAGAGCGATTAATGAGCTACATGATTAAAAAAAACATTTTCTTTTCTTAAGTGCACGAGATAAAACTGCATATTGATGCAGTTTTTTTCACTATATACTTGCATAGTCTGAAATGAAAGGTATTGAACAATCAGAATTCACACAGAAAAAGCAGCGCTGTCCAATCAAATTTGAGGAATGAGGCTCTCTGTTGTATAATTGTCTTTTCCTGTCTCTCATGAGACACACATTCAGACTTCATATCACAGGAGTGTTGCGTAATATTTGTTCTTTTTGAGTGGGATTCGCACCCACAGAGTTATCATAAATAGAAGAGATGTACTGACATTGAACATTCTGTCATTGAAGCTGTTTGAATCACAGTCTATAAATAGATGTCCCTTCATGAATTTGGTGGTTTGCTTTATTCAGATGTTTCTCATGTTATTTTTCGGGTGTAATTTTTTAATTCAGTCATTCATTTTTAAATTAGAATACAAAACAATGAACCCCATATTGTTAGTGTATAAGGCATTGAAATCTGCACCACATGTATTTTACCTTGGAATAGTTCACCCAGAAATTTAAATCCTCATTCTCATATTGTTCCAAGCTCTTTTTTCCTCCTGAGACACAAATGAAGATGTTAGACAAAATGACAGCCTAGTCACCATTCACTTTCATGTTCTTTTCATCTCCAATGCAAGTGAATCATTGTAACATTTCTTTTTCCGTTCCACTGAGGAAAGAAAGTCAAACAGGTTTGAAATGACGCGAGGGTGAGTAAATGATGAAAGAATTGTCATGTGAGCAATTCCCTTGCATTAAGCCTAAATTAATATAACATGCCATTGTGTTTTGGCAGAGGCTCCATGTGCCACCCCATTAGTGTGCAGTCTGGGCCGTCCCATTGACCTTGAGAAGGACGACTACCAGCGTGTGGTGTGCAACAGTGAAATCTGCCCCTACGGCAATTGGATGCACCTGCAGTGCTTCTATGAGTGGGAGAGCAGCATCCTGGTGCAGTTCAACTGCATCGGCCGGGCTCGCAGCTGGAACGAGAAGCAGTGCCGACAAAACATGTGGACCAAAAAGGGCTACGATCTGGCCTTCCGCTTCTGCTCCTGCCGCTGCGGCCAGGGACACCTGAAAAAAGACACAGACTGGTACCAGGTGAAACGCATGCATGACGAGCGCAAGAAGAAGGTGCCAGAGAAAGGGAGCGGAAAGCCCAGCAGTTTTCCCTCTGGAGGTGGCGCTTGCGGCGGAGCTGGCCTGGAAGCTGCAGATGAGCCCAAGAAAGGGAAATCATCTGCAAGCCATAAGCTAGCGCACCGTGGCTCCTGTCAGGAACTGTCTCGCAGACAATCAGCAGATTGGCAGAACTGTCAGGAGAGATGTCACGCTGGTCTTCCAAATGCAGCCAGTGGGGTTTCCCACGGGCTCCTCTCCCCTTGTGAATCCCCTGCTCAGTCCCCTCCGTCGGGCTTCTCCTCCTACTCCCCCCAGTCCCTCGGTGGCCCGCGGAGTTCGAGGCACCTGGGTGAGTTTCTCAAGAGTGCGGTTCATATGGAAGCCCACAGGAAGCATTTGTTGTCTGGAGGTGGCACGGTACGTGGCGGGGCTCAGTTTGAGCAAGGAGCCGCCAGCATGTGCCTCCCTCGGCTTTCTCCCGGAGATAACCCTGTGCAGTTCTTGAGGAGGCTGGATCTTTCTGAGCTGCTCATGCACGTTCCACGACACAAGCTCAACACCTATCATGTGCGAATGGAGGACGACGCCCAGGCCGGGCAGGGAGAGGATCTCAGGAAGTTCATCCTCTCTGCGCTCAGTGCGAGTCACCGCAATGTGGTGAACTGTGCCCTCTGCCATCACACCATGCCCATCTTTGAGCAGTTCCCTTTAGTGGATGGAACGCTGTTCCTGAGCCCTTCACGCCATGATGAGATTGAGTATGATGTACCTTGCCATTTACAAGGTGAGCCAATCCACTTTTCAAACTCAAAAGAGGCTGGTTCTCATTTACTTTTCATTTAAAAATATATATATATATATTACTGTGGAAAGTGTTATTGTGCATCAGTGTTTCATATATTTCTACAGTTTTTTCTACATCAGAAAAGTTAAAAATTAAATTCTGTTTAAAATACAATTACATTCTCATTAATTTGAAAAAGTTTCAGTTAATGCAGACTTCCAAAATTATTTCAAGTATGAACATTGTTGTTGTGTTATTTTAAGCTTGCTCAGTCACTTTAATAATGTCAATGCGAAGACAAATCAGTTACATTTATTCATTTGGCAGACGGGCATTTTTGTGCACTTTTGTCAATCAGTTATTTCCTTGTTTTTGATATAGCAAGAACAGCAAAAACCTTTCCATTTTTATTAAATAACACCGAGCTGAGACAGTTCATAAACTGTGCATGAAAATAATTTTACCACAGCAAAAACAGTTCAAGCACCATTAAGTAGCATTTGAGAATGAAATATTACTGTCACTGAAGAATAAATCAAGGTTTTGAGCAAGGTTTTTTGGTTTTTTATCATTAAAACCCTATTAGAATATATTTTCATTAATTAGAGTCTAATTGCAGTTAAAAAGGGTTTTTTGTTTATGTTCTAAAGGGAGGCTGATGCACCTTTATGCCATCTGTGTGGACTGCCTGGAAGGAGTGCACAAAATCGTGTGCATAAAGTGCAAGTCCAGGTGGGATGGAAGCTGGCACCAGCTGGGCACAATGTACACATACGACATACTGGCTGCATCACCATGCTGCCAGGTAATCAATTTGTTTGTGCTCATAAATTATATTCTTTATATACTTTACAAGTTCTGTTTTAAATGCACTACCACTCTCTGTCTGCCCAGGCCCGGCTGAACTGCAAGCATTGTGGGAAACCTGTCATAGACGTACGTGTGGGCATGCAGTATTTCTCTGAGTACAGCAATGTACAGCAGTGTCCTCACTGTGGCAATCTGGACTATCACTTTGTAAAGCCATTCTCCTCGTACAAAGTTCTCGAAGCTTATTGACAAAAGTTGCATTTGCGTGCTAGTATTTTCCCTGTTTTTTTTATTGATAGAATTACTTATTTTGTGCTCTTGTCGACACTTTGTGTGGAACCAAAGCATACGATGCTGATCGATGGAGAGCGTGTCTTTTATTAAGATAAAGAGGGTGTGCTTTTGCATAAATTCTAACGCCATCCTTGAAATGTTTGAGCTTGCATTTAAAAAATAAAGCAACAATACTGTGACAAGTGAATGTATCTCTGTATGCCAAATTTCCTCTTTTGTATAAGAAAACAATAAAATACATAAAAGGATACTTCCTTTCTCAGAGTAATTATTAATTATTCCACGGCATGGTCAGTTATCTTTTTGATCTTAATCTCAAGCCTGACTACATAATTCCTGTTTTCCACATCAATTCGCAATGCTCAAAGAACATCATTATTGCAGATGAAGCAGCTTCTTTGATAAAATAATGAGAAAGCACTCTCATGTGGACAACATTTGGTTTGTAAATCTTGGAAGACAAGGACATTTATTGAGTGAGAGAAATCATTTTTTGATCGAATTTAAATGTACTGGAACAATTTGTGGAAACTCTTGTGGAGCAACAAACCCTTTTAGAAATGGTAACTAAGGCATGCTTGTTGTTATTGTCTATAACAAAGCATCACTAAAATTCTGTCAACCCAATAATGTATTTTTTTTTAATGTCTTTATATTTTATGCTTCAGTCAAAAGGTCGAGTTAAGTTCAGGCCCGCTGGCTTCCTCATTCCCACTCATGACCATTACTGCTGCTCCTAATATATATTCTCGCTCTGTTTGAAGCCAGGACTGCCTGCAGGTATAACTCAGTATTCTCTGACTTGCTCTGAATCTTACATTTTTAACTAAGTGTAGTTTGTTCCTACAGAACAAATTTATTTGGGGGTGCTTGTGTATTTGTACAGTATGTGTTTAATAGGACAAAGACAGCTTCTTTTTGTACTTTGGAGAGATGCTGTACAACCAAAATATATCTATTCGAACCTGCAGTGCTTTAGTATGTGTATAAGGTACAGAATGTGTAACCTAGAGTGGAAAATTATGTGAAGACACACATATATATCGTAAAATATATATATATATATATATATATATATATATATATATATATATATATATATATATATATATATATATATATATATATATATATATATATATATATATATATAATATGCAGGTCAATACATATTCACTTGCAGGAATAGGCACTGAATCATTTTGAACATTGTAAGCATAAAAGCTGGTTGCCTTTTGAGGCTGTTGCCATGGAAACTGCTGCATGAGTAAAAATCATGGTGTGCAATAGGAGTTATTTTATGCCAGTGACAGTTAACATAAGTCATCATCAATCTACCTTATTTTGAAAATCCTTATATTAGAAGACGCCCAAAATGTAATTTGGGGTGCTTGCTAAGGAAATTATCACTATTATTATCGCTATTAAACTTGAAGCACACAACCTCTCGCTGCATTTGTGCCATGACTGTTTTTTCAAATTGTGTGGATTATTGAAAGGATGTGTTCTTTTTAGGAGATTGTGATATTTGTCGTCTACAATAATAATTGTTGTTTTAACGATTTGCAAGCTTGATTTTACAGACCTTATGACTTGAGAAACAAGTGCACAGTTATCTTTAGAATTCTGCCTCCGATCTTCCATTTTTACTGCAGCATCGCTGTTAAAGAGTAGCTAATTAGCTGGTGAAGTGGATTGTAATGTTCGAAGCAGATGTCATATACACTATGGTGCCCGCGAGAAAACATGGTCGGTTCACTAAGTTTTGTCGTGGCCACGACATAATAACTTGTGGGAACGTGATAATATGGCCACGAGTTATTAATTTGTGGGAACGTCATATTAACTCGTGGGAATGCCATATTAACTCGTGGCCACGAGATCATTTTGTCGAGGTTATGTAGTTGCCTCGAGATGCTATGTTGAGGGAACAACATCCATTTCTCATGGCCACCACTTATTATGTTGAGGGAACAACATATTTTTCTTGTGGCCACGAGTTTAATTCGTAAAACAAACCAAAGCAACTTGGGATTATCAATGATGTATTGATTTAATATTTTGTTTTTAATTAAGGAATTATTATATTATTTATTATAGAAAATATTTTATTTTTAAATTATTATATTAACTATATGTCTTGGCTACCGGATTTTATTACATGCCAGTGGTGGCGCTAGGTCAGGGCTTGACGGGGCTATAGCCCCATCAGAAAGTTGCTTAGCTTAAACTGTTTTTATAGAGTCTATGGCTCTAAATCATGCAATGAAAATGCACCTCCTTACCTGGCCCCACCCCTAAACATACCCCTAAACATTCTAAGATGTTAGTCAATCAGGTAACATGTTTGATAGTTCAAATAAGTCAATAGGACCTTAAGCACCGCTTTGTTCCAGAACTTCCAGAACTCCAGTGTTTTCGAACGCGTCTGGCCAATCTATGTCTACTTACGTCACGGTTAGTACCAGTTGTGCTGGTTAGACCCTGCTCTGGAGTAGGAGCTAATTTGGTTCTCGAAAAAGGCAGTCCGGTACTAAAATCGCACCAAGTTCCTGCAATGCGAAAACGCCTTAAAAGTGTGTAGTTCCACAATTAGTTCTGTTACTATGGTTTAACAAACCACTGAGAGCAACCAACTATTTTCAGAAAATATGAAAAACTAGTATTTAGCTGTAATCTACCTTAATTTAATTTTAATTCAACTTGCATTTTGAATGTCTACACTTCACCAACAAGTTCTCAACTTTAAAAATGGTTTACTGCAATAAAAGGTTTTACATTTTTCCCCCTATTATTTGTTGCCCCATTGTGACAAATGTCTCCATCTCCAGTCTGAAAGTGGTGTAAATTTCATTGCTTAACAACCACCTACAGTAGCACCATCCTGGCAATTTTCTCCAGAACATTTGAAAACCTTTTGTTTACAATAGGCTTCACATTAAATTCTATTAGTCATATAACTAAATGTCTTTGTGAAAGAGAACATCTAATAGGATTTTCAAGGGCAGATGTTTATTTGAAGGTATACTGAGAAAGTATTACAAGTGAAAAAAAAAAAAAAAGTCCTTCTTCAGGAAGCTAGAAATTCTATGACCAGTATGTCATCATCCGTATTAACCTATAAGGCCAATTCACAATTCCTGCACAAACAGATGCAGGCCGAGAAAAGTAAGCCTACATCACTTTTCAGATATACCAAGACTCGATAAATGCTGATTCAACAGTTGGCAAAAAACAAGCAGAGATCAACACCAACAGATGCTGACATGAGTAACACATTGATCAGACCAAACCTGTCAAATGTGTCTGTTGCTGTTTATTGAAATCTGCCAGTGCAGTGCGAATTGGCCTTTAAACTCATCAACAACAAGACCTGTCTAAGAACACAAACAAACCGATCTAGAAATAATATAAGGAAAAACTAATTTGGTAATGCATTTCGGCTTAGCTTTTATTCGGGCCCTTTGCAGAACCTTTCTTTTTAGCTGAAGCTTGTTTTTTAGGCTGGGCTTTGCCGGCCTTTGCTTTTGCCTCTTGGGATTTTGGGGCTTTAGGTTTTGTCGCCGGTGCTTTGGCTTCCTCAGAGGCAGCTGTGGCTTTATCAACATGTTCCTCTTTGAGGGGTTCTTGTTTGGGAGGGTTTGGTTCAGGTAGCTCAGGTTTAACAGCTTCATTCTTGCTATCTTCTTTCAAGACAGGCTTCAGCTGCTCTTCTTTGAGGGGTTCTTGTCTGGGCGGCTCTGGTTCAGGTAGCTCTAATTTCACAGCTTCATCTTTGCTATCTTTTTTCAAGCCAGGCTTTGGCTGCTTTTCTTTGAGGGGTTCTTGTCTGGGCGGCTTTGGTTTACGTAGCTCCGGTTTAACAGCTTCATCTTTGCTATCTTCTTTCAAGACAGGCTTCAGCTGTTCTTCTTTGAGGGGTTCTTGTCTGGGCGGCTTTGGTTCACGTAGCTCCGGTTTAACAGCTTCATCTTTGCTATCTTCTTTCAAGACAGGCTTCAGCTGTTCTTCTTTGAGGGGTTCTTGTCTGGGCGGCTTTGGTTCACGTAGCTCCGGTTTAACAGCTTCATCTTTGCTATCTTCTTTCAAGACAGGCTTCAGCTGTTCTTCTTTGAGGGGTTCTTGTCTGGGCGGCTCTGATTCAGGTAGCTCAGGTTTAACAGCTTTATCTTTGCTATCGTCCTTCATGACATGCTTTGGTTGAGTGGATTCCTGTTTGATTGTCTCTTCTGCTTTTGTTGCCTCTTCCTGGCTTGGTTCCACTTTGGCAGACTCTTGTTTTCCTGTCTGATGTTCAGGGATCTCTGGTTGTAGATTCTCTTGAGGAAGTTTGGATTCCGTCTGGGGTTTGGCGGGTTCAGGATTTGTGAGTACTGATGGGTACTCTACATTAACTCCTGCAACCTCTGGTTTGTTTTCTTCTGTGGTGGAGTGTTCCTCTTGTGTTGAATCTGGTTTATCTGCTGGTTTGGTGGACTCAAGTTTGGGAGCCTCAGGGATTACTGGAATCTTTTCTGCCATCTTCTCTTCCTCACTATCAGATTCTCCAGCATTATCTGTTATGGAACTTACCAAGGAAGCGGCAAACTCCTGCAGACGGATCTGCTCCTCTCGCAGCCTCTTCATCTCTGCGGTCAACATGGGGTTGGGAACTGACTTAGGAAGTTGGATGAGCTCTTGAAGCTCAGCTACTTGGGGCAAATCCACCACAGGTGCTAGAGTCTCCTTTTCTGAGGACCGTATTTCTTTAATTTTGTTATATAAACTTTTTCTTTCATCCTGCAGTGCTCGGCACAGAGTCTCCAGACGGTCGATTTTCAAAGTGAAGAGTTCAAACTCTTTGGCCTTTTCTGATCTCTGTTGGATTGGAGTTAATCAGTTAGTAAGTGAAACGCTAATGGTCAAATACTAACAAACTGTAAATTACCTCCTCAATCATTTCAACAAGAGCTTTATTGCAGCTTTCAAACCGTGTCTTCCATATACTTGACTCCTTTTCCAGCTTTTTCATCTTCTTTGTCATCTATTCAAATAAAAACATAATGAGCATATTACTTATATGCTTTAAAATAAACAAAGTCATTTTAAGTTGTTCACTGCAGAAAAATTTAAAATAATTAAACTAGAATTTTGTCTAATTTTATTGTTGAAATATAAAAAAAAATCCTTGAAGCAAGAAACATTTACTGAAAACTTATTTTCAGAGAATGTAGCTTTATTATGAGTGTGTTTTATCTTACCGTATCAGCAGATTTATCACTTGTTTTAGGTATAAATGAAACTTTTATCTTGTAGATATTTTCACTGGAAAACAACTATAAAGTTGTTTTTCAACATTGTTTTTCCTATTAACTTTTGCATCTAGAATGTAAAAGTGTTTCTAATACAACAAACCTTCTCCATCTCCTGTTTGAAAGTGATGTAGATTTCATTGCTTTTTGCAAGTGTGTTCTGGAACTCATCAAACTTCTGGGAGTACAACACAAGCTGTAAGAAGAGAATTAAAGTTTGCATCATTCAGAAAATCATTGTAAATGTTGCCTGTTAATAAACTGTGCCACAAGAAAACCATGCATGATGATGATGACCTTTGTACTTATCAGCTTGCCCTTCCTTTTAAATTATTATATATCAATCTTATGTAAAAACGACAACAAAAACTTTCTTTCTTTTTATATTTATGAATAATTAATTAATACATTAATGATTGAATTGATGAATAAATAAATAAATACATATTGAAATATATATTTATTTGTATTTATTTATACATCCATTAATTGACTTATTCATTCATTCTTCTGTTTACATCATGGATCTGATGTAAAAATGAGTTAATCACTGATTTTGCAGCTGCACTTTACTCAATCCATCTGCAGTTAGTCAAAGCAAATGTTCCATTCAAAAACACAGAGCTTTAAATGAGTGAACACTTTCTGCAGTGACTCAGTATGTAATGTGCAAGGCATCACTTATTATTTGTAATAGCAGCAGTGAAACTCATCCAGGTCGCATTTGCAGTTCAGCACTTGTAAACTATAATAATTCACCGAAATGATATATTTCTGTCTGTGGTGTCACAATATAGCCACGAGAGAGAGGAAGCCTTCATACAGCCATCAGCATAATGAACTGAAAGAGCTTCATTGTCTTTGTTGATTCAGAGACAGTGAGAAGTTGTCACATTCATTTCCTTTTTCCATTTCCAAGAATAGATCAGTATGATTTATCTGCTCTAAGACAGAATGATAGTATTTCTCAATATGCACAACATTTTTGATGCTTTAATTTCCTTTTATGTAACTGGAAAACCTCAGTCCTTATTTATTGTAATTGCATAAAAAAGTATTGTTCCAATTTCTCCTTTTGTGTTCCACTGAACACAGATTTGACAGGTCTGAAACAACAGGAGGACACAGATTTGACCGGTCTGAAACAACATTAGGGTATAATAAATGAAGACAGAATTTATGCAAAACTGCTTCTCATAAACATCCATCTATAATTTATCTATCCATCTCATCTGAATTGTATTGCACCTAATGACAATGAATCATCCCCATAAATTGCCTTTTAAAGATCGATTGGTTTATGTGATTTGTCAGACGGCTCAGCGAGAGAAACGCCACAGCTAGAGAGGAGAGAGTGTTGGATTGTGGGTAATGCCACAGCGGTAGATATTCACCTGGGCCTGCATGACAGTGTGCTGCTCTTTCAGCTCTTTAGCCTGTAGTTTCCACTCTGCAGCCTGAGTGAGTAACTGGTTAAACACAAGACACACACAGGTGAGCGAGACAGAGAACTTGGCGTTACCTGTTTCTTCATCTGTAACTCCTGCTCCCTCATTGCGTAGCATTTCTTTGTTTTTTCAATAGCCTCTTTAAGCAGCTAACAACATAAATAGTGAGATGTTAACATGTGCCAATTCTCGAGATTCACTGAAACATTTTTATAAACAGGGTCCAACATGAATTTTTTGCCACACTTGAGAAAATGCAAGTTAATCATATAGTAATATATTGAGGGGATCATTCCGCTGTGGTGACCCTTGATAAAGGGAATAAGCCAAAAGAAAGAGAGAAAGAGAGAGGCTATATCTTAAGGGACAAAACAATGAGATAAACTTAAAAAATGTTCCACTAAGAAGACTTGCAAGTCACAACAGAAGTTTTATCTGAATGACACATTCATCACTCTGCTTATCTGCAAATGTCAGCTTACCATTAATATCAACTTGTGTTATGTTGCAGTTCTTTCTAAAATGACCTTTTACAAGCCAATTATTACTTGCATTTTGCACTTGATGCTTGTTCATTTAGACCCTGCTTGTAAATGAATTCATTGGAAGCTCATGCAAATGAATTTGCCTGCCCTTCATTTTACTTGAGGCAAATCTGAAGAGGCAGAATAGGAGATCTGTGTGTCTTACATATTCCTTCTCTCTTTTGTGTTTCTCTTCAGCTTGACTGAGGAGCATGTTGGATTCTTCCAGCTTGGCATCAGACAGTTTCTGCTGTAGATCTCTGTGTTTGAATATCTTCTCTAAACTCTGCATAAAAATACAGGGAAGAAACATTTTTCATTATTTTTAACATTATTTTATTCCAGTATGTCAGTCTATTAAAATCCTAATATAAAACCATGATCTGCACTCACAAAAATGTATTCTTTTACATTATTTACAGTAGTTTTGTGAGTGCGGATCATGGTTTTATATTTGATTTGATTTTTCCATTGTCCAAACCACTTGTCCTATTAAGGGTTGCAGGGATGCCATATTTTTTTTTGTTTATTTTATTTTTTCCAGCTCTAGTCATTTCTAGGAACAACATTTAACACAGTACACCATTTTAACATTGATAATGTGTGTTTGTCTCTCTCCTGATACAACACACAGTGTGATTATTCACAAGCAGAACATGTTCCAGGATCAACATCCTTTGTTGTTCTTGGAACAGCTTTTATATTAATCAAACTTGTATGCCTAAAATCAGAGGGCGGTGATTGGTCAACAGGGGTGTTGTTCCAGGAACATGTTATTCTCGTGCAAATCACATTAAGCATGATGCGTGTCTCTACCGCAGACAGCAGAGGGCAGTAGAGACACACGGCACAATTCAATTCCGAGTCAGTTAACTACTTGGGGTCTGTTTTAGCCCACCACACAGCTGTGTGTGAGCAGTCACTGTGGTACACATCAGCGTGACAGACTGAGCTTAACTTCCCCTCACATCAGGCTTTTCATTCCTCCTGTGATTAGATAGAGAATAGTAGAGTGTTCTACAAGGTGCAATATTCACTGTCAAACCAGGCGTGAATCACTGAGTCAAAGGCAAAAAATACAAGTATCTGCTGTGCATATAGCAGGTTTAGAAAGTGTGAGGGTGTAGTTTCCTCCGCCTCATGTTGTGAAATTACAGCTCTGGCAGACTTCAGCTCTAAAACACACATATGTTTTTATGCATCGTGACTGTAAAAATTGCTCATGTAAACTTCCAGTCCGAAGTTTGGAATAATTAATTAATGTCTTAGAGATTATCTTGTGCTCACCAAGGATGCATTTATTTGATTAAAAAATAAATAAATAACAATAAAAAAATACTAGAGATATTGCAGTTAAAAAAAAAAGTTTTCTACAGTACAGTATGCAAGAATGCCTCCAGAATTAATTCTATGCTTATAATAATTCTATCCTAATACTTTAATAACAGCAAATCAGCATATTAGAATGATTTCTTTTGTTTGATTTCTTCATATTCTCAGTCATAATCTTTACATTCTTGTTTATAACAGTCAATGTTGACTAAATCTAAAACTATTAAAAAATATTATTAATGTTAAAATATTAAAACTATAAACATATTTCAATTAGTGGTTTTGTTAAAAAAGCTGAAATTAAGTATATATATATATATATATATATATATATATATATTAGGGGTGTAACGGTTCACAAAATTCACGGTTCGGTTCGATACGATACACTGATGTCACGGTTCGGTTCGGTTCGGTTCGATACGTTTTAGATACAGCAAAATGTAAAAACATCTCAACTTTTCAGAATGCCGCAAGCGCACCGCGGGTCATGTGACAAGAACTAACCAATCAGCTTCATCCTTTCCCGTAACAACGTTGAAAGCTCAGCCAAGATGAAGGATCAGCTAATCATAGTTGTATATGGATTGCAATTTTGAAATAAATTTAGTAGCAGAGCTACTGCAAGCGATTTTTAGAGCTGCAAATCCATTTATCCTTCGCTGAAATTTCCGCGTCTCATGGAGAGAGCACGTCATTGTTGCTTAGCAAAGACAGACGCCTCATGAGCGCTTCTGCCCAAGCGCTTTGGAAAGGAGGAGAAAGACGCGCTTAGCGTTTTCTATGCGTTTTTAGGCACGATATGTGAACGGCCCCTAAGGCGCTCGCTCACTCAGCACGCGCTGAAGGCTCGTTGCAAAATGTCGAATGCCTTTAACAGACCAGAAATATAAGATCCTAAAATAACCAACAGGTCTGGTGTTTGGGTTGGATTCCCTGTAAGCTATAGTTTCTAAATGCTGCAGGGATAGTTTGCTGCGTGCATGTTTCTCCTTTTTTTCGTCTTTTCCCAGATAGTACTGACGCATATATCCCAGATATTCCCGCTGGTGTTTTTTTTTTGTTTTTTTTTGTAATCCCGCTGGTGTACCCTGTCATGTTGCAGATGCGACATACCGTTGTTTATTTATCCACCACTCTCTTGCCATCACCATTATAGCTTAAAGGGAATCCAAAGTGCACCCAAACACCAGACCTGTTGGTTATTGGAGGATCTTCTCATTTCTAGTCTGTTAAACGCATTGGCTATTTTGCAACGAGCCTTCAGCGTGTACTGAGTGAGCGAGCGCCTGCTGAGTAGCCTAACATAAACATATAAGATGGTGTTTTTTTCTTCTTCGGGAGTGTCAGGGGCGTTGCCTGTTACGTTGTTTGGGTTATTGGGCTACCTTGTTGAACGCATATCATTATATTTCTCTCTCTCTCTTTTTTTTTTTTTTTTCAAATATAATTAATTACTCCAACGAACCGTTCGGTATACATAATGCGTACCGCGTACCGAACCGAAAGCGTCGTACCGAACGGTTCAATACGAATACGCGTATCGTTACACCCCTAATATATATATATATATATATATATATATATATATATATATATATATATATATATATATATATATATATGAAAATCCTATGATATGCAAAAATGATAGAAAAACAAAACTAAAATAAAAATGTAGAGGTAGAGAGGTAAAACAAATACAAAAGCACAAAATAAAATCTTGAAAATTCAGCTTTGCCATAACATATTTGAAAAAATATTCAAATAGAAACCACTTGTTATAAATTGTAATAGTATTGTAATAATATTTGACAAAATTTGTTTTTACTGCATTTTTTAATCAAATAAATGCACCCTTGGTGAGCATAAGAGACTTATAGGACATTAAAACTATGCAGAACTTTTGACTGCTGTAGTTTCAAATAAGTTTGGAAACCCAATAATGACTCATTACATTTATTCTGCTGGACCAGAACAAAAAATCCAATCAGATGCATTATCAAATGCATCACAATCATTTATGTGCACACTTACTTGTAGCAAAATCGAATCTCGACTGTGCCTTGCGGTGCAGCTTTAAACAGATTTAAGACTGATTCTCTTTGACAGATCTGTTAGATATTGTGGTGTTTGAAATCCTCAATTCATTTTGCTGGCTTTCGCTGCACAGGTCTTCGGTCTACTTCACACCACAAGCACATATTTATTTTAGGGCTCATATTAACAGGTTACAGTCCTCACACTGCCCACATTAACAGCACAAAATAGAGGTCTGTTGCAGCAGAAGCACTATGAACGGTGGGCCTGCTGGAGCTCTGCTTATGTGTGGATTTAGTGCATTTCAAATCAAGATGTTAGATACGTCCTGTGGATTTAATATAATGTGTGTGGATTTCCGTCAGTACCTCTTCTCTTCGCTCATACTGCTCTATGATGGTCTTGAGTTTGCTGGCCAGCTCACTGTTCTCTTGGCACAGCTTGTTGTTGCGGTTACTGTGCTGCTCGATCTGACTCTGAATGTCCACTAGCGTGCTCTGGAAATGAGCAGAGATCTCCTTCCGCTTCACTTCATCCTCCCGCAGCCTCTGCAGACTCTCCTCCTGCAGGGAGAAAGAGAGACGGAAACGTGTGGGAAATCTGGGAATATGCAGTCTTGAAAGCCAGCAAAATGAATGAAAGATGAAAGCAATCTAGATCTAGCATTACGTGAGATGGAGCCGTGATTAAATGGTAAAAGTCAAATAATGTATTGTGTTTGATAGCATATTGTGGTAGAAGTTATATTTTAAACATTTGTGGAATAAAATGACCAACTCTTTCTAAAGCTTATTTCATAGTTTGCATTTTATATAGCCTATAAACAAACAACATTTCTTTTGCTTGATTTATAACATATTTATAAAGAATAATAGTAATAATATATTCATAATATTTCATAACAGTGTCACTGTTAACTAACACAAAAACAATTTAGAAAAAAGGTTCATTAAAATAAATGTGAAATATAAATATCAGATGAACGCCTAAACTTAAAAACACTGTAAACAATGAGAAATGTTAACTGAACTAATCTGAGGTACTTAAATAACTAAAGCTGATATAAAATGCATTAAAGATAAAAAGAAAATCAATAAAAACCAATAAAACTGACAAAAGCACAGTAATTAAAATTAACAAATGTAAAATATTAATAAACACTACAATAGCATAAAAATAACACTCAAATAACACTGGTTGACAAGAAAAATTAAATAGTAAAACTAATAGACATGCTACAAATGAATATAAATGTACATTTCCTTATTTATTGTGTAAACATAAGTATTGATAAATTTATAAGAGTTTATGGTTCATAATAGTTTTTCATAAAAACATTAAAATTAATTTAAAAAAATAAATAAAAGTAATATATACAGTCATGGCCAAAAATATAGGCACCCTTGGTAAATATGATCAAATAAGGCTGTGAAAATTCATCTGCATTGTTAATCCTTTTGGTCTTTTATTTTAAAAATTCACAAAAATGTATCCTTTCATTGGATAATAAGAATTTAAAATGGGGGGAATATCATTACAGGTCTAAATTTTCTCCTAATGCCTGATGAGGTCAGAGACCATTCCTTCATCCAGAATCACTCCAGACCCTTCAGATTCCCAGCTTCTCCTCCCTAGTTCACTTCTCTCATTTTCCGTAGGGTTCAGGTCAGAGGACTGGAATGGCTAATGCAGAAGCTTGGTTTTGAGTTCAGTGACCCATTTCTGTGTCTCTTCAAGGTATGTGTTATTGTACGGTTGGAAGATCCAAACATGGTCATTACAAGATTTCTAACAGAGTCAGTCACTTTCTGATTTTTTTATATCTGTTGGTATTTGATATAATCAAAGATGCCATGTATCTAAACGAGATGTCCAGGACCTCCAGCAGAAATATAGGCCCACAACATCAAAAATACAGCAGTATATTTCATTGTACACATGGGGTACTTTTTTTCTCTGTGTTCACCAAATCCACCTTGAGTGTTTGCTGCTAAAAAGCTCATTTTTTAGTTTCATCTGATCCTAAAAGCCAGTCCCATTTGAAGTGCCAGTCGTGTCTCATAACTGAATATGCTTTAGTTTGTTTTTGAATGAGCTAGGAGAATTTCTATTGTAACCCTCCCAAACAACGTGGGATGTAGGTTCTGTTTGACTATTTTTTAAAAGGTTTTCTGAACCAGAAACTCAACTATTTTCTGCAATTCTCCAGCTGTGACCCTTGGAGAGTCTTTAGCTACATAAACTCTCCTTCTCACCGCACATTAGGACGATATAGACACACGTCCTCTTCCAGGCAGTTTTGTAACATTTTCTGTTGGTTGGAAATGCTTAATTATTGTCCTGATGGTGGATTTGGGAATTTTCACTGCTCTAGTTCTTTTCTTAAAGCCACTTCACCAATTTGTGAAGCTCAATCATCTTTTGCTGCACGTCGAGATATATTCTTTGGTTTTTCTGATTGTGATGGATGATTATGGGAATTTGGCCTTTGTTTTCCCTTCTCTTTATATTTCTGTGAAACAGGAAGCAAGAGCTGGATGATTTCATGTTTTTAATCATGCTGGAGTGCTCAAACTTGTGAATATGAATGGGAATATACTTCAGAGATATTTTACTCATAAGAATTTCTAGGGGTGCCAATAATTGTGTCCAACAAATATTTGAGAAAAACATTTATTCCATAATAATTTTTCCCCCCCATTTTAAATTTGTATTATCCAATGAAAGGATACATTTTTTGTGATTTTTTTAAATAAAAGACCAAAAGGATTAACAATGCAGATGAATTTTCACAGCCTTCTTTGAACATATTTACCAAGGGTGTCGATATTTTTGGCCATAAAGGAATATGATATTTTTGGCCATGTTATAATTTAGAGACAGTCTTTTGGAAAGGGCTTTTATTTTATAAATATAGTATAGAGAGTGACAAGAATTTTAAAGGATAGAGGGAATGGATATCTTATAAGCCCAACTTGAACCTAAGTGGCCCACATGAGCACCATGCACCAGTGCAACATGTCCAAAGCAGGTGCACTAACCGCTATGTTAACGGCATTATTTCTACCTTACAAGGTCTGAATAGTGAAGGCTAGTTTATGATCCTATTACTCAAATGTTGTTAATGACGTATTAAGCTCTATGTGATCTATATTTGTAGCACTAATAAACAATATTATCCTTTTTTAGTATCTGGGATTGGATGTGTGAATGCTAAATAGTCCTGCCATCCAATGTGTGCGCTTTGTAAACATGAGCTCCTGTTTCAGAGGCGCCAGCTTCCTGACTCAGCTAATTGTAAGCAACCCAAGCATGGAGTGTTCCTCTCCAGGGCTGAGTCTGTTTGCTTGCCTGTGTTTACACATGGCATGGAGTCTCAAGCTCCCACCCGGGAAAGGTGAAGCTGTATTACCACTACGCAAGCTCATCAGGGAAGCGAATCACTCATATAAGTGCAAAGGAAATGACCCGAGATTAAATCTAATTTACCGTCCTCATAGCTGAGCCCCGCACCTACACACAGGGCTTAGATGTTCTGCTGTGACCTGCTCATTAATGGCTTCCATAATACTTGAATAAAATTGATTGGGGAGTGAACAAGGTCAAAGCCAGCCTCTAGGGAAGGATAGCATCAACTTCCAAAGACACGCAGAGTTCATATTAGAGCAAGAGTTTAATATCTTCAATACCTTGAGGACAAAAAACAACACAAACGCGATTAGAAAGCTCCCCAAAAACAGAAAAAAAAGTGTGTGTGTGTGTGTGTGCATGCAAAGTCCTCCAGCATCTGTTCAGCAAATTTCTCAGTGGCTGAGAAAATGGCTCCAGGTGCTTTGCACAAGATTCATATCATCTTTCATATTATGTACACATTCACCGAATGGAGGTGAAATTATCTCTTGGAAGGAAACATAATTGTTTGGCAGATTGAAAGAAATGAGTGGACTGCTATATCCGACAACTGGAAACATTTCAAGTGCTGAATAACAGTTTTGTAAAATGACAAATATGGCAACTCAATTGAGAGAGGCATTCACAAAATAGTTTGCCTTTTACATGCACTAAAAACATACAGCACAACCAGTGAAGTCCAATTCCCTTGTTAATGACTCTTATGAGTCGGTTCTGTTTATTGAATCAAACACATGTGACAGTGCAGGTAGTGATTGGAGAAATTAAGCTTTTTGAAACCTTAAATCATTTGCTTTGCAAAATGTTTTGATGCTGTCAAAACTCCACAGGCTGGTGGCACCTGCTGGTTAAAACCATGTTGATGCAATGAAAATAACCCTAAATGCATATGACACTTTTAAGAAATCTATAAAATATCTATTAGATTTAACCTATAAATAATTAAAGACTATTATTTGTTAATGTGTAATGCTGATCTTTGGTTCATAGTGTCAGACCATATTTCAAAATGTTTTGAAACCAAGGCTTGAAATGAACATAGATTGTTTTTGAAAACATGAGAGTTTATAAAATGTAATTTTTTGTATAAAAAAACAAAAAACAAACAAAAAAAAACATTAACTTTATGATGTCATATATAAAGGTAATTATTTTTCGAGTGCAAACTCGATCATTTTGTGTTCTTGTTTTATGTTTTTGGTATATTTTGCATAAGAACACAAAATATTCATGACACTATTTTATTTTGTCTAGATAGTCTATGCAATAAAATAAGTTGTTTTAAGTCAGTCACATGTAAAATAAAACAGATTATAAGTGTAAAAATCTCATCATGTAACAGTACTATGAATTTCTTTATATGTGTAAATCGTTTTAAGGAGTTGCATGGTTTAATCCATTATGCAGATTTCACCTCAAAATTAGCACAGAAAATATGAAAACCTATGCAGATTCTATCTGAGACGTAGACATAGTTGCTGTAGCATCAACAGAATGGAAGTACAGGAGGCCGTAGCCTCTGCAGTGATTTGAGCCTGCGAGACATTCTCTTTGACTTTTGATTTATAAAAGAAGGGCAAATGCCACTGAAGCTCGGTAACACTATCCCTCTTGTCATAGTGACCTGTCAGTCAGCAGCGCTTTGAGTCTGAGAAGTCAGTGTCTCATCGAGGCAGAGACACAGAGTCACTGCAGTAACGTCCCACCGGGATCAAAAACACCGTCTCCTCAGAAGGAAGTTGGATTGACTCAATCTCAGCAATCAAAACACTGAGACGGGTAACAGGGTAATAGGAAACACTCTCCCACATGTCAAACAAGAAGTTGCTATAAGGTCTGTTATTATGATCCTATACTGTATCAGATAAATGTACCCCTTAATGGCACATGTAGACAAAACACTGATCGCTGTTCCTGTCAATCAGTCTGCTTTTCTTTTTAAGTGGTCCTAATTTCAGTTTTAGCAGTATTTCAAGTAAGTATTTGAAGTTATAATTTTTTTTTCGTTTAGTGATAGAAAAATGGCGACATCCCCCATAAATTCAGTATATGCAAGTATGAGACACTTGAATTAAGAGTATAATTTTTGTTGTTGTTGCAAAAATGCAACAGCGTGCTTTTGTGGTCAACTATTTTTTCCCCTTAAAATAAGGGAAAATATATATATATATTTTATTTTTGTGTTAACATAGACTACTGTTCAAAAGTGCAATTTTAAAAATGTTTTTAAAGAAGTCTCTTATGCTTTCAAAGGCTACATTTGTTTGATTAAAAATACAGTAAAAAATACGACTGTGAAATACCATTTAAATTTTAAAATGTAATTTACTGCAATTTTCAGTGTGAATGAAATATTCAGATTTTTCGCCCATCAAACATTTCTTGTTCTTTTCAGTGTTTTAATTGTTATACTTTTTGTGGATGTTTCTTCTTTTTCAATATTTTTTGATAAATAGAAACTTTAAAAGAACAGCTGACCCCAAACATTTAAATGACATAAGAAAATAGCCATGTTTCTTTTAAAAACCGAATGAATTCAGACAAAATAAATAATGTCTGTTTCTTATCATAAATAGTATACCCAAAAAATAAACCTACCAAGTAGTATCATAGCTTAACTATTCTTTCTCAATCTTTTAAACTGTCAGACAATGCTCTCACCTTCAGTGTCCTGTTATGTCTCTGAAGCTCCCGGCAGAGCATCTCCAGCTTGCTGCGGGCCAGGATGGCACGACTGTGCTCGAACTGAAGCTGATCTCTCTGCTTGACCAGAAGACCCTGTCTCTGCTGAAGCTGCTCCAGCTGTTTCTTCTCAGTCCTGTGTTCCTCCACCTGCCCCATGTGCACAAAACACACACAGGTGTGATCCATGCATCATCTGATACGCCACTTTAACACCTCTGGCTGGTCTAAAGCTGCTTTCGATAATGTCTGTCTGTGGATTTTGGAATGACAGACTTTTCCAGTTTTCCTTAGATTGTATATTTCTGAGAACAAGATCTCTGTTTGTGTCTGATTGTCGTAGTCTTCTGTCATATGCCCTTCTCTACATGCGCCTGTCGTTATCTCTGTGCTTGAAATTGAAGAAAGTGTTGTGGCTTTCTTGTGTGGCATATGGCCTTGTGTTCAAACTAGCTTATTCAGCCCAGGGCGACGAATATTTAGGTCATCGCAGTATCAGTGAAACCACTCTTAACATCACACCAGGCATGCTTTTATTTTCTCTCCGTGTCAATCTGGTTTATGTTCTATTTGTTTCCTCTTAACTGTCCTCCATGCATTGTTGTTGCCGGCGGTGAAAAGTGTTCAGAGAGCTGCATTCTCTCATGGGTCTGGATACTCACCAGCTCAGTGTATTTCTTCAACACCATTTCCACTTTCTCTTCTGGTGAGCCGAGCTTGTTCAGGCTTTTCAATAAGGATGCGGCCTCTTTACCTATGAGACAAGCATTTTCCGTTCAGATCAGAGAATGAGAAGATAAAGAAGATGAGCAGAAGCCCACAAGGGAAAGTTCTGCACGCCAACTTCAAAATAAATCAACGGGAGAAGTGGGGGAATCACAGCGTGATAGCGTTTACTATGATAAAATGGTTGAGAGAAGCAAACAAGGCACAAGGCATATACTCAGCCTGAAGGGGATAGTTCATCCAGAAATGAATCTCTGTCATTATTTATTCACCCTCTTGTCATTCAAAACCTTACGGTTGTCTTTTTAAAAAATCTCTTAAAGAGCACTGTCAAAGTGGTTGGTTACATTTTTGTGCTGTCTTCAGAAGTCTTAAGAGAGCTTTATGTCAGGAACAAACTGAAAGTTTTATTCACTGATTGTTGAATGAGTTCACAAAACCAGAATGATTTCTTCACAAATCAGACTGGTCCAGTTTTTCAGTTCAGATCATAGACTCATCGAGTAATTTATCACCGATTTATCTGTGACTATTCTTACACAAAGCTATTTATATGACCTGAGATTGTGCATGAGTCATATGGACCACTTTTATGATATTTTATGGGACTTTTTTTTTTTACATGTATGTGTGCTTTTTGAATCTTAAAAGCTCCAACAGCTGTTCATTGTAATAACATTAGAATTCGTGACCAGTACATTATTCATATTTTATCTTTCTGCGTTCCACAGAGGAAAGTCATACAGGTTTGCAACAACATGAGCAAGTAAATGATGACAGAATTTTCATTCCTGTGTAAAATTTCCCTTTAAGCCTAGATTGTGTAAGAAAACTTAAGTCAAGCATAATAGCTGTCTGCATTTGGTGATGATAAAGTGTGCTTCAGTACTGACGTGAGCATTCTTTCCTTGAGAAGGGAAATTTTCCAAACAGTTGATTACCACACATTTGTAGCACTCGACCGTCCTGCTGATAGAAAAACCCAATCGCTGTTTATGACTCTCCATCTGTGTGATTGAGAGCTGCTACATACGGCAGTATTTTTCAAACATAAAACAGCAATCAGTTTTCTAACTGAAATCTCTGCTCTGTGGGTCATTTAATTAAATGGATGTCATTTGTGTCACTCAAATCATATATTACTGTTTAAATGTTTGGGTTAAGGAAGGTTTTTTTTTGTTCAAGAGAAATCAATACTATTGTTTATTTATAGAATGCTTTAAACTCAAATCAGATATGACAGTGAAGACTATGCTACAACAAAATCTGTTTCAAATTATTAATGCTTTCCTTTTAAACTTTGCATTTATTGGCCATTCTCAGGTCCGTTTTATGATGCTCAGCAAAATAAAAATGATCTTTGTGAGGTTTAGTCTTTTAGTTTGTCAAGACATTTACAATGTTTATCAAATGAACAGAAAAAGGGCCAATTGCTCACCCAGGCCCTTGAGGATTTTCTTATCAGCTATCTGCTCCTTCTCTGGAGTGGCACCAGCTTCTTGTGAGTCGGCCTCTTTATCAGCCTTTGCCTCCTCTTCCTTTCTCTCCTCAGACTCCAGGATGGAGATCTGCTCCTGCATCAGGCTGGATGCTGCTCCATACGTGTTGATTATATCCTCTAGCTGCCTGCTGAAGTCCTCCGTGGGGTCCACTGGCTGCTCCTCTGGGCTATTGACTTGTTCATTGGTGTTCTCAGAGGTCTGGTCACTGCCCTCCATCATCTGCTGCAATAATCATGTTAAATATATCATAAAAGCGCTTCAGAAGAAAGCAGATTGATTAGCAGAGGTAGAACAGCCAATTCCTTGATTACACTCTTGGCTTGACGCTGAAATGAGACTGTTGAAATTAATGAGAAGTGATTATGCATTACTTGTAGAGAGGTTTGATACGTTCTGAAATCACTAGCCACTAAACTGAAGATGAATGGCTTTTGGCCAGTTTGTGGTATGTTTGCATAAATAGAGGGAATTTATGTTTGAAATGCATGAGGTTGTTTGAAATGTAAATTCAAATTTGGGGAACTGATTAATGGATTTGCCTCAGGCAGAAACAATATTGATAATAACGAAGTGACCTTGAAAAAGAAATATTTGCAGAAACTTAAAACTGGAAATTGGAATGTGAAGTGGTTTGTCTACATATACAGTAACAATGACCAAATTTAATTAGTTCTATCTATTTGTTTATCTTATTTCCATTTTCAAATTATTTAGTTTGTGTACTGATACTGTTGTGTAGTGATATTTTATTAATAATTATATATGTATGTTTATATTTAGGTCATATATTTTTGAAAGTGTCATGAAAGCTGCATTTATTTGTTCAAAAATTAAATTAAATATTGTGTAATATTGTTAAAATTTACTATATATATATATATATATATATATATATATATATATATATATATATATATATATATATATATATATATATATACATATATATATATATATATATATATATATATATATATATATATATATATATATATATATATTTACAAATGTAATTTATTCCTGTGATAGCAAGCTGAAATTCTGATAACCATTACTCCAGTCTTCAGTGTCACATGATCCTTCAGAAATTGCTCTAAGATGCTTATTTTATGCTCATGAAACATTTTGATTTTATTTTATAGATCCACATCTGGATACAGAAAATGTAACAATTTAATGTAAATACTTTAAAACTTTAATTACTTTAATACCTAATGATCTGGTTAATGGTAGTTAGATCAATTCTTAAACATTTTCAATGCAAATTGTTGAAAAAGAGTAACATCTGATCTCTAAGTTGCCTCCACGTCTGGTGGTCATCTGAAGAGAAGCAACGAGTTGCTAGTGACACACGAGGCTAGAGAGGAGGGGGTGCGGAGAAAATAGCACAAATCACAGTGGCAGAGTATCACTGAGCCTCTAAATCTGATGTGTCACAGATAGCGCCGGGTCTGAAGCCCTTCAGCTCTACACAGCTGATTTCATGTGGAATGAACTCTGAGATTTCAGAGGTGGTTTATGTCCCAGCTCTGTTGCTTATCAGGTTAAAATGATAGCCCCCATTCCAACCCCATGTGCATGTATCCAGCCCTCCTCCTCTCACCATCACCCCTCCTCCTTCACCAACATGGCACCTGTTGTGAAGCCACATACTATTTTTGGACCCTCTAAATATGGGCAGGCTATTTCTTAGTCTAACCACGTACACTCTGATGTCAATCGTGGCAGTTTCACGCAAAGTGGAAAAAATGACTATTCTAAACATCAGTTTACATCTGAACAACAGACTTAGAGTGAAGCACAAACTTTAGGACAAATGATGAAATTTGCTACAAATTTGAATTTAAACAACAGAATTATTGCCCTGGAATTAGCTTTTTCTTCATATTACTTGATCAAAATAATGAAACCACACTACAATGACTTGAACCAACTCTAATGCTTCTCAAGATCAACATCAACTAAAAAGTTAAATAAAGTAGTACAGCTTAAGACTTACCTACACGTGTCTGTTCAGATTTGAATAGAAAAGGAGGACAATGAAGCAGTCAGTCCACAGTTTTATCAGAGTGAAAAAGAGTAGTGAGGAGGGTCCAAAAGGACTCAAGACAACAGCTGACAGCACGAGCCCCTCAAAATAACCTCCAGTGGAACACCAATGGAAGCGTTGTGCAAACACTCTGAGTGAATCGGCCTTTCAAGATCTTTCTGCTCAGGCTTTTCAGGAAGACAGCTGAGGAGCTCATATTTTAGAATCCTTTGAATGGCAGTTGGTTAGAAGTAATAACAAAATCTTGATAGGCTTTTACCCCTATAAAGCCTCAGATATTAAATGATAGCTCCATTATTTTTAGTGGAACAGTTTGTTGAACCTTTAGACAAAATCTAAAAGAAATCTTAATATGGTGTACGTATATGTTTTTTGTTAAGTATGATATAGTGAGAATATGAGGGAAGACGAATCTCTAGATTTAGAAACATAGAAATAAACGGTCCTCAAAAGTGTCATTTACATTTCATTAAATTTTAACATGATTTTTTTCATGAAGGTATGTAATAGATTGTATACAACGTTTAGTATTTGCATACTAAATATGATACACTTGGCTTTATAGGGTTAACATGCAAATCTGGGTGGCTCTCTGAGTTATTGACTTGTGTACTGAATGCCTGAGGACCAATTTCTTGTAACAATCTGCTTAGTATTGGGTTTTCACAGCTCCTATTAGCATTTATTATCACATTTGTCCACCATAATTCCAGTCAATTGCACTCTAATCACTTCAAATCATGCAAATGGAGAATTGTGAAGTGATTAGCATCTCCAGTGCAACTCACTCCATAACAGCGTCTTTGTCTGCACATTTCTAAATATTGAAAAAATATTTGGCATGCAACTGCGAAACGCGGCCCCAACCCCATTCATCAAACAATATCATGGAGTCTTAAATGTCTGACCTAATGCGGTTTTACAAACTGATATTAGCAAATTTGGACATCGGAATCATGACTTTGCTATTTGCAATAGCTCTTACTAAAAGCACAAATGAGTCTAAAGTGTTTCAGGGTCATGCTGAGGATTTGTAAAGAGTGGTGGGCGATAGTCTTAACCGGGTTAGTCTCTCTCTGATAATCCTCACCCTCTTTAGCTTTTATTAGGGAATCTTTTTAATGATTCTGACACTGGCTCCAGGCTTAATTATTTCTCTCAGCCCCTGCATCTCAATTAATGGTTGTAACGTCCTTGTTCTTTGAGAGTCTCTTGCATGGGTGTTTTGATAAACTTCTCTTTAACCTTGAGTCATGTTTCGCAGCAACTGTCAGCATGTTACAAGGACTTGAGCAATGCTTCTGGCCTTTTAAGTTTTCAGGTTATAGGCACAGAAGAACTGGTAAGAATGAGTGATACTTCTCCAGACTGCTCATTTCATGTTTTCCATGAAATAGGACTCTTTTGACAAAGTCACAACAGAATCTTTTTATGTTTTTTTTTTTTTATTTGATTTCTTTTTGGCTTGAGAGCCCTCCTAAATGAGCTGCTGACTCATGCAGTCAATTTAAGTCAGATCTGTCCACGTCTCCTCCTGCCTCGCTCTCTTTTCTCTCCAGGTGCTGTCAAAAACACTCTGATCCTTGGACTGTGTTGCAGAGACAGGGATATCCATATATCCCGTAAATAATTGGAAAAAAGTGCAACAACAGTTTTTCAGTTGAAAGAACATAATTTAAGTTTTGATGCTTTATTCAATATGCTTTTATCTGTGTTGATAAAAAAGATAAACCCTTTGACAGTTTTACTATCTTAAATTCCTTAAAACAGCTATTACATCAAATAATATTAATTATATGCATTAATTTGCATTTGTTTTATGTAATAAACTGTAGAAAATAAAAACATAAATTTTTCCTGTACATTTTTTAGGAAAACAAGACAAAAACACTCACTGATACACATGGTAGTAATACTACTGATTTAAGTTCATTTTAACCTGTGTATTATTTTTTAACATATCACAAAATTAGATAACATATAAGTTAAACATCAAATATCTCATCATAAAAATGCAAATGAATCAGGTCAGTGAATAAGCATTTCAAGGAATCCCATATGAACAATGGAAGTGAAATACAGATCTCTCTGAGGAATGTGAATATTGTATTTTTTAGCTTGTGTTTTATTCACAGGCCAGAGATGGAGCAGCATGTGATGGAAAGATGTGTCACACATGCATGTAGCATGAGCTAACAGAGAGGATTTCTCCTCACGCTCTCAAGAAGACACAATCCAGCAGCTCTCCTGACATTAGATGTCACTGACTTGTTTGTAGGTTACAGTATCTCCTTGCAATGCAGGCTAGAGGAGGTGTCTGGATTCACAGTAATAGAAGCTGGAAAGCACCGGGGACTAAGAGCTGACTGTTAGGGATGAGCACAACCAACATTCCCACAGTGAAGGCAATTACAACAGCCAACATCCCTCTGTGATGACTTTAACACAATTTGCACCCAGTCTTCTTTGAAGAATGCGGTAATGTACAAACAACAAATCTTGAAATTTTATTACTTATGAACTAAAGTTTAATAACTCATGGGTACTAGTTTCAGTTATGTTTCATTTAAGTCTTATAGTAGTTCGTTTTGACGCTTGAATTAGCATTTCAAGTGCGTTTAGCTACAGCCAGGGGCGGACTGGGGCTAAAAAGTGTCCCAGAGCGGCCCACCACACCATAAACCCACCAGCTCATTAGAGCTATTTTTAACACCACTTACTAACATACAAATATAACACAATACAGAAATAAAAATAATTAACAAATATTATTGTTATTAACATTAGTGAATGGCTGTTATACTTTAAATTATAATTTGTCTTTATATGGCAAATTGTAATTAATATTTTTACATCTCTTTTACACATACAGTTTAATATCACTAAAGTTATATGCCTAATATCAGTCCATATAACATTGCTCTGCTCTACTCTAGAAGACTTGAAATGTAGTGCAGAATATGGACTATTTTATTGTGTATTTTAATTGCTTGACAAGCATCTTTTATGATGAAAACTTTTATGATGATGAACAATATTGTAAACAGCAATAGCCTATGTGAAATATATAAATTTAGGATAGCTGTTTTTCTATGGAAATGTATAGTAAAAAAATATTTATTTATGTGATCACTGCTGAATTTTTAACATTCTTCAGTGTCACATGATCCTTTAGAAATGATTATGCTGATTTTCTGCCTATAACATTTATAAATTATTATCAATGTTAAAAACAGTTGTGCTGTCTCATATTTTTTTTGTGGAAAAAGTCATACATCACCAAGTCAGGAGTAAGAATAATAAAATAATAACAACAAAATAATAATAATACTTTTATTCAACAAGGTTGCATGAAATTGATTTAAGGCACAGTAAAATTCAGCTTTGATCACAGAAATAAATTACATTTAAATATTAAAGTTGGCTATTTATTAATAGACTAAATGTAATATTCACAGCACTTGAAAGCGAAAGTCTTCGTATTTACAATGTTCTAGTTAGAGAATGGGTATGAAGACAATTAGCCTATTTTCTTATAGGGTTTTTTTTATTTTATTTTTTTACATTTTCTTAGACACGTAAAAATATAACGATATACAAACATTCACTGTTAACTTATGTAGCTGTGCTGAAAATAAATGTAGGCCTAAATGGCATGAAAATCTGCGCAATTCAAAAAGGCCAGAATAGTTTGCATCCCTGGAATGAATGTTTGTCACTTCAGCTCATCAACAGCACCAGCACTGGGATCCTTTTATAGTTACTCCAATAGGTGGCGACAAAAGACCGTTTTATAAGTGATTCATTTTAAATCCTTCATTCACCGATTCGTTCAAAGGCGCTGATTCATTCTGGAACGCAACTGCAATTCAACCATGTCTTCTTTTTTTGGATAGGCCTATTTTCATTAAATGTGCGAAGGATACAAAGTAGTATTGTGGAACTGGTGAATGTTGTGTCTAAAATATAAGTGACTCAACTTTAATTGATTCTTTATTGAACTGCTGTGTGAGAAAACAAATTAGTTGTGATAGCGTCGATTCATTCAAAAACGAAACAAAGGTCTTTGTGAACGAGAATTAAAAATTCAACAGTTGTTGACGTGAGATCATCTTGGGCGAATTTTAATGGCAATGTTTGAGTTCTTAATAAATTCTCTAACGCTGGTTTGATCGCAGACTTTAAGCACAATGTGTGACAATTGTGAGTTCTCAACACTAGATGGCGACAGATGAGAGATGAATGGGGTTACGCTTGTCTCAATTTGCTCTCCATTTAATTTGCTGGACAGGGAAAATAAATAGATAAATAAAAAGAGACCTCATTTGTTATTTATCTTTCATTTGATGTCGACAGGTTCTTTTATACCGCTGCCCTTTTTACTTCTTTTCTTGATCATCTCACATATAAAATCTATTCCTATTAATTTGCTGGCTCACAAGTAGCCAACTATTTATTTCCTTTAGGAAAAGGAAATTGGAAAAATAATTACTCTTCAACATGAGTGCTTATCTAAGCAAGAAGAAAGGAACATTTACACTTCATAGGAAGACGTCAACAGCAGCAATGACTATGAAGCCTTATTAAATAAATAAAAAAAACCTCTTTTGCCCCTAAAGTGGCATGATCACAGACTGACTCATAGCCGTGTCATGTAAATGGATATATTGATAGGGCCCATGTAAGTGTCCAAAGCTTTTTCATGCATTGCAGTAACGGCAGTGCATTAAGCTGTAAAAACACGATGCTTTGAAATTCACCTCTGAGCAGCAGAGCAGAACCTCCACTGACAGCCTGTTATAATGACTCTCACTTAGTATATTAAACAATGTCACAATCCAAATCAGTGTCATAGCGTTTGCCTGTTGACAGAATGTTCTACACAGTGGTTCAGTGTCATGACTGTGTTAGGAGGATGATTGATATAGGCTAACAAAAGAAATACATAAGTGATCATTTAACACTGGAAATAATATTTAGGAACATGATCAAGAACAAAAGGTCAAAATTTTGACAGGATACTAACATGGTCTAGTTAGCCTCTGCGGGTAGATTTTTTTTTACTAAAAAGCATCTGTTCACATTAATGGCCATTTAAAAACACAAGTATATCTCAATGAAACTTTTTAAATGGCAGAATGTTTATACTATGGTTCAAAAGTTTAGGGTCAGTAAAATCTATTTTAAAAGTTTTTGAAAGAATTCTCTCATTGCTACCAAGTCAGTAAAACTGTAATATTGTGAAATATTATTATGATTTAAAATAACTGTTTAAATATAATTTAACATATATTATATTCATGTGATGGCAAGGTCTTCAGTGTCACATGATCATTCCGAAATCATTCTAAAACATTAATTTAGTGCTCCAGAATCATCTGTCAAGCAGTTTTTTTAATATAATATAATTCAATATACATTCTGCTGCAGCCTTTCACAGTTCAAGATAGTCATTAGAGATGGGTTTGGGACTATGTGTGTTGTCAGATGACATTTACAGCTTTGGTGATTGGCTCAGGAGGTTCAGTGGTGTGCAAGTATCTCCTTGAGCAAGGCAGCTGTAGTACTATAGTTTTACTCTCTTTAAAGGTTAAGTGTCTCTATGAGTGTGAAAGATGTTTGTAATCGTTTAAATTCATATGCTACAGATCATTGATTACGTAAATGTAATCATTCCATAAATTTGTGAGCCGGTTATATCTGACACAGTCAAATTATTTCCCAAAAATTTATTTCTTATTGAAGACAGAAATTCGCTGGGACATGTGGCATTGCACTTCCATTCCTCCTTTTTCAATAGCGATGCCTATGTGTTTCCATAATTACCATTCTTACTCTTCTCTGCCCTGCTCTGTAAATGTAATTTCCCTTGTCGCAAATAAGATGGTTTTAACTGTACTCCAACTCCACGAGTCTCTCTCTCTCTCTCTCTCTCTCTCTCTCTTTTTTTTTTTTTTTGCTTAATTCTGAATAAAGAGGCATAATTTGAACCTCTGCCAAAAATTTGAAGGACAGCAGACCTTGAAGAAGAACGTGTGCCTGCATATTCTCTGCTAAATTCATCGGGGAGTCTTTTGACATTTCCTTGTTATTAGTCTCAATTATTGATATAAGCTGTGTTTAAAATTCTTTTCAAATTAACTTGCTGTAATGGATACATAATGGTGCTCTGAATAATTGCCTTTGCAAGAACTAATGAAAGAAGGAACTTGAGAACTTAGCCATCAAGCAAACACAGTTTGACTCCACAGGCTCTTTACCTGAAGGTCTGCTCCACATTTAGCAGGGGAGCAAGAGGTTGTTGATATCCTGTTGGCTTCTGCTATTAAAAATGGCATTACGGGAACATCCATTATAAGTCAATATCACCGCAGGGAAGCACTGAAATTAGAATTAGAGTGGCATCATTTGAACAAAATGTTTATTCAATAAGGGACTTAAGATAATGTAAGAGTATATCAAAAGTGGTTTGTTTTTTCTAGTACTTAATATTATGATGTTTTTAATTTGTATTTTTAAATGCTGATGCACTTTTAATGAAAGCAACATACTTGATCTTAAAGGGATAGTTCACCCCCCCCCCCCTCCCAAACACACAAAAAAATGAATTAAATAATAATTCTGTGATCATTAACTCATCCTCATCTCATTCCAAACCCATAAATGGATTAGATTTTTAAGCCTTTATGACCCTTTTGGATCTTCTAAGTTTTGGTTACCTGGATTTTCTAGGGACAGAAACCTCTCGGGTTTCATTCAAAATATCTTAAATATCTAAATGAAGTTTTTTAAGTTTGAAATGACAGAGTGAGTAACGAATTTGGCCATTTTTGGGTGATTTTTATACAAAAATGTAGACCTTTTAGACATGACTAAAATACTTAGACACTTATTTCATCAGCACTTAATATTCCTGATGCACACTGAAATGTATCATCATTTGCATAATCATATTACATTACATATAACTGTGGAAGAACGTTTGAGATCATTGTTAAATACGGTTCTGGATGAGGATGAGCTCTCATTTCCCACTTCGGTATATCTTGAATTCCAAATTATGCTAATGCTCAGTCTATCAGCCCTTGATGGTTTTCAGACTGTGTTTGGCACTAGTAAGCTGACAATTCCTAGAAGCTTCAATTTCACTGCAGGACAAACTCTGCTGAATGCTACCTATTTGCATGATAATTATTCATGCAGTGAAACTGGACGCTTTACCCAGCACTTGCTCTTGCATTTTAATACACATCTACAGTGAGCTTTTTCAAATGTGCATATTTTCTACCAGAACAAGACATGGACAGAAATTGCCCAGAGTGACTTAATTTAAAGAGAGGGCTATAAAAAGACATTATTTGCTAAATACATGCTTGATATTTGTTCACTTTCACTTAAATGTTAAGAATTAAAATTAAAAACATGCTTAAACCAATTTGCTTGACAAAGTGTTGGTTAAAAAGAAACTCGCTGCATATACAGATCTATGATGTTACAACAAAAGCATTGCATTATGTTGATTAGAACAGAACTTTAATTGTAAAACTGACATGAATAGAACATCATAATTCAAATTTGGAATCATAAATGATGCTGACAACCAAAAGAACAGGGCATTGACTTCAGTAATGAGCCTCTGCTGCTTTATTCATGTTTGCAAATTAAAATATAATAAATTAACATTTTTTTTCTAAAAATATACAAAAATACTGTAAAACTTTCCTAGAAAGCCTCAACACAGTAGTATTGCCATGTACCGCATACTATAATAAGCACAGTGGTCTATCTATTTTTGAAAACCAATGAAGATGAAACTCTTCTGTGTTGGGATATTTCCACATTCCCTTCCTGTACAACATTCCAGACTATGACATTCAGGATCGGAAGGTCAGGTCTTTTTCTGGACTTTCCGATACACTGTACTCAATTAAGCATATAGAGCAGCTGGCAAATGCACACTCCCGCTCACATTCATATCACTTCCGTATATGTTTTAGGCTCTGATATACACACAAGCATCATGGAGGCAACATGGGCCTGAGTAGATGTAGAAAGTGTGGGGAGAAGAACAACTTGAAGCATCTGCTCACAGTTTAGTGAATCTTTGAGCAGCACAGGAATCTGGTAAATATGGCCACTAAAGTTTATAGTACATTGCTGATTGAGACAATTACACACTATTATCTACAATCATGTCACATAACCACCAACATTATTTAGAATATGCATTCACTGACATCTGATATCACTGGAGGTCTCATGTTAAAAGTGTCTGAAGGAACAAAACATGATTTTTTTTTTTTTTTTTTTTGTATTTTGTCTGCTACATTAATACTGAACAGATATGAACAGAGTTTTCGGGGATTTCTTTGCATTTCTCACTCTCCAGCCCCTATGTATGTGATGCATAGCATGACTGCTAGGTGTCCAAACCATCCTCATGCAAAACAAATCCATTTCTGTTACATAATGGCATTAACCAGCTGATGATAGTTTACCCATGAACAGTACTTCCATGGCTGTTTAGTGGGTTCATCATTCGGGTTTCAGGGTTCCCACACTTTCTAACTAATGAATTTGAATGATTTCCCCTTTTTCCAGTCATCATTGATCTGAAGGGTTTAAAAAATTATAAAGATTGCATTAATTTTTTTTTTACGTCAATGGAATCAAACAAATAAAATATTGATACTGACTAAACAAATTTCCATGAACTTTTACAAATTTAATGAATCCCCATGACTTTTTCAGGCCTGGAAATCAAACTTTTGAAACTCCTTGATGTATCCAGGACTGTGGGAACCCTGTGGTTTATGGATCTAGGAAAACACACCAGTAATATCAGTCTCTCAAAAAAAAGGACAAAGCAAAAAAAAGGAACAAAAACAGAAAAGGTGAGATTAACAGCTCACTCGGCTGGGCTGTTGCTTACAAACGAAGTCTGTCATGAAATCAAACTCATTCTGCCCCAGCCAGAGCTCTGGCAACTCCTTTATTCGGTCCAAACCCATTTCTATCACCAGTGACATCAAGACCTCCTCGTCAATAAAATCCGTGTCGATAACGTTGGGGGGCAGCATTGCTGCAGGCATGTGGTGGCCAGGCAGAGGAACCCCAGACGTGTTCTGCTTGGCGTTACTGTCTCGGAACTGCTGTCCTGTCCCGTTTAACTGGTGGCTGGCGGGGTGCAGTTCGTGCATGTAATAGTGATGATGGGAAGGATGCGTGTGGTGACCGTAGTAAGGCGTGTTGAGCTTCTGCAACTGCATACTGGCAGCCAGCTGCTGCCCTTGTCCGACAAACTGGGAGTTAAAGCGGGCAGGCAAGTTGCCATTGGGGATTCCTCCGTTTATATTATTCCCAGAGGCCATGGAATGTCGGATCCCGTGGTTTGCGTTTACATTCCCTCCCGCGTAATGCATGTGATCTCCCATGATAACGTTATAATGCTGCTGCTGCTGCTGGGGAAGCGCGTTGGGAAACTGTCCCATTCCCATCCTGCGAGCGGAGTGCTGATGCCCATTCACAGCATCTGGGAAACGTCCATGGTTCATTGCCATCATGCGGTCCACCATTCCACTAGAAAATAGTTTTCAAAAGTTAATACGGCGATTTGCTTAAACATATAGTGTCAATAGATCGTTAGAGGGCACTAGGATTTAGTTTAGGAACAATTTAACATTGAAACGAAGCTTGTTTGCAATATGCACGATTAAACACACACGGGTCTAACTGTCATGAGCATTCATAAGCAGGCTAAACTTTGTAACCTTTACCTCTCTGCTTGAATCTGCTGAGTGCGTTGCACAGCAGTCGGCAACAGCAAAAAGTAACTGACAATCCCAGAGATGAAAGAGTTTACAATCCCTCCTAATCCAAGTCAATAAAAGCGTATGCCCTCCAAATACAGACCGTATTCAGCGCCAGCCTCCGCATCAAAAACATTACGAAAAAAACTGCTGCATGCTTCTCGGTCAGCACTCATATACAATCAAGCCAGGGGCGGAGCAAAGCCAACCTTCAATCTGACTACATTCACGGCTGTGGCAAGCCGATTTATCATGTAGGCTATTTCTCTTAAATTACAGGGGTCATATGATGCTGCTAAAAATAACATTATTTGGTGTATTTGGTGTAATGAAATGTGCTTATGCAGTTTAACACATTATTTTCTACATACTGTACATAATTGTTTCTCTTCTATGCCCCGACTTCTGAAATGTGTCAATTTTTACAAGCTTTATCGGTCTGAAAAGCAAGGTGTGCTCTGACTGGTCAGCTATCCAGTGCATTGTGATTTGACGAATTCCTCAAGCGTGTGACGGAAATGTTACGCCCCTTAACATATTGTGATGCCCTGTCTGGCCGGAGCGACGAGACATAAACATAAAACCAATTATAAACGTTATATAAAAATGATTTATAGTCATGTCCTTCTTTTGGAAGGCCAAAGTAGTTTCGGTTTCTTAATGAAATGGGCCTAGAGTGAGCAGAGGCTGGCTAGAGTGAGCAGCGGTGGGCGGGCTTGAGAATTGCGTGGCTGGCAGATTCTATGAAGGAGCATCCATTGGGCTTGCAGCAACCACATGTGATTACCCCAGGCTGGACTCTGCTTCGTCCACAGTGAAAGCCGATCCGGCGATCCACAGTGGAAAGTTGATGTATTTCCTCAGTGACCAGCATTGAAGCATCTCCAGGCATGACAAAGCAGATATCATCCTCTTTTGCAAGGCCAAAAAAAGTAGTTGTGCTTTCACAGTGAAACACATAGTGTCCATACGACATGGTGGTAGTGGCAACAACAATACTACAATGAGAATAAAAGCTAAACTCAGTTTAGCTAAGCTAAACTTTCTTTGCATGAACATCTGGGCATTAAAAAATGTGTTTGGGTGTGTTAGAATGAGCCATTTTAAGGGGGTGTGGACGAGTCTTAACTTTTTTAAAGAATATCTCTTTGGATATGAGACTTTAGTCTTTGCAACTTTACAGATCTTTATGCACCAAGAGCTTGTAACACTCCAAAGAGAAAGTAAAAATTATTAGTATTAACTAAAAGTCTTAACTACTTTCAGGAAAGCAGGTTTATAGTTGTCCCTTCAGGGTTAAATTTTATGTTTTGTACTGAACCTGTCTCATATCAGACAGGTATTGATAGGTATCCAGTATTCCTACACCTTAAAAAAAAAAATTCACATGATTTTATGTTTTACAAGATGTAAATTATGTTTATGATTATGTTTACAATCCTTTTTAAATTTCAACTTTAAAAATTCAGTGTGTTACTTGCTGTTTCTTTGTAATTGTTTGCGACCACGTTTTCTATACTATTATTTCTTATTCAGTGTAGCAGCAATTGAATGCTGTATATTATGCATGCCAGGCATGCGATGTCACTTAGAAGAGAAACACTACAGCCTATTGAATATCACAAATTCAAATTTTTGAAGTTTACACTTAGACGATAATGGTATCAGTTTTGAAAACTTGCACTTTCATGCAGCCAAATCGATTTTGTTGTGTAAATGAATGATCACAACACATAAACAGTTTTTAGTTGAAAATTGTGTTGTGTAAACACCCCCAAATTTGAAAAAAATCTACTGTAAGTAGTGAGATAAAAAGTATAGGCCCAGTGAAAAGTATCAAGCTTTCTAATTATTTATCTAATCAATAAGTAGTAGAAACTAGAATAAATTTTAATGTAACAAAACTAAATTCAATAGATACTAATCAGTACTGAAATTAGTAGTAGTATCTATTAAATAAGTAGCTTACTAGTAGACCTTTCTAGTAAAAAAAGTTATACATACTATTACTTACACTGAAATAAATTTGGTAAACAAAAGCAAGTAAACAGTAAAAAAAAAAAAAAAAAGAACCATGCATAACAGTAAAAGAAATGCAAGTAACACACTGAATGAACATGAAACTCTGAAGAAAATCTTAACTAGTGTTTTATTGTAAAACATACTTCAACAATCTTTGTTTTATTTACAATATTTTACAGTGTACTAGTAATTAAAATATGAACTAGTAAATAGCACTGGCTACCAGTTTCAGCTTGCATCAAGTTCAAGACTTTGATGCTAGCATATAGAACAGCCCAGGACCCCTCTATTTCCGCTATAGTGAGCAACGCCTCATGATACCATCACAGGGAGGCTCAAATCACTTTCCAGAACATTCTAGTTCACCATTCTTGGCTTGTGGAATGACCTTCACACCCCTGTCCAAAAAGATGAATCCCTGGCAATCTATTTTCTTTATTTATTTCTTCTCTTTCTAGCTTGTACTCATTTGAACAATGTGTAGAACTTGGTATTACAAGCTCTTCCTGTGTCTGTTTGCCTCTTTAAGAAGAATTGCTTAATGTATCCCCGAATTGTAAATCGATTTGGATAAAAGCATATGCAAAAAAAAAAAAAAGCCTAAATGTAAATGCAAATAGACATTACGTGGAATGGATAAATGTTGAAACGGCTTGCCGCAAAAGCCTGGCTCTGGGCTCGTGCAAAACGTGGAGCTGAAGCGCGCGACCAATCGCCTTCCGCGCGCATGGAGCAACACCGCTGCACACATTACCTCATTGCGGCTATTTCTGTTCACGGCAAGAGTGAGCAAAACATGGAATCACGTTTCACAGGTTTTTAAAGGCAGTGTGCGTGCTCGAACACCCATTAACACCATGCACTGATTGAGATAAACAGGGTTGGTGATACTTTACACTACATTGCCCGTGTCACATATTTTTCATGCACATGTAATTTATACCAACACTTAGCAATAATATGAGCTGTTCTGAGTTGCGATACAATACATTTAACAAATTACAAAGTTAAATAGTTGAGCATCATCCTAATGAGGTGACAGTAGAAGTTGAACGTCTCTAAAATAAAAATGTTTTTTTTTTTCTAAGTAAATAGTATGATTCCATTTGTGAGTGATAATTTGAAATGTTATCGTTATTATTTGTTCAAATAGTAACTTAAACACCGGTGAATGTGTCAGTTTTGTCCACAGTCAAATTTAAGTTCATAAAACAGAACAAGTAAAAAAAGAGCAGCAATTAAATCCCAGGAGTGGTGATAAGACGAGTCTGTGTGCACTGCAGCCAAACAGTCTTCACGTTCTGCACGTCCAAACCAATACGCCTGCTGAGAGACAGTTGACAGTGAGTTTGATCAAAACATGTGTAAATAAACCAGAACTTAGAAATATGTAAAATGTTATCATGTATAATCATCTGTAAGACGCATAGACTGCTTTTAAAACATTTCACCGAAAAAGTGAATAAATTGCACTTTTTGAGCTGTTTACTTATCCAAAATGGGAGGTATATTTTCTTATCACTATGAGTTTGTAAACTATTACTTGAGAAAATGACCTCTAAGAATCATCTCATTGTGAGTCTCAATAGATAGATACTGCCCTGATAGATGGAGGGGATAGGAGAATCAAAACATGTTCTGGAAGATAAACATTAAAAGAACTCCTGCTTTAAATTCAACTGCCTAGTAATAATGTCAAAATTAATTGCAATCAGAGCTTCATGCATTTTAAACATCTCAACTCTTAACACAAGTCATTCCAGTTCAATTATAATGTATATGTGTTCACAAGAAAGCAGCACCATTGGTTGATATGATCATTTGTTTAATGGGCCCATTAACACAGTCATTAATTAATCCTACTGTGGCCATCATTACTTGCATGCATGTTTGAGATGTTTTGTCTTAGCAAAGCATCCAGTGTGTGATGTGAGAACGTGACCATTGTGCTCTTGAGAAAGGCACATAACCTCATATTCCTCTAAAGAAGAGGTGCCCGAAGAACAAAAAGTAAATGTTATTATATATATCCAACTATATTATGTATCCGACTATATTATATCAATTTTTTTTTACATTTATTAATAATTCAACATATTATAATATATTTAAAATATAATATGTTTAATAATAATGCATTTGCTTCTAAATGTTTACATTATTTAAATATAATATTATTATTATTTTTTTTTAATGCAAAAATAAATTCCCTGCTCTATAGTCTTATTTCCATTATAGGATCTAAATGATACACTGTTTGAAGAGAGAACGTCAGAAGTATGATGCCCATGTTTAATGAAATATCTATATATAGACAAGCATAATCAAGAACAGATTAATGGACTACAGTTCATTAATGTCGAGACACTCTCCTAATCCTGTCAAACAAGAACAAGTTATCTGTATATTTAGAGTTTGTATGCATAAAAAGACCTGGTCCCATCCAAGTGTTCCTTCAGTTTTAGAGGCTGCTTAGACAATAGCATTCCAAAAGCCGTTTAATCCCAAAGTCATGCCTGAATCCGCCTCAGTAGGGAAACTAACTAATGAGCTTTACACTCTCTAAGCCTTATGTTCGAAACCTATTGCACATTTGTGTAACAAGAAGACACTCATTGATTTGGGAGCTTTTGTTTTGAAAGCAAATGCAACATGCTCTGTAAGTATTTTAGTAGACTTTTTTCTGTTTGGTTTATGGATCTAATTTAGTGCCTTAACCTTTGAAAAACAATAAACAAAATAAACACTGTCTTATATAAGACGTGGCATAAAAATGATATTCCTTAATCTCCCCTTTGTGCACTGTAACACACCAATAAAACCGTCATGGGCCATATGATTTTATTTTAGAAGACTTGGTTTATTATGTACAATAAATTATAGATAAATTGTTGCCTGTACTATTCTCCATCATGTTAAGATTTAATTTGAGGATCCTTATTCCATGTTAATAAAAATAAAATATCTAATGTCTAATGTCTTTTCCAACCTTCAGTGGAGAGCATCACATGAGACTAAATAATCTAAGGAGAGTTTTACTGCACAAATAAATTGGTATAGAGCCTCAAGTACTTTCTCACCCCAGAGCACCTAGTTGAACTGTTTGCACCTGGGTTATATGGTGCATTGCACTGTTACATGATACCAATTTACTCGAAGATCTGGAACTGTCAATAAAAATCTAGCCATGCTTCTGTGTGAATGATAATGGGAAGTTAAATAACAACTGAAAACTGAAAGCATAACAGCAGCACATGTAACACCCATGTGTTCCTTGTCTCAGGATCGCTCTGAATCACGTCTCTGTTGTTTTCACTTCACTGCACATGTGAACAGTCATGCATATCCAGTACAAGCATTTAGCATGTTGATTAGGTAAACTCACCCCCCACCCCCTCCACCTTTTCCAAACCTGTATGAGTTTCGTTCTTCTGTTGATCACAAAATAATATGTTTAGAAAAATGTTGGGATCTAAACAGTTGAGGAGCAACATTTCCTTCCATGTATTTTTTTTCCTATATGGAAGTCAATGATTCTCATCAACTGTTCTGATCCCAACATTTTTCTAAATATCTTCTTTTGTGTTCAACAGAAGAAAAAAACAGGTGTGGAAAAAGTGGGGTGTGAGTAAATCATTACAGAATTTCATTCTGAAAATGAACTACTCCTTAAAGTTTGTTGAGTTGCTTTTAACATCCAACCTAAAATCTTTAAACTGACTTTAATTTAGTTTTTAACCATAATAACCAGTCGGTTTACAAATTTTTTGCTGTCATTACATGAATTGAATTGGATATGAATTGAATATTCAATCCAAAAAAAAAAAGAAAGAGCTGCTTGCTCAGTGTACTAAATTAAACTTATGTAGTATTTTTTATAATGTTATTTTTGGATTAGCTCACTGCTGAATTAATTTAGATATATTCAACCCGGTTAAATGCATTAAGCCCATTTACATTTTATTTGTAAAATAGAAGTTTTCGTCATCCTTTTGGATTTGGACTACTTTAATAAATTTAGTTTGTGTTATCATATGCAGAAAAAAATGTAGAAATAGTGTCAACCTTCACTATAAACATGTTTTTTAGTTATGGAGAAAGTAAAAGCTTGTTTTATTTACCCAATTTCAGCAGTATTTGGCCAGTGAACTATACCAGACAACTCTCTGAACTGCTGTTTCCGTGTAGCAATGTTTTCATAAGACAGAGCACAATAGTAAAAGTACAGTAAAACCGTCTTCTGTTTACCCAAAGGGCAAAAGCTGGTTATATTTTATAGAATTGGCACAGGGCCAGCTATGGTGGAGCTAGCGTGCAATATTTACTATGTAATATTATGTAATACTTACCATGCGTGGGTCTGAATCAATCATGCACATTTGTTTTATGTTTATAACCTCGGAAATAAAGGCTAAATAAAATAAATATTTTAAATGTAACATCCAGCTAATGTTTTAAAATGACCACCTCTGGTAAACAGTTTAAAGATAGACAATAGGCTTAAAGCGAATAGAAACGGAGTCAGAACTAGCGATTCGATGTCTGTTTAAATGAATCAATCTTTTGTGTCGGTTCCTTCAACGAATCGGTCGAATGGTCCGAATCGCTGGTCTAAATTAAATGAACAGTTCAGTAACGCGCTGAGTCATTTCGTTCGGAACGTCTTTTCGCTGTGTGGATACTATAGTACACAGGGAACAAAAAGTGCTCTGCATAAGTTGGATATCCAACTACAGTTAATCGAACCAAACCTGCGTATTGTTATTTTCCTGTGATGTAGATCTTAAACACCCGCCAGTGAAACATGTGAACGACTCTGAAGGTAAACATCCAACACAAGTGGCAAAACAGTAACACTAACACAAAACGTACTATAACATTACCATAGCCTTTACTTGGTATCTTTGAAGGGCATTAAAGAAACTGTACTGTATGTAGTTTTGTGTATTTTTGTGACTTAGGAAGTAGAATTTACTGTTGTAATTGCAGAAGTTTGCTGCTGCACGTGAATTTGTTGCTGCGTATTTTAAGGTGAGCAACTTGAACTTGCATTTAATTTAATAAGTGGCAGGTAAATATTGCATGTGGAAATAAATCATAAATCTTACTTTGTGGGCACAGTAATTAATTTATAAATTCAAAATAATTATTTTTATTTTATTTGATTAAAAACATTTATAATATTGGCCGCTGTAATATTGTTTGATTTCCCTGTATTATACCCCCCTCCCCCTCTCCCCATTTTAAGATGTTTTGAGCCCTTCATGTTAGACTCTAGTTGTTAATTGACTATTTATGCCAGTGGCAAATAAGTGTGTTGTGGAATTGATGAATATAATTGTATAGATAGATTGGTTGCTTGTTATTCAGTAAGTAGTCTACAAATGAAAATATCAGTATTTAGCATAGCATTTTTAGCGGGGCTATTGAAAATAAGCACGATTTTTTGGGTCAGTCTGTTCTAGTGCACTAAGCATGTGTCAGCCTGCCTTTCTTCACGTAATGTCTGGCATTTCTTTTATGTTATGAAGCCTGTCTGTCTGTGGAATAGACATTGACCCATTTCTTCACTCTCCACTCACATTTTCTTTCTTTCTTTCTTTCTTTCTTTCTTTCTTTCTTTCTTTCTTTCTTTCTTTCTTTCTTTCTTTCAGATGTAGTGCATGTAAATCAAAGCCAACTGTGTAAGTACCAATTATGAGTCAAATATTTGCTTAAGAAAAAGCATTACTACATATTTGCATGCCTTAGATTCTAATGCATATCTTCACAAACTCTTTCTCAAACACAACAAAACATGTTTGCTAAGTTGTCAGCTTTAAAGTTGTTTCTCTTCACTTTTTGTCAGTTTACCTGAAAATAAGCCAATGTCACAGAATAGTAAATAGTAGAACTTATTTTTTTTGTGTGTGTGTGTGGGAAAAAAGCTAGTTAATTTCCATTAAATGTATTAATTTTTATTTAGACATTTGAGTAGATGGGTTTCAGATGTTAAGGATTAATTTTTCAAAAGCATATATGTTAAAACATAATTATAGTACAAATGTGACCACTGGTTCTTTTTAATAAACTGTTAAGCTATAAATAATGTTTGCATGTATTGAAGGTAGGACTGTTCATTTAAGATCCCCTTGTCTATGAGATTCTGGCATCACATTAGAGAGGGGACGCCATGCATTGCCTTCGCCATTGCTTGTGACACGTTTGTCAATATTCTCAAATGATTAATCTACAGTGTCATCCAAGTGTATTGACTTATACTGATGTGCGAAGCAATTTACCATCACATTTTTTCTAGAACAGAATAGCTTTGACAATGACACTTTTCATTTGGTCATTACCTTTGTTTTGAAGTCATTCCCATATATTTAACGGCGGTTTTCATGATCTGATTTTTGTGTTATGTATAACTGATTGTCACAGAGAATTTCTCTAAACTGCTAGTTAATTCCTCTGTGTGCAATTTCCTTTTATGTCATTCTGGTTTTCACGGAGCATGTTGCATCCAGAAGGTGTTTCTTATTTTGTGAGTGTTTTCCACTGAGCAAGCTGCTCCGAGGCAGTCTGGAATGTGTGTATGTGATCGCCATATTCCGGCCATCCCATAGTGGGAAGCAAGATCAGGTTCTCAACCCGTCATTTGTTCATTCTGTAAAGACAGGATGTTTACAGACTTTGGAGCCAATTTTCGACAGAGTCACCATAAATCAATTCATTTAGCCTTTTAAGTGGTGTGTGTATGCATGGCAGATGTGGGGATAAATTCAGTCAATTAGAAAGTGCTGAGGCATGAGGCAACTTTTGCAACAATTACACCTCCACAGTTCATCAAGGTTTGCATTGATTTATGGAGTTGCAAGTGTTGTTGTTGTTTCCAGCTTGTCTGTGAGGTCAGGGCAAGCCTGCTTTAGCAGTTTAGATACCCGTGTCTGATGTTGAATATAGATTTAATCTGTCTTTATTTGCATGAACTGCTTATTTGAGTCACTGGTTACATTCTCCTCACCACAGTTTCCTCAGGCGAAGCTGTAAAACAGTTTTCTGCTTGTCTCAATTAACTGGAATTTATTTTCGAGACTTGAATACTGAAACATGAGAGGTCTCATATTGTACATCTGTACTGCTTTTTTTGCTGCAATAAAATTAGTCTGTAAAACAAATTGTTTACACTTGATACATCTATGTACACAGTTTGAAATAGTAGGGCTGTGTGATACTGACAAAAAATTATGTCTTGATTTGTTTTCTGGTTCCTTTTTTATTATTAAAAAAGTGGGGGGAGAGGACTGTGGGTGGTTTAGGTCTGTCATGCATAATATAATATACTAAAAACACTTAAACTTGCAGTAAGTGGCTGGGAAATCCGTGTTTTAATGATTGAGCATTCAATTGATTTGTTCAGAATTGATTTAATTTAGAAATGAAGCAAGTGACTGTTTTTATAAATGGATCATTGAATCATTGACTCGTTGTTCAAAAACAGGTTTATTCTGGAATGAAACAAAGTGCAGTGTTGCTCTGAGATGCACACAATTTCTACTTCAGATTTGTTTGGAACTTTTTTCATTGGCTGAAAAGAAAAAAAAGACAATATTGTGTCTTAAATGTAGCTTACTTAATATTAACTACTTTTTAATGAATCATACAGAATTTTAATTGCACTGCGATTCTGAAAATAACGCTTCACATGAAATATATTGTTAGTGCTGAGATTAAAACTGATGTATGCAGTTTTTGGAAGCAACACAGTATTGGGTTTATTGTATTTTTTATTTTATTTTATCACTTATATAAAAATAAGTAGTAATACACTGACATTGTTTATGATGTATGTAGTCAAAAAATAAGAGAACTCTTGTGATTGAATTACCTGAGATAAATTTTGAAGCGGCCATGAACTGAGAAAACAAAATTCCCCTTATATTTTAACATATAAGAGGTCATTGTACTATAAAAACCTCCTGTAAGTTTCAGAACTCAAAACTTAACCTTTTTTAGTTTAAAAAGATGTAATAGTGTGGCTAAACAGTGCCTCTGTAGAAGAAGATCAGTGTCTGCTTCTACATCACTGCCTGTTTAGCCCCGCCCACCTATTTGCAACTGTAGTGTAAAAAGAGAGGCGAACAAAGATTTACAGAGAAACCGAGAAAACAAGATGCTGTGCAGTCAGTGCCAGATTATGGGAAAACTGTGTTTGCATTGTCCTCCTGATCTGAACATTAGGGAAGAACTATATTTTTTAATAAAGTTCCAAACTGTGTCAGTAAGAGGATTGAAACTTTGGCACAAATTTGATTTGGGATTTTCAGAAAGATTGAGATGATTCTGTGCTGCATATTGGATCCGAAAGTAGTGTCGTAACACACCAGTGTGAGTGAATAGCCTATTACTCCTAAATTGTGATGTTTTTTTTTTTTATTTACAAATCTTGTTAACATTATAAGCGGACCTCAGAGAACATTAAAAAACAATAAAACAGGCAGTTCATGACCTTTAATACTTGGTGTAAACATGACCTATGAATTTGTCATGCTAACACCATACACTCGTAAGTTACATAGAGCTGAATTCACCCATTCATTTGTCAGAGGCTTAAATGGTTATTTTAAAGATATCAGAAGTCTGAAAAATGTGCAGCAGTTGCCTCTAATAATTGTCCAGACAGCAGTTTCCTACAGGTCTTCCTAGCACAGCGAGTCCCTGTCATTTATTTTCAGGAGTTATAATGTCGTTAACAACAAACCTTCATTGTGAAGAAGCTGGCGAAGCAAATGCCACGATAACGCAGTATTAGCCATTGACTCTTAAAAACTTGTTCTATATGATGACATTGTCTTGCTCTCTGCTATGTAGTTGCCATCATGTCTGCTGAGCTTCTGCTCAGCATTGCAAAATGATTGTGGAATTCCGCCGTCCTGGTGCATGCACTCTTCTGCTTCATTTCACACTCCTGTAACAGAAATACAGGGTCAACACCAGGATTCCACAGAGCCTAATAAATGCGATTGCTGGGCTAAAAACTTTGTGTAACTTGTACAGGTTGTAGGACCTGCCACTAGAGGGCGCACAACCAAAACAATAACGATTGTGAGGTTTGATGATGCTAAGAAGGAGCATGGAATGATGGGATTTGTTGTCTTCTACCCAACCGCTGACGGCCATCAGTCAGATGGAAAGATAAATCATGGATTTAACGCTTGTTCAACGATTTGCGCAAGTAGATTACATACAAAGTCAATGCAAAGACGGGATCAGACTACGGATCAGACGCATCCTGGCGCGGGTCTAGAGACGCGATGCCCCGCATTTTGCGTGTATGCCCCATAATACTAATCTTGTTGATCGTTATAATAGCATACGTTTTCTGTAAAGATACGAATCAAAACAACTCACCAGTCGAGTTAAACACAAGCGAGATCGGCATCTCTTTCATGTTGAACTTTGTCACGAAGCTACTTCCGCATTTGTCCACGAGACTGTTGTCATGTGGTTTCCACGTCTGTAAAGGCGGTAACAAAGGGTTACTAACGTCATTGACAGGCGACTGTACTGCCCCGTGTCACTGTTTAGAATGGGAGTTTTCTCATGATTTACAAGTAGTTGAAAACATTAGAGATATTGTTAGTAATCAGCTGGATAAAAAATATAACACTAGCTTAGTGGTTGTTGGATATTTTACTGCAAATGTCTTACAACTTGTACCTTTAATATAAATGATCACTGAACCTAGACTGTTCTTTCAACTAAATTTTATGTGGGGGCAGGTGGGGTCACTACTATTAACTTGATAGGAATTTGCAGTTAATATCAACTTTTTCTGTCACAGAATCAGACTTTTCTTGCAGAATGTAGCACATTCAGTTTATTAGTTCATTCCAGTAAAGAATTACATTTGTTTTTTATCTCACAGAAGATCATAGATCAATACAGGAACAGATATATTGATTTGTACTTTTTTTAACTTTTTTTTTTGCATTTAAGCCATTTTAGCATTAATCTGGAAATGCCACACTACAGACTGTGAGTTCACTGCGCTGAACCGAGGACATTATTCCCATCTTAAGTATGTCTAACATTATTCCCCTCCACTGGCTGAAAGCACCCTGATAAATAAACATTGAAGCAATCCAACTTTATGCCGGTCTCCAAGCAACAAGAGTCATTGGAAATTAATACTCAACCCAACAGGATGAAATTGACAGTGTACTGTTTGCTCCCCTGAATGTAATTGGCAGCCTGAAGCTATTAAATTAAGCAGTCTGATGCTTGAACTGAGCTGTTTGAAGAAAAGCTTAATTTTTTTTGTTATTTCCATATTTCCGTGCTGGATGATAGTTAGTGGCCTTCTTTCCAGCAAACATGACTAAAGTAAGATTGACAGATCTTGCCAGAGTGATGCTGACACGATTTACACACACTCATTTTGCCTTTCTCTGTGTCTTGTACACACGTTTGTTTTTCTGTCATGGTGAGAAATGTCCTTTGACTTTGGAATCAATTTTTTACTGCACTATGATTTTTGTTTGTCACCTAACCATCACAGAGTCATTTTTACTTTTTCATTCAGACAAAATTTTTTTTGCCAATTGTTTTTCCTCAACAAATCAGTTGGCTTTCCACCAAAATGTTGGCGATTTTGGTTTTCTGTCCATGTGGTGACATTTGGTCCCTATTATGTAGGCAAAACCTAAACGACTACACCTACACACACAATTACACACTTCCATGAATAGTTTGTTTCCAAACACTCATTGAGCTGTGTATATGGATTCTTAAAATCCATTACACGCAAACTATTTGCTTTGCTTTCAATATTTTGTGGGTGCAGTGTTGATCGATACAGAATTGTTATCTATATGGTGTTGTTAAGTCTGCTAATCTGTTCATTGATATTTTGTGAAAATATGTAAAATTGTTTAGGCTCATACTGAACTTGCTTTCATTTAGGTCACAAATGCTTAAAGCTTAAACTGCCAAATGTTTTTCCCATAATATATTACCAAACCCTGAAATATTACCCAGAAATGGGATTTCTGTTGGCTTGCTAGAGAGAAGATTAAGACTTTGTCTTTGTCCTTAAATTTCACCAGAGCAATAATTAGCTTCATCTCAGCAACTTGATTAGAGCAGTGTGGGCTGCCCTGCCATACTTATCTCTCTCATCTCGAAAGGTTGCCAGGCAACTGCAGCAGAACATCATGACAAATGTTTACTGCAACAAAACTTACCAGATGAGTCATTTATCGCCCTCATCAAATAGTAGGTGAAAGACAGTACTTTCAAACATTTTCGCTTTAAGCCGTAGTTTGTGAAAGCGATCTCTTTGTGGAAAATTGTCAGCGTTAGGTATGACAAGCTTCATTTTAGAAAAATGGATGCTGACCACCAACAATAAACATTTGACTTTCAAATTCTATATCGCTCCATGTAATTAGGCTTTTATGGCTTCTGTATTAAACCCAGTGGCTTGGTGTATAAAATTGCATGTCGATTACAAATGGCAGATTTATTTTCAGATTTATAAAAAGCTACATATGCCAGAATAGTAGGGAGTTTGTGTGTACGTGCGTGAGCTTGCTTTTTTTATTTATTATTATACGTGACCTTATCTGCATATATTTAACAATGTTTTCCATCTATACACGTTTAGTCTAGCCTTCAAGAAACTAGGATAAAAGACTGTAATTATTACCTGTGTCTGCAAGATATTACCCAGCAAGTTTATAATCCATATAAATATTTAAGCATCTTTGAATAAATATACGTTTACCTGAGAAGAAGAATTGTTTGAGATTTTTTGTTGAATGTATCTTTAAAAATGATTATTATAATACTGTATTATTTTCACCACGGTGGCCAGTTTTAGGTAGTATCTTGTCTTGCTTTTCAGGTAAAATTATATTTTTGTCATTTTTTTTTTCTTCAGTCTTTTTTTTCCACCCAGTGTGACAAATTGCAGGTTTGGAATAGGTCTTCAATTGCAAAGCTAATCTGTTCTTGCAACAGTGTGAAAAATCTTGTAATGCTCAACAGTTTTCTACAACATTATTCTTGCTTGCCCATAAGACAAAAGTTCATGCTTTTGCATCTATGCAGGAAAGAGAAACAACCAAACGAGGCTTTTATGAACTCCTCCAGGCCTCTGCCGGACTCAGCAGGGGGATCGAGACCTTGTAAGCACCAAGGTCACAAAAGCAAAACAAGCCCTAATCAACCACCCTTCTTTGTAAGTCTGCAATGCTCGGTGTATGAAGAATGGGATTTATTCATTTCAACGCCCCCCTTTCTGGCTCCAGAATTCCTGGCTGACATTCCCTCATTCTTCCAGCTCCAACAGGCCTCAAAAGGAACTACTTTTCCTCCCTCGTAAAGTCTGCCCCAAGGGCATTGCCATTCCGTATGGCATAGAGTTCCTGCAACGTTTTGGCCTAAAGATGCTGTGTTTTTAAAAGAAGGACTCTAACAGCTGTCTATATCCGGAGTGTGGAATGAGGGCGAAAAAGAGAGCGGGAGGGGGTACTGCTGATGCTGCTGACTTAGTTTTTTCCCCTTCCCTTGCCTTTCCAGCCTGGAATGCCCTTGTGACAACTGTGTGTCAGTATCCAAAGTGCTGCAGCACCGCAGTGTTTTCACAGCCCTGCGAACTCATTCCGAAGGTGTTTTTGTGAACCTAGCTCTTGTTATAAAATCCACATTCCTGCGTTCCCGTGCCATTGCTCCCGTGTTGCCATGGCTTGGAATTAGGACGAAAAGCATGGTGTAAACAAACAAGGCTGGCAGGCCATGTGATGTTGACCACCTTTGGACCCATTGGAGACTGGCTGTCTTATGATGAGGGGGCAAAGGTCTCTCCTACGCCACACACACACACACACACACACACACACACACACACAAGCACAAGCACTCTTGTTGGGCTCCAGACTTTCTAGTCATTTTCTATGATACAATACCACTGGTATTGATCTGTGTTTCTGCAAATGCTAATCAATGTTTAGAGCTAGAATCGGTACCCAGTGTGAGTGCATATAATATACATTTCCTTCTAAAAAAGTTCCTACCGCTCAGCACAGATACAGGGATGACTGACAGTTAAATCGATAGTTCACCCAGAAATTAAAATTCTGTTTAATTTAATAAACTGTATGTTATTCCAAACCTCTACGACTTTATTTAGTATTTATATATTTTAAAATATGTGTGTGTTGCTTGGTCCATCCAGTCAAAATCAATTGGGAAAGAATTAAAATTTTTGCATGAACTATGCATTTAACTATGCCTTACACATATAGAGCCTTGTAATTTTACAGTCACTAAATAGATATGAGTGGATTAGCCAAAACATGATAAGCTAATATGTAGGGAGATAGTGTATGCATCTGAATAACCGAATAGAATGAAGATGTCCCAGTTTAAACTGTACAGCTGTTTAATAAAACATAGGCTGCTGATAGACTGCTGGCACTTTTTTAAAGATTCATTTGGGGACTTAAGATATGCAAAATATGTCCTACTGTTACATCCTGTCTGTTCAGAATAGGGAAGTAGGAGAGGTGTTAACATCTCTATATAGCAACTTAATGCTGAGTCTCCAAGCTGGCAGAGTAATGGAGAGAGATTTCCAGCTGTACTGTTGTGTTGCTTAAGCATTTTATTTGCTCTTCACTGCAGGATTAGATTTAACTACACAATTTAAGTTCTGAAATGGAGGATTTAACAAGTCAGAATGCATTTGGTTATCCATAGTAGTACCCGTTTTCACTGACAAAGCTGAAAGACCTTCATAGTTGGTCACTGCTGCCTTATATACATATAGGAATATGTATAATAATATGTGTATATGCATGCATATGTAGATTGTATTATTATATTATATATTACAGAAGTTATCTGATCTTTTATAATGTGATATAAAATGTCTCACATTAAAAAAAGCTTTAAACTATTTAATCACTATCAAGTCAAACATCATGCTAACCATGAAGACATCTTGGTCCCTCTAGTTGGCTGGCATTCAAATTGACTTTATGTTCAGTCGCAATAGTGTCTAGAATGATATAGTTGTATTATCCTCCCTGAGTGTCAGACTCTGCTTTAAAAGTGGTCTGTCGTGACAGACATAGAGCTGTTTCAGCTTCAGTAAATCTCTGATTAAAGTTCAAATGGATTCATTCATTCACGCTGCAGCAGTTGTATGCTGTACTTTTGTTGCTTCCATACCAAGAAAAAAGAACATAGGAAAATTAAACTGAGATCTCAAAAAACTAAATTTGTTATGTGGAGGTTATAAGAAAATCAAGTTGTGAGTTTGGGAAAAATGCTGTTGTTATTTTGAAAATGATAGTTCATTCATTTAAGGGAAACTCCACCCTGAAAAGGTTATAGCTCCCCGTCTTTAGTGAACCAACTAGAGATGCACCGATTGCAATTTTCTTGGCCGATTTCAGTTTCAGATTCTGTTGATCTGTGATCTGTTGATATCAATTTTTGTAAATTCTATTTTTTTTTCTAAGAGCTATAATTGACAGCATATTCAAACAAAAATCGACTTTTCTTGAATGCCAAGTTTTATTTTCATAAAAAACGCAAATAAAAAGTTAGTAATAAAATAAGAACAAATTAAAAGAAATTGTAAACTATAGTACCAATAAATGCAATAGAAAAAAGAGAGCTATGAAACTTTGTTTTCAGGTTAAGTAAGTTTTTATTCAGGTAAGAAATACCACAGAAATTAAAGTAATCAAATGTAAATTTTTATCAAATTTAATTTCTGTAGTCTTCATTGTAAAAATTAAATACAAATTAATGCTTACCCTTAAAGTTATAAAATGTATTCAGTCAAGATCAGAAAGTGGTTTTCTTTATCTTTTGTTCTTTGATTGACATTACAGACAGAATCGGGAATATTGGACAGTGGTCCCTTTAAAGGAGTCAAATGATGCCTTTTTTAAAGATAATTATTTTGTATATTTGGTGTAACAGAATCTGTTGACATGCTTTGATGTTCAAAAAACACTTTATTTTTCAAATACTGTACATTATTGTTGGTCCTCTATGCCCTGACTCTCTCAAACATGTTGTTTTCTACAAAGTCCTTCCTTCCGACAAGTGCAGTCTGCTCTGATTGGTCATCTGACCCAGAGCACCGTAAGCACTTGTCGGAAATGTAACATCCCTTTCCGTAATTGCAAGCTTCATCTTTCAAATTAAATGTAAAGACAGTAAATAATGTCCTTAGTTTTAACATCAGTTCAAGTGTGAAAGGGGAACAGAGTGGCGTGACAAACACAGTGATGAAGCTAGTACAGTGGGGCTCGAAAGTTTGGGTACCCCTTGCAGAATCTGTGAAAATGTGAATCATTTAAAAAAAAAAAGAGAGATCATACTAAATGCATGTTATGTTTTATTTAGTACTGTCCTGAGTAAGATATTGTACATAAAATATGTTTACATTTAGTCCTTAAGACAAAAAAATGGCTGAAATTATTAAAATAACCCCATTCAAAAGTTTGGGAACCCTGGGTTCTTAGTACTGTGTTCTGTTACCTGATGATCCTCGACTGTCTTTCTGTTTTGTGATGGTTGTGCATGAGTCCGTTGTTTGTTCTGAACATTTAAACTGAGAACTTATCTACAGAAAAATCTTAAGAAGGAAACAAGATGCACTGAGCTTGGGGGTGTATGTACAGGTGCATCTCAATAAATTAGTGGAAAAGTTAATTTATTTCAGGATTTCAACTCAAATTGTGAAACTTGTCTATTAAATAAATTCAATGCACACAGACTGATACCCTGAAAAGACAAAATGAAGCCTTACATTTAACTAAAATGCACCAATTCACTATCTACAAATTAGAATATGGTGACATGCCAATTAGTTATTCTATCTCAGTTTGGTTCAATAGGCTACACAATCCTGGGGAAGACTGCTGATCTGACAGTTGTCCAGAAAACAATCATTGACACCCTTCACAAGGAGGGTAAGCCACAAACATTAATTGCTGTTATTATTTGCTGTTAAAAATGAATTGTCTGTTCACATAGTGCTGTATCCATGCATGTTAACGGAAAGTTGAGTAGAAGGAAAAAGTGTGGAAGAAAAAGGTGCAGAACCAACAGAGAGAACCACAGCCTTATGAGGATTGTCAAGAAAATTGATTCGAGAATTTGAGTGAAATTCAGAAGGAATGGACTGAGGCTGGGGTCAAGGCACCAAGAGCCACCACACACAGACATGTCAAGGAATTTGCTGAACCACAGACAGCGTCAGAGGTGTTTTACCTGGGCTAAGGAGAAGAAGAACTGGACTGTTGCCCAGTGGTCCAAAGTCCTCTTTTCAGACGAGAGCAAATTTTGTATTTCATTTGGAAACCAAGACCCTAGAGTCTGGAGGAAGGGTGGAGAAGCTCATAGCCCAAGTTGCTTGAAATCATGTGTTAAGTTTCCACAGTCTGTGATGATTTGGGGTGCATTTTTTTTTAAACCAAGGTCACTGCACCCTTTACCAAGAAATGTTGGAGCACTTCATGTTTCCTTCTGCTGACCAGCTTTTTGAAGATGCTCATTTCATTTTCCAGTAGGATTTGGCACTTGCCCACAATGCCAAAAGCACCAAAAGTTAAATGACCATGGTGTTGGTGTGTTTGACTGGTCCACAAACTCACCAGACCTGAACCCCAGAGAGAATCTGTGGGGTATTGTCAAGAGGAAAATGAGAAACAAGAGACCAAACAAAGCCACTGTCAAAGAAACCTGGGCTTCCATACCACCTCAGCAGTGCCACAAACTGATCACCTCCATGCCACGTTGAATTCAGGCAGTAATTAAAGTAAAAGGATCCCTTACCAAGTTTTGAGTACATGTACAGTAAATGAACATACTTTCCAGAAGGCCAACAATTCACTAACAAATGTTTTTTATTGGTCTTATGAAGTATTTTAATTTGTTGATCAAGTGAATTGGTGGGTTTTTGTTCAATGTGAGCCAAAATCATTGCAATTACAATAACCAAAGACTTAAACTACTTCAGTCAAAACCTGCAGGAATGACTAAAATAATGTGCAGTACAAGCACTATTTAAGTGGTTTCAATAATGAGACATGTGTGAGAGGTAAGTGGTCGTCAGAGAGAAGAAAGCGATAATGTGCAGCTGATGTGATGTTATGGCCTGTGCTGCTGGTAACAAAACGGATCAGCTCGAAATCGATCACCGAAATCGGTCACCGATCAGAAAAGATAATGAGGACAATCTGTAGATTTCAATCCCTGGTGCATCTCTAGAACCAACCTTCCTTGCTTCTGCTTCATTACTGGAGATATTACTAATAGCTCTGATCCATACTGTACTTGTGCATTTTAAACTGCCCAACCTGTAAAGGAATTTAAAATTTACTTAAAAAGCTTGAAAACTATATATATTTGCATACATATATTTGTATTTTTTAAGCCACTTTTATAATATATGATTATACAAGATCTCTTAATCTCTTTCTATCACTCTTACAGGTATTCTCTCTCTCTGTATCTCAGTAGGTAATATATTCCAAATAATCTAGGCTAAGTAAGAATAAGCTTTATTAGCTTTCATTAAGTTTCCTTGCCCACTGAAGAGCCCTATAAATAGTTATTTCCTTTTCCTCATAACATTGACTTATTATGACTTGAACTGAAGCAAGGACACACTGCAGGCTCTCATTGACACGAGACTTCTCATAATGGCTCACAAATTGGACGAAAAGAAATTAGAATGTGCATGAATACCAAGGGCAGATCTGGTGAGGAAAGGGGTCAATTAGTTTTAATGTGTGAAGGTTAAAAGCAGTGGTGGGTTGCAGACCAAAAAATAAAACAAACAAACTGTGCATAGTTAGGATAGCAAAAATGTATTTATCAGCTTGTTAAAGGGAGGACAAGAGATTACTATATATTTTTTATGTTAAAGTTTCTGCATTAAATTCATCTCAATGATGTGATCAACCTGGTCTTATGAAAAGTCATAATAATTTATATGAGATGACAAAACCAAGTTGGGTTTTACAAAAACTACATCCCAAACGTGTCTGTATGAATGTTCCCATTACAATCATGTTGTGTTAAGTTATATGATAGTACCATCTTGTACAAAATATTACAAGCTCCATGTTGGGGGGTAGAACCTAACCAAATGTGGTTCAAAAGTTTTTGTTAGCTTGTGAAATAATGAAACCAATAAAGTTAAAAGACCAAAACATTTATTTTTTTCAGTATAAGTTCACAAGTTTAGCATGTTGCAGTTGCATTTCATTTTTCTATTAATAATTGCAATGTTAATATAGCATTTTTGTAGCTGTGTCAAGTAGCCACAGAGGAGCATTTATGAATGGTAAACAGAATGCAGAGGAAAGCTGTATGACTGACAATATTTTATAACACACAAGCTTGCCAACCTTTTTCTGACCTCTCTGTGCCTGGCAGATGGTACTCATTCTTAAAAATGGATTTGCAGTATAACCTCCCCCTCCTCCCTAAGGGCACATGACTGGACAAAAAAAATCTTTATTGGGAATTCAGCTCAAAAGTTGCGCTGTGGAGCTCATCACAGCGTGAAGGTATGTTGCTTGTGTGATTTGTTTTCTGAATGATACACAGACAGCCCATTCTACTGCACTATGTTCAGAGAAAAGATGGTTATGTAAAGGGGGTCACATTCAAAACATTGCTTCTCCCTCTAATGCTGTAAACACTGCATGTGAAACACTGGAACAGAGTTAAAAATCTGAAGCTGTTTAGTCTTAATATTTATGCTATGTTGTCTAAAAAGTTGATTGCTTTGTGAGTTCTAGGGCTACAAAATGAGCAGCTCAGTTACAATGAATACTAACTAACCTTATTTACTCAAGTACTGTTAATTGTTGAGAGACTTGAAAAAGAAAAGCGTTATTGAGCTCAGAATTATAGTGGTAACTCAAGGTTTCTTGAGATCTCTTTTTTTATGTCACACCTGCTGTGCATGCCTTTAACTGTTGGTTTGATAGCATAAGCCTGAACGTTTTAATTAATCATGTTTGTATAAGCAGCAAAGCAACTCATGACTCAATGCATCTTTCCCCATAAACCAATTAACTAAAAGCTCAACTAATTAAGTTTCACAATATTGAAATGAGACATGAATACATGATGCATAGTAAGTGGCTTTGTTAATTGGACATTGTTCTGGTTTTCTTTGTTTGGATAATTTCTTGGCTCTTTTGCTGCTAAACGAATTTATCTGCATCACAGGACTGTGCATTTCCTTTTGATTTGATTGTTAGATTGTAAGACTTGTTTCATGCCATGGACAAATAATTAAGAACATCTTTTTTGCTTCCAATTAATGTGTCTGTTTTTTCTTTCATGGATTAATACAAAACGGCGGCTTTGGAGAACTGCCACACTTGAAGCAATAACATGTTTACAATAAGTAAGTATTATGACATATTAAAAGAATAATATTAATTAGTGTAGTATTCAGATCAGTCTCTAAAAGCAACAGTGGCTACTGTATTTTTGGGGAGGGAATATTTGTTTGACCAGTTATCACTGGTACAGGAAACCTGTTTGGAAATCATCATCATTTGTGCACTTCTGTGATGCTAGTGGTGCAGAAATCACACATCACTATTACAGTGGCATGCAAAAATTTGGGAAACCTTTGCAGAATCTGTAAAAATTGGAATAATTTTAACAAAATAAGAGAGATCATACTAAATGCATTTAATTTTTTTATTTAGTACTGTCCTGAGTAAGATATTGTACATAAAAGATGTTTACATATTTTTTCATATTCTTTTTTGTGGTCAGTCTAATCTAAAGGCCTGTGCGATGTTCAGTTGTGAAGATCTTGAGTTTTCGTTAAAAGGCGTGTCCACGGCACCATGGCGAAGTTCGATGTCTCGCCATGTGAATAAAAGATGTTATAACTCAGGCATAAAATGTCCGATCTTCCCCAAACTTCACATGTGTGATAAGAGTCCTGACCTGAACAGATCTGCAGGCCAATATTCCATTATAATGATAGCGCCACCTGCTTACAACAGGAAAATTGGCAGATATATGGAATAAACTTTGACATATTCCACTTATATTTCTGAGTTTAAATGCATATTTCTCACCGTTCACATATCTACTAAAGCCACTTACTGCCGGTGAGCCCGGGTGCGAGGGCCCGTTCATCGCTGCTTGCAGCTTTAATTGTATTATGGTTTTACTGAAATGTTAAACATGCAAATTAGGAATGATCTAATTAATTAGATAAAATGTGTTCAAAAAGATATGCATTTCCAATTGAAATCTAAAGACGCAAATAGAAGTTGAGTTTAAAAAGTGTATTTTGGATATTTTCTTCCTGTTATTCTCAAACAACGCTTAATGAAAAGCCAAATTGCCCAAAATCTCAATTTTGTTTTAAACAAATTTTCCCATGTATTTTACCGCTGACATCTAAGTTAAGTTTTACACATATTAGTAATTTAATAACTGTTTAAAGTAAACTTTAGCTGATTTCATACTTTTAATGATCATGTTAATTATTAATTAACATAATTATCAAGATAATGTGCAGCCTAAATTACACTAGTAGCACTTTTTTCCTGCGTTTATTTATTTATTTTTTTAATATTAAAGGCTTTAAAAAATCCCCCTCTAAGCTGCCTTTTACACTACAGCTTAGAATAGTGGGTCGTAATGGGTTTGGGACTGTGTGTATCCTCATGGTCCCATCAGACAATCACCGCTGTCTTCAAGTCATTTTCCTGTGGCTTTAAAGTGATTATTTACATGCCATTTACAGCTCAGGAACGCAAAATAATTCAAATTGCATACTTTTAGGGAGTCCTGCGCCAGTTGAGGTACTGCGTTTGAGATAAATGGCAATGCTAACAGTTAGGTATTTTGGACCTTCTTTTGTTCACGACAACAACCAGAACCTATCTTCAATTGCCAAGTATTGCCAGCGGGGCACTTTCAACCTTTATTTAAAAATACACACTTTTAAAGCTTCATACCTTTAGTAGTTGCCTGCAGTAAGAACATGCAAAAGGTGCATAAAATTGGCACAATCAGATACCGAAGTCAGCTCTGCTCTTTTGAAAGATCTTTGAAAAAAGGCTCTTCAAAAACTTCTTCTGTAAGAGGCTAAAGGAATATTCAATCTCAAGGGTTATCCTTATCCCTAGGAGAATCGTGTTTTGCGAGGAAGATAGTGCTTGTCTTATCCGCTGCACCTTATAACCTCTCCTCCATCTAACATATTCATCTCCTACCGCTGTGTCTCCACAGTAACACATCTACATCTCATTGTTTATGAGCTTATTTTGTTGTCTATTTTTCTTTGTCTCACTCTGTTGTTTTTGGATTCCTCCCATAGAAAGAATGATTTGGAAAATAGCCATCTAACTTTTTTTTTTTAAATGAGGCTAGAGAAAAAGTGAGAGGAAAAACACAAGTGCCTAGAGCATCTTTATGCTTTTGACATGGGGGATGCACATTTGCAACTTCACCTACCTGGAAGGAAAGACTTGTGTATAGTGTGAAAGACTTAGAGGAGGCTTAAAGGAGCAATGTGCTATTCTGCCGCAACATATGGCTGTAAAAAAGTGCAAACTCATAAAAGGTAAACCACTTGGCTATAATAAGGATTGTAAATAAAACTACACAGTAAGGCATTTTCTATTCCCACACACACAGAAGTATGCAATTCATCTGTATTATCAGCTTCAGAGGTAGTTATTGTCAAAATATACTTGAAAATTACAATGCCAAGCACATTCCTGGATTAAAGTAAACTTGTGGATATACAACTCGAGGTTTGTATCACATAAACTTACGTTGTTTTATTTACAACTTTGAAAATTTTTATATTTTTACAAAAGACTATTGCAGTCTTTCCACTTCAAAATGTCATGTTTCATTGAATATACTACACTGATTCAAATTTACTAGCAGTTTCTGAGCTGTTTCTACACCATTTTTTCAGAGTAGTGGAAAAACATGGTAAATGATTGCATTCATGTTTGCAGTTCTTTGGAAAAAGTGTCACATAAAGCTTTGGAAAGACTGAAAAAGTCGGATTAGTCATCCATAAATGCTTCAGATCTCTTATCTTTGCTATAAGCCTACTCCCCCTCTTTTTGCAGGCGTCCACTTCAAAACTTCTGTTAAATGTGTGTAGTTGAATTAGCATATGCACTGCACTCTTGTTCTTAACCAAATATAGTTGGATTGTGAAACTTGGCAGGGAACCTAGATGGTGGCTCGTCACAATATGTGTTGCAAATTTTCGAACCTGGCATTTAGCTCTGTCAGCAGGAAGACGCTGGATCAGGTTACAACCTTTGAAAAGCAAGGAGGGGAAAAAAAAACTGCTCCCCTCCCCCCATTCTGCAGACAGGGCTATTTGTAGCAGGAGCTTCCAAACAATGTCAGCGCAATCACACCATGCAGCAAAAGACACTGACGAATTTCATGCCTGGTTAGACTCCCCTTGTTTGTAACTATACCCCTCATCCTCCCCGTCGTTGTTGTAGGTGGTGATGCCATTTCTGATGTAGTTCCTTAAGATGGCATGTAAGATGCTTGTTCTACAGAATCAGTGGTGTAGGTTTCATTCGAATGTTGTCATTTTGGGCAAATATCGAAATAAGAGACAAATGTTGTGGGTGTATTTTAGATCTTAAACACCAATTTGTTTTATATTTCCAAAGAACAGCAGAGTCATGCATTTAATCATCTTGTTCTGTTTCAGACTTGTATGATTTCTATCTTTTTTTTCTATACCATAAAAGGCAGGATGTTCTTGTTGCTTTTTTCTGAACAGTAAAATTAAATTATATATGTGATGTCAATCTCCAAAAACTTTATAAGTCTTCTAAATTGATACAGTAGCTTTGTGTTCCCATAGGCATTTTTGAATTTGGTATATTGTGATGTTATTAGACAAATCATTATTTTTCATAGGCCATATTTGAATAAAGGCGCATTTGAAGGGGACATGAACTGCCTTTTTATATTATTTCGTATTGTTCTCTGAGGTCCCCTTGTAATGTTGTCAAGATTTTTGCATCAAAAAATATAATTTAGAAGTAATAAGCTATTTTCTGTCCTCCCATCAGAACACTGCATGTCGGATTGTAGACTCAGACATAAACGCTTACTGCTGTGACTGGCTAACACTGTATATTTGACAGCATACATTCTTCACAGATGGATGCTGCTGTGATTTAGGTACATATTAAATGATCTGTAATAACAGAAAAAACAATAGTGACCACATAATAAAAAGTTACTTGTCCAGCATTGTCTGTTTCAATCTTCCCGAAAATACCTTGTTGGATTGAGCCTTGTTTGTAAATGAATCTGTGTTAAAATGAATTGAATAAAGGACCAAATTCTTACTGTTGCGGTCTGGATCTTCTTAAAAAAAAAACACTTCTTAACACTGGGATCAGAAGGCAATGCAACGACTGTTTTTCCACAACTTGGCACTGCACAGTGTTTTGTTGTATTCAGAGTCATCTTTTATCATTTCATTTCTGTATAGACCTGCTTTTTTTCTCTCCTGTTATTTACACTATTTGCACGAATTGGTGGGCGGGGTTAAACAGGCAGCGATGTAGAAGCAGACTTTTTTTTGCGGAGGTGGTGATCATAGAGTGGCAAACTCAATACCCCGTCATTTTGGCAGTTTGGCTTTAATATAAGCTGTTTTAGACTAAATATAGTTTAGACTAAAACTATACGTCTTTTGACTAAACAAGTCAGTTATGAGTTCTGAAACGTACAGGATGTTTTTATACAGTGTGCGTAATACGGCACAATTAACTAGTGTTAGAGTGAGTGGCTTTGTTAACTTGGTGCTCCGTAGATGTTTCACTTTTTAATAATAGCCATATTTATTCAGGATAACCTGTATGTCTCTAAAAGTTTTCAAGAAACCTTGTAGCGAGCAATGATTCATTTATGTGCATCTCATGCTTAAATACTTTTTAGCATTTTTGGAGATGATTTTCAGTGTTATTGATGGCTTAGTCAATCCCCAAGGAGCACTTTGATTCCAAACCTAATTTCTTTTCCATGGTGACAAGATGGTAGTCTAGTCCTCATTTAACTGTGTGTAATGACCCAAGCATTTGAGAGAAACCCGGGAGCAACATGACGGTCAGCCATCTGTTTTTGAAATTTTAGAGGCAGCCGTCACCTCAGTCCAGGGTAGATCAAGAAGCTGCAGTCTGCAGTCTGAGCAATGGTGATGGCAGTGAAGGTTGCAGCCCTGGGCAATTAGAGTCTGGGTGAAATATTTGCTCTCTGTCAAGGAGGGGAGAGCGAGAGAGAGACTCCCCGGGAGGGGGAGAAGGAGGGGAGCTGATGCACCCAGGGGATTTGCACTCAGGAGCACAGGAGTTGCTCGTGAGCTTCATTCGATATGGAAGGTTGTGCAAGGCTCTTTATCTCAGCTTTTTTTTCTGTAGGCACAGAGGATGGCAGGGGGCACTGCTTCAGAGAGTTTGCTCTTTACACTGCCGATGAATTAACCTTCAAAACATCACTGTTATATCCTGGAGAGGTTAGCATTCTGCCGTCAAAGTGCCACTGTAAATTTGCAAAAATATTTGCACCACAGAGACGGGGTTTTGAAATAACCTTTAAGAAGTTCTGCCTTGATTTTTGAAGTCTCTAATCTTGCACTTTGGTTTTGGTGAAGTTATTTCATCTCAAGATGTAATTTGTACAGTTGGCCTGTTGTTCCTTTTGTTGTTGTTGTGCTTTTGACACTATAATTTGTGTCTTCTACTACTCCTCTCTGGACTTTTCCTGGTTATATTTTTCATCTCATGTTGGGCTTGTGTGGAGGAGTGTTAGGAACAGCAGTAGAGTCTGAAGTTTCTGTCATGAAGTTGACAGCTTGGTTAGACAGGCTTCTGCTGACACACCAAACTCTGACAAGCACAGCATCTGCACTTCTATTGATATTTAGTGTTTTATTGCCTGTGGAGAAAAATACATTACATTGTTTGTGGATAATTTGTATAAACTGGATGCATGGATTCTCCCAGCTGTGGCTCAGTGATGGAGTGTGTGTGTGTGTGTATGTTTAAAACTGAGTTATGTTCAAATTAAAGAATACAAATGTTGAAATTTTATAACCTTTAAAACTGAAGCTTTTGCATGGGGATTAACCATTTATGGTTATTTCTTATCTTCATTATCCTCATAATTTTATATGAGTTATTAGGTTTAAAGTAAGTGGTGCACAATATGTTGGTGCCATGTCATTTTTCTTGTTAAATTTATTGGTATCAGTTGTCATTGGTTATTGTTTGTGCTCACCATAATGTTTAACTTAAAAAACAACAACATTTTAATAAAAATGTTAAGTGTAATCTTTAATGCTGTATACTGTAATGTTGTGATTTCTAAATCTTTACCTTTATTCATCTGCAATAAGCAAAAAAGATTTCCAAGTACAGTGGTCTAGTTATTTGCAGCTATATCCTAAACAGGGCCATAACAGTGCACTCCAACAACAAAAAACATAAATTGGTCTTGTTTTCCAGAATTATTTTTCTCCCATGGTGGAACAAAACAGCAAACACCTTGATTAGGCGAGGGAGTATTTCAAGTGCATTACTAATTATGGATGAATCACTTAACTGCAAAGGCATAGACTGAAGGACAAATCTGATTGTTTCAGTTCAACATTTGCAGCCGCACCTCAGGAGTATAAACAGCATGTCGATTTGAATTAATATAATTTTCAGTTATCTGCTGTATAAGCATAATGACAGCACTAATGAATTGTATATCGCCTTTGAATGTAATAATCTTTAATGACGCAAAATCTTCTTATGTTGTTAAGATGACTTTTTAATGGCTCTTTTTGGTGATTCACTGTGTAATGGACCAATGCTCAATCCATGTATTCAAAAGGCAACATGTAAAGTAATGGACAAACAAAGAACAAATAATGATCTCCTAAGCTGAAATGGGAGACAAAACCTTGATTCTTCTTGACAAACACAACTGGCCACAAATGTAGGTCAATCCACATCTCAACGGAGGCTGCTCGCGATGTATTACTAGGAAAAGCAAACACTAAAAGAGAATGAACAAACACTGAAAACTAATCCAGTATTTATTGTCTGTTGAAGTGAGTGATGCAGTACAAAAGGAAATGCATTTATGATTTTCTTCGCATCACATCGGCAAGATGTATGTTGTAAGGATATCAACCTATGGAAGAATCATATCCGTGTTAATATTCAGTACTACAGCGTATGTATAAACACAAACTAAATACTTATAAATATGCATATTTCAAACCATTTCCAAAACTGTTTTTATTTCGTCCATAACTTGACAAAAATAGCACGCCACGCCTTGTTACAGCACGCCTCATTGCTTTTATAAATTGTTATTCCCTCCTCACTTTGGAAACTGGGCTTCCACACAGACATGCGCACGTCAACATTACTTCCATATGAGAAGAGTTTCTTTGACAGCAGGAAGGGCATGGTCTCAAAATTAAAGATGAATGATGCAACACCAGCAAAGGTCACGCATACTTAAAGGATAAAGTATAAGTCCACCTTCAGAATAAAAATGTCTTGATAATTTACTCACCCCCATATCATCCAAGATGTAAATTATCAGGAAAGTTTTATTCTGGAAGTGGATTTATCCTTTAAATAAATAGCAAACAGTTAATTTTGCCGAAGTACATAATAAATAGAACAGTTTAGATGCCATGTTATTGATTACATTGCACAGTGATGTGGTCATAGCTGTGCTTTATTGTGAAACTAACCGTTTAACATAACACAACAAATAACATAACATAATTATTACTTACTGCCCTTACTGTCCAATTTAGTTCCATCACTTGGTCTGGAAGCTCATTTGCTAGCATTTTCTTGCATATAATATGCATATAATATGAGTTTTCTTGCTGCTATCCAGGTCAGTAGCAGGCACAGGGAGGCTGGGAGATGCCTTTAACACAACGCTTCACTGGGCCCAACCAAAATAGTCCAGACTAAAGTTAGCTCAGCATAGCATGGCGCAGTGCTAGATGGCCCTCCACTTTGAATTCATTAACACTTGAATCTCACACTCCACTCTTGTAGTAGCTTGAATGAGGGCAGTTTTGCTCACTCTCTCTCTGTAGATGAATTATTCATGAAACGTATTTCCATGTAGAACATTATCACCCTGAAACAGTTTGGCTATAATACTTATGAAACAAAAGATAACTTTTCTAAGTTCTGGGGCTAATTTCTAATTTACACTGAAATATGGTGTGTGGCTGGCCTTTTTGTAGACATAGTGGAAGAATGCCAGGGACTTTTTTATTTTCCCAGGAAAGTCATAAAACCTTGAGTCTAAGCTCTGTTTATGCATGTTTACATGTTAGCCATTCTGCTGTCTTAATTCCAGCGCATTACCCAGAGTATCATCTAGAAGTAAGCCTGAAGTTAGTGCAGACAGGCAGCTGTGGTTATTCCCATGTTATCTGCCTCAGCTCTTGTGAACTTGTTCGTTGATGCAGTGCTCAAACTGATTCAATTCTAATGGGGGTCAACTTATGGGAGGAAAAGCTGTGCATGATGCCCAGAAATGAAAAAGAATATCCTGTTGGGGGGGGGGTGGCATAACTCCCACTGTCAGAGTAAGATGTCCTGTGTTCAATTATCAGTTTCTTTTTTGTGTTGATGTATATTTTTATTAACAAATAAAGCAGTGTCGAACTGTACTGTGTATTATACATTATCCTGGCTAGTATCTGTTTGGAACAGAACTATTATTATAGTGATTTACCTTTCCAAATAAAATGATTGTATTTTGTCTAAAACATGTTAATTCACACATAATTATTGTATTTTGTGAATAAAACAACAGTTTTTCTTTTTTTTTTCTTTTTTTTTGCAAAATAAAGTGTGTGAATAAATGCCCCCCCCCCCCCAAAAAAAAAGTTAAGGCATCACATAGATATTATTTATAATATTTATAGTACACTCAGCAGTAGTATGCTTTTTGGAAGCTTTCCTCTGCTATCAGTATCAGGAGATATTTTTCTAACATCTTTGAAATAAGTGCTGACTAAGGCTACATTTATTTGATTAAAATATAGTGAAAACTGTAATATTGCAATCTTTTTAACAATATTACAATTGCATGTTAATTTTAAATATATTTTTAATGTAATTGATTGTGATACGCCAGTCTTCAGTGTCACATGATCCTTCACAAATCATTTTCTTGTACTGGTTGATATTTTTATGGAAACTGTGATACTGTCATTTTTCAGCACTCTTTTTAGAATAGGAAGACAGCATGCAAATAACAGCATTTATATGAAATATACATTTATTTTCTAACAGTGTGAGTCTTTACTGTCACACTTCTGATCAATTTACAGTAATGTGTCATTGATGAATAGAAGTAAACATTTCTTGAAATAAAATCGTAAAAACTTTTAAACTGTATTGTATTTTGACCATTTATTTGTCAACATTTATCTTTTTAACATAAAATTGATCTTTATCCAATTTTTATTTTAAAAAGATTAAATAAATATAAAAAAAAAATCTGAAAACTGTTTTGCACTTCAATCATTATAGAAATATTAAGCTATTATTCAGAATGTTTGTTTAATTTGGGGGATTTTGCACAGCAAGGAAATCAGATGTAAAGGGTGATTATGGCACAAATGTGTAATAAAACTGTGAAACTATGAGTAGCTGACTGAAACTATGAGTATTTCACAATGTCAGTTCGTATGTGTGTGCATGTTAATTCTGGCTGCTCAGAATGAAAGATGCCTGCTGCTCTCAAGATCATAGACTATCAAAGCTCAATGTGTTAAAAGAAACATCAAGAGAGGGGAGATGATGCGACAAGAAAAGGTTCAAAGGTAAAGAGGGAATTAAGATGCCTGTTTTATGAACAAAAACTGCCTAATCACTGTGTAAACCTGCATTGAAATAAGTAGACTTGAAGTATATCCTGGTGTGGTGTGAAACCACGGTTTGTAATAGCATCGTATAAAAACACGCAAATGATTAATCCCAACAGGGATGATATTTTAGAGATTGCTGAACAGTATTTAAGCAAATTTAGCACATGCCCTGCTGTGATCTTGAGGACTAGCACTGTCACAGCTGAAGGATAAACAGGAGGCAAAGGAGCCTGGTTCTGCCAAACTGTGTCTGCTGTAATCAGTGCAATAACACTGAGCAATAAGGTTGGTAGAGAGAAAGGGACTTGACCGGGAGGATTCCTGTCAATCACATTGCATACTGTTAACTGTAATGATCATTGCACCAAGTCATCTTCATCAATCTAGGGCCAATCATCTCTCCGAGAGAGAATTCAGAGTAAGCGATGAGTGACATCTCGGCATGGAAAAATATGAGCCGATCACTTTCTTTCATGCACTGGCGCTGGCGTGGTAATTAACAAGGGCAGAAATGGGATCAGCTGATGACTAATGGCTAATTATCACTTATGCCTGTTACTGCAGATGGCTGCACAAATATAAAATAAAGACAGCAGCAAAGAATTCTCCTGGTTCCTTTGCTGCTGGCAGGCATTTCAGCTTTCTGAACCTCTTGGTAATGTATGTGACACTGGGAGGAGAAACTGGAATACTGGAAAAGCCCCAGATGAGGTTCTTTTTAGGAGCTCCAAATCTGCTTGTCTGAGCCAGACTCAAAATTATGATTAAAATGCAATGAAGAAACATACTTCATGCTATTCTTAGTCCGGTTCCTATAACTGATTTCAGTCCTCCCATCAAGGATCGCTTTCACATTGAAATCGAAATTGCCATTATGTGAAGCCAGAGGTACACTTTTGTTGATTTTTGTCACAGTGTATAATTTTGTGCCACATTCAAATTTGCAGAGGTCTGGACAGAATGACTGGATGTGGCCAAAACAGTTTTTGTAAATATGGTACCAGCTGTAAGCCAGTGTTTGCTTGGATGGCAAGTATGTAAGTATAGGGAACCAAATATACTTTACTGTTCCACAGTAGTCTCCCTATTTTCAATGGGGGGTTATACATTATTATTATTTATTATTTTTATGTAAGAAATGTTTTAGGACATACACTTTTGACTTCTGGTTATCATGAAGACTTTACTGGAAATAACTTTAATAAGTCATAATATTTAATAATCCATGAAGTCATAATTATAGTTTTGTGGGTTTTAATCCATGTCTGTTAGGTTTGAGTCCATCTTTATGCTAGTTTGCTCTTAAACAACCCTAAGTTCTAGCAGATATACACATGTACATTTTTCAACACTTTGGATATATGTATTTGGCAGATATCCAAAGTGTCTGGGAATGAACCATCAATCACTGGGAATTGAACAAATGACCTTGGAGTTGCTAGTGCTAGTTTTTTGAGCTACAAAAGGGTGTTTGTGTAGCTCAGACAGTAGAGCATGGCATTAGCAGCAATACCAAGGTCATGGGTTCAAATCCCAGGGATAACAAGAACTGAAAAAATCTAGAAGTGTACTTAAAACAGTTTGGATAAAAGTGCCTTTTGCACTACAGGAACCTTTAAATAGTACCACAACTAATTGTGGAACTACCCTTGAGCGTTTTTAGTTGTTTTAGTAGTTTTACTTTTTTAGCACCGGACTGCCTTTTTCGAGAACCAAATTAGCTCCTACTCTTGAGCAGGGTCTAAGCAGTGCAACTGGTACTAACCATGACGTAAGTAAACATTGATTGGCCAGACGTGTTCAAAACCCCCAACACCCGCCATGATTTAAAATGCAGTGTAAACATGCTGTAAACATTGTGTCAACTTATTTCGCAAGTAGGATGAACAACGATAAATGGACGGACGCTGAAGTGCAGGCACTTGTAGCATAGGTAACACTGCCAGTTGTCGTTGGAGATTCTTAATCCTACTTTTCATTCTTTTGATCGATTTATGTATATGTCAACATTCCATGTCGATTATTGTGAAACCAGCGAGACACAACAACAACACAGCTCTAATCACAGTGTCCTCTATCCTCCTGTTGTTAATGTTGTTTTTCTTTGTTAACGTTGTTGAACGTCGCACACAAATGACCTCACTGTAATCCGGCTTACGTCACATCCTAGTACACCCTGTCGGTGCGAATGCAACCCTTTAAATGGTACTGGGATATAGTAAAAAATAGCTAAATCGTCTAAGTACTTTAGTACTGTACATTTAGTTTTGGAACTAAAGCAGTGTGAAAGGCCCTAATGTGTCTGCCAAATGCATACATGTAATGTAAAGGAAAAACCCCTTGGTTTGAACAAATCATATGCATGTAGCTCCTCGCATGTGCATACTTTGTTTTCCAGCAAAAAGTTGCTTGGGAAGGAATTGGCTGGAGTTTTAATTGGAAATCTTTGCCATCAAGTCATTTAATGCTAAATTTAATGTGTGAGAAACGATCTGTTTTTGAAACTGGTCACTGAACATTAGTTGAAAACAGAGTTTGCTGTTGTATCTTTGTTTTGAATTTGTTGTTTTGATGTATTGCAGTTGTTCCTGTGACTTATGTGTCATATTTAAACAAAGATCCAAGTCATGAATTCAAACTTGGCTTATCAAAGATTTCTGACATCTACGTAGTGATTCTTGGCTGTAATTATCAATTTTGGAAAAAAAAACAATGAGACATTTTCTTATTAAGCAAGATGTAATCCCACCACTAACATGCAGTTCAGAAATTCCATAGGCTTTCTGTGTGCAGAAGGGTTTTAGGTGTTTGCAGCCATTGTGTGAAATATATTTGCTGGCTGATTCATGAAATAAGATTGAAAGAATTATGCCATTATACATTATTGCACACACACACACACACACACACACACACACACACACACACACACACACACACACACACACACACACACACATATACACACACAGGGTGAGAGAGAGAGACATACACTTGCTGTGAGTAGGTTTTATCTCAGCTCTGTAACTGGGTCATTTTATAGCTGCTTAGCTAGCTTGAGCTTGATTACCCAAGAGTCTTCTTTGTTTGCCATTCAATTATGTAAAATTTTCAAGACACCCTGTTGCTGTACTAATAGTATGTGTGGACAAGATTATCTTCTAAAGTCATATTTATATTATGTATTTAACCTTTTCATTTATAGGAAAGGAGAGTACAGTGATGCAAGCAGAGGAGAGCTAGCAAACAGAACGTTTTTTTCCCTATTTTTTTAGGAGCCTTTTTAAATACAGTATGGGCTTTTCAAGAATAACCATGGAGCACAAAAGCAAATTGGTTTAAACACCTTTGTTTTCCCCCAGAGTTTGCTCTTTAGTTACAATATTACTCCATTTGGCATCATAAATATTCCAGTATTCATCATAATTTGATCCAGTTATGTAAGCCTCATGTAAAGGCATTAACCTGATTGCTGTAACCAGATGACCTTGATGAACCAGATGACCTTGAACCAGCATTTCAGATTCTCAAAATCTGAAGACTGCTGACATATGCCTTTTTAATCATAATCTGGAATATACACCATAATTGACGTGTATATATATATATATATATATATATATATATATATATATATATATATATATATATATATATATATATATATATATATATATATATATATATATATATATATATATATAAAACAGTTTATTATTTATTACAATTATATTTTTTTTCCAGTTCCATTTGGTGAGACTAGTGGCACAGAAATTAGACTCGCTTAAGCAACATTCTTTTTCTGGGAATATATATTTACTGGTTACTATGTAGCTCTTTAAATATTTTAAAATTGTCACAACAATAGAATGTCATTACAGTTTTGAGGTGCATATCCTTAGCACATCACATCGCGTATACTTCTGAGACAGTGTGACACATAGATACACACAGACAGAAAAGCATACGTTATGCATGGACTGTTTCATGTTTTATTTATTTTCGGATGAGCATATGGTCCCTGTATGTGCAACAACTACAAATGCGGTTGATTTCACATGGCTCAAGGTGTAAAATGCATGCCATGAGATTTATAGTCTTCTAGTAAGAAAGCATTTGTCATGTTTTTCTATCCCTTTTCTTGAATTAGAAACTCTTGTGGCATCTAGGTTGCATTTGCAGTTGTTGCTTAGTTTATTGAAGTTTCTATATTATACATGCACAACATTTTTTTTAGGTTCAATTTGTTTTTTTCTTATCATGGTTAAAAGCACACTAAGTAATTTTCAGAATATAGTGACCTGACTTTTGAATGCACATTTAAGGAGTGAATTTATTTATTTATTATAATTTTTTTAAGATTATTATTTACTTTTCCTTTTTGTGCACACTTTTTTGAGCATTAAAGAAAGAGAAAAAAATTGTGAAACAATGTAGGGTCAAACCATTAAATATTATCTTAATAATGTATTATGGCTTTTTTGGACTAAAATACTTGTCACCATGTTTTGAATGTGACCCAATAATTATTTGATTTCTTATGAATTAACCAATGATATAGGTTTCCAAGAACACCAGCTTACTTTTTTTTTGTAATTCCAAAATAGAACCACTTGACTGTCAATAATAAATAAATAAATGAATAAAATAAATAAACAACAACAATATACACTTGCACAACAGTATGCAATATACAATATGCACAACAGTCATAAGTCAAAATAAAATGAGATGATGTTGGATCCTGAAATTTCTATCACTGGAATCCATTTTAAAGGGATGAAGCTTTGGATGCACTTCAATTTAGCCAGAGGTGTTCAAGCGTGCAGTGTGGAGGGATAGTCCTGTGTCTTTTATCTGGTGGTGGCAGGGATTGACATATTGATTAGATAGTAGTGTGAACATTATTCTTGTGTCTGGGACTTGCCTTGTTTTCTGCCTGTGTCTCGGTGCTATCATTTTCTACATGTTCTGAGGGCTACAGATAATGTAATAGCATATGAACATGAAATAGTCACATTAGCAATGGGGTTGGTTGTTTTAGGCTGTGGAGATCAAAAACTGCCTCTTCCTCTTTAGGGTGAAGAGTCAGAGATCACTCATATATACATACATTAATTTTGCCAGTCATAAAACTGTATTTTGCAGTGTTTTTAGAAAATATATTTTGAAAATAAATTATTAAATAAATAAGCTGTGTTTACTTTCCCTATTTGCAGCAAACAGTACAGGTCATGACTCACAGCATCATACACAAATCAGAATTTTTTTATTTGGTCAGTAAAACTGTTTACTAGCTATTGTTTACTAGCTATATTTCCTTTAGTAGACTGTTCTGTATCTCTATGATTTAATTAGTCACAGACCTAAAGACCTTAATAATGCAATAATTAACAATTTCTTATTTTGACAGCCATCTGGCCAGTTGCCAGTGTTATTTATTTATTCATCTTATTTTTTTCTATTTTTAATGAATGTTTATTTCTTTTTCTGTGTTTTTTCAGTTTTAGTTAACTCAGGAACCACACTCCAATGGTTTGAGTCTTACCTCTCAGACAGGTCATTCAAGGTATCTTGGAGAAGCGAGCTGTCCAAGTCGCAACATTTAACTACTGGTGTTCCTCAGGGCTCAGTTCTTGGACCACTTCTCTTCTCTGTCTACATGGAATCACTAGGTTCTGTCATTCAGAAACATGCTTTTTCATATCACTGCAGTGCTGATGACACTTTACCTCTCATTCTATCCTTACGATCCGAAAATAGCTGCTCACATCTCAGTTTGTCTAACTGACATTTCTTGTTGGATGAAAGACCATCACCTTCAACCTCGCCAAGACAGAACTGCTTGTGGTTCCATCAAACCCATCGTTTCATCACAATTTCACCATCCAATTAGGTACATCAACCATAACTCCTTCAAAAACAGCTAGAAACCTTGGAGTTATGATTGATGATCAGCTGACTTTCTCAGACCACATTGCTAAAACTGCCCGGTCCTGCAGATTGGTTTTTTCAACATCAAGAAGATCAAGCCCTTTCTTTCAGAACGTGCTTCACAACTCCTTATTAAGCTCTTGTTCTGGCTGGACTATTGCAATGCTCTCCTTAGCAGGTCTTCCAGCTAGTTCTATCAAAGCTTTACAATTAATCCAGAACGTGGCAGCAAGATTAATTTTTAATGAGGCAAAAAGAATGCACGTGACATTTCTGTTTATCAATTTGCATACCTATAACTGCTCGCATATAATTCAAGGCATTAATGTTTGCCTATAAAACCACCACTGACTCTGCACCCCTTTACCTAAATTCATTATTACTTCAGAGTTATGTGCCCTCTAGAAGCTTGCTTTATTGTGCAATCCCAAAGAGGTACAATATCACTTTCATGGACTTAAATTATATGTTCCCTCCTTGTGGAATGACCTGCAAAACTCAATCCGAGCAGTCTTTAGCTATCTTCAAGAATTGGCTAAAAATGCAACTCTTCCATCTTTATTTGACCCTCTAACCCTAGCACTCTCTATTCTAATTCTGTTCTTAAAAAAAAAAAAAGTGCCCCTTTTAGACTATACAATTGCTAACTGCTTGTTTCCTAAAAAAAAAAACCCACTAGCTTCTTTAATCTTTTTGTATTCTATCTATTTGTTTTCTTTTTATTTATTATACAATGAACAAAAGCAAAAAAAAAAAAAAAAAGGCTTGCTCTATCTGTTTTCTTTTTAGTCATTATATATAAAAAAAACATTGCTACGTGTACTGCATTAAGCTAACTGAGACTAGTTAAAGCACTTGCATATCATTGCTCTTTTGTTGATATTGATTGCTTCCATTGTCCTCATTTGTAAGTCGCTTTGGATAAAAGTGTGTACTAAATGTCAATGAAACTTTGAAAATGTTTTTTATTTATTTATTATAAATTCTGTAATAAACTTGCTTACTGTACTGCTGAGGTACTATTTTCCAGACGTGTTAAAAAAAATGACAATAAAGCAGTGTTTTAATTTGAGATTAATTTGAGGATACTATTGGAAAAATCTGCTTGCAAAGAATTTAGCAATTGTGTAAGCAAGAAGAGCAAGAAGAAGTTTTTAGATGCACTCTGGATCATATTGTGTGTATTACTATTGGGAAAATAACCTTTCCTTTCTTTTCTTTTCTTTTCTATCTTGTCTTGTCTTTTCTGTATTATGTAATGTTTCCCTGCCTCTTTTACTGCAGTTCCTTAAGCTCATTGAATGGTTGTGCATTCCTCTAATGTTTGAAGTAAAGTGGTAAAAACCAGCTGCACCCAAGGGGGATGTGGGAAACTCCACCACTGGTTTGAAATGGACTTAAGGGTGTACAAATGAACTAAGCTGCTCTAGCAGTAGATTGAAAGTACAGCATAAAAGACTTTGCCTTATGGCAGTGGTTGGATGAAGCCATAGGTGAATCAGCCCCCTGTGTCCTGAAGCCACAAATCGTTCGGCCACCTGACTGTGCTTCTAACCTTTAAACATACACTGTATTCAGGAAATGATTTAATAGGTTTCTAGAGGCTTGGGATATTTATTCTGACAGAAAGATAACTCTTTTTATCTGTCAGTGGTGAGACTGAAACCTTTCAGTCTGTGTGTAAATATTAAATTCGTCCCTTGCTATAGAAGGCACAGTGTAGCTATTTCCAAAGATGTAAAACATTAATCTGGGTGTTTCTTCAACTATGGACACTTAGTTGAAAAATCTCATTCAAATTTGTCTAGTACAGTTTTTCTCAGTCACTTTGGTGCATTTTTCAAATCAGAAATGAAATTCTCAAAACTACGTGTACAACCTCCACATCATCTAGTCATTTATACACATCATGAAACCAGTTTCTTATTCTTTTGAACAAGTTGCGATTGCTTTTGTACATTCATGCAATTGATTACGCACATTTATTTGCTGTTTCCTACATTATCAGTTGCTAATGTCATGTCACTCAAAATTTATTATATAGTTTTCTGTGCAATAGTCTTACCCCTCAAAACATCTAGTCTTTAGTTCATCGTATAAGTCATTTAATGCAAAATGGTTCATCTAGTTGTCATAAACTGCCAAGAACACTTTTTATTTTTATTTTTACACATCATTATTAGACTTTTTGTCAATTTGGCATGAATTGTGCGAGTGAATCTTTACTAATAAAGAGAATGTAGATGATAAACCAATTATAAACCAGTTCTCTGAAATAGCTCAAAGGTTCATCTCATGAATCTTCAGCTGGAGAGCTTATACTGTATAGACAGAGGACAACACAAGAGTTACAAATTCTGAAAATGGACTTATATTCATCTTTGTGCCCACATTTCTTTTTCCTTTTCCATATCACAATGACATTGTAAAGGTATTTATTTTATTACAGTTTTTCTCAGTCACTTTGGTGCATTTTTCAAAACAGAAATGAAATTCTCAAAACTACTTGTACAACCTCCACATCATCTAGTCATTTATACACATCATAAAACCAGTTTCTCATTCTTTTGAACAAGTTGCGATTGCTTTTGTACATTCATGCAATTGATTATGCATGTTTATCGGCAGTTTCCTACATTATCAGTTGCTCATGTCATGTTGCTCAAAACGTATTGCATAGTTTTCTGTGCAACAGTCTTACCCCTCAAAACATCTAGTCTTTAGTTCATCATATAAGTCATTAAATGCAAAATGGTTAATCTAGTTGTCAAAAACTGCCTAGCACACTTTTTATATTTATTTTTACACATTATTATTAGACTTTTTGTACATTTGGCATGAATTGTCCAAGTGAATCTTGACTTATGAAGAGAATGTATATGATAAACCAATGATAAACCCTTTCTCTGAAATAGCTCAAAGGTTCATCTCATGAATCTTCAGTTGAAAAGCTTATACTGTATAGACAGAGGACAACACAAGAGTTACACATTCTGAAAATTGACTTATTTTCATATTTGTGTCCATATTTGTTTTTCCTTTTCTATATCACAATGACATTGTAAAGGTTTTTTTTTTTGGTCAGACTTTGTAAAAGTGTAACTGGGAATTCTATCCAGTCTCTTTCAGTCAATATCCCACATACAGTAATGTGTAAATGGATATGGCATACATAAGCATATGGCATATTGTTCAATACAGAGGTTTACATCAGATCATCCCTCCAGAGTAAACTGTTATATTGACAACATGACTAAGCAATTTGACTGTCTTATCCGTACACTATGACACAAGGACTTGTCATTCTGATGGCAGTGATATGTTCATTGACACAGATATTTATTTTTGAGAGATGAACTAAGGATTTTGAGCAGGAGACTGGCTTTTGCAGGTAATTCATGGTGATTTGCTATTTGTACGAGTTGTTTTGAGAAATGCACTTTATGTTTTGCAAATTGTGAGTTTGATTCAAGAAATGTACCAAAGCGACTGAGAAAAACTGTAATACCATTAGACCATTAGTAAAAGTGTAACTGGGAATTCTATCCAGTCTCTTTCAATCAATATCACACATACAGTAATGTGTAAATATCGGTATGTACTTTTGAAATGGATATATGGCAGACAAAAGCATATGGCATACTGTTCAATACAGTAACTGTCATCTAAAATGTTGCCATGGTTTACATCAGAACATCCCTCCAGAGTACACTGTTATACTTACAACATGATTAAGCAATTTGATTGTCTTATCCGTAAACTATGACACAAGGACTTGTCATTCTGATGGCACTGACATGTTCATTGACACAGATATTTATTTTTGAGAGATGAACTAAGGATTTTGAGCAAGAGACTGGCTTTTGCAGGTAATCCATTGTGCTTTGCTATTTGTACGAGTTGTTTTGAGAAATGCAATTACTGTTTTGCAAATGTCTAGGATGATTCGAGAAATGTATCAAAGCAAATGAAAAAACTGTAACAGTGTCCAACAGTGGATATAAAGGCATATTTGTAGAGTTTTGTCTTTTTACCATAATCGTTCTTCTGAACGTAGGATGTAATAATGAACACCAGTGCTGGGTAGATTACTTACAAATTGTAAGTAATAAATAAATCCAAATTATATGATAAAAACATATTACATGGTTAACCCACTGAGTAAAATTTCAAATAAAACTTGATGTGTTCAGTTTGACATGATTGCATAATTACTTTAAATTTTAAGACACAAAAATATTCTGTTAACAATTAGTATTTACCTTTACCTTTTTGGGGGGGCAAGACATTTTTATTTTTTATTACGTTTTGTGTAAATAAATCAACCATTCTCAGAAGTAACAGTTCGGTAAATATGAATTTGTTAGGGAAAAGTCAACAAAAAATGGACAAGCCGTGCAAAAAATCAGACCGCACATTGATCCAGCAGAATGTTAAGGTCAGATGATGATCTGATAATGGAGATATAACTTCAGTTGAGGCCAAAATCATCCCTTACATAATTTGTTTGGAATGGAGTTAAGATGTTAAGTTATTGCAGCATGGGTTCATTTATTGTGTATGAGAGAGCAATAAATTCCATCTGTCTGCAGTAATGCACCTCATTAAATGTTAAACAACAATGTGATTATATTGGAATAAAATATATTCTTTTCTTGAAGAGAGTGTAGTCCAGTTAGTGGTTTTAGTGGTCTTGTACCATCCCCACAAGAGCATAAGCTTCTCCACACAAAACCATAGCAAAGGATCCACGCTATTAAAATGTTTGTTTAACAAATCATAAAACAATATCTCTAATGTAACACATCTAAAAAATTCAGAATGATGTGCCTTAAAGAGATAGTTCTCCCTAAAATTAATTTCTTTTACCCACCTGTGGTGAGTGGGGCAGGGCCAAGGGACGTGGGAAAAAGGAGTGAGACCGCAGGTGTCGCTGATTTTCCAATCATTCCACCGGCCTCACTCCTTGTTCCCACGTCCCTTGGCCCCGCCCCACTCGCCACACCACCCCATTGTTGTTCCAAAACTGCCTTACTTCTGTGGAATTATGAGAATAAAATGGCTGCACGATAAATCAAATTGAAATTGTAATCGCGATTAGGCAAAAGCTGTGATTGGCATGCATACCTTCCAGTGAAGAACGGTTGTGTGATCAGCAGTAAATCTCCATCCGAAGGCCAGAGGGCGTTCTTGTGCGGAAAGTCAAAATACGCCTCGCAGAAGAAACCCAGGAAATGCCTATTGCTGCAGCTGAATAAATAGAAGATTTAACTTCTATTTAATAAAGATTTATTTAACAGAACACTTCCTGCCCAGAATTTTTATATTGCCTAAAACATTCAAAACAGTCTGGCCAATAACCTTCAGGTATTTTACATAATTGACCAATCGTGGGGCTGTGCGTGAGAAGGTGAGATCTACAGGGAGTGGTCAAAGTGATGCAAATATGCACACGTGTTTGTTTGTTCGCTTGACTTTAAGTGTCGCTGCTCATCAATCACAAAAAGACACCAAAGTAGGTGCGAGAGCGATTCGAAAGCAAAAGGAGCTGTCTGCTCTGCTCTCTATAGCGCTCGTGAATGTCACACAACAATCGACCTGCACAGTGCAAACAGCTATAACCTGGTTATTTTAGGCAATATTAAAATCCTGGCCAGGACGTGTCCCGTATGAATGAAATATGGCCACCCTAATTCAATGTGACAAATAAACACATGACTTTGACAATATATGGTTTATCTGAGTTTGTCTTATTATAATTTCATTATAATCGGGGGTGCACATAATTTTTTCAGCCTGGTTCTCATAAGAGAACCTGGAGATTTGGTTTGGTCCTCACACTGCATATAGCATGACCCATTAAATATAACTAAAAAATTATAATTATTAATAGTTATAATATTATTGCACTATATTTATTTTTTTTAATTTTTTTTTATAAAATAATATTAAATAAACTAAATAATAGTGTGTGACAATATTATTAAAAATAAAAGCAGTCCTAGTATTAAATACAAATACATTTATTTAAAAAATAAAATGCTAATATTTATTACTACATTTGTCTGTTCGCCTCTTTAAGAAGAATCGCTTTATGTATTGCCCAATTTTAAGTCGCTTTGGATAAAGGCATCTAAAAATAAATAAATAAAAGCATTTTCATCATATTCAAACTTAAAATCAACAGGCTTTTATTTTGGCAGGTTGCCAGCAAGTAATATACGCGCTTATGATTATATCGTCCACAATATTTTGCATAACTTGTCAGTGAACTTCAGCTCTATGTAGTAAATGCTGCTCCATCTTAAGGAAGGTGAAAATACAACGTTTAATAACGTGTTTATTCCAAACTCACTTTTTCCTTCTGTGAGATATGCGGTTTCTTTACTACTGATTGCAGAACTGGCTTTACTGACAATTTTCAAAAATAAAAAGCAGATACTTGTTCATACAATGAAAGGATCCAGTGTTGTTTGGAAACTAGACATTAAAATAGCTTTCTGTTCCAGAGAACAAATAGTCTTATGGGTTTGGAATGACAAATTTTAACACAATTTTTTTAAATGAACTCATAATACCTCCATCTACATGACTAGGAGTTGCTTCATTGCATCTGTACTTTTTAAGGCATTACTTGTGTCTAGAAACAAATACCACTTTATATTGTTATACAGTGCAGAACTTTTCCTGATCCTTGTTTTGTAACTCAAAATTATATTGGCAATAACTCAAAACAGCACAAATTTATGTTGGCGTAACATTAGGCCATAACAGTGTGCAATTATTTTGGCATCAAGTCACAGCACAAAATTGGCATAGTATTAGCTCCTAACAACATGAAATCAATTCAGTGTAGCAATTTATCCCAAACAAACAAACATTAATGCTAGGATACGAACACAAGAACCCATTATGACTAGCATTAGACTGTCTTGCCACCTGGACAGTGCCAGAGATTAGTCTGCTGCTGAATGTCTTTTCAAACTCTGTATTTTGCAGCGTGAATGACTTTGCATAGACTTTTGTTCCTAGTGATAAATTCCCCTTCTCTGAATCTTTGCAAGAGATTTGTGTCCCATTGTCACAGATAACAGCCCTTGTGTAGCTGTATTCATCAAACATGTGGCTACAGTTGAAGTATTTATACTTGCAGACACGATAACCCTCTACCCATCTGGAATAGTATCAGTTATAACTAGTAGATGCTTTCCTAAGGGAAATGAACCACATAGATCAATGGCTACAATTTGTCATGGCTTGTCAGGCAACCATGTTCACAACATAGGAATGGGTCTTGAGGGCATGCTGTTCGTGCTGCACCACAGGAGTTCTGTAAGTGATTCACGTCTCTTATCGTGCGTAGGCTCTGAACCTTTGCATTCAGTAGTTAATTTTGTTTTGTGAACAATGCCCTTTGTCATCCAGCAATTGCAATATGATATTCTTATAAAATTGCTGTCCAAGGCCTAGTGGTGGGATGGACATAAACCTTTTCAACCTGGCTCGTGAATTTTGATTAGGTGGCAGATTGTTGCAGCTATGTAGGTGTTAGGCTAATCATATTAGAATTATGGGACATTGATTATGCCTTCATTTATTTTGACACTCAACTCAACTGTAATATTGTGTGCACACCAAAAGTGAAGAACTTTCAAATCACATTTATTAGACTGCCCTTTCATTGTAATGGCTGTATATACAGTATATAGACATTTCCCTGAACTGAGAACATTTCTGCTGCTATTGTTATGTTTAAATGAAAAACAAAAGGAAGCAGTGGTATTTGATACAACGGATGTTATCAAGTATGCTGCTGTTTGCAGAATTACCGGATTTTTGTCATTGTGGACAACACCCTCCCGAGTCAAATACGCAAAGTCTACCGAGTATGCAAGTCCAAAATTTGCGTACTTTTGTATTGAGAAACGCGTGCAGACCTACGTCACCAGACTATTTGCCTAATCTTCAGGGTACATTAGACCACGGTGGAAACACAAAAAGCAACAGGTCTGGGAGGAAAATAGTTCCTGGGGAAAAAAACGTTTCTGGTACAATTGTTCCGGGTAATCTCGGTGTAAACTAAACGAGCCAATGCACATTGGCATGCAATTATTGCATTCAGCTGCCGCTGATCACAGCGGGAGTATAATAAGGCAGCAGGTGCAATGCAAAGCAGGTTTTCGATGAGGAGCCGAGCTGGTAACCCGGTCGCTCAGCGGTGGTACAGCAACCGTGGAGATGGGAAGTTCTCTTTCAGTCGGTCACTCTCGACGTCACATCAGTGACCGATGAATTGGGATCCCTACCAAAGCACCTTGGGTGCTGCCACTTCCAGTGCCCTGTGCGAGCTGCCTGTGCCCCTATTTGGTGTAGGCTGGGGCTCGGAATAAGAAGTTCCACTCACCACTGTCAAAGCACTACTTCACTGAGTGAGACTGGATAACACTGGGAAATATACCCGGTCCAGTTGGAACAGGGACACTGTGGAAGCCCCATCCTTCCAGAAGGAGTTTTCGGAAGCAAATACACTTAAAACATCTTTTAGGTATATATCGAGAAATCAATATGGAACCCAGCCTTCTACGGTTCTCACGGATTCACGGGGGCAGCGATTGCAGGTTCACCACTTGGTCTTTGAAGGGTATAGTGGGAACCTTGGGCACGTAGTCGGGCCAGGGCTTCAGGATTACCTGGGAGTTAGCCGGCCCAAACTGTTGGCACGAATCGTTGACCGAAAATGCATGCATATCCACTACCCTTTTGATGGAGGCCAGTGCAAGCAGGAGCAGAATTTTCAATTAAAGAAACTTTAGCTCAACTGAACCCAAAGCATCAAATAAGCCCTGCTGTAGTGATTTTAGAACTACAAACAGGTCCCAAGAGGGTATATAATGTAGGGGGGACAAGAAGGATTTAACCTCCTGGCCCCTCTAAGGAACCTGATGATGAGGTCATGCTTACCCAAAGACTTCCCATTCATGTAGTCATGGTACGCAGCAATAGCAGCAAACTAAACTTTATGGGTGGAGGGAGACAGCCTTCGCTCCAACCCTTGCTGCAGAAAGGAAAGCACGACTGCAATTGGGTATCTCCTGGAGTCTTTTCGGGGAGAAGAATACCACTCGAAGAACAGGTTCAACTTCAAGGCGAAAGCATGTCTCGTAGACGGTGCTCTCACTGAAGTGATGGTGTTCGCTACCTCATGGGGTACGTCACCTAGAACCTCCGCGTCCCGCCCAGGGACCAGACATGGAGTTTCCAAAGGTCTGGATGCGGGTGCCAAATGGTGCCCCATCTCTGAGTCAGTTGATCCTTCCTCAGAGGAATTGGCCAAGGAGGGGCTGTCGTGGAGAGCACTATTTCTAGGAACCAGGTCCGAGTGGGCCAATATGGCGCCACTAGTAAAACCTACTCCTCGTCCTCCTGGACTTTTTACAGCACCTGTGAAGATAAGGCTCACTGGGGTAAACACATATTTGAGAGAGATCCTCTGCATCAAGAGTTTGCTCTTTTCCAAGTTGACTCGAAGTTCCCAACAGGCTGTGGTGCCGGAATACCAAGTTCCTGTGTTCGCACAACTGGTCTCGAGACTGTGCTCGAATATGCCAGTCATCAAGATGGTTGAGAATGTCAACACTTGACTCTATGAGTGGAGCCAGAGCCCCCTCTGCGACCTTTATAAAGACACAGAGAGACAGGGACAACCCAAAGTGCTGCACGCCACTTTGAATGTGAACCGCAGAAATGTACTGTTGCTTGGAAGGATCAACATATGAAAGTACACGTCCTTCAGGTCGATTGCTGCAAACCAATCTCAGGGATGGATGCACACAAAGACACATATCTGCATCAACATCTTGAATGGTAAACGATGAAGGGCCTGGTTCAAAACTCTAAAAGAAAAAATTGTTTCCTCTATACTACTAGGTACTTGTACAATATTGACTGGGTTAAATAGATTTGCATTACTAAAAAGAAATTAAAATACCATTTTCATTGACCAAAACTAGACTAAAATGTCATCAGTTTTCATCGACTAAAACTAGACTAAAATGTCATCAGTTGTCGTCGACTAAAACTAGACTAGATTAAAAAGAGAATGAACGTGACTAAAACTAATAAAAACTAAAATGACAGCTTCACACAAAAACTGACTGAAACTAAATTTAAAACAGTGCGCAAAAAACAACACTAGTTCCTGACACTAAAAACCCTCTTATAAGGGGAGCTAGTTGATGTAGCACATAAAAAAAAAAATTCTATAGAATATAATTCTAATACACGCAATGACTATCCATCATTACATTTTTATATTTATGTAGCCTATACAATAATATTCTTTTGCACTGTAATCCTTTTGTTTTTAATATTTGGCATGTTTGTGTGATGCGCATCCCTGTATGTTATAAGCAAAGTCAACGCGCACTATGGACCCGCCCAGAGGCGCATTTTCTACCAACGCGCTCTTTAAATAACAAAAAAAATTGTGCCATTGACGTTAGACTTTAGACCAAGTTTGAGTTGGTGTATGGCACAGTCTTTTTTTAGCTCCTTAAAATAGCAATGCGCCAGCATTGAGAGAAATGGGCGCAAATGCATTTGCTTATTAAACGATGTGGCGCTGGACGAGAAAATGTGAACGGCACCGGACATAAACTAGCAAACACACTTGGGCTGCGCCTTGCGTCGCATTGCGCCGGGTGTATGATAGGGCCCCATATGTCTGATATTTCATGTTTGCATCATGGTGACAGACTGAAAGGTGCTATTGTTTTTGCAGAAAATTTCAGAATCAGAAAAGCTTTATTACCATGTATGTTTACACACACAAGGAATTTGACTTGATGACAGGAGCTTCCACTGTAGAAGAAAGTACAACATGTGCAGATATAAATAGGAATAACACAGTAGGGATGTAATGTGACAAAATATGTAATAATGTACTATATATACAGAAATAATATGTACAGGTATGTTATTAGTGTGCAGATATGTTATTTACAAAGTGTGCAGTTTAATATAAATATGTTAGAGATAACTATGTTAGTGATGGACATTGTAAGAATAATTGTTCAGGTTGAATAAAGCCTGTGGGGCACCAATAATCCTTTCCACAGTCCTGACTGTCTGTTGTAGTCTCTTGATGTCTGATTTTCTAGCTGATTCTGCCAGCTTTTGCATAATACTCATTTTAATTATAGTTAATAATAGTCTACTGGTGTTATACAATCAGTCATTTAAAAAAAAAATTCCCTTGACTTTTAAATTTTTTTCCCCTCAAATTATTTCTGAACTTATAATATAAGACAAGTTTGTACAATATGTAGTTTTAGTTAGTGCATCTTTTCCTGCAAAGATATTTACCAAGTTATTTGTTTAACATTTATATCATGTTGACTATTTTATGTGTGGTGCACTTGGAATAGGCTATAATTTTCTTGAATCATGTTATAGTTAAATTTTCTACAAGTTGACTATTTAAAAATCTTTAAAAAAAAACGAGAATTGGTAAAATGTCAAACCGGATGTGTGAATAAGCTATTCCTCAGTTAGCTTATGATTCAATGTGTCATGGAAATTTTCTGCTTGAGTTGAAATTTTTCAATTTGTGCAGAAGATGCTGCTGACGTGTAAATCACATTTCCGGCAATCATTTCGCCCTGCACAAACTTGTGTGTTTCCGCATCATTACATTGACTTTGTATGTAATCTACTTGCACAAGTAATTAAATTTGCTTTTGTTGTGAACATACAATTAGGATGGCCTGCTTGCCAGCAAAATTTTGATAATGTACATGTATTTTATGGCTTAATTGCAAACTTTTGGTTGTAAATTATGCTTTAAACTTATTGGGAAACTTAAGTATTTTGTATTATTTTTTAATTGTTAGAAAGACTGAATGCTAGGGAGATTCCTGTACAGTTATATAAAATGTGAAATTTTATTATTAAAATAAATTTGTATATTTTTATTAGAGATTTTCTGTGTAAAATATATTTTATTCAATAAAAAAAAAAATCTTAAGTGAAAAATCCAAAATAAATAATAAAAAAATAATATATATATATATATATATATATATATATATATATATATATATAAGATAAATGATGTGATAAAAATTGAAAATTATAAATGCAAATGGAAAATATGCAAAAATAAGTAAATATAAGTAAATATATTTCTATTTAATAAAATCTTTTAGTGTACGTAAATGTATGTTTTTTGAAAGTAGCCTATGTATGGGTGTTTGTGGGTGTGGATGTGTGCGTGCGTTTTAAACCAGAGGTATTTAATAGCTGACTACAGTTTCTTTCTTTCCAAAGAGATTTTTTCTTTGTTCCAACAGCAAAATCAGTTCAGAGCCACTACCTTAATAAACAAAAAATGGCCACAAATTATGCAGAGAATGGAATGTCAAATTAGTCCCAGCATGCTCATGGGTAAAAATATAATTGTTTATAAGAACTTTCTGTAATTGTGCACGTTAAGATCTTTTTAGCCATTTGAAATCTCTTTTAATAACTCTGCCTGCAGGTGAACTTGCAGACAAAGCCAAAACAGATCAAGAAATGTAACAAAACTGCATATCCCAATAGAAATGTTTTGCATATAACAAGGCACAAATGTCAACTCCCGCCATCTGTAATATAACTCATTGAATATGGCCATGCCATTTGGAGCGCAGGGACATCAGGTCTAGGCTGCTACTCCCTGACATTCAAAGAGCACCAGCATCCTGTCATGATGCTTAAAAAAAAAACAGATCAAGAGTAAGCAGGAAACATCTGAATGCTCTTCAGCATTTACCAGTTGAAGTTATGCCATTTTTGCTTTTTAGTGTGTTACAGGTTAAAACGATTCAAAATTATTCAAAATAAGAATTCTTACACGAACAGCTGCTTTTTTAAAATGTTTAAATTGTGTTTAAAATAAATGAATTGAATGCACAGCTAATAAAAGCAAACATTTGTGTTAGTTAGCGAAGTGTCCTGCCTTGACCTATGGGACCCCTTTTAACATTGATCTTAATCTCATTGTCTTTGAGCATTCAAACCCTCAGGCATCTTCTGGTCTCAGCAGATCAGTCCTAGTAATCCTCGAAATACCATTTGATTCAATTTAGATGGGAATAAACCATTTAAATAAGCAAACAGTCAGTGTTCTTGAGTGATTCCTGTGCCTAATAAATGCCTTGAACTGAGGAATTGCCATTCTTACCACACTTTTTGGCCTAAAACAGTTTGTGTGTTTGAGACGGATCAATCTGAGGAGGAAAATGTGTATCCTGTAATTGATTGACTCTTTTGTTACACGTGTTTCTTCATAAAAGTTTTAGCAATGCTCAATGGTTCGACTAATTTAAAATTCACTGCTGTGAGAACAGTCTCAGAGTGAATGTCAGTTCAATTAATCTGTGTTTGAAGTATGCAGATAAACGGCTTGTCATGGCTATGAAAAAATCTGAAAAGATCATGGATTTCAGTTAGTGGAAGTGAATGCAGAGTAAATGAATTTACCCTCTGGTATTTTCATGTGATGGCCTGCTCTAATGAGAGACTGTCGGTCTGCACGCAAAGCAGTACATGCCCCTTTTGTAACCACGTGATTTTCAGCCCTGCCAGTGCAACCTATATATATATATATATATATATGTGTGTGTTTTGTGAGCCCTAGTTGGACAAGTAAAGTAAATGTATTTTGGATGTGAAATGAAGGTAAAACAACAACAGATTTTGTGCTTATGGCACTTATGATCAAAATCGTTCTGTTAATACAGAGCAGTCTCATTGCACCATGTATAATTCATAAGTGTGCTCAGCATTGACTCTGTGATGGGAAATACAGTGCATCTCTAATGGCTGAAATCATTGAATACCAGAGAGCAGGTGTCCTAACTATTGATAGAACAGTCTTGGAGGAAACGTGAAGCTACATTACTTTGCCAGTAGGACTAAGGTGTAAATAATAACCAGGCAGTAAGGTAATTGCTCTGCGAAGGAGCAGTCTATCTGATTTTATGCATATATCTAGGAGTGGATGTACAGCTAGATGCCCAGATACAATAGACCTCTTTCTCCTGTGGAATTAAAGGGTGATTCATATCCTTCCACGCATCAATGATAATGCAATTATTAGTCCTGAACATGATCACCGACTGCCCAGAATGTCTAGGTTGTTTATGTGCACATAAATTTGTCAGATAATTTTTCTTTGCTGAGCAGAAGTGTGACCCAATTAAAAAGAGAGTGTCTGGAAAATAAGTCACTGAAGATTTTGACACAGTAGAAGACAGAGTCAGGTTTTCACTGTGTTACATCATTAAATCCCACACTCTGTGGGAAGAAAAGCAATAAATATTTTGTAGAGTTGCAGTTGGTCACTTGGCTGTCAGAAACATGCTGGTCATCTGGAGATATGGTCTAATCACAGATAGACCGAGGGAGAAATTTGTGGCATGTGCAGTATTTTAGCTATTCAATCTCACTCTAAACATTGGTGAAAATGTTTGCTTCTGGATTTAGCCCCAAGGTGTAAGTACTACATAGGGTACTACATTTTGTTCATTCAGTGAAAGTCACTGGTAACCAAAGTACAATAATACTCTAAATAAGAAACTAAAGCTAAAGACTCTTTATGAGTCATTCATTCATTTGATTAGTTCAAATGGTTGATTCATTCAGGAATTCAGTAAATGGCTCTCTTTTCTTTATAATTTCTCTAATTTTTGGTATTAATTTCTGGAAGTACCACATATTTTGTATGCATGATAGCATTTAAATGCATACGTAAAAACACTTTACGTATGAGAAAGTAAACTGTAAGTGTTTGAAACATACACAATGCACAGCATCAGTAATATTTTGCTCATTCATGTATTTGAAAGACCAATGGAATATAATACAAAGCATTCAGCTGATTCAACTAAAAGCATTATTTCACTTTCTGCATGTTCCTTGATATAATCTAATTTTTATTTTGTAAGGATTTTAAAGGCTATGGCAACATGTGATATATATTTGTTCTGTTGTAGCGTAACCATGCTGCCCAGCATGCACTTAGCAAAGCAAACTCAATGCACACTGCACATTTGCCTTTTGAAGATCATTCACTACTGAATTCTGGAATCTGTTTAGAAGATTATAAAAGCTTTACTAAAGCAGGACCTCCTACACTGTGCAATGATTATGAAGACAGGTTGCAAACTGTGCTATCATCTGCATTTTAACTGCTAGCCAAGTAGTTGCATGCCAGATGAAATGGCTGGCAATGGAAGCTCTGCTTGGCCCTGTAGATTACTAAGAAGGAGAATGAAACATACACAACTCACAGATTCAAATTACAGCAGACTGTTCCGAACCGCATGGCCTGCCCACACAGCACTCCAGACTATCATTACAGGGGTAATAAAGTGATAAAGCAAAGCATCCAACTAGACAGAAATCCCACACTCTCTGACAATGCCACAGATCCAAGGCTGCTTTATCTCTCGCTGCAGTTAAGAAGATTATTACCTTGACTGTTAACCTGAGTGGTGTAAATTTAGATGCATAAACTTTAACAAGTTTTATCGGCTTAAATTCTCTGGATTTTAAGCAGAGAGGAGAGATTGTATGTTACTGTACACCATCATTCAAAAGTTTAAATAGTTATGCTCATAAATGCTTGTTTCTATGTTTTTACTATCATTAATATTCAATTTAAAGTGCCCTTGGTGAATAAAGTTATATTTTTAATCACTTAAACTTTTGAATGTGTGTAACTTGATACAGTATACTTTTTATAATAAGAAAACATGCAAATTTCTGTTCATTGAAAATGACTCAGTTTGGATAATTTTGCAATTCTGCATTTTTTTTATTCCAGTTTGCTCAATCTGTAAAACTTGATTATAAATAAATATGTTGCCTCTTTTGATTGACTAAAGAAATGAATGCAACAGTGCAAACATGACCAAAATGTGTTCTGAACTAAATTTGCATGGAATTATTTCAAATAATTGCAGACTGGTTCACACTTGCAGTCTTCCTTGATCTAGTTTACTTTACTGGTACTGTAATCATAAATCAGGGTTGTGTGCCATTCACAATTTAATCCGAGAATACTTTTTCAAATTCAAAAAGCAATTTACATCTTGAATTGAGGTTGCAAAATGTATGTAAAATTTGCAGTTTGAATTTCAGTGATCTTTACGCAATTTTTGTTCTGCATCTTCTCCATCATTTGATGCCAAATATATAAAAACTTCCATTTGAAATACATTTTTTGACATTTGCTTTCCTAAATGTTGACTGCATTATGTGCAGCACAATCTATAAGACTAATTCCCATAGGAAAATGGTCATGTTTGTTCTGAAAATAATGACAATTAGTTAATTTAATGCACAACAGAGCAAGTGCATTTAAAATAAAGGTGTTTGAATGAAAGTGTCAGGTGTTTCCACTGCTCTGTAAAGGGCTGCAGTTGTTTAGTATGTTCAGAGATCTTTTTCCTTTGAAATAAGCAAGACTGAGTATTAATAATTCTCCACATGCATTGTGTTTTAAGCTTCAGATCTTTTTCCATCTAATTTCTTTCTGGATGTTGGCATGTGTATATATTTAAAATGGTTCTCTCTTGGCATTCCTGATGCATGCATGGCTGAAGGGAAATTACTCAGCATGTTAGCCCATCTCCTCTCGGTTGAGTAAGAGCCCCTGGCCCTGTGTAGTTCTCCACAGGGGCCTCATCCTTGCCTGTAAACCCTGTTTAAACATCATAATAATTTTAACACTACTCCTCATTTTAAATCAGTGAATATGATGGAATAACATTACATGCCTGTGCTTTTTGAAGGTTTAGTATGATATTCAGCATGCTTCCATGACTATAAAGATCTTCCAGCAAGTGGCTATTCAGTTAAGATAAAAATCTTTTAATTTTACAGAATTGTGAAGATTGGCTAGTTGCCACACTTGGAAGAGCTATATTTGGTAAAAATTAAGTAAACTATAATTAAGGTAGATTTTAACTGAAGGTTAGAACTGTGTTATCAAGGTGTGTCATATTGATTCATTGTTCTATTTTAAATGCATGTTATTTTAAATAATATTTGTAATTTAAAAAAGCATTTTATTTTCAAGGCTTGAAGTTCTCCGTCACTGTGCCGGTTTTCCGGTGTGCAGAGTTTGGTTGCGGAAAACAATAATCCCACATTTAAAAAAAAAATAATTCTTGTTGATTGATATTACTTTGGACTCCACGAGTTCGTCTTACCAATGGTATGGGAATGGTCAGCTTCACCAGTAGTTCCTTCGGACAGTTTGATTCAGTAAACCGGTTGAAGAAAACGGTTCACCGGTTCTTTTGCGCTCGACGTAATGACGTCATTTGCGATGATTGCCCTTGATTCAAGCCTTCGGTTTACCCACGCTCATAACATTAGAACAGAATCAGTTCAGAATCAATCACCAAAAAAACAGTTCGGTTCAGACGCTCTGTGTGTCGGTCTGCTTCATGCTGAATCACACAACACATGCGCAGTATCATCAGCTTCTCGGTTCTCGAATCGGACGCATCTGACAGAAATGGTTCTTGAATCGTGAACGAGTCAATCTTTTGTTCGTTATCTGGCTCGGCTCTCTGTTCATCTTCAGTTCGGTCTTCACAGCAGTTCAGTAAGTGTACTGTTTGAGTGCATGCATTACTCCAGGATATTGGTTTGTTTTAACTCAGAGGGAGTGTCAGCCACATTAAAAAAGTTAACAGCTTAAGTCATTTGTGGATTAATGTGTATTGGAGACGAGAACCGTTTAAAATGATTCAGTTCGATTTGGTGAACTGGTTCAAGAAGATCCAGTTACATCGAATGATTCGTTCCCGAACTGAATATCACTAAACTGCAGTGTTTTGAATTTCTCAGAACAGACCTGGAAGAGAAGACAATACTGAATCAAGGTGTAGTTTTTGCTATTTTTGGACCGATATCTATTTTCGATTCTTCAAAAAAATTTAACTGACCCTCTGATGTCACATGGACTACTTTGATGATGTTTGTCTTACCTTTCTGGACATGGACAGTATACTGTACACACAGCTTCAATGTAAGGACTAAGAGCTCTCGGACTAAATCTAAAATATCTTAAACTGTGTTCTGAAGATGAACGGAGGTCTCACGGGGTTGGAACAACATGAGGGTGAGTCATTAATGACATAACTTAAATTTTTGGGTGAACTAACCCTTTAAGTTGGTTATGTTCAAATTATGTATAGGCATATTGCATTATGTATTTTAACAGTGTTGTTCAATAGAATCATGTAATTTTTTTGGTTTTGATATTTTATTTTAGCCAATTATTATTGCCTCATCATTAGTTTATAAATAAATAGTCATATACAAATAGTCATACTAAAGCCTGGTTTTCACTTAGGTCTGTTTCTTACTAAAAAATATCAGATTACTAAGTGTCAAAATAATCAGTAGGTCACTTGATTACCAAAATAATAATTAGTTACAGCCCTAAATCCTAAAAGTTCTAAATACAACTGCATTGTTTTACTTTTTGTAATAAAAATAATACAATTTTATTAAAAATAATATTAAAATATTTTCACGTTCTAGTGAACCAAGTATCTGTATTTTGTCACTCTCTCTGTATATCTCTCTGTATTGTTACACCCCTAGTGTTGATAAGCTCATAATTTTCCAAGTGTATGATACAGCTTTCATTCTTAAGGTCAACCATATATTCATGAAAAAGAAAATCATCTTGAGTAAAGAAAGCAATAACTTTGCCATAGTATCCTTTAAAATTTTAAAGTTGCCACTGTCATTGCATACTTTGCACGTACTTCCCACCCTGCCCCTGGATAAAGTTAAGGTTCAGGATTTGTTTTTGCTTTAACCCTGTATTTTATTTTTATATTTAATAAAAATATTTTTAATAATTCTATTATTTTAGCTGAAAGTTTGTAATAGCTTGTTTAAAGGCAAATTCCATTACAACCAGGACAACTTTCCTCATATAGTGTGACAACATTCCCTGCTGTTGGGTTCAGTTAATATATCTTTAGTCTGTTCAGTAACCTGCAGAAATCCAGCAAGTCTTCGCTTGAGTAAAACATGATGACTAGCCCCAGCCATCTCTACTGATGTGATGCTAAAATCAAAATGGGCCATTGAGAATTTTGTGGATGAAAATGATTCCAAAAACAGATGATTAACAAAACAACTCAACTTGATTTTTTTTTCTGTGGTTTTCTCATTTCCCACCCTGATTCATTCATTGTGTCTGTCGAAGGGGTTTGTTTAGGACCTGTGCAGTTCCCTCGGCATACCTCAGCCAGCTGGCACAGACTAGAGATGGTCATAAAGTAGTCAACCATATAGTCTGTTAGTTTAAGATTAAACATACTGGCTGGCAGACTGAAAGCCAAGATCCCAAAGAGACCAGATATACGCTGAAAAATGTGAAAGCATGCCAGTTTTTAAAGAAACCACAATGTCATTAAATCGAATTAGGTGCAATGAAAAGCACAATAAAACCTCAGAATACAATTCAAGTTGAGTATAAGATTTTACATTCAAACATTGCAATTTGCATTAAATTGCAGCAGTTCACGACATACCTGTGTTCAAAATCAAACTCCAAATTCAACCAGTAACTATGATCAAATGGTCTCAATCTGTGTAACAAAGATAAGATGGAAGATTAAATGGGTAAGGCAATTTATGTCATTTTCGGTTATGCGACTGTTATGCACATCATGTGTTAATGCTCTCAATAATAGGCAGCAGTTTTCAGTAAGCTGGTTCATGTAATGAAGTGTCATTAGTTTATCCCATCTGCCAGAGCATTTTTGCCATCCAAGTGTGAAAAACTCAAAATAGCAGGTACAAATTACTTCCCGTTGCTTTTGGCTACATCAGTCTCGTTTCCAGTGAGTTGGAAGTGCCTCCCCCCCAGCCCCCCCGCTTTCTCCTTACTATGCCTGTGGGTCCAGAGAAAGCACATCCCATAATCTTGTTGGCTTGTCTCCAGCAGGCTGTCCCATATTCAACAGGAGATGTTTTCAATTCTGCAAACACAGAGTTTCTGAATTAACTCTTGCTTTAAAATACAGGGAGATCCGTTAAGAGTCTTTGATGTTTAAGATCAATCGCCATTGTCGTTTCCTAACCAGCCCGTTTCTGAGAAGTTCTGTGCATCTGAAACTACAGATGACTATTGCATTGTTGGAATTTTAAAGTATAAACTTAAAGTGACATGAAAATGTTTAAGAACAGCTGTTAAACATATGTGCATATGTCTTTGAGTTTTAAGTTTGTTGTGTTTGCTTGAGTTCTTGGGTTTTTTTCAGGTGTAGGTTCTTACATTGATATGTATGTGAGAAGAGGTCATAGGAAAAGTAACTGGAAAATTTGTCACATTAATGGCTGTCTTTCCACACATTACCTTCATTCCAAATGTTTGGGATTTTGTATATTGTTTCATTTTTAATATATAGCTGAAATAATTAATTTTTAGCTGAAAACTCATAATAGATTGTTTAAAGGCAAATACTATTGTTACAGTTTCAATTAACTGTATCTTTTGTCCTGTGTAGTAACCTACATAAATGAATGATACTACTCAATATGTATAAAGAAATGCATTCAAAAGAGAGGAGGACACTTTAGTATTGATTTGTTTCTGGCTAGAGTCAGTTAGAATTACTGTTTCTATTTTTATAAAACTATTTCCTGGCTTCCACCTAAACGTGTTAAACTCATTGTATGGGGTTAAGGACTCAAGGCACATGAGGAAAGGTTTCCTAGTTTTGGTATGGCATACTTCAAACATGCCTTTCTCTGCTGCGTTTGAACATGTTCTGCCTCCCATCAGTGTCTGAATACAAAGGAAATGACTTGTCAGGACATGTTTCCATAACTTTGTTAACTGGGCTACAAGGCAAGGCAGTGTCACAGTAAATAGATTGTTATTTCAGTAGCTGCATTTAGAGGGACCATAATTATAATAGAATGCATCCCAGTCCAAATATGAAAAGTCTGAAAGGTCGAAAACCTTTGATACTTTGTTTGATTATATATATTGAGATACATAGCCATGCAAACACTAAATCTGCAGTTAGGACTTTCTGTGCAGGAATAATGTCAAGAAATTTTCCACAAAGGAAACCGTAAATTTGAATGTTTGGTTCACTCAAAAATGAATATTCTGTCATCATTTATGTACCTCTAAAGCCCTATTTGGACAGGACTAGTTTTACAGGGGGTCGTTAGAGAAATCTGTGTTTCACAGACGTACTTGGTGATTTTAATCCTGACTGAATCTGCCACGTCGGTGTTTTTTTCACACAACTTCTGTGATAATTCCAGAGCAAATTACCTACTGTTTATCAGCAAACTTAGTGATCCTCTGAGAAAACTAATCCCGTCCGAATGCAAATGCCTACGATTGCTGGCGTTATTTTTTTTACAATGAGTTTCCTTGTGTGTTTTGGCCAACGTGAATTACCGTAAATGCTCTTACCGTGCGCATGTTTGATAGATTTGCTTCCCGGCAAAGAAGTAATAATAATAAAAAAAATTTTAATAATTAAATCAAGAGTCAGATCACGTAAACTGTTAATACTGGCTATTGTAATATCAATATCAGGTAAGATTACTCGCGTTCATTTATTCACTCAGTTACACAATGTTTTAATTGCAGATGTACCTTTATGAAAATTAAACATGTGTTTAGCCTACCACTACTACAAAAAAAGCAAAACAAGTTAAACTAAAGAAACCACACATTAACATCATTTTGCTATACTAGCCATTTAATATTTATTGTAAAAATACTAATGTTAATCAATCCAAATGACTATATGAAATGCACGCATACAGAGCGCGTGATCTCTGTGACACCCAGATGTACAGAACAGACCCTCCCACCTCTGATATAAACACGGAGATGTTAGTTCTGTCTGAATTGGTACATGAAAATCACGGAGGTCAGGTGATAAGAATCGAAAGTCAAACGAAGTTTAGAAAACTAGTCCTGTCCGAATAGGGCTTAAGTTTGTGGAACACAAAAAAGAGAGTTAGATAGTTAGAAGTTTCTTATATTTAAGTCCAACAGTAAATCTTTTTAAATAAATATAAATTAAAATGATTTTGGAAACGTATATACCTACAAAAGTTTGTCTAGATTACTTAGGATAAATTCAATTCAATGTGTAATTTAATAATAAAAAAAAATCTGTAAATCTATATTAATTAAGCTACATTAAACCAAGGTCCTGATTCTCTGTGGTCATTAAAAATCCCAAGATGTCCTTCGAAAAAGAATAGGGGTATTACCCCGGCATCCTGGCCAAATTCGCCCATTGGTCTCTGACCATCATTGCCTCCTAACCATCCCCATATCTGCTGATTGGCCTCATCATTCTGTCTCCTTTCCACCAATAAGCTGGTGTGTGGTGGGCATTCTGGCTCAATATGGCTGCCATCACATCATCCAGGTGGATGCTGCACACTGGTGGTTGTTGAGGAGATTACTATATATATATATATATATAGGTTTTAATGTGCAATTAATGTAAATTGGTTCAAGTCAAGTTGTGTATATTATACATTTACTTAGATACAAACTGGTGCAAATGAAAAATATAACAAAAGGGCCTTTGTACTGGAGTTCTGTGCAGAAAACATGGACAGAAAACCTCGGACACTTGGCTCTCCATAAAACAGACATCAAATAGCTCTGGGCAGAATTCAGCTGCGGCCAGCATAACACTCTCCAGAATAACACCAGAGCGTGTCATATCTGAGCCAGCACAAACCAAATAGTTTGTATTGGATTATGTGAAAGAGTGTGTGAGTGTACAATAGCAAATAAAGGGATGATGTACACCCGAAAGTCTTGGGGTAAAGAAGCAGGCATCCGTGTGCTATGTGATTCTTCTCTGCAGGTTCCATAGTGAATGAGTAATAGAGAACAAGGGCATGCTTGCTCAGTGAGTGCAACTCTGCCTGTCAGAGTTGCGGATGTGAGGAGAATCATACCCTTGTTTTTTTCTGGAAAACGTCCTTGAATGTACGTCGTATAAATTGGGGCCATATTTGGTCCCCAATGCAAAAGATCTGACCAAACCCCTGACCAAACTCTTACTTCTCCTGGATTAGAATAAGAATAAAAAATAGCTCTTGTAGAATGTGTTTTTGTTGCAGTTGCGGCCATAACACTGGATCAGGTGATCTGCCGCAGCGATTCCCCCGGGCTAAGCGCTTCGCTCTCTTTCATAGAAATTTGCTGAAGCAATAAATCTGGTGTGCTTGTGGAGAAAAATTAAAGTGGAGACTCCCAGGAGGCAGAAGGGAAGTAAGAGAGTGATATAACAATGGCTACAAGTAGAAATCCAGGCTAACATCTCCGCAGATTGTGTCAACTCAGGAACAAAAGCCTTCTCAACTTGGAGTCATGGCTCAAGTGCTAGAGTCCATTTAGTGCAGAGAGCAGTCCACTACCTGGGAAGTGGGATATTACTTTTTTCAGTACATTTAAGGTTAATTTCTCCACCCTTGGAGAGAATACAAATACAGTTCTTGTCTGATAGAATGATTACAGGGTCTGAGGCTGAATATATATATATTTTTTAGCACATTTACATTTTGAAAATGCAGTTTTCTCTGGTTTTGATGTTAAAACAGCCTTATAATTTTTGAGTTTGCATTTAAATTTCTAGTATAGTCTTTTGTCTCTATGGCAAATTGCTTATGCTCCTCTGTTGTGAGTCTGTTTGGATAAAACATATGCTAAATATATGCATGTTAATTGTACTGGCCACACCCTAAAGGAAATTCATTAGAATGACAGGAAAAGGATTTTTTTTTGAGATTCAATTTAAAAAAATTCTGTGCATCCATCTGCCGTATTGTATATATTTCATTTGTTTCTTCATCCATTTTATAGTTTGTTTGTTTGTTTGCTCTGTAATTTGGTTGTTAATTCTGTAGTTAAATTGTTTAACCATTTTTATTTTTCAAAATTTTTCAATCTTATATTGTGTGTTCATTTATTTCATGGTTCATTCGGTTGTTTGCTCATTTGATCGTTTGTTCATTTTTTCATTTGTTGATATGTTCGCTTGTTCGCTGCTTTGTTCATTAGTTTATTTGTTTTCTGTTTGTTCATCTGTTAATTATTTTGTTTTTGTTCATGTGTTTGTTCATTCATTTGGTCATCCATTTATTCACTTGTTTTTGTTAATTTGTTTATATTTGTTCATTGTTTGTTTCATTCATTCATTTGACTTTGTTCATTCATTTGTTGATTTGTCTGTTAGTTAATAAGTTTGTTCTTTTGTTTGTTTGTCTATTTTATATTTGTTCATTAATTTGTTTGTTCACTTGTTCATTTGTCTTTGTTCATTCATCTGTTTGTCCATTTGTTGATTCATTCGTTTGTTAGTTTTTTCATTAGTTTGTTAATTTGCTGTTTTCTATTTAAATAGCAGCTACATGGATTTGTTTGAATTCCATTTAATTTCAATTAAATTCAATATCTAACTGCATAGCCATTTTTTTCAGGAACTGAAACTGTCGGATTAAGCATAATCAGAGTTAGATAAATGATATATAAATTATTTTTTGGTTTTCTGCAGCTTAAAGAGCTAAAATCTAACAACAAATGCACTGCAGGTCAAATCATTTCATTAGCACATATGCTATCATTGACTGCGCTAATGAAGCCACAATCTGTTGCGATTCCTTTCAAGTAGCATTTTGTTTTGTATCACAATTGCACCCACTGTTTAAAGCCTTGTTGAGTGCTGTCTGTTTGTTTTTCTTCTTCCAGTTTTTTTTTTCTTCTGTCAGTGTTTTTTTTTTAATGTTTTGCCACATTTTCTCTTATTGGCGCAGGGGGTGTGGATTGAGGGAATGATGCAGTAATATCTGTTGAATGCACTGGCTGTGCGGCTCCTACCGCAGGGCCCACAAATTCCAGGGATTACTCTTATTACCAGCCATTCTCTCAATGGGGAACAGAGTGGCCTAATGAAATATTCAAATGGATGAGGGGGATAAAGCTCTCCATTACTGAATTAAATTTTCAAAATGTTTGTGGTGCTTATCTTTGATTATGTGCATGTGCATTAGAGAAACTGATTAAAAGTGTGCAATGATTATCAGCCTTATAAAATAAAATTTCAGAGCAATTTGTGTTGAATTGGGGCATGTTCATAATAATTTAATCAGTAATTGATTTAAAGCCTGTGCAAATGTACTTTGTCCTGAGATCTCAAGGGGTGGTGAAATGGTGGACTCAACATGACCACTTATTTATTGTTTGAGGACTATTGCTTTTACAAATTTGCATGGTTTAGGTTCATGATTCATCTCTTTAAGCCAATTAGCAATGTTACAAGAGTCTCAAATCTTAAAATAAACTGACACAAAACTGTGACTACAGTAAAGTCAATATTAAGTAATTCATTAATGCCTTAAAAATAAATATATTCTGAGATCAAAAGCATGCGCCTGGTTTCAAATAAATGTTTGTAGTAGAAATAAACCCATCATGAACAGGCTACGAATACACAGTCAGAGTAAATTTAACGGGCATTGCTTAGCTTGAATCCAGGACTTGTAATAGCCCATATTAGTCAAATGTTAGGTCTGCCTGTACATCCTGAGCAAATGATATCCTAATGGGATTTCTCGCAGAAATCTATTAACCTTGAGTCCACCCATAAATTTCACGCAGTTTAGCTAAATGATGACTGTAGAGAATGCCACCATGTAACCAGTGGGTGTGAAGCCATCATTAGATCAAGGATGATTTGACGACCCCTTCTATTCAAACAAGGTTATAGTCAGATTGCTTGCATTAGATCTACATTTGATAAAGGATGGAATAACATAATAAATGTATGTGCAAAACAATGGTTCTGAGTCACCCAGCAATTCAGAAACTCAATATATGTCTAAAAAATAATACATTTATCATTATCAGTGATGGAATACAATTTTTAACCTCTGTTGCCTCTGAGTAACACAGCCATATTATTTACTTAGTAAACAGATGATGCACAAATGATGGCATTAAAAATTGTTAACGGAGGACTTTTGTTTCTCACATATGCCGGTGGCCAATTTAAAACTTAAAAACTTACTGGCATGGTGCACAATATTGCAGTTATCATGTTAGTCTTTTAAGATGATAAATACATGAATTTTAAACAATTTTGATAGATTTTTTTAAATAGATAAAATATATTTTAAGTAACCTTAAGTGAACTGTTGACTATTCTATTAGACTCTTTCATGTAGCAGTAATTGTAAAATATAATATGCTAATAGCTTTAGTCAAGTTACGGTGGAATAAAATGCACAAGGAAGATGAGCAATGCAAGCTGTCTTTAATAAAGCCATGCAAGGGTAAAGCCAGGAGAGAATGAGGCAGGAGCACACGTAGGGATATAGTAGACCAGACAACAAGCAGTTAACTGAACACAACTCAAATAGGAGGGCTGATGAGGGTAATTAATGGCAAACACCTGAACCAAATGACATTAATCAGACATGTGGGAAAACTAAGTCACACGCAGCACATGGGGAAGGAAAAACAACAAAACTGGTTCTTGACGTGTGACAGCTTTTTTGTTAAAAGAACACTTAAACTCTTTCTATATTTTTGCTATTTAAAACTTGACCCTTCTGTAGTTACACTGTGTACTAAGACCAAAGGAAAATGAAAAGTTGTGATTTTCTACAAAACTTTCATTCCGGCGTAATAATCAAGAAACTACTGCGTAATATGACTGCACCTGCTGCACCCATGATATGGCTGCAAAGTTCCTTGATTATTACGCCAGAATGAGAGTATAATTCCTACCCATACTGGCATAGAAAATTGCAACTTTTCATTTTCCATCGGTCTTAGTACACAATGTAACTACAGAAAAGTCAAGTTTTAAATAGGAAAAATATAGAATCTCTTTGGTCATTTTTGAGCGAGATGCAAATGGTCTAATCAGATTAAATGATAAGCTCAAAGTACTACCGCCAGACCCGGAGATCAGCTGAATGGATTCGAAAACGGCAAAACTCAACTGTTTAACTCTAGGGGAGTTGGAAAATGAGCCTGTATTTTTTATTTTTTTTAAGTGGAGTGTTCCTTTAATATATTTATTATTGCCATTAGTAAAAGATGTATAGTTAGTTAAATTTAACTGTTAAATATTTAGGGGAAAAAATGTTTTATTTCATTCAAAGTACAATGATAATTTCAGGCAATACACCTAAAACATAATTGCCTCAAACATAATTTTTCAAAGTATGTTTTAAATGTGTTTTTGATTTTGGTCAATATTATGAGTCAGTATTGGGTTAATTCCTTATACTAGACAGAGTTATTTTCACTTAGCTTCTAGAGAACACAATTTTGGAATGAGATGATTGATATTTTTTGTCTACAAAACAAGCTCTGTTGCAGAAATTGTGCCAAGAAAATATATATATATATATAAAAAAACCTTGATAAGGTGTAGCTGCCCTGATGGCACATCACTTCTGATGGATTTGTTATTGCTACAAACGTATGCTGTAGACTGTTATTATTAAACTGCATTCTGTGTCTTGCTCTAAGGAACCATATCACCAAGGAATGCTAGGCTTAATTAATTCTTCCAAAGAGTCTGATTGATAATAAAAGCCAATATAAACATGTGCCTAGCAGTCAGGAGCACTTCATCAATCAATTTCACACTGTAAGGGAGCATTTCCAGCCTCCTCCAGCTGCCTGTGTGGAAAGACAAGTCAATTGTGCTATGCTTGACAATACTCATGAAATGGTTAGCTGGATTTCAATCGATGGCAAAGATTACCCAGTCATTTCACTGTCACTAGAGAAATGGTGGAGACTGAAAAGGGAAGTCAACTATCTTCTGCTCCCTTCCAAAAACCATGCAGCCCGTGACGTCTACTGTCTATTTTTTGATTCCTTGAGTGGAAGTCATTTAATGTCAAGTATAAGAAGGTCATGAGCAATGTGAATTACTGTTCACAACCCATTTTTACTTCTGATATATATCATGATCACAATCAAAGTGAATAACAGGATGCTAATTTCTAATGATTTATTTATTAGAAAATGTGGTAACACTTTATTTTACAGTGTCCTTGTTACATGTACTTACTATTGTAATAATAAATTATGCATAACTACGCGAGTAATATTGCTTAATAGTATACTTAAATATATAATTACACTTTAACAAGGACACCTTAAAATAAAGAGCAGTGTAATAATATGACAGGAATTTAAGACGAAAGTAATTTTAGATGAAGAGCAGGGTATTTCATTTTGATGAAAGATTACTAAGTCAAACTGAGTTTTTTTTTTCTTTCTTCTTTGGAATAGCATGAATTAAGTGGGCATCGATGAATCATTCACTTGAAGAGCAGGCACAGGCATTAGGAAAGTGAAAAGAGTCTATTTTTATGCTGACTAATTTTCATGTCTAGTTAGGTGAACGTCATATTATAAAATAGATAGGAAGACCAGTAGCTGCTAAACTGATTTTGAAAAGTGAGTGGGCTGGCTGTTGTGTTTAAATAATTTCCATACATTTTATTTCTCTCTGTTTTTGTGTGCCCATGATCTTATGCGCTGAGATGAGAAAACTCCTCCCAGCTTATAATGTGCATTTGAAAAAGCAACACGCATCAAACATCTTCCTTTTCTAATGACTTGTAATGACAAAAATTTCTAATGGGGGCAGTTTGGCCATTTCTACTTATTGGTGGACTTGTCCCCCTCAATGTCTATGGTGGTTATGACCCTAGTTTATAGCACTCATTAATGACCAATCCATTTGATTTTGGCTAAAAATAGTAAAAATAAAATACTTTCCTAAAAAGAAAATTGAAGTAGACATATAACAATCCATGTTTTTCTCCAGTGTACAGAAGTGTTCATAAGTCAATTGTTTTTATTTTTTTATTTACAGTCTTGCTTCTTTCATATTGTATTTTTAGACTTTTTACATATTTTACAAATATACTAAATGCACTTTACTAGCTATACATCTCATATTTTTAATTAACCTTTGCTAGTGTGTTAGTCTTTTGTTACGATTTCTTCAGGCCTTCAATGAAATTCAGTTCTTAATATCTAAAACTTGCTGTTTTTGCAAAACATTTTTAAATAAATGCTTTTTATGAAGCTTAATTACAATTTTTAAAGATAAATTATATGTAATTCTCCTGTATTGTGAATATTCAGTACATCACTAGCTACAAGGAAGGTTGGAGTAAACAGGAATTTGCATCTGACCAAACCAAACTTCTGTTCAAAGTGTACATTTTAAACAATAAATCTGAGTTTTCCAATTACAGCAGGAATGCCTCCTGCTTTAAGCCGTTCAGCAGACTAGAATGGTTCTTCTTATAAAACTCACTAGGGTCACCTAAAATGTGGATTCTGTGAGGACACATCAGTAAAAATACGGTGTGAGCCACCTGGGGCCAGCACCAATATCAGCCGGTCTGAGAGGACACATGGAGGGAGGTCAGAGGCCATTCCTGCTAGATTAATGTCATAAATTACACTGCAATTCAGACAGATAAATTCATTGAGCTATGCTATCAAAATAGAAATCCCTGTTCCGGTAATGTCATACAGTGAATCATTGCATACAGTAAACAGCAAACCAATTCTTGCTCCAGGTGGCTGATGTTCCTTCTTCGGAGCCAATTGTGTGACATTTCGGGACCTGGAGAGAGAACGGAAATTAAAAGCGGAAAAGTGGTGGAAATTGAAGCTGAATTTCATGTGAGGGGTTAACATAGGTTAAAATGGTGGCATCAGTTTGTGAGGCATTTTAAGCATTTGGAGTCTTGTATGATATCATTTATAACACAGTGAATTTTTTATGCTTTTCACGTACATTTTGAATAGACAGCAATTAAAATCAATTTTAAAATACTTTTCCTCTCTTATAAAATGGATTTCTCTGAAAAGTATTACAAAAAAGGTGACTTGTTTTGTTTTTCAGTTCTATACGGTGTCGATAGTAGTGCAGAAGTGACATGCTTCAGCTATAAAGCTTTGAAAAATCATTTCTGTTCCCTAAAACAGCAGTTCCTCTTTAGGGAGAATGAACGTTCTCCTGCTCCACGGCTTTATTAATGTAACAGTTGTCCAAAACATCTTGTTCAAACCAACTTATCATACAGACAGTTTCGCTTGAGAGAGCTTGCGAAATGTTTTGCTCCTCTTCAGACAGCAGAACACCATCTGTCTGATCTAACAAGCACTGAGCCAGATCTATGGGCTCATGGAGATAAGCACTGCAACATTCATTGCCCCATCTTCTGAAACACAACACACAGACGTTCAGAAGGCCAAGACTATTTCCAGATGAGCCTGAACAAACAATCTAGTGTGGTATTGCTATCAAAATGAAATTGAGAATGGGTTTTGAATTCCATTTTAATTCCTGAATTTGTATTGAGGTGTCAAACAGATTTGAAAATTGGATGTGAATTTAAAAAATAGCTGAAATTCAAAGTACATTATATAATACTGTTTAAAACTTTCAAGTTGGTATTATTATTTATATGCTATACAGTCTCTTATGCTTACCAAGGCTGCATTTATTTGATAAAAAAAATAGTAAAAAAAAAATATATATATATATATATTATTTAAATAAAATATATATATATTTTTAATTTTGATATATTTTCAAATTTAAGTTATTCGCAAAGCTGATTTTTTTTTCCAGCATCATTACTCCATTTTTCAGTGTCACGTGATCCTTCAGAAATCATTATCATGCTGACTTGGTGCTAAAGACAAATTTTTTGCAATTCTGTTTTTCAGAATTCTTTGATGAATAGAAAGTTGTTTCAGACCAGTGTTTATTAGAAGTAGATCAAGAAGTGTATCAGCATAAAGCATCCTTGCTGAATAAAAATATTAATTTCTTAAAGTTTCTTACAAAACAAATTACTGACCTCAAACTTTTGAATGGGAGTTCAATCACTTTTGAGTTGTCATGCATCGTTTAAATATAATAAATTGTAGAACTACTACTGTGAAATAACTGTAAAAGTATGGCAACTAATATTTAGGAATAAAATGCAAATGCATACTTTTTCCTCCTAGTACATGACCATGTTATTAGGCCAGTAATGAAAGAAGAGCAGTGATCAGGTAATATCTGCACTGTTTTGCCTCGTCTCTTTTTTTGTTCTCTCACTCTATCCCCGCTCCGTAGTTGTAATCATTTTTCATTGTACAAAAGTAATTAGCCCAAAATAATCATGCTCATTTTTTTGTATGGTACAGACACCGCTCTCATTGTGGAGACTATTGCCAGTTTGTTTTCCGTTCTGCAAGAGCTAAATTGAAAATTTCCTGGAAAAAGATTTTTCAGTGACGCTAATGCAGTTTGAGCTGTGTGCAAATAGTTCATTTGGCACAGTAATAGGCAGCGTGTATGACAAGGCGGGAAAAGGCACAGAGCATAAGTGATGTACACGACCCACATTAGTTTAAAGTGTAGATAACGATTCTGTCAACAGTGATGATGATGATAATAAGGTAGTTTAATTACGGTTTCCACTTTGTGTAATATAAAGCAGGTAGTGGTTGAATAGTTATGGCAGAGGGAGACAGATTCTCTGCAGCTGTGCCTTGAGACTCTCATTATGGTTGCAAAACTTTTCCTGTCACATATTGTCATACAAGCCCATTTGTCAAGACACTAATCCCCTGAAAATGAGATGTCTATCTCAAGAGGGTGAGCAATGGGAAAGAGACACAAAAAAAGGAGCACTTTGTACTGTTATGTAAATTCGCTAAGAAAACAAGGACATCTGCTGTTTATGAATCAGCATTCTCTCAGAGAGGGGGCTCGACATTAATAGAATATTTAAACCCCTGTTTTTTTGGCAGTTGTTGAACCAAATTGGTTTGATTAAAAAAAATCAACCATTTGATATTGTTTTGCAAACACTGCGTAATCGAATGTGATTATGCATCTTTGTTTTATTCATTCATTTATTGGTTTCACTTAGAGATTCTGAAGGTTTTTTTTTTTAGTTTCCCAGTAATTTAGTCATCACCTCTCAAACACACAAAGTTCAAAATAACAGCAATCGTTTAAAAAAAGGAAATGTTTTGTAACATTTATAAATGTCTTTACTGTCAAGTTTGATTAATTTAATGTGGCTTTAATGTGAAGAATAGTATTACTGTAATTTATTTCAAAAAGTCTTTTAATTTCTTTTTTAAAAAATCTTACGAACCCCAGAGTAATGTACGTTGTTTTTTTTTACCATCTTACGCAATGAAGACCACATTTGTACTGTAACTCAAAAGTAGTTTAATTCTGTTTAATTCCTTTTAATGTTCTGTTGTTGATTACATCATCTGAGATTGAATTTAAACAGTGCACACTCTTAGAAATAAAGGTGCTTCAAAAGGTTCTTCACAGTGACGCCATAGAAGAACCATTCAGCAAAAGGTTCTTTAAAGAACCATCTCTTTCTTACCTTTTAAAATCTGAAGAACCTTCTTTTAAAACAAAGAACCTTTTGTGAAACAGAAAGGTTCTTGAGATGTTAAAGGTTCTTTATGGAACCATTTAGACAGAAAGGTTCTTCTATGGCATCATGAAGCACCTTTGTTTTTAAGAGTGTACAGGGTTATTATGGTTCTGTAACTGTTCTTGAAATTTTTATTTTTATTTTGGGCTGATTTGCCATGCACACAGTGTTTTCTGTAATACTAATGCTTAAACATTACTCTGTGTTGTTCTTGTGGGACTTTCACACTGTACACATTCCATAAGTCACCTCAAAAACATGTCTCCGTTATTATTCTGTGAGTGGAAGAGGAAAAGAGATAGTGTGCTGGTCCTCAGCCATGTATTTGGTGCAAATGGCTCCTGTGGCCTAAAGGAAGTTTACCTTTTTCATAAGCCGTTAATGATTTATTAAGGAGCCCTGACACAGAGTGCGGCAGAGAGCTTACACACCAGCCTCATCTTTCTCAAGGTGATATCCTGGGGAGCCGCAGTGAGCTGGAGACCTGGTGAATTTTTTAGCTGGCTGGAACGTCTCATCTCTTCTCTTTTTTTCAGGAAGAGGCGGTGGAGCTTTAGTCAAGTTGTCACACGAGAGGGTGAAGGCTGTTCTTTAGAAAAATGAGGCAGAAGCGTTATTTTAAAATACCACCTCCACTGCTCGGGTCAGTATCAGATAAGATCTGCAGTATTTAATCCTGTTTTCAACCTGAGTAAATCTCAGCCCAAACATGCTCTTTTTAAAGCGAGGGGAAACCCTGTGGTAATGAGAGGACTGAGATGTCTGTCATGCATCCAGTGTGACTGCATATTTAACATGGAATGAGATTTAGGTGTTAATTCTTGGTGGATATTTTTGAATATTGAAATATATTCAAATATTGAAATATTTTTCAATTTCTGTCTGTTTTTCCACATTAAAATAAACAAAAATACCTTGGTAAGTGCGGGCTTTAAAGGATTAGATTAAATTATTAGACTTGTTTATTACAAACATGCATCTTTTCTCTTCACAAAATGTTACACCCCTCTTTAATTGATAGAATGGAGTTGTGTGGATTATTGTTTTCATCATCCAAATCATCCATATTAATCCAGTAAATCACTATACTTAAGTCATTCAATAAAATCCCTTATACTGACTATGATAGCATTTCTTCGATCAGTAATTCAATAAAAACTGTAACACTGTGAAATATTATTACAATTTAAGCTCTTTGCATTTTAACATATTTTGAAATGTCATTTATTCTTGTGATGGCAAAGCTGATTTTACAGCTATCAGCTCCAGTCTTAAGTGGCAACTTCAGAAATCTGATTTGATGTTAAAGGTGTTAAAATTAATGGTAAAACAGTACTGCTTCATATTTTGGTGGAAACCATGACACGTTTTTTCAAGATTCTTCAAGAGAAGCAATAATTTGAATTGGAAATCTGTTGTAAAATTTATAAATGTATTTTCTGTCACTTTTGATCAATTTAATGAGGCTTTGAAGAATAAAAGTATTAATTTCCTTAAAAAAAAAGAAAAGAAAAAAAAAAACTAAATAATCTTTAAGTACTTTTTTAAGTATCTTATGCAATGAAGGTCATATTTTTAAGGAAAAGTAGATTATTTTGTTCAGTTTCTTTTTTATTGTTCTGTTTTTAATTTCTGGTTAGTTGAATGGAGTCAAATTAATTATTGTGATGTTTTTATCAGCTCTTTGGACGCTCATTCTGACGGCACCCATTCACTGTAGGGGATCAATTGGTGAGCAAGTTATTTAATGATAAATTCATTATTCAGTATCAGATTTCAAGTTGCAAATTTGTTATAAAGCTGTCATCCATTTAAATACATATCAGTTATTAATAATACTCTATTTCTATCTATTATTATGTTATCTAGTGTGCTTGAGAATGTAAGTCATTAAGTTTAATTGAAAATAATATAATGGGCATTCCTCTGAGGAGCACCCTAGATTGAGAGCACCCTGAAGAGCAACCTAGATCTCAAGGTAGCATGTTATATACACAGTTCTTATTAAAAGATGTCTTCTGCAGAAATCTACTTGTATTCATGCTGACACACACACACACACACACACACACACACACACACACACACACACACACACATCTCTACATGTTTTAACAGTGATTAAGGAATATTATCCATAGAGTTGTTAATGGAGTGCTGATTTATACTAATTATTTTATAATTTACATGTTAAGGTTATGATAAGAAACTGGAAAGAGATCCAAAAGTGAGGCCATTTGTGTTAATTGCATTTGTCCAGTAAAGTAAAATTAGAGCCATTTGTTTCTTGTATCAAAATTGACCAAAATATTTATTTTTAATTCTACTCAAAGAGGGAAAAAAACATTGTACACTGATATAATATTCTGAAACTTATTTTTAGCCCCAGACAGATTTATGAACACAGGAACATATTTGATAAGAACCTATACAAGTATGTGAACCCTTAGATTTAATAACAGGCTGACCCTCTTTTAGCAATAATAACCTCCATCAAACGGCTTCCTGTAATTGCGGATCAGACGTGCACAGCAGTCAGGAAGAATTCAACACCAGACCTCTTTACAGAACTGTTGCACATCAGCAGTATTCTTGCTGTCTGGTGTGAATCGCTCTCTTGAGGTCATGCCAAAGCATCTCAACTTGGCTGAGGTCAGTAGTCTGACTGGACCACTCCAGAAGGCTTATTCTTTTGTGTGTGTTGAAGACATTTGGTTGTTGATTTACTCCTAAGCTATGGGTTGTTGTCCTGTTGCATCACCCAAGTTCTGCTGAGCTTTAATTCGCAAGCAGATGGTCATACATTCTCCTCCAAAATGCTTTGTAATGGAGCGACTTGACTAAATCTATTCAGTCACATGTGACCATGAGTTCATAACCCAAATCCTCTCTAAAAATGTTTTTTCTCTTTTAGTAAATATTAAAATACCTACAGTGGTGTGAATTTTCAGCAACCATTACTTTCCAGTCTTTTGAAAATATTCTAATGTACTGATTTGGTATTTTATGAACTTTTTTTTTGACCCCAAACTTTTGAATGGTAGTAAATAAAATGATTTATATTTCTTATTCATTTAACATCATAACCGTTAGAAATGTTTTTTTTATGTATAAAATAATGATGTGTTATACAAAATACATATTTACATATATAATATACATAACACATATAATACATACATACAACATGTATATATTACGAATGCACACTGATTAGCAGAAGTGCCATCAATCACCATGTTACAATACAAGCAATCATATCTAAAACTATTGGCATCCACATGTTACAAACTTATTTTTTCTTCTCCATTTTCACGTCCTCTCTCTCCCACACACATTCACACACAAGCACATGGTATTCTGAGAATGCTTAGCTCATTAGTGTGTCTCAGAGTTACTGTGCAGTTCATCATGCAGAGCTGAACTAATGGAGCAGACCTAATGCTCCTCAAACTGGCTGCTAGATCATCTCTGATGTTTTGTATCACTGTAGATTTAACTCAAAAATCAACATTCTATGGCACAAATTAAAAATCTCATGAAAAGATAATATGTCTTTGGAAAATGTCTTTGGCAGATTATTTTTGCTCTGGTTAAATGTTGCGAAACCGATTATTAAAGCGGTTTAGGGTGGCAGTTACATACCCCCCCCCCCAAAAAAAAAAAAACCTACAAAGGAGACTAACATTTGTTATAATTGATATGTTCATATCCATTCTCATGTTACATCAAATAACAAGTAACAAACACTGCAAATTGCCATTTTTGTAAATTGCATTTCCATCTTTCTCCCTTCAGCATTTTTGAGTGCACAGGTATGACCTTCAGAATAATTTTGGTTGCCACTTCCTGTCCTGACAGGTTGCCGTGGTAACAGCTCTTTGGACTAACAGACAGACGATGTACAGCGCTGGCACTACAGCACTCGTGTCTGAGTACTGTGCGTTTCAAATACTGTCAGATCTGACTATTTCAAGAGAGGGGATGCATTTAGACTTGCCAAGTCTTCAGATAAAATCTGAAGTGTTTGTTTCCCCCCTTTTCATTCAGGAATTGTGTAATGGCAAATCACTAAATTTGAATCCAATTGAAAGACCTCAAGGAATTAAAATTTAAACTGCATGCTGATATTACATTTGGCTGTGGAAAATCATGCTAATTCTGGTGAAGGCTTATGTCTCCAACTTATTTTGCAATGCAGAAGTAAGCTGTTTTCTGTGAATTTGTGAGCCTTGCGATTCATTAGATGCTACCTGTAGCCAATAAGACACACTATATAACACCCACTTAGACCCTTCTCAGTTTGTTGAGCATTGTTAGCGCTTATCGATATGTCAGTGATAGCTACATTATGAAACCATTTCTGGTATTCTAATCCTGTCAAGTCTCATCTGTTTAGTCTAGTTGTGCTTTCTGATATCTTGCCTGTATTTTGATTATACTCTTGCCTAGCTCTGTTTAAACTCTGTTTAACCCTCGCCTGAACCATTGCCTGTGTTTTGGGTTACCCCTTTGGGTTACCCTGTTAGGACATTGTTCGCAAGAAATCGACCATGCCTGTTGACTGGACTACACTTTTGTCTTGCCCATGATATGCTGTTTTTCACTGTCCGACCCTTCCCTGTTTTGTAAGCACGTTGTGAAAAAAAAAAACTGTCAATGGATCTGAATGTCTTTCATCCTATTTTCCCTGTTACAACCAGTTTGTAACAATAAGCACCATAATGGATTTTTTTGTAGAGATAAAAGTGGCCGAAATGCTTCGATCATTCAAGTAGTAAATAGCCAAACCTGGTCTTACATTATAAAGGTAGTTATGTAAAAATAAGGGACAGTCTACTCAAACATATGACATATTTTGAAGAATTAAAATCAGTGGGGTCAAAAAACAACAACAACTGATTACTAGGTGAAGAATATTTTTTCCTTTGACAAAACATAATGAATCATGTTTATTCTTAGAGATAATTCAGGCGTTGGGTATTTAAGAGCTGATTACGTATAATATTAGTCACCAGTACAACAACCATTTATTTATGCAGAAAAAAAAGCAAATACCCATCATTATCCTCTTGGTTTTTGTGAGCAGGGAGATGAGGTGTAGGAGTTTTCCTTCAGTAACAGTCCTTGATATCAGTTTTTCATTTAGAAAAAGACATTCACAAATTGTGTGTATACACATTTGCTCTTTAAACCCTGTATACATTTAGAAATGAATCAGTATATGTATAAATATAATGTTTGTAAAATAGCAGAGCTTTTTAAATATCTGAAATTACAATGCGAGTTGTAATTGTAAAGGGTTGCAATTTATGTGTATGCTATATGCATATATGTAGTACACACACACTAACACAAACAGACATATACATATGTACATATATATATATATATATATATATATATATATATATATATATATATATATATATATATATATATATATGAATATATGAAATAAGAAATGTCATGCTGCTTTTAAGCTGCTAAACTATTTTACTGATAAAATCGACAGACCAGTGCTGGTAACACGTTTTTCGGTGTTTATGTTTCTGTAGGTGTGAGTGTGTGTCAGTAGCCTACTATATGTAAGGATTTAGGGATTCACTCAGCTCACAATCCGACATGATTCCCTGGACTGATTTCACAATTTCAGTTTTTCAATTTTTTTTAAAAAACAAAATGAGATTTAAGAAAAATTAAAAATGAAAAGGTGTCATTTTATTATTGCTTGGACAAAATGCTACATATTTCTCTGTCAAACTGTAATAGCCTATGTCAAATAACAAAATCAACAAAAATTTAAATCTCTTCATATGGAGCACTTAAACAAATGACAAATGATAAGATGGCGCTGGTGTGTGTGGCAGGCCATCTACTCTGTTTCCTGTAATGTCTTATTGTCTTCGATGGTGTTTTACTGCAACTCATATATCACTTACGATCACCAACAACTGATTGATATTAATCAATGTGACCCATTTGAACCATGCTGAACTAGCAGGTATTACTTTTACTTACCACTGGAGTCTTCAGACCTTCACGCCTATCCGCAATGGCAGATCCACAATATCGCTGACAGGCGACGGTAAGGGAAGATGAATTGAAGTTAAAGATGGCTCTGGCTTCGTGCTGCTCTCTCCATGCCACGACGGCCCGGTATTCACTAGATGCAGACTGGTGTCTGTGGACATTGCATCGATCATGGAGTTACATCGATCACGGCGTTACATCGATCAAGGTTTGGAAATTCCCAAATAAACGATGGATGCAATGTTGCCAAATTTGGGCTATTTTAACAATGTTGCCTTGGGTTGTTTTTCATGTCTGCTGGTTGAAGTGACCCTGGAATGTGAATTTTACCAGGAGAACTTCGTCAAAAATGTGTATTTAACACCTCAAAACGTGATTGGGTGGATTTTGATGAAAACCTGGCAATCCTGGCAGGGGGGAAACACTGGGCGCGTTGCAGAGGTCCCAGAGGGTGTGCTGTCATGGAATGTCAATATTTGATTGGCTGATGATTCTGTCACTTATACTCATTACAAATCAGATTGACATTTTTTTTTATGTAGAATATTCCAGTTCAACCTCAGCAAAATTAATCATAGGCAATTCTGTGGACATTACACAAATAAAAATTATACTTAAGTGATAATAATAAACATTGTCTGCACTATTTTATTTTTTATAAGGGTAAGCAGAGAAGACCCTGCTGGCCCTGACAGCCCACCACTGTGTGAAAGTTAATTTAGCATCTGATGACCCCTTTAAGTTATAAAACAACTCTGTTTTTAAGTGTGTGTTAAACATGAGATTAATGTTCTACATTTGTTTTTATGAAATGTTGCTTCAAACAAAACCTGCACTCAGATTGATCGCAGTAACAAAAGGACACAGATTGATACCGAAGTTATCAACTGGCCACTTAGAATGCACAGTTCACTTATCTCTCAATAGTCCTGACATTCAGTTGGCATCTCTGTGACAAAATCAAATATGAGTCATCCATAATCTCAGCTGGACAATAACTGACAAAAGATGGTAATCTTCACTGCTCAAGGCCACAAATCAATGACCACAATGTCATCTGTAATACTATTACAAGGATGGAATCAAGGGAGGGAGCTTTAATAGGGAAGATATCAGCATGTAAGAGCTTCTGGATTTTCCCTTGACCGTAGAAAAAAAAAGACCAGAAGATCTGGCGTCTGTATCCAGCAATGTCCATTAATCATCTCCAGTTGCTTTTGTGTTGTGCAGTCTCAATGCACTGGTCTCAACATTCTAAAGCCATCTATTATGCCTGATATTAATACAGAAAGGCCAAGATGATTTATAATGCTTTTTTTGGCGATATCATTTGCTAATTAATAACAGCGCAATCTCCCGTCGCGCAACACTACCTTTATTTTCTTCTAATTTATTAACACATTTTCATGCACAAGCCAATACATGTTTTCCTCCACTGAATTATTATAGATTCATCATTAAGTAGGTCACACACCAGATAAAGAGGTAGAGGCAATGCTCCAGTGGTTATTCGACAGCCTATTTCTAAGTTGGCGAAACCTGCGAGAGCAACGGTGCACTTTTAATCAAACACATGCAGGATGTTTTGTTATAACAGTGAATGGGTCGAGCTAATGACATTTGTCTAGAAATTTGACACCTCCAGTTTGTCAACTAGTATAGGCGGCATGAGTCAGGCTGTTGAATAATGATGATCCATGAATCCAAATTAAGTGCTGATCTGCCCGGCAGTTATGAACAGAGCAAGGAAAGCAGGGTTCTCAGAATAGTGAGGAATGAGGATTGATGTCATGTGATAGGGGAGACTGAGACAAATAGACACAATTTTTACTCCAGTGAATATTTCTGAGAGGTGCTTTTTTTTCTCCGGTAAATTTAACATACAGTACCTTAAAGGAACAGTTCACCCAAAAATTACAGTTTGTGGAAAATTTACCCACCCTCAGGCCACCCAAGATCTGGATAGATCTTGTTTCTTCATTGCAACAGATTTGGAGAAATTTAGCATAATCACTTGCTCACCAATGAATTCTTTCCAGTGAATGGGAGCCATCAGAATGAGAGTCCAGACAGCTGATAAAAACATCACAATGATCCAAAAGTAATTCACAAATCTCCAGACCACCAATTAATGTCTTGTGAAATGAGAAGCTGCATGTTTGTACTAAACAAATCCATCAAGACATTAAACTTAAAGTGTTGGTTTGGCTAAAATATGAGTCTAAAAACCATGAAAGTACATCCCGTCGTCATCTCACATCCAAATCCACCAACATTTGTTTTAGGGCTTTGCTATATAAATTTTTTAATAATTAATAATCTTTAATAATGTTTTTTTTTTTTTTAACTAAACTAAACTAGTTTACTTGAAAAATTTAACTACAGCATGATTCAGGTAACTTTTTCTTTACCCTCTAGTTAAACAAAATTCTATTCCAAGTGATCGGCACCCAGTGATGTCTTCTGTTGCTGTAGCCCATCTGCTTCAGGGTTCGATGTGTTGTGTGTTCAGAGATGCTATTCTGCATACCTTGGTTGTAACGAGTGGTTGAGTTACTGTTGCCTTTCTATTATCTCTAACCAGTCTGCCCATTCTCTTCTGACCTCTGACATCAACAAGGCATTTCCATCCACACAAATGCCGCTCACTGGATATTTTCTATTTTTCTGACCATTCTCTGTTAACCCTTGAGATGGTTGTGTGTGTAAATCCCAGTAGATCAGCAGTTTTTGAGATCCTCAGAACAGCCGGACTAGCACCAACAACCATTCCACATTCAAAGTCACTTAAATCCCCTTTCTTCACCATTTTGATGCTCGGTTTGAACTTCAAGTTGTCTTCACCGCATCTAGATTACTAAATGCATGAGTTGCTGCCATGTGATTGGCTGATTGGATTTGTGTTACCAAGCAATTTAACAGGTGTACCTAATAAAGTGCCGGTAAGTGTATGTAATTTATTTAAATGTATGTAAATTTATGTAAAATCTATTTAATAATTATACATTGACAGATTGTTTAATCAATTTTATATTTTGTTAGCATTTTAAATAACCACCAGCTATTGCAAAAAAATAAATAAAATAAATAATAATAATAATTTTGATTACAGATTTTTAAAAATCCAATGCTAGAGAAAATAAATGTGTAAAGTGACCGAGATGCAACCCTTGTTAAAAGTCCTAGTGTGACAAGTTACTATCCCTGGTCTCCAGTATTTGATAAATTGAGTTGTTATTCTGTTACACGTCCATGTGCTCTGGGCAATGCATGATTGCCAGATTGTCTGAATCATTAGAATAAAGAGCGACTGCAATCAAAGCATTCATGGGAAATCTCCAAGAGTGCACTCCTGTGATTCATTTGAAACCCTGAGAGTGGGCTTGCTTTACAGCACTCTGTATTACTAGTTAAAAGATGAAGCATTTTATGTCCTTTCTGATTTTTGACAGCCACTTGACATGTCTGTTTACACAGATGTCAGTTCCCTTTGTCTGTCTTTATTTAGATGAACAAAGCTTAATTTTGATAGTGCAGGTAGCATCATCAATACAGACACTAAACAGTAAGTGCTTAATGATTAATTATGCTTATCAATAGATTAGGAATTGTAATAGATTTGCATAATCAAAAAAAAGGTGATTAATTAATCTAATTAATTGCAATTAATCACATGAATCAATATTTGTTCAACATTACTTTATTGTGGCAGACAAGTAAATAATTGAATAGACATTACAAAATGTACCTTTGCTTAATGTCCATATCAGTAAGCAAAAAACTAGACATTTACCTTGATAAAAACATGGTGAACATTTGTATTCTAAGACTATCCTGTTACTGCCTAAAAAGTTCCTGAATTTATTGCATCTCATTCCTCCTCTCATAAATGAACTACCATATGGCTTAACAGCAATGAATTTGCACTTGATTTTGTAAAGCCATTTCTTCCTAAAAGCATTAAGCATGGGCTAATAGGCAGTGGTCACATTCCAGGCTCATTGTGTTGGTCATTAGAGGATGCGTCTACAGAGGGTCTGCTGAAAAGGCATGCTTGCTAAAGCGGCAGTGACACTGCTATTCCTCTTTTTGTTTTATAAGCAGGGGAACATATGAGCAACGGCAGGGCAGAGCGCTCGGCTGGAGTGTGTGCTTGAGTTTGTGTGCACTTGAGGCGGGGGGGTGGGGTGGGTGAGTGATTAATGGGATCCTACAGACCATTCCAGAGTCTAGAGAGCTGCGTCACCTTTCTATATAGTATTAAGATTCACAGGATGTGAACAAATTGGCCAGCAAAGTAAAATCAGGGGCTTCTGCAGGGAAAATGTCACCAGGGCGAAATCTGAGCAGAGTTGTTGATCTAAGAGTTTCAGTTTGAAACTTTATTGGTGTAATTCGGTGAAGTATTATGGGGTGGCATAAAAGCCTCTTTAAAGGGATGTGCTGAGTACAAACTGACAATATAGGGGTAATTCAATTGCATAAGGACTAATTAGTTCCACTCCGGTACTCTCTGAAGTGTTGTTCTGTACTGGAGATGTTGTGTACAGATTTAGAAGAGGGCATGGGGATCAATTGAACATTTAAGAAGAACAGTTGCTGTGCTGTAACTTTAAATTGTTGCGTAGTCTGTTGCTCAAAATTTCATTGGATTTAAAAATTCCAATTCCATTTTTAAGTAAATAAACTTGTATGTGTCAGTGTTTTATTGTTGGTTATTGTATGTTTTACCAGAGTAAAAAAAAAAATGTCTGTGTTGTGGCACAGGTTAACTTTATGGTAATAAGCTATGTAGGGCTGGTCCGAATACCTATTGTTTTGAGCTTCAAAGCTTCGGTAGTAATTAACACTGATTATTTATTTATTTATATTTTTCTCACTAACACCGTGTCTACACTGGACGCAAGCGGATTTTAAAAGGCTATAGAAAAATTATTATTAGGCTGGACTACTGTATGTTTTTTTCCATGACTGCAAGTATTTTCCAAGCAAATTAAGTGCATGTTTTTATCATGTGTAAAATTACTGATTAACATGCTGGATAAAAGCGGCAACGAATTGGAACGTAGAAGTCCACAGCTTGAGAGGATTCCAAAGAACGCAGCCCTGTAAACATTATTCACGACCACATTATATATATTTTTAAATTTTTTATGCTCTCGATGGAAGCGGTGCACACACAGTTAGTTTCCAAATTCGAGTCATAACATAGCATTGTGCACGGATCCGGATGAAAATAACTGATTTCACAAATTGAAAATCTGGCCCATGCATTTTGTTGAAAGTTTTTGATGTTTTATAATAAATCTATGTTCATTTTACCTGGAATCTGCAGTAATTGTATGTATAGATTTGTTTTTGATGTTTGCAGAGGCTATGAAAAACTGAATATAATAAAAAATATATATATAAAAAAATTATATTATTGAAGTATTCAAGGCATAATCCTATCGCTATCTGCAATCAATGTGCAGTTACGTTTACGTTATGTTAACTAATATATATATATATATATATATATATATATATATATATATATATATATATATATGCTCTATGTATGTTTTCTGGAGCTCAGCAGAAAATTAATGTGTGATCTCTATTCGGTAGTCTCAGCAAAAACTGTTTTTAACGTGATAGTACTGGGGAAAACAGCTGGCAGCCCATCCCCCACAGGCTGAGGGAGAAAAAGAGAGAGACCACATGCTGTTATACAAGCCTCTCTCTCTAACGTTGCTCTTGCATGCCACTCACATTGAGAACATTTGCCTGCCCTTCAAAATCCAGTTTATATTCTCATTCACACAAATCCCAAGGACTCTCATTTACATAGTGTTCTTAGTTACACAAATTAGTGCAATGAAATTTGTTCATTATTCAACATTAAAAACTGAACAGTTTTTTTTTTCCCTTGAAAAAATGATTTCTCAGTATTTGCAATTAAGTGTTAAGAGTGGTTTCAGTGGCATTGCTTAAGTGTTGCTAAGATCATTTGAATGGTTGTATGGCTGTTGTTTACTGAGTCAAAAGACAGCCTTGGGTCTATAATAATAAATCTATGATTTCTCCACACTTGGCCTTTGGATGAAAACACTGATCACTTTATCACATACATCTGATCATTTTAAAAAGTTACAATAAGCTGCACAATTTAATGTATAATTCATATGCATAGCACAAAGCGTGTGGATTGAATTACGCACTAAACCTTTGGGCAGAAAGAGCAGAAGAAAACTACATTTCCATAGAAAATACAAGTGCTGTTTGTTCTGTGCCTCACTGCTGAAGTCTGCCCACAGTCAAAAGAACCCATCCCCATATGTCTATGATATTCTGGTGCCAAGATATGGCTGGGGCCCCCATGGGTTCAGAGTCGGGATTTTTATGCTAGTTTTATCATCCGCCGGGCGTGATCGTTTTGAACAGTAATGGCATACCTCTTCACAATAAGCTTTGCAGTTTGAGGTATCATCCATGTCTGTAGCACAAATGTTGTAGGAATGAGGCCATGGCTATGGTGTTTCAGGTGGTTAGTAGGAAGTTGATAGGCAGGCGTGTTGCTAAGTGTTTACCAGGCTGATCTGTTTGGTTTCTTCTAGCATTTTTAGATGTTGCGAGGGTATTGCTTAATGGTTGACAACCTGACATAAGTCTATTTTTATGTATTTGTAAATCATAATGCTGATTCTGAGCCAGGTTCAGACATCCTGTGTAATCATTCAAGTCTGTAGCACACATGGTGCTGGTAAAAAGAAGAAAAGAAACAAATGTTTATAACCTTGCCCATAGTAAATGCCCTCAGGGGCTCATCTATTATTATTGAGAAATAACAAGGACACTTTTCAAACAGTAGGTTCTCGGGAAATGTGTGCGTTTACCTACATTTTTTAAAAACTACGATTTTTTTTTATTTTTATTTTTTTGCAGGAGTCATGGCAGTAGAGGCAGCGCAACATAAAATGACATGTGAATAATCTGTCCTAATCTAAAGCGGCACTAATCTGTAGTGGAAACGCGAACCGATCTAAGCTGAGCCGAGTTGTATTACACTGTGGAAAAGCAGCAAAAGTAAACTTGCTCAGTAGCTCTCCTGGTACAGCATTGCACTTGTGAAACTGAGAGCCCTGGTATGAATCCAATGACACACAAGTCAGGATTAAAGACTTCTGGAAGCAAACTAAAATGGTATGATTGCTTTAGCAAATGCGTCTTTATGTCACCTTTGCTCTAATGTTCAATCTAGGGTTTAGTGTAGGTTGTATGTGTACATTTTACTGAATTGTGATACGTACAGTACAAAACCAGATTCATTCAGATAATATTTTTAAGAGTAAACTAAACACACCTTTAGCACAACTCATGAGACATTTCACTTTGAAAATGCCGTGAAATATGCAAGAAGCAACATGATATAATTTTCCTGAAATGTCACCACAGGCATGTATTTCCAATGAGCTGCTGATGCTGTTTCATTTTTTTTTTTGTACTTGAGAACTCCTAAGAAAGATCAGAGCAGACAGGAAACAAGCATTCTCAGTCATGCTGTTTAATGACAGTTTTTAAATATTTGCATGCGAGATTACATATGGTCTTTGGGCCTGGGAAATATTTACATCACACGTCTTAGCAGAGACTTTCCAAAGCCTCGTATAATGTGGAAAATGTGCAACCACAGTGGTGAAATAAATAGGACTAGAGGATTTTCTTTTTGTCATATTCATAATATAAAAAAAATTGTTAGTTGATTTTTATCATACAGCCGCTAGTGTAAGCAATTTAGTTTTTATTTTCCAGATCTCCAGGGGCCAATAACATGTTTGTCTTTCTTTCATTATATAGCCCTTTTTTTTGTAATCAAGGCAATAATATTTGTTGTTCCACTATAATATTTCAAACTTGATAGGAAGATATGTAATCTTTCGGTTCTAGTCATTGCTAGTTTTCATATAGTCCATACAAAATAAATAACAGATTATGACCATCTACGCTATATCATATAAACGCTTAAATGTCTTCTTTTTAATTATACATGTTAAAGAGAATGTTTTGCTGCTTATTAAGCTTCTTAAAATAATGGCTTTTGTGTGTCCACAGTGTAATTTGCAAATTGCAAGATAATTGCAATAATAATCGTATCATACACACAGCAGAATTACACTTATCTTCCTGATATTTAAACCTCTCATAATATACTTCCCGAAACATGCAGCTATCTCTTTTAACTCTGTACTTATCAAAATGCCATCCGCCTTCACATAATAAGCTGGGCTGTGAGATTATTCACAGTATGTCTCCTTAGAGGAGAAGAGACAGAAATTGTACACAAGCCCGGTGATAATGATATACGCAGCATGCAGGATTAATTGCACCTCAGCTTCATTGAAACCCTTCCATAACACTGTAACCATCCTCGCTAAGAAGAGAGGAGGCCCAGGCAAGGGTGCACTGAAACCAATTATAACATTCATTTTGCGCTTCAGTTATTTAAAAAGTCATGCATTAATTACGCAATGGAAAAATATGGCTCATTATTTCCACTTTGTAGTGATGACTTCTCTCTTCAGGCTACAAGGGATTAAGGCCCCTCCAGCCTGTTGAGAAGTCATCAATGCAGAGTAAAAAAAAAAAGTTAGAAATTTTTATTAATTAATGAATACTTTTATTTGTTAATGTATTTTCTTTTGTTTGTTTATACTCCAGAAATTTAAAGCTGCAGCCTCATCATTCACAGCAACAACAGTAGGCAAAATTAAGCTAGCTTTTTCTAGCACAACAGAAATTTGAATGTTTGTATGGTCTGGTGTCGTGTAGCCTTTCTGTGCTCCTGTCAGACAAGCTTGATAAACAGGTACTTGTTCTGGCTTTAGAAATAATGTAACCTCTGCGGGATGTGGTTACGTATACACTCAGCCAAATGTTGTATTCTCAGCTGTATGAGATGAATAACCTCTTGACCCTTAATTACAGGGCTTAGGTCTGAGTTTGAGTCAACATAGCAGTTACCCCCACATAGCTGCTGATGAGAGGTAGGTTTTTTAGACAGAGCAACTTGGCAACAGTGTAGGCTGCTTTTCAGCTTTCAGCAAATGCAATGAAGTACACAAAGAGAGAAAGAAAATAAATTGAACACAATTTGTTTGTCTGTTTCTTTCATTTTATCTGTCTGTCGATTTGTATCAGTCATTTTATATGTCTGTCTGTCTGTCTGTCTGTATCTCTGTCGTCCTGTATTTGTCATTTTACTTATTTATCTGTCTGTCTTTCTGTATCTCTCTGTCATTTTATCTATCTATCTGTCTGTCTGTCTGTCTGTCATTTTATCTGTATGTCTGTCTGTCTATATATCCATCTATCTGTCTGTTTCTTTGTAATTTTATCTTTCTAGCATTCTATCTATTATTCAGTATTTTGTTTTTATACTCATTGTTTTATCATTGCATCTGCATATACATATTCTGTCTATATATACAACAATGGATAGACTGATTAAACTAGTCTTAAATATAGTTTGCTATTTCAATTTGGCCATAAAAGTTAATCAAGAAATCATGATCCAGTACAGTTTTTCTCAGTCAGTTTGGTGCATATCTCAAATCAGAAATGAAATTCTCAAAACTACTTGTACAACCTCCACATCATCTAGTCATTTGTACACCTCATGAAACCAGTTTCTTATTCTTTTGGACAAGTTGCGATTGCTTTTGTACATTCATGCAATTAATTACGCACATTTATCTGCGGTTTCCTTCATTAAATTTGCTAATGTCATGTAGCTCAAAATTTATTATATAGTTTTCTGTGTAAACCTCAAAACATCTAGTCTTCAGTTCATCGTATAAGTCATTAAATGCAAAATGGTTAATTCAGTTGTCATAAACTGCCAAGAACAGTTTTTATTTTTACACATTATTATTAGACTTTTTGTCAATTTGACATTAATTGTGCAAGTGAATCTTTACTAATGAAGAGAATGTAGATGATAAACCAATGATAAACCATTTCTCTGAAATAGCTCAAAGGTTCATCTCATGAATCTTCAGTTGAAAAGCTTATACTGTATAGACAGAGGACAACACAAGAGTTACAAATTCTGAAAATGGACTTATTTTCATCTTTGTGCCCATATTTCTTTTTCCTTTTCTATATCACAATGACATTGTAAAGGTTTTTTTTGGGGTCATACAACTAGTAAAAGTGTAACTGGGAATTCAATCCAGTCTCTTTCAATCAATATTCCAGAGACAGTAATGTGTAAATTTGTACTTTTGAAATGGATATATGGCATACAGTACATAAGCATATGGCATACTGTTCAATACAGTAGTTTACATCAGAACATCCCTCCACTGTTATATTGACAACATGACTTAGCAATTTGATTGTCTTATCCATAAACTATGACACCAGGACTTGTCATTCTGATGGCACTGACATGCTTATTGACACACATATTTATTTTTGAGAGATGAACTAAAGATTTTGAACAAGAGACTGGCTTTTGCAGGTAATCCATTGTGTTTTGCTATTTGTACGAGTTGTTTTGAGAAATGCAATTACTGTTTTGCGAATCTCAAGGATGATTTGAGAAATGTACCAAAGCAACTTTTTTTTTTTTTTGGCCAGATCACTAGTAACAGTGTAATTGGGAATTCTAAACTGTCTCTTTTAATCAATATCCCACATACAGTAATGTGTAAATATGTACTTTTGAAATTATTTTATGGCATACATCAGCATATGGCATACTGTTCAATACAGTTACTGTAATCCAAAATGTTGCCATAGTTTACATCAGAATTTCCATCCAGAGTACACTGTTATACTGACAACATGATTAAGCAATTTGATTATCTTATCCGTTAATTATGACACAAGGACTTGTCATTCTGATGGCACTGACATGCTTATTGACACAGATATTTATTTTTGAGCAAGAAACTGGCTTTTGCAGGTGATCCATTGTGTTTTTCTATTTGTACGAGTTGTTTTGAGAAATGCACTTACTGTTTTGCAAATGTCAAGGATGATTTGAGGAATGTACCAAAGCTGTAATAAATAATCCGATTTTTCCTCATGTACTACAGCATATACGCCTACATTTAGGATTGCTCAAATAGCAGTACTAGCAGGACCACAAACAGTTAACTCTTCCACACACACAGCTCATGCTCTATCTGCCTAGCATCAGTACATTGGCTTTGGCACTTCACAGGTTGATATGTCCGCTTGTGAAACCTTTCAGCAAGGGCTATAGTATTTATCACTCTTGCTGACCTAGTAGTTTCGGGTTACTATACCATAACACTGGAGAACAAACCCAGGTGTGATCACAAGTCTCACCTAGATAGAAAAGCAGGTTAAAGCTTTAAGATAAGCTGCCTACTGGAGTTTCCTGAGCTCAGAGGATTTTTTTTTAATCATTTGAAGGGATAACAAAAGGGCAGTTTTGAAACCACTAATATTATTTTAGTTACATTGTTGGGCTCTATTGTACCCCAAAACATAAAGACTGTCAAATTAATCTCACCAGAAAAAGAGGGTTAATAGAAGCCTTTTATTTCACTATGCATATGTTAACTAATATATTCACTGCTCAACTGTTTCTACAAGACAGTTAATTAAGATAGCAGATCCAGAGGAAATGTCTCGGGAAGTTACTAGGCTAAATTGCAGAGATATCTTCTGCTGAATGATTTAGAAAGTCCTTTAGAATGTCTTATGACAAACCACAAGTTTTTATAAGGACCACCAAGCACATTAAAATATAATTTTAAAAGCTGAAGACCACTGAGCAATGAGAAAACTGTATATGCTTGTTGCGATGATTGATATATAGACTTGTAACAATTTGTTTATGGGAACTAGCAGCTCATTACAGATTTGTGGAGTTGTTATATAATTTTACAGGATACGTTACAGTGAAAGAGCAGTGTAAATTGTTTGTGGATGTGGATGTTTGTACATTCATATAAAATGTTTTCTATATTTTATACCTTAAAGCCATGAAACAACAACAACAACAACAAAAATTAGAATGAAAAAATAAATGCACTCTTATACTATCCCGATTCCAAAGAAGTTGGGACACTGTACAAATTGTGATTTAAAAAAAAAAGGAATGGAATAATTTACAAATCTCATAAACTTTATATTTACAATAGAATATAGAATAAAATATTGAAATTTGAAACTTCCACATCATTGCATTCTGTTTTTATTCACAAATTGTACAATATCCCAAATTTTTTGGAAATGGGTTTGTAGAAAATTTATAGAGTACAAATAAAAATTTTAGGCCTGAACCTTCAGCTAGATACACATTAAAATTTCTATTTATCTTATGAATGTGACCTACATACACTATCTTCATATATTCAGTCAGCTAATAGTTTAAAGTTAGTAAACTAGGTTGTACAAAGCTGTATATCTGAAAGGAATGTCAGCATTTCCTTTTATTCATTTTGGCACGATAAAGCAATCCTGACTGTCTGCCAAAGCGTTTTGTTATTTGCCTGAGCATTACAAATATCTCACCATTCCAACCAGTAAAGGCACGCCTGGACAGGGCTGTTTTGCCTGCTGCCTTACAAGGTTTTGTGAGAGCTGGAGATCCCGAGAAGTACAGCTGCACCAAGTGGCATGATGCACGAAAAGCTTGTGCTAATATGTTTGGAATTTAGCAGGACTGTTCTCAAGGCCAAGAATCTCAGCTAGAGCTGCTGTCTTTGCATTCTTCTCTGCTTAACACACGCTGATACTTGCAGACGATTGTTGATAGCATTAAACACTTCTGATGATATCAGTGTTAGAACTGGTGTAGCTTGGATTTGTGTACATTTGTCCCGTATGTAAAATATAAAAATGAAGTGAATGCTGAAGGAGCATAGGTGTGGACAAGAATCCATCCAGGAACTAATGTGATAGTTCAACCAAAAATGATAATTCTCTCATTATTTACTCAGCTCATCATTCCAAACTTTAATCACTATTATTATTTTTTCCATGGAACACAAAAGGGATATTTTTTTAAGAGCATCTTAGTGACTCTCTTTTGAAACTGTGAAAGTAATTGGGGACTGGAGCCTTAAAAAAAACTTTGTACATGGTGGTCCGATATGATTTGTGAAGTGCATTTGTTTATTACTGATATAATTTGAGAACTCTGTTTGACCAAAATGGTCAATTTGTGTATCATGGATTAAAAAAAACTGTCATATGGGTTTGGGACAATAAAGAGGGTGAATAAATTATATCAGAATATGTAATTACAGTAAGTCTTTTTTTATTTGAAGGAGCTAATTCCCTAATTCAGCATGCAAGTTTAGTGTTGGTCTTATCTGCATTTATTGATCCAAAAATATAGTAATATTGTGAATTATTATTATTATTACAATTTAAAATTGAAAGTTAATGTTTACTGTTAATATTATTTTATTATATTTATTATACTTATATATTATTTGAATATATTTAAAATGTAATATATTTATTTGATGGCAAACCTGAATCGTCTTTAGAAATATCTTGATTCCATGCTCAAAAAATAAAAAGAAAAAAAGTTTCTTTTTTTAACAGTGTAAAATTATCAATTTAATCAATTTAATACAGTAATTCCTTGCTGAACAAGTCTCATTTCTTTAAAAAAAAAAATACTGACACCAAACCTTTGAATGATAGGTAGCAATTATTACCCAAATATTTGAAAAAGCTGCGATTTACACACATTACCCTCAAGACACATTTTGGTGATCGAAATCTGATTCATATGCAGAACTTAATAAAGCAAGTAGTTACACTCAAATTTAATAAATCAGAAGAGTTACCTACTGCATTTATAGTAGATTTGCTTCCATATCTCTCCTATGCAATAACCCATAAGTGTCTTCCCTGCACCCTTAAGCACTTTTTAAACACGATTTCCCTGAGCGTTTGGGCTTCCAAAAACATGAGCAGTCAGCGTATTTGGAGCAGGTCGTGAAGAACTCAAGCGAGAAACCTATGCATTTAAAGAGAGATCTTAATCCCATCAGGCCAGACCCCCTGAGCGGATCCAGCTAGTCACATAACTTGATATTGCTTTTACCATGTGGACCAGACATTTATTTGAAGGATGGCTCTCACATTATGAATGCTCTGATGTTGGTGTAGCTTCACCGGATGCATTAATTTGATCATGCTAATGGTTTATCTTATCTGAAATTCAACTTGCTTAGCGATTCAGATAATTTGGAAGTCCTCCTGATTCTCAAAGTCAACTTGAATATTTTTCAGCTTGATTTATTTCAGTCTGCCAGGGAAGGCTGGAAAAAAATGCATAGTTTCACAGTGCTGCAGCTGAAGCTTGGGATTTATGTGAATATTTATGTTCACACTTTTCCTTTTTTTCTTATCACAAGACAAAAATGTTCATCATGTTTTTCTTTTTAATATTTAAAGAGTTGATGGGTAAATAACTACAGAAACCAATAGTCACTTGACATCTTATCTAACTCTGTTAGTTCACATTAAAAAAATATATAAAAGAAAATAAATGTGCATTCTGAGTGGTAAATTGTTTCATTTCACCCCAGCACAGTAATCAACAGGAGCAATATTTTTTGCATTTAAATTAATCAAGCCAATTACGCTGAATTTAAAAGGCACTTCTATAAATAAGTATTTAAATACATTTAGATCCCTGACACTTTCCATGTCTTGTAATTTTACACTTGAGAGGCAAGCAGCTTACTTGAATAAATTAATTAATTATTCCCAAGTATAAAGTATTTGATCATTCAGTGTAATTGTTGCCTTTTTGCACAAAGCATTTCCTTGCCATTGCTGTGTTTTTTCTCTCATCTAAGTCTGTGATGGAAGATGTGATTTTTAAAGTAGTTGAACATTGCGTGGGGTTATGGCCAATGCATTCAGCTGCATGATCAAACACAATAGCTCATAAAGTGTGTGATTTAAACTGTGAATGGTTCGTTATAGACCAAAAGGGCACACTGTTGACAAGGAATGAAAGAGCTGCAGTGTTACTGCGTGTAGTACTGGACATGATTTTTGGACATGGTCAGTGATTTGCACACTACTGCATAATGGCAAGACTAACAAAATCGACTATGATAACTTCATTTTGTTTCAAAAGGTAGTCTACCATGTCCTATAAAGCTTTCTAGATGTATACACCACCTGTCAAAAGTTTTAATTACTAAGATTTTTTTTTAAAATGTTTTTGAAAGAAGTCTCTTATGGTCTCCAAGACTACATTTATTTGATTAGTAAAAATTGTAATATTGTGAATAATTATTACAATATAACATTATTTAAATATATTTAAAAAATGTATTTATTTCAATGATGGAAAGGCTAAATTTTTAGCTGTCACATGATCCTTCAGAAATTATTCTAATTGTACTCAAAAAACATTTCTTACTATAACCAATGTTGAAAATAGTTTATGTCTCATAGTATTTTTGTGGAAATATATATTATGTGTTTGTATGTGAGTGTGTGTGTCTGTGTACAAAAGACAAAAACCGCAAGACTAAGTGGAAAGTCTCCCCATGCAATATTTTTCACATTTTCAGATCTCATAATAGCAGAGCGATAACGTCACAGGTTAAGGAGTTTATATGTTTTCCCTGCTGTATCTTTTCTTTGGAAATAATGCAAATAGTGTTGTTTTAATCATGTTAAGGAATGCTCTGGGTCAAAGAAACATGAGACAATAAGCCTGTGAGCACTGAGTGTTCTGATTAGAGAGGTGTTTACAAGCACTGCCGCCCCAGGGAGTGAAGACACTCTAGTTATGGTAAATGCTTAAGGATTTTATTCATGCCTGAGATTCGCTCTGAAAATGGCATCGCCTCCAGATTTATTCAAGTAATTTTCCAGCAAGCATGCCGCATACAAATTAAAAATGTTAGGCATTTTTCACAATGCATTATTTTATGCTAATTTAATGGCCAGGTTATAATTATATTAATGCTATGCACATATTTGAGGATGTGCACACCATCTTGTCAGAATTCCACAAGTTACTTGTTCTGTGCTTAGTGATGCATGAGAACTACGTTATGCATGCATGAAACGATGATGACATCTCGGTTTACTTGGCTACATGGTTTATTTTCCGTTGTGCTCAATGTTGTGTTGCACACACAGCGTAATATGCTTTTCCAGTGAGGGTGAGAATATGACATTGCTAATATCCCCTTAGTTGATTATTACTTGTATTATCTTTTTGGAAAGCCAGATGCTCAGTTACCATGGTGTGGCTCTGTGCCTGGACTCTGCAGTGCATTGGGCAAGTAGATGGTATCAACAAAGAGTGTGCTTTTATATGTGTGTGTGTGTCTGCTTTGTGCAGTTGGCACAGTAATGCTCTTGGCTAGCTGTTTGCCATACTGCTTTTCAAATGCTTATTTATCATATTTTATTGCTGTTTTGTTTGCAGAAGAAGATCATAGAGTGATGCTCATTCATTTCAGTAATTAAACAGTGTGAACTGGAGCAAGAAAAAACTTTATTTTAGCTGTTCACACTTCAGGACACTCTGCTGCTGCAACAACAACAAATAATGGTATTCAGCACTTTGAATATATGTTTCATAGCATACTTTAAATGAGCAGCAGTGCATAAGACAGTTTTGAACAAAATGGTAAAGAAAATGAATGGAATGATGCTCACCCCAAAATGAAAATTCGCTGAAAATGTATTCACCCTCAGGCCATCCAAGATGTACGCAAATGAATTTGTTTCTTCGTTGGAACAAGTTTTTAAATTCAAATGAGTTCTCGATCCATAATATAGCTTTTTTTTTTTTTCAGTGAAAAAGTAATTTAGCCTAAAACAGGAGAGAAATAAGCCCAGATCAAGCATCGTTTACAAGTTAAAACAGTTCTAAACAGATATGTCTGTGGATTTTGATTTGAGATGACAATAAGGTATGGACATTTTTTTCACTGATGGAAGTAACATTATGAACTGAGGACTCATTTTTGTCCAGAAGAGATGGTTTAAAGTTAAAACAGCCTAATGATGGCTTTGTTTCTTACAAACAGAGTCTTCTCACTTCACAAGACATTCATTAATGGACTGGATTACGTTGATGTTTTTATCAGGTATTTGGACTCTTATTCTGATGGCACCCATTCACTACAGAGGACCCATTGGTGAGCAAGTTGTGTATTGAAATGAAGTCAAGTTAGAAATAGTTTTAACCTGTGTGTATGAACATTGTCTCCTTTTCATTCACTTATAATTGGATACAATTTGGTTGTACATTTAAGTTGGATCTACTTTTTTGCATTCACACAAATGTTTTAAATGTGTGTACACAGTGAATGAAACTCATTGTTTAGAGATTAACTTGGCAGAAATGATGGGAACGAATCAATTTCATGTCACAAATCAGGAGCTGGTGTGTGTGTTTTGGACATGTGTACCATATGTTGTTTATTAAATCTGTCATGAACAATTTAGGAAAAACACATGGATACACCACAATATATGAGCTATTCAACATTAAATATGCATGTGTGAGACTGTAGAGAGATAATTACTGTCTTAGTGCAACAGAAGTGATAGACAGCGGCAGTCTTGCTGTTTTTCCTGTGATGTGGAGATTTGCACCCATTTGTTAGTTTAATCATTACCGTGTGCACAGATACTTAATTCTAAAATGAAAACAGCACTGAGTGACACTTACAAGAACATGTCAACTAATAACAAGAACATTCTTAGTCACTACTGTAGAGTTTAAAGGAATAGTTCATTCATTTCTATCCAAAATTTAGATAAGTTTATCTCTTCATCGGAACAGATTTGGAAAAATGTTGCATTAAATCACTTAGTCACCAATAAAAACCTCTGCAGTGAATGGGTGCCGCCAGAATGAGGGTCCAAACAGCTGATAAAATACATCATGATAATCCACAAGTGGACCATGCAACTCCAGACAATCAATTAACATCTTGCGAAGTGAAAAGCTGCATGTTTATAAGACAGAAATTTATTATAAGGGTGTTTTAACTTTAAACTATCACCTCTGGCCTAAATATGAGTCCAGAGTCCATAAAAATGCTTCCTCCAGTGAAAAAGTAAATTTCCTGTTTGATGTTGTCCTCCTATAACATCAAAATCCACCAACATCTTTTATTTAGAACTATTTTCAGACTGATTTAACTTGTAAATGGTGCCAGATCTGTGCATATTTCTCTCCTGATTCAGAGACAATATGACTTTTCCATTGGAGAAAGCAATGTTACAGTATGTATAGAGGAATTGTTTGAAGTTCAAAATGATGGATTTGTTTATTGCAGACATTTATCATTATTTTATTGACTGGATTTGTATTGTGGATTGTTGTGAAGTTTTATTTGAAGTCTCATTCTGATGGCACCCATTCACTGCAGAGGGTCCATTGGTGAGCATGTGATGTAATGCTAAATTTCTCCAAATATGTTTCGATGCATGCATAACACTGCATTTGCTGAAACAACATTTATCACTTATTCTGTGTTGTATGCTTATGGTCTAATAAAAGGCAGGGCATCTATGTTTTCTCTCATGCCAGGATTGTTCTGAGTGAGGTGATAACTGCAAGTTATCAAGTGTAGTGAAAATGATGAATAATTGGTGAGTAGCTGTGTAATATAAATATTGTGGTAATAATCTATTGGCTGTACATTATCTTTGTACATTATCTATTACATAATGACTGGCTGACTGTACATTGAGCAATTACATATCATACATTCATTATATATCTTTCCTTTCACTTCTCTCTGTAATTTCATGTGACAACACATTATCCATTCAGTCATCGTCACTTTGCACTGATAAATGACTTTGGTCTCTAGACATACACAGTTGAATGGGAAATAAGACTTGTAGAGAACATTCTTAAGGGCTCCTCTGAAGACGTTCATTGATTGGCACTCATAATTTACATATTTGAGGCTGCATATTTCTGTAACGTAATTGATCCCACAAAATTAAGACTCATGGGATGATGTCATGTCTGCTCACGCATGCTTTAATGACATGCCTTTTTAATGACTGTTATTCACATTTTTTTTTTTTTTTGTATTTGGAATACACATATAAGGCTTTTTTTAGACATGTCGTATATTGTAGTTCTCACAAGATTGTCGTTCTCTCACTCTATGAATCAAATGGACCTTTATGAATTGTAAAATGGATTTTATGATGTATTTTGACCATTTTGGTGCTTCACAACACCAAAGCAAGAGTGTGGTTTTGAGCTCATGTTGTTTCTGTTTTCATAACAGGCTCACTCTGTGCTATGTCAAAGAGAAGGCATACAGCTTGCCGAATTATGTAAAAACCAAATCATAGTCGTGCTCTTACCCCCTATTATAGAGGTCATCTTTTAGTTAGAATGAAATCATGGCTTATTAAAATGATAAAGGTAAGCAAATTGGTTTAAAATAGCCAATTTAATAAGACGTCAAGAGATTGCGATAAGAGATAAACAACAATGAACACAGAACCATGTCTTCATTTATGTATGTCTGTGAAATCTAATTGAATTAATTTTTAGTCCATACTTAATATCGTTGAGATACATGTGCTATACTAGTATCCATGCATTTTGTAAGACACACCATAGATGCAGTGTTTCTCAAAGGTTTTTTTTGTTTTTGTTTTTAACCTATACAGCTCCTTCAGTGTGATTCAAGTACTCTTTCTTTAAACAAACTAGAATTATACTATACTGGTAACTATCTACAATCTTTATTCATATTGTTAAAGTGGACATTTTTACAATGAATTGTTTAATCATTTGTAAGTCACTTTGGACAAAAGCGTCTGCTAAATGAATAAATGTAATGTAATGTAAACAAAACAAAAAAAAAAATTTATTGGGATGTAGAGATTCAACAAGCGACTTCCTTTCATTTAATGAGACACCTGACATTTATTTGTCAAGTTGTTTTGTCAAGAAACACTCTGAGAAAGAGTTTTCAATGAATTTATGTATAAACCAAAAGCAACATTTAGGGAAAATATTCATTTGCAGGCTGGCATTGTGGAATATATGCATCACTAAAGCTGGGCAATTATAAAATACATCACCTGCAAATTAAATGCACTGCTATTTGTTAATGAGGACTTATATGTAGAAACATGTCTTTAAAGATATGCACTGCTACAAGTGCCGTCCGTGCAAATTGCCTTCACAAACATAACAGAATTTCTGCTAAATCTTATTGCCCCCCCCCCATCCCATGGCTGGCAACAACATTACAGGCACTGAAAGTATGTGAAGTACTTGCATCTTTTTTACAGTCTTACATGGAGGTAGACAGTGACAATTAGGCATACATTATACACTTTCAGCATAGTGTGAATGATTGTAATGGGCTCCTTGACTTTCTCAAGGACAAATGTTCCTGCTAGTTTTACATTTAAAAAAGTTGAATATGAATTGAAAAGCTTTAATGTTTTGGGGAGGAAAACAGATCTAATAATTATTCCCAACTTTTTTTTCTTGACATATTGTGATAATATTGTCTCTAATTATCAGCTTTATAGAATATTAAAAGTTATTAAATAATGTGTACATAATCATACATTCTAAAGACATTTAAATACATTAGATCAAATGTATTTTATATTAATGTAATCATTTATATATGTATATAATAGTGTAGTTAACATGACATGAAGAAACAGAACAAACTGAGACAGACTAAATCCAGAAAAACTGTGGCAATGTCTACAAGACACTTCAAGAATCCTACATGCAAAGCTGTAAAACTATGCGCAAGTTCACCTAGGACAAAAGCTGTTTTTAATGCATGTCACACCAAATGTTGATTTCATTTAGTTAAGTTAATAAAAGTTAATTAATCAAATCTATTAATGGCATTATTTTTGACCACATCCTCTCTTTACAGAATTTTTACACAAGTGCATAAAACTTTGCACAGTACTGTAGCTTTGCAGGTTTCTTGAAGCATTTTGGAGACTTTGCCACAGTTCTTCTGGATTGAGTCTGTCTCTGTTTGTTCTGTTTCTTCATGTTATTCCAGACAGACTGGATGATGATGATGAGATCAGATCTCTGTGTGGAGCACTGGCTGTTGTCAAATTCCTTGTGCAAACACAAATCTCACTGGATAATTACATTTAATGGCAAAAATAATGTTTGGTAATGTAAACTAATATTTCCTACTGACACTACAGCAAAACAGAAATAACTGACTATAAAAACAATTTTTTGTTTGTGAAAATACTAGTGGCCCAAGACTTTTGCACGTTACTGTATATATATATATATATATATATATATATATATATATACAAACACACACACACACACATATATATATATATATATATATATATATATATATATATATATATATATATATATATATATATATAACTGTATAACTGGACTTAACAGTCATGTTTGAAGTGTCATATTGGGAGTGTATTCTGTTTGAAAAATATTTTTATGCCAGCTTTCATCAATTTGTAATGGAATCATACGAGTATCTGTAGGTTGTTGTGAACCTGTTAAGAGATTGCTTTAGGACATATCACTGTGTCTCTTCCACTGTAAAATAAATGGCTTAGATGGAAGACAGCATACTGCAGGGAAGCCCTGTCTTTGTTGCTCAGAGGCATCTATCCCCAAGCTGACACCAGTCTGAATTACTCCACCAGTAGCTGCATGCTCTAGAAACAACTCCCCTGTGATCAGCTCAGTTTTTTCCTGTTCCCCCCATTCTCATTCTCTGTGATCAGTGGGTTGTCTGTTCAAATGGGTCTGGGTCAGATGGAAGTGTGCTGCAAATAATTCTGTTCAGCAGTGATATGTGATTTTATCTTCGTCTTGCATCCAGGGGAGAATTTATAAAACTGTAATTATATGTCAGCTCAGCATTACTTCACTTTTTGGCACAAAAAGAGCATCACAAGTCATTCTGTAAGGAAATTATGGTTAAAAAGAGGAATCATCAAACAAAAATGGTCCCAGGGTTCAGGTTGAGACATTTTCAACAGAATTTGTGGTGCAACGTTGATTACCATGGAAAATTTGTTTGACACAAGTTTCTTTTAGACCATAATTAATTGCTCACATTGCTTCACAATGTTCTGATTAAAACCAAGGTATGATTTTTATCTTGTTTTATCAATGAGCACAAAGGTTTTGGCTCCAAGTATTGCTTGAATTAAGTAAAGCAATTGGCCTAGTCAATTTGCAGTAAAGATTTATTTTATTTTATTGTTTTGTTTTGTTTTTCTTCTGCAAAGATGTCATTTAAAAATGCATTATGTTAACAAAATGCATACCTCCATTTCAACAGACATTACATAATAAAAGGGTCAGTTATCAAGTTTCTCATCATATCTGAACTGAGAGAAAATACATCCAAAATTAGCATTTTCCTTTAGAAAGAAACCAACCGAAATGACACAACAGAGTTTGACAGAAACACGTGTTTGTGGTGCTGGCCTCTGTGGTTTCCTGAGCTGGACCATGCTGGCTGAGAAGCCTTTCCATGACACCCAGTGTGTCCAGATTAACCAGCTGTCCTAACATATGGTGGTCACTCATGGAAGAAGCATTGCTTTTAGGCTGACATTGGCATTGGTGAGCATCCCTGTTTGGATCTCTTATAAACAATACAATTTCACCCGAGAATGACAATAAGGACTTTGATATCATGGCAGAGCGGTCTAAATACATAAATGCTGACTAGAAACCTGCTTATATGGTCAGTAACCTTTTTCAAAACTTGAAACTGAATAAACATGATCTTATATCATACAAATCAAGACATCTTTATTTATATAGTGCTTTTAACCATGCAAATTTGAGCCATAGCTGCTTTACAGTATTAAATAGAAAAATAGTGTGTATGAGTCTGTGTGAGTTTACAGTCAAGCTTCATTTTTGTATGGCACAGTGAGGTCTTTTCTCTACTGTCATTTTATTTTATTTTAATCCGATTGCTGAATCTGGTCAGATAATTACAGTGGCAGTGTTTACCTACAGTCCATCTGATTCTCACATTGTCTAATGCACCGTTCACATGTGAGACATGACAGAATAATCTTTAGAGGTAATCGGTGCACATGAGTAATTCTTTCAACTGGAGGCTGATATATTTGTTTAGCTTTTCCTAAGCTGTTTATCATTATATCTATTGCTCTAATATATCTAGACAGAGGTTGCGGATTTCTCAAAAAAAATTGTATACAAGCAAAACTTCTACTTTAAACCAGTTATTTCTGAAACATTCAAATGACATAACTAGTAATCTACTGAACAATTAACAATATTTGAAATGTTCAGTCATAGCAGCAACTCAACATTGGCCAGAATTTTACCTGAAGAAAAATAAACTGGCAGCATTTGCTCATTGTTTGACCCCTTATTAATTCATTATTTTTGACACTTTCATGCTCAATTAACACATTTTATCCCCAACAACTGATCTTCAAAGGCCAAGATGTTTCAAATTTCCAGCTTTAAATAAAAATAAATAAAAATGTATATAGCAGAGGCACTATAAAGAAATTTTTTTTTCTTTCTTTCTTTTTATTAAAAACTTTTTTCCATTATTTTTTTATTTTTTTTTATTTTTTTGTCTTTTGGGGTACAACTTATTTAAATATCTTATATCTTCTCAGGTTGAGTACTGAATAAAAAATAAGAACAGTTTACTCTGATCCTCCTGTTCTAGGAGTTTTATTATTTTTTAACCAGAAAAGTTTAAAATCACTTTTTAATTACTGAGATTAAAAATCTCTTTGGAGTGTCCTGGCCAAAATGGGCAGCAATACAAAGAGTTTCATCACAAATTTACGCAACACAAACAAAGAACACTTAAAACAATTAGGCCTACACATCGAGTCATCTTCCATTTGCCAAATAACTATTTTAAAATAATCCAAAAACATCTAACTTTGTCATTTAAATTTTGACTGAAGAAGTTTCCAGTAGGACGGAGCTGCAAACATAGTAGCCGTCATACTCAGCTCAGACCAAGATTTTCTGTTGGACCAAGTACATTGATCAGAGCTCTAGACTAACTTTTTGCACTAGTTGCACTGGTGTGCCTTTTTTTCTTTTTTTGTTAGGTGCACCAACGCAAAAGTTAGGTGCACCCAAATTTTCGACCACATCACATTTGACATTTAATTTTGTTATTAAGTTAATTTAGAAGAATGTTTGGAGCATTTTTTGTTTGTTAAAGTTTTTTTTTTTTTTTTTTTTTAAGTAATGACCAAGTGGCCAGCGGCAGACAATGAGTTTGATCAAATTAGCCTTCTCAAATCATCATGACCTGCCTAAAATAAAATCTATAGATATAAAACGGTTCGAGCATAACAATAACAATGTTTAAACGTTAGACCCAAACAAATGTGCACAATATTTTGTGCTGAGATGCTTCGCAGGATATGGAGGTGCCAGCATGATCAGTTGCATTTTTTTCAGTGGATATGCCGTCATTTTTGCTCATAAGAGTAATACATCATTCATAGCTGCAAAGGGTCTACTTTTATTTCTGTGCACTCACAATATCAATTCAATTCAAGTTTATTTGTATAGTGCTTTTTACAATATAAATAATTGCAAAGCAACTTTACAGAACATTAAGTTTCTACAATATTTAGTAGTAGCTTATAAGTGGTGATCAGTTTAGGCATAATTAGCATAGCTCCTGTTCCAACAAAGTAAAATTAATGAGTTTAACCCAAGCTAAAGAATAAGAATGCACATTTGATCAGATACAGCAGTCACAAATTATGAGATGCATTAATCAAAAGCTTGGCGAAAGAGATGTGTTTTTAATCTAGTTGTAAACAGAAAGAGTCTGAACCCTGAACATTATCAGGAAAGCTATTCCAGAGTTTGGGAGCCAAGTGTGAAAAAGCTCTACATCCCTTAGTGGACTTTGCTATCCTAGGAACATACCAAAAGTCCAGCGTTTTGTGACCTTTGGGAGCATGATGGATTGTAGCGTGGTATAAGGCTATTTAGGTACGCAGGAGCTAAACCATTAAGGGCCTTATAGGTAAGTAATGATAATTTGTAACTGATACGGAACTTAATATGTAGTCAGTGCAGAGACTGTAAAATTGGGGTAATATGATCATATTTTCTTCACCTGGTAAGGACTCTAGCCACTGCATTTTGGACTACCTGTAGCTTGTTTATTGAAGATGCTGGACAACCACCAAGAAGTGTGTTACAATAGTCCAGTCTAGAGGTCATATCAACAAAACGTTGCGCTTTCTGCCATCTCGTCTTTAACATGAGAACAAAAATTATCCGATACTCAGTGAAAACATGGCTAACAGACATGGTAAATATATCTGTAGAAAAATGTCAATGACTACTAAACAAAATAAAACAAATCGAAAACAAAAACTCTTTCATTATAATCATAATCCGTGAAGATGCATTTCTTTCTAAAGGCGCGTCTAATAAGGAGATGGTGAGTCAGGCTCTGCAACTTCATCCTTGCGAAACAGACTCAGAAAATAAACTAGAAAACACTAGTTTTTTAATTTATTCTTCAAATATCTCCTTACTATTTCCCCGTCACATTATGGTAATTACTTGTGCTGGTGCTTTGCTGCAAGCTTAAGCCTTTTTCTCTCGAACGGCTGGTCGCACTGGTGCGACCTATGATCGCACCATTGAGAAATTAGGTTGCACATGCAACCAAATTGGTTACACTCTAGAGCCCTGACGTTGGTGAATTGAAGATTTACAATCTATACAAAGCATGAATCTTAGAGTGCCATGATAAACATTATCTTAAGAAGAAGATATTATGGTGCAAACTGATATACTATGTCACCATAATCAAGTACAGATAAAAAAGTAGCAGAAGCTAATTTCTTTCTAGCATTAAATGAAAAACAAAACTTGTTCTTAATGTTACGGGGAGTCAGAGATGTTCGGATCCATTTGCAGAATTTATTACAGAATGGTGAAACAGGCAGTAATCAAACAACAGCGTCAAGTGTGTAGAGGGATATCCAGAATCAATAACAGTACCAGGCAGAGGTCGGGGCAGGCGGCAGAGAATCAAAGACAATATACATGATCCAAAATCAGACAAGGAAAGAACAAAACCTAGGAAACCGTTTGGAAATGCTAGATGGGGCTAAACAAGACTTCGCAATCATTGCGAGTACAAACACAGTATATATAGGGGAGTGGTAATGGGGAACACCTGGTGGTGATTAGCTCTAAGCACAGGATGTTCGTGACAAAAAAATAAAATCCAAGCTTAATTTTCAATTTTTTCTTCAGTTGAGTAATATGAGGGCTAAAATATAAGACGTGAAACAAAGAAATGTAATCATTTTCAATTTATTTCTAAACTTCTAAATAACATACATATACTTTGTTTTATCAGTATTTTTTAATTTTAGTCTATGTTCCGTGTTAAATGTTCTTGTTAGTTTTTATTGTATTAAGTCAACCTTATCCTATTGAGTTTTGGTCAAGTTATAGTTGACTAAAAGTCTCAACAATTTAGTCTAGTTTTAATTAAAGAAAATCTAAAGTATTTTAATTTTAGTCAATGAAATCTTGACATTTTAGCAATAATATTATTATTAGTTAAGCATACAGCAGTATTAAATTTTTTAATTCAGTCTAAGTCTTACTTCAATGTACATTTTACATATAATATTTATTCAACCTTGTCCTGTTTTTGTTTAGTCAAGTTTAAGTCAATGAAATATATGAGCAAAATTATAATCGTAATGATTCCTGTCATTTGAGAAATGTACTTTTTATTTAAGGTATTGCACTTTCACAAGTAAGCACAAATCAATAGAATGTGGACCCATACATGGTGTATTTATCTAGTGTAGTGATTTATTATAGTCTTTTTATTCAAATTAATTCCAAAGACTTATGCAATCTGTCTGTGTATGTTATGAAAACTATTATAAAAATATTAAAAATAATATAATATTAAAAAATATTATAACAGTGAAATTCCAAGTAATTCCACAACAACAACAACATTATGATCCCTTCTACTTAAACAAAATAAAAACATTTTGCAGATTCTGAAAGGTTTATGTAAATTTATGACTATGAATGTATTAAGACAGAGTTTTAGGATGATGCAGTCTATAAAGATATAATGGGTGATTGTGTCAGTTTTGATTTGTATTGTGCCATGACTACATGAATATTTGTTTCAGCAGCCTCTTTATGAGGTAGACACATTGTAAGCATCATATTTTGAAATCCAGTGAAGATGCTGCATAGTCTGTAAAGAGTGTCCTTGCCAAAACAAATGTTACCACCATGTCAGAATGTTCTGAAAAGGTGACTGACGTTGGTTGCAGTACATCAGTGTTAATGTCAAAATGAACTGTGCAGAATGGGTTAATATAGAAATCGATAATTCTGCAGTATTAATGGTTGTTGTATAATGTCAATTGATGGTTATGCAAAAAAAAAAAAAAAAGAAAGACTGTTAGAACAGACAGGGTGTGATGATGGCAGGGGCTCTAATTCAATATTTCACAAGCCATGTTCTCGGAAAGTAGAATTATAAACACTCCAGTAGTCATTTATCATGTTGCGGCTGCAGTGCTCACAGACCTGGGCTCCTGGAGATAGATAAGTCAGGGAGGGAATTCTGCCATACTGTTCTCTCAGAAAAAAAGCATGAAAAGACAGGAATAAACAGCAAAGTAGGTCAGTCCAGAAAACATCTCTGTCAGAACACTGTATTATGGAATGAAGTTATTGTTCACAAAGAACAGAAAGTCTGTACAGAGCTACAAATCATTGTATTGCTTTGTGTTCCCGCTTTCTCTTGACTTAAAAATTGGCCAGGCAATAGTTCTGTATTGTTATGGCTCATAAATGTATTGTTCTGAAAATATATTGATTTTCTTAAATAATTTGTTTACTAGGAAGGATGCCAAGATTTACAGTTAATGTAAGGGAAGCATTTCATTTTGGTTGGTTACTCACAAAACTGTTGTATGATTTAAGAAGACTTGTTATAGGTTTAGTTCACAAATCTAATAAAACATTTAATGCTGCTTTAAAAAAAAAAAAAACTTTTAGAGCTTGATAGCCCCATTGCTTTTGACTTTATAGTATTAAAAAGGTTTCAAGAAAAATGAAAGAATACAATATTTGTAAGAATTAAGTTTTTGAATGAATTAGAGGTAAATAATAACTTAGAAATAATATCAAATAAAAGTAGACTTTTGCTAAAATATGAGTACTCTATATCCAAATTATATTTTCTACAGTAAAATGACATCTTTTCTAAATTAGGAATGAAATATTCAAGATCAAGCACTGTTTACAAATGAAATCTGTCCAAAATAGTTCAGAAATTATGTTGGTGGATTTTAATATGACAGGACAACAGGCGATAGACTTTTTCCACTGATGGTTATTGTGAATTATGAACTTGTATTTAGTTCAGAAGCAACAGTTTGAAGTTAACATTTCTTCATGCCTTAAATCATGTTGATTACTTTGGATTATTGTAATGTTTTTATCAGCTGTTTGGACTCTTGTTCTGACAGCACCCATTCACTGCAGAGGATCCAACGGTGAGCAAGTGAAGAAACAAGCCCATCTACATTTTGAGTAGTCTGTCCTTTAAGGACAAATAACTGTGCATTATTTCAAGAAAACAAAAGCGCAGAGCTCAAAGCTGACTGCGTGCCAGCACCTTCATTAATAACACTTAGAGCAGCATCAGGAAGGCTCGGTGATGAGCTCTTGTTTTAGCCGCCCGTCGATGGAGAAACAGCTGTAGAGCAGCGAGGGCAGGCAGGCAGGGGGTGGGCCTCAACGGCTGAGCCAGATTCAGCCCTGATGGCTAATTAAAGGTTTGTGGCCATCAAAAGCAGCCTTACTTCCCTCTTCCTGGGAGCAGCCATGCATGGCATGTGTGCCGTGCCAGAGGAGCAGTGAGGCAGGGGTCATCTCTGCCTCACAGCTGTGCAAGGCTGCCTTGCAAACTCGATGGGCACCCTGTCCATTCCCGCTCTCCCGCTCCCCCCTTCTGCTGCCGGGAAACGGCTGTCGTCTGCAACTGTCTAATCATATATTAATTACTCATGTTCAGTCGGCTTTGATTCAATTTTGGTATGTGTGGCAGGCCCGTCTAATGTAATAAAATCTGATATCCGGATGCTTTGTGTGAAGTGATCAGATATTTCTGGATGAAGTCGTAGCGTGTTTCCCCATCTTTGCATTTTGGTAATGGTTACTTTTTGGCAGTGAAGCTACTCAAAAATGCTGAATAAACTGGAAAAGGGTCTTTATGTGTTGAATAAGCAATGTTGGAAGTTGGTATTGGTCCAGAGCAGGAGTCCTGAGTCCTCAAATTAATTAATTTGGGAAGCTATTCGCTTTTCAACACAATCTGTTTACACAGCATTTTAACAGCACAGTCCATAAACTGAGTGGACTATACTTAAAGATGGATTCTAACAGAAGAGGATTGTGAGAAGTTAATGCAGCTGAGAGTTTATTTTGGATGTTGTGCATTATTTGTGGCTGATTCAGTTGAAACAATCTAAGGGAGGAACAGAGTTTAAAAAGAAACATGTTATTCCTAAATGATCTGTGTCAATTACATTTATAATTTAATTGAGTTTAAGCAATTTAATTAAGATATAATTAAAACAGATTATACCGATTTCATTATTATTTGTTATTAAAAAGGGATAATAAGTGAAAGTTCTGTTTTGGGTCAGTATGAAAAGATCCAATTCAAAGTTTTAATATGAAAACATTAATTGCATTCTTCATATTCATGTTTTTTTTACACTTTTATCTAGCTAATTCTATTTAATTTTTTGTTAAAGGAAAAAGTCTGAATTACCCATGTCAGGTAAATGTTTAATTTAATTGAGTAGGATACAATTAGGATAGAAGTGCACGAAAGCCTGTGTTGCATTTACAGTACTCATTGTGTAACTGAATGATTAATTGTAATGTTATTGCATGATGTGTGTGTGTGTGTGTGTGTAGGCGCACGTTAAATTATATATATTATTATTATATATATTTTTTACCTTTTGTTATGGAATTTGTTATGGACACAAAAACCTTTGTTGAATTTATAATCCTCATTATTTGTGTAACAGAATGAATAATTTCAGTTTGTGTGTGTATGTGTGTGTGTGTGTGTGTGTGCATTCTTTACATTTTTATACAGATTTTAACCCTTTGTCATGGACTTGAGGGATTTTCTGTTTTGGCTCAGTATGGAAACTTCCAATTTAAAATTTGAATTGCATTAATTCATATTTATATTATTTATAAAAATTCATTTTGATACATAAAATTAGTAAATGCTTAAATATCTTTTGCACTCAAAAAAGAGGCTTAGGATCTTTTGGACCCCTGATAAAACATCAGGATAATCTTTACTAACACAATGAATGCATCAATAAATAACTTAGAAAATAGATAATAGTACATAATAGTAATTTTTTTTTCTTGATCCTCAAGTAAAAATAAATTTGCCTTATGGATAATTAGACATTTCATCATTAAAAACAAAACTAAAATCTTTATTTTGGCACTGTAGTCTTAGTTTCTTCCTTGAAATTCCCTTTCAGTCGGGCACTCTCAACATCACGCCAGTGACCAACGAATTGGGATATCGTTTTGATAGATAAATCTACTTTGAGTGTAAACTAAACGTGCCAATGCACATTGGCATGCAATTATTTCATCCAGCTTCGGCTGATCACAGCGTGAGTATAATAAGGCAGCAGGTGCAATGCATACCAACTTTTTGCTTCCTAAAGAGCAAATTTCTCTAAGAGAGCTTCACGGGTGCATCTTTGTAAAGATGGCGGATCGTCCTTATAAGGGTGCTGTTTCACCCATGCATTTCTGGGTGCGGTTGTTAGCTGGCAACGGGTGATGGTCACGATCCTCACATTCTGAGCATCAAGTATGCTGAGGTGGCCTTCGTATATGAGTCACGTCCCACTTCCAGGAAGTGCATGACAAGCTCACCAGGTCATGGACGGCACCTTTTACTGCCTGAAACCACGCTTGTGGTCCAGAAGTAATCTCTGGCTGAGTCTGGTTGAAATGAGGGACGCCGACAAAGATCGGTTCCTTAATTCCACTGTGTCCCAGACCAGCCTCTTCAGCGACGCACTCGAGAACTTGGCCCAGCAGTTCTCGGGTGCATGGGAGCAGACTGAGGCGGTCCATCACTCTGCCCGACGGGCAGCTGCTGCCCCACCCATTCTGGCCCTTGTCAAACTTGGCGGTGAGTGGAAGAGCAAGAGGCCGCGGTACGGGCAACCCAGAGAGAGGTAGCTGCTTTCTGGGAGATGGTGAAGGCACCTCACCCTCCCCAAGAGAAGGGCTGGGTGGAGAATCTGGAAATCTTGATGAGAGAGTGGTTTTCTCTATCTCTGAGTCCTAGGAAGGCATGGAGAGTTGCAGACAGACCTCACTCATCCTCCTCTTCGCCAGATGGCAGCAGCGGGTGGTTTGAGAGTGTCAACGAAGGCCCTACTCACGCACGCACCCTCTGCCAACCTGTGGAACCAGGTGAGCTTAGCACCCACTCTCTCACCCACTCTCCGACACGTTCACAAGTCGCCTGAGTTGGTTCCCTGTGTTCCCGCTTGTACGGTTTCTAAGTGCCAGCACTACACAGCCCCTCTCGCTGTCTTCTGCGGACCATCAGCCTTGGCTATGCGATTCAGTTTACCCGGCATCCCCCCAAGTTCAGCTTTACTACAGTGAAAGCATCCGATACCCCTGTTATGCAAGTAGAGAATGAAGTCCTACTGTCGAAGGACACGATAGTGCCGGTCCCTCCAGCCGATATGAGGTTGGGGTTTTACAGCCCTTACTTCATTGTACCTGAAAATGGTGGTGGGTTACGCCCAATCTTGGATCTGCGAGCTTTGAACTGGGTCCTTCATCGACTACCGTTCAAAATGTTGACGCAGAAAAGCATCTTTGGGTGCGTCTATCCCCGAGATTGGTTTGCAGCGATCGACCTGAAGAATGCGTACTGTCATGTGTCGATCCTACAGACCATTTCTGCGGTTTGTGTTCGAAGGACAGGCATATCAGTACAAGGTCAAAAGGGGGTGTCAGTACATATCAGTACAAAGGGGGTGTCCCTTTCTCCCCGTGTCTACATGAAGGTCGCAGAGGGGGCTCTTGTTCCCCTCAGAGAGCAAGGTGTTTGCATCCTTAATTATCTTGATGGTTGACTTATTCTAGCACATTCTCAATTGTCCGTACTGTAGACCCTGTTAAGATCTTCCATCACCTTAGGCAGCTGGACACTGCGGAATGTCCGGCCCCAGGCCTTCATGATGACTCTGTGAGAACTGTGGAAGGCTGGGTTCCATATTGAGACCTAAGCGGTACTTGTATGTGTATAGTCCATGGTATAGCCTTAGAGCCCCGTGTTTCCCTGGCAGACTTCTGCCTTCCAAAGAGGGTTTTAATCACCTCAAAGTCACCTCAAATCAAAGGGCACTGGAAGGGGCAGCACCCATGGTGCTTTGGTAGGGATCCCTATTCGTCGGTCACTGATGTGATATTGAGAGTGACCGACTGAAAGGGAATGTCTCGGTTACATGTGGTAACCCTTGTTCCCTGAAGGATGGAATGGTTACGTCACGTCCCTTCGCCACGGTTGCTGTACCACCGCTGAGCTGCTGGGTCACCGGCTCGGCTCCGTAGCAAAAAGCTGGCATCCATTGCACCTGCTGCCTTATTATACTCACGCTGTGGTCAGCGGCAGCTGGATGCAATAATTGCATGTCAATGTGCATTGGCTAATTAAGTTTACACTCGAAGTAGATTTGTCTATCGAAGCCATATCCCAATTCGTCGGTCACCAATGTGATGTCTCCATTCCCTCCTTCAGGGAACGAGGGTTACGATATGTAACCGAGACGTTTCCCACAGCAAGTTAAAATATAAATTTGCTTTAAGGGACTGGTGCAAAGTGCAATTGACAATATGGATGTGACAGGTGACTGTGATCTCTGAATTTACATAATATGACCTGACTAATTTCATGCTCACAGTGGAATTAAAAATGAGAACAGCTGGCATTGTGCCAGTTGAAAATGTCTGACACTAACAGAGGGAGCTTGGGGCAGTCAGACGGTGCCAATCAGCTTTCTGAAATCGGCCAGTCTTCATGTGAACTGAGTGACAGGTGCTGGAACTGTCAGAGAAGGGAAACAACAAACTGAATTCACAATCTCAATGTGTTTGTGAACTAATGTATTATTCATCTGAAACTTTGACAGACAGAAGTTTGGTGATGTTTGAAAGCTAGGCTTAATTCATTTAATAGACAGTTCACTCAAAAATTTAATTTTGCCATCTTTACCTAGCCAATTTGATTTGGTTTTCTGTCAAAGAAAAAAAAGAAAAGAAGATATTTTAAAGAATATTCATGCTCTTTTTTTTGTAACAGCATACTAGTTTGGAAGTTTGGAATTATATAAAGGTGAGAAAATAATGGCAATTTTTATTTTTGGCAGAACTATCTCTTTAAGGCTTGTCGATCTGGCTCAGCATTGGAGACTTCTGGAGCCTATCTCTGCTGAGCTCATTATAAAGTATTTTTCTGCCCAAATGAATGACTAATGCATTGATAACATGCAGGCTAATGCTTGAATGTGGCAGGCGTGCTGTCACTGCAGCTTGTCAGAGGACGTAATTGGGCTTCCATGAGCAGTAAAAGCTTTGGGAGAGAGATGGCAATGGGCAGCAGTCTCTGATCACTGATCAGTTTGCTTTTATTGTCCATGTGATGGACATCCTTTTTACACCATCTCCAGCCATAATGGGGCATTTGTGTCTCTTAAGACTTAATGGACTATTATGGGATTAACTGCTTGTAGATGCTTTTTGTCCATCAGTATCTCTAGTGGACTCTACTTTCTCTTTTTCTTTCTCAGTTTATCCTTTGCCATTTATAGCTTCTTTGTGAGTTTTGGATGTACAAGAAATAGTTTACTTTTTTAACATTTTGAATACTTTTATAGTTCTTTTGTATCCTTTATGGAGCTTGCAAGCTTTATTTTCCACTGAAGGCCTGTACAATCAATGTTAAACACATACACTATATACACACAGTAGAGAGAGAGAGAGAGAGTTTTTAACATTTCTTGTAAAGGCTTTTAAGTTTTTTTTTCGTTAGTAAAATTTGTAAATGTTTGTTTGCTAACATTCTGTTTATTTTTTCTTAGTTCATTAAAAAGAGTTTAAACTGAATTTTTACACCATCAATTTGTTGTTGGTCACCACTAGAGGAGCAAAATCGACACTTTAAACACAATACAAGACAACATTCATGATGCTTCTTTAGGAATCTGACCTCCAAAAAGACACAGAATAGGCATTTTTTTGTCTTGACTGAGATTGCCTAATTGTTCTAATGTACTGAAGAAAGCCACACATGGATCCAAGTTTAGCTCCGCTGTTCTTCAGTTCAACTGTACACCAGCGCTTACGGCCTTGTTACTTGTTCATTTGTGAATACAGTGCTTGTGTGATTTGCTGAATAGGGACATTACGTTTGTGTCACAGATCAGCAGACTGAACAATGAGATCACTCTTATGTCTGAAAGTTCAATCATGTGCCTTTGAGTACAGATGAAAAAGCGAGGGAATTGAACAAATTCAGTCTGGCCAAAGTGAAATTGTGCCATGTTTACAGCTTTTGCGATTGAGTCGATGCACTCTTAAAGTTTAGGGATTGCAACCAGTGTAGTGCTTCTACCTTGAAAACCTACCCAAACCAGTGGCAAAAAAATTTTCTTTGAGGCCAGGTGTGTAAATTCCTTCCACATGACAGGCTGCGAAGGGGTAGCTTTAAAGAATGGGTATTCAGTTACCACAGAACAATGCACACTCATGGAGGCTTTCGCCAGCTCTTCTACTGTGTCACCCACTACAGAAAGGGCTAAGAAAAAATGTAAATATGAATGAGCTGAATGGTTTGTTAGGATGGAAACCTTAAGATCAGAGCGTCTTCAATGAAAGCCGCTTCAAAAACTCCACAGGTCACACCAAAGAGATGCAAAGGACCGGCACAGAAATATATGAATGGTTCAAGTACCAGTGTCAGAGGTAAGGAACGTCAAGCACTTCAAGACAGAAGAAAGCGCACAGTGTTGCTTCCTCTACTTGACTCAGATCTCAGCTTTCCAATGGCCCTAAACAGTAAAACTCCGTCATGTTGTGTGTGAGCACGAAGTGAGTTGATGTGTGACAGTGTGACATTGTGGGGAAATCGTGGCCTAAAGGTTAAAGATTCGGACGCGCTGACGAATCTCACGCTACAAACAGCGCAAACTAATCTCACAAGCTGGTCAGTTAAAAAATACTTAATATATGCACACAAATACAGTTGAAAGGCTAAGCACCCTAAGGACAGGACATTCACAAAGGAGTCTGTAGGGAAACACATATTTAGGTAGATTTTGAGGCGCAATAAATTGAAACATTTTAAGCAATCCACAGCATTCTCAGCTGCTCAGAAGTTGAGAGAAGATGAAGAATCTTCATTCTTACATTGAAACAGAGAGCATCAGGATTGCTTATGAGACGTTGATGTTACAGCTGCTCGAGTGTGGAGAAAATAAAGGACAGCGTACAACCGGAAGAAGGTGGAAATTATAGCAATGCAGAGCTTTCAACCAACACCCCGGCCCTATGCAATGTGATGTCACACTGCATGAGAATCAAAGTGGCAGGCCTACCCATGTGTAAATAACCTATATAAACATATATTTTTTAAATATATAAATCATCTATTAATGACGCAATAAACTGATTACACAATACTAGAATGCAAAACAAAAGCACCCCAAAACAGAAACTCAAAGAGAAATAAAATACTTTGACTTAACACAAGGAAAACTTTACATTTTCTTACCTTACTGGTACTTCTTGCTCTGACTGATGCCATTATGTGGCATATATACGCATATATGCAGCAAATATATTATCATATATGTTCATATATGCTGTGCAGCATATATGTGCATATAAACTGCATATAGGTTTTATATATGCGCATATATCCTCATAGGTTCTTTCCATGTGGGTATTGAGACTGACTTGGTTTAAATGGGATTAAACATTAGGATGAGTGAATTGTTATCATTGTAGGGTGGTTGTGTTCACACACTGCCAACACACATTTATGCCCAAACACCATGTAAAAGTGGATTTTGCATAATAGGCACTCTTTAAAATTAAAAATGTCCTTAAGAATTAAAATGACTTTAAGACCAACAACAAAGCAGTTGCATGCCACATGGAGGATTAGTATTGAATTATATATACATTTGTTTATTTGTTTTGCTTTGCTTTATCTATCTATATATATATATATATATATATATATATATATATATATATATATATATATATATATATATATATATATTTTTTTTTTTTTTTTTTGCTTTATTCTATTATTAATATAGTTTAATGATTTGCTTCTTTACCTATTTTTTGTTTTGTTTAGTTTTTTCCAGTTCCACCACTTTATTGATTTAAATATTGACAGATTTTTAAAATATATATATAGTTTTGTTTTGCTTTATTTTTAATATATTTCATTTTCTTTGCTTAATTATTATTATTATTAATGTGTTGTTGTTAAAATTATTTATTATTTTCCATTTGCTTTTTTCTATTATTTTGTTTTACTTTTATTGTTTAGATTTGTTTTTGGTGCTGTCATTTAGTTGTTCTGAATTTGTAAATTACTTTAAAAATGTAATGGACCAACAAGGAATGAGTTGCATGGCGCACGGAGGCCATTTGTGACTCGAGTCCTCACCACTCTACTCCCTGCTGAACAGAATGTCCAAGTCCACAGTACAGCCAAGTGCCTTTGTTCTCCTTTCACTATGCCATGCCTGCATTCCAGCTCCTTGAGAGCTTATAGTCTGGAGAGAGATTTGCTTGTTGGGTCCTGGCGGGCAGGGGCCATGATCAAAGTTGGGCCTTAATTTCCTCCAACAGCTTAATGAAGAGGCCTCACTGTTACGAGCACACCGCACCGGGCCTGCTGGAAGGTTCACTGCACACTCAGTGGTCCGCCATCTGCATTAAAATGCTGACTTGGCTTCAAGCGAGGCGTGGGCACACAGGGAGAACCGTTACTGTATTGTGTCCAGGGCTGCAGAGACGATCCCTCACACAGCTGGGGTCTGTTTGGATCATGTGGCCAGAAGCACGTGTTAGAAACAGACCTGCTCTGGCTTTCACAGTAGTACATCCCGTAGAGAGGAGCGGGCAGCCAACAGAGAACTGCCACATTCACCCTGTGAATCATCTGGACCCCGGTGACTAACTAGCACCAGCAGTCAGAATATCTGCGGCATATGTCAGCCACCTCACATTGTTCTGCAAAGGAGATTGTTGATACAAATCACTGGGTTGTCTGTTTACAGTAGAGCTGAAAAGTGCTCTGTGAGAATTGAACTTTGTAATGTAAGTGAGATGGAATATTGTATTTGGAGGTCTCTGCATTTTGATTGGCTCATTGTGTAATTGCTTGCTTTTGGTCAGAATCATCTATTGATGTTTGTCTTAATATGATTAGTTGGAACATTCAATAGAAAGCATCATGTTACCTGCTGGTTTTGTATATTATCTGTTCCAGGGTCAGGCAGGAATGAGCTTTTTCTGGCCTAATTTCGGGGGGAAATCTGTGTAATGGATGTAAACATGGAACTTTTGTTAAACAGAGGTGAAATGCATAATCAAATCAGCCTGAATATTTAATGAACAATTTTGTCAGCATTTACTCACCTTAATGTAAAGGGTTTTGGACTGGGAGATGAAACTTATTTTATCAATAAATAAATCTAATACCTTCATTTTATTTTATTTTAAAGTTTAGTTTAGTTTAGTTTTTAAACATCCGTCTTTGATTTCCACAGAAGTCATACAGGAATGGAATAGCATGAGGGTGAGTAAATCATGATGAAATGGAGGAAAATGAGATTTGTGAAACTAGCAGTTTTCCGATTCTATGGAATTCAGCAGCTACAGATTCCATGCGGGCCTGATTTTCACATACAGTACAACAACAAACACAAGCACGTACGCGTAGATAGAGATTGCATCCATAGAAATATAATTGAAAAGCTGTATTAGCTAATGGTGTTCTTAAAAAAAGCCGCTGCAGCACTTGGACTAGATTTCTCTTGCTAAAGCAATTATGAAATGTCATGAAAACATGACAGGAACTGATGGAAGAGTATATCGGTTTTCCTCAATCAATAGCACCTAATCCCATGAGAAATGACTCACTAATGATGCCTGATAGAGGGGCTGCTGGTAAAATTGAATTGAACCTGCCACAAAGGGTGATCTTGTATCGGAGAGAAATGCTTCACGGCTGGTACGCAGGCTAAACGAATCAGACTCGATGTGTCCAGGTGTATCAAACAGAAGTGTGTGCTTCAACCTGGCAGGGTGGAAGAAAGCAGCGGGTTGTGATCATACCTGCATGGATGCTCTCTCTCTCTCTCTCTCAGAACACACAGAGCACATCTCATCTGAAACAAACAGGTCTGAAGGGCAAACGCCTTTGGCTTTCGTTTTGAGCTCAATGTGGTCACAAAACCTGTGACAGCTAAATAGCCAAATCAAATCTGAGCTTTGTACAAATAATAAACATCTCTACATGTGTATTGTCAGTATCAATTGCCATATTAATGCTAGTTTATATTCACTTGAGTTTATTTTTTAGCCCTATATTGTCCTTAATGGTGGAATGAAGTGTGTATTATTCTTATCTATGATAATCACACACACACACACACACACACACACACACACGTGTATGAGAAATATATAATAATTGCATATAATATTTTACATATGTATACACACCCATCACAATATATTTATATATTTAAAATTAAATAATTGAATTACACAAAATGTAACAATTATTGTTTTTATGATTATATAAAAATGTTAATATAAATAATTAACATTTAATTATATTAAAATTGTAATTAAATATTTTTGCACTTTCTGAAGAATCTTACTGTATAAGAGTGAGATTGTTTGCTTTTTTTATCATGCATGATAATTATTAATATGTGATTATGCTTGTGTGTGTGCATGTGTGTGTGTATTATTTTTTAAATCAAGTTAAAACAACAAAAATCAATATATAGTTTTTTTTTATTGAAAAACAATTGGATAACACAGGGTATGATGTAGAACAATACAGTAAAAATGGTTCAAATGTTTTGGTGCAAATGGTTTATGGATGCTAACATTTATAGTGATTGAAGATAATACAGTACTTAATTTCTTTTTAAAGACATCGTTATCTAACATAGCTTGAATGTTTAGACGCAGGCTTCATGGCTCTTCTGACATGTGCCAATGTGAACACCTGCTTCAGACACACTGTTGTTGTTACCATGGTACCACTTCTCACATCACCTATTTGTAATGGTTTAAACAACAAGATCAAGGCTGTCTCAGCTGTTACTGTCACTGTTGCTAGGCAACTTTGGAATTAGAGTTCACTGATACAAAAGAATAAAGCTTGTTGATGTCCCCTGCTCAGACTCGCCATACACACATATCACACTCAGGTCACTCAGAAGTCATGACAATATATGGATAGATAGTTCATTAACATGACTCATGTATTATTATTTTAGTCGAAAAGCATTTACTGCTAGGGAATTTGATCATTCATCTAAGATGGTATAATATATTCAGATTATATTTGAGATGGTTCAATAATAAGGTTTGTAACAATATAAATAAATGTGTCCGAATACGTTTCTTGTAAAATTCTTCTAATGTTGTTTGTTTCCAGGCTTAGTGTAGATTTGTTAAGGACCAGTGAAGTTTAGATGTTTTTCCCTCCTGAAATCTAAATTATACTCATATTCACCAGTTTATTTAGCAGTCACCATCCCCCATCTAAGCAGTTCATCAAAATTATTTTGGAGTTTAATGAGACTTCTGGAGTGCTTAAATAATGGATGTTTCAACAGTGCCCCCTAGCGGTATGAAATAAGTATTAAAGGCAAGACATTTTATTTCTGCCCAATTAAGACTTCACTTGACCGTGACAATTTGCATTAGTCATTAACAGTTTGTGTGCGTTGTGTGGAATTTGCATATAAGCACTCATATTTCGTATTTCATATCTCAAGTATTTTTATTTAGTTGATCTAATCAACTTGATCAGAGATGCCCAAACTTATTTTTATAGGAAGTGACAGAAATCTAACTTGATTGAGAGCTGTGAGCCAAAAATAAACAAAAAAATCGAAATAAATAAAAATAATAATACATTTAAATATATAAACAAAAAAAATAATTTACTGCATTTTAAATATATATATATACTATTACTTTAAGAAAATGCACATTTCAAACGAAATCAAAAGGGGTTTTTTTCTGTGAAAAAAAAAGAAGAAGAAAAAAGAAGATGAATTAGAAATTAGGATAATCTTCAATGGCATTTTATGTTCCTATAATGCATTCATTGGCTCATGCTAAAGTTTTGTAAACATCAGAGCTGTGTGTTTAAATTATGACCAAACACTTTTGTTCTAATCCCCATTTTCATTTCCCCCAGTGATCTTGAGATGTCAAAAATTCTTGTTGCATTCTTCAGATTTGCCATTTGATGTCAGCAGAGACTCTGAGGATTGTTGCTTTTCACTGTCAAGCTGCAACATCCCCTGCAGAGGTGAGCAAGACGACTGATGCACCGCACAAATAAAATATATGGTGAGTAAATGGCTGAATAGCTTATTATATAATTCCCTATAGGCAATTGAATGGGACGTTTTCCAGGATTACATTTTTGTGAGGTTCTGGAACCAGAATGGAAAATATGATTGTCGTTTGTTGATTTTATAATAAGAATAATCAGTTCTGACATGCCTGAATATCATGGCCTTAAGGAAGGAAATGCCACTAATTCTATGATGCAAAGAGGTTGCGCCTCATAGATACCTCCTGTTATGCATAGTGACACAAATCCCTGTGTTAAAGAATTAGTTCACCCGAAAATTTAAGTAAATGAGAGCTGGCATCTTTCACCTTTAAAAAGGATGTGAACTTTATATTTATTTATTGTGCACTTTATTCCAAGCCATCTAAAACCACTGTATGTGATACTTTCTACTGAGCTGTTTATATGGATTCCCTTTATGATGCTTTTGCATCTTTATTAAAGCTTGTAAAGTCCCTGTTCATTATAACTGAATGGACAAGTGTAACCATCTGCATTCTTAAAACATCTCCATTTGTTTAGAACAGAAAAAAGAAATTCATACAAGTTTTGGAGCAGCATGAGGGTAAGTAAATGATGACAACTCTCATTTTTGGCAGAACTATTCATATAAAAATGTTCTTCATGCATATCAAAAAGATACAAATGAAAAAGTATAGCACAGAGAATTCTTCCATATGATCCAAATTCTCTCGGCATGTCTTCACTTTCTCCTTCCCATCTGGAAGCGATCTCATTTTCATGGAGCATAGGATGAATCCTCAAAGCTGACTTTCAAGTAACCCTTCCTTACTTTTGACAGCTTATCTTCTTTTATATATAATGGATTTTGAAGTTAAAGTGCATCTCAGTGAGCATCTGTATCTTAATTGGAAGGTCTGTCCCCCAGACGTACAAGTTTAGGATTTTTTTTTTTTTTAACAAAGTAGAAACAGTCCTGGCACTAGTACTGTATGCGCAAGCCACAATGATAAACGTTTTTGGCTGGCAGTTTTTACTACATCAAACCTTAATTAACTTGGCATCTTTGCAGCTTTATTTTATAGATATACAGTAGCTGGATTCATTGATGTTAAATCAGCCGGAGAGAAAAAAAGATGTTTAATAGCTCATTTACTTTTACAGCCTAACATTGGGAAAACGGTCTAAAAAGAGATCAAAGGGCTCTAGAGGGAAGTTTGGGTTCATGATCTAGTTATTAAACGTGTGGATATAAAACTACAGAAAAAATATTGGGGGAGTACAGTTTTTAAGCAGTACCATTTCTTGATGTATTCAAAATTACTTAGAGCAAAACATAAAACATATGCAATGTGGTAGGCATTTTAAAAGATTAACCGGGTTAATTAATTAATTAATTAATGTTTTGGTCTGAAAGAAAGCACTAAGTGAATTCCTCCAAGCAAAGAAGCAGGTGTTTACATGAGGATGCATGATCACTCGGGTGGCTTAACATAGCTCCATGAAGCACAAATGAGTGCTGTGTGAAGAAAAAAGCAATTACAAAGCCCTGAAGGGCACTCCGCTGGGACGCGGCTAGTGCGCTAGCATTCTACTCAAGGACTGACTGATGTGTTCCACCATCTCGTGTACCAGCCGCACTGAAAGACGCTGCAATTGGGGTGACTGCCGTGCCAAGATATGATGACCTTCGCATAGCATTCGCATGATCGATGCTGCCCCTTTGACTAGAACAGGAAGCAAACGTGGGGAAAGGATGTTGATGGACACTTGAGCTTTAATGGAAGTCCTTCTGCTTAGCTGTTCATAATAAGGGTTTCATGTCTTCATTCAGTACACAATGTACTGTGGATAGCCAAACAGTACTTTTTAAAGTTAACAGAGGTTATTTCTATGTATTTATTAGTACGGTTAGGTGAAATTATGTTTTTGTGTATTGTATATGTATATGTAGCCAGGTGTCTAAATACTTTGGGGAAATAAACAGAATTGCAAGATGTAAAGTCAGAATTACTAGGTAAAAAGTCAAATTTGCAAGATTTAGCAAAAATAAATAAATAAATGTGAAATGGACCTATATATTTCTGTCTCATGTCTTTGATGTCAAAGGATTTGTCCAGCCAATAAGGATAACAATGATATCATTTTCCAGAATGATTAGTCACATGGCATCTCTGTTCAAATACGGCCGGGCTGCAGAACAGAATGCCCATGAGCAAAGATGACAGATTTAAAATTGAGGTATTTCTGGCAGATCCTGCGGCAGCCATGCAACTACATCTCAGATCAATGGGAATGCAAGTTTTCTCCAGACCTACTTGGTTTCCTCTTCTCAAATAACCTTTAACCCCCATGGTTACATGATGTGTTGTAGTACACAGCTTTCATAGCAGTGTCTCTGCACCAGTGAGATTTGTTATCAAAAATGGCAGTTCCACAAACATAACGAGTTGCAGGGGCAAACAACATTTTCGAGGAAATCATCCTGCTCTTTATTTCTCCACCAGCTGAAATCACTTGTTCTTTTTGTGGGCCCTGACAGAATTTATAAACTCATGCCCGGAGTGGTCAAAGGAGTCAGGCAGATTGACATCCTCAGAAACCGAAGCCTTTGTATTCTTTTTTTCCAGTGCCTTCCCAGGTGTAGAGGTCATCATCTCAGCGGCAACAAGATGATAAACAGATCTGACAGTGTGCACACATAATGTGGCACGCTATGATACTGTTTTTCATTATTCTATCATATTTGCAAGTAGCTGAAGGGAATTCTTTACACCCATAAAGCCTTATGAGAAGAACTTTATTTCTTGCCTTATTTAATGTCCACAAAACCCTCGAGTGAGAATAAAAGCCTAAAGTCCATACAAATGGGCATTTTTCCCCAAAAGTGAACATTGCCATTTTTTGAGAAGAGGAAAACAACTTAAACCACAACACAATGGAAATTCAGTTTTACTGTTATGACAGGGTTTAATTTGTCACTATGACCATCTAACTCTTTGTTATCCTGCTTACTTATCACCAAAGAAAAGTGTAAAGACATTTTGATTTGAGGCTGTATTTTACCTGTAGGCCTATGTTTTCTTGAAACTTCTTCTAAGAAAAATAGTCCACCCAGCAATAAAAAACAAACAATACAGTAGGCAGATTGTAATAATACTGAGGTAATTTTCTCTAAAAGTGGTGGCAGTTGTGCTTGATTGAAACGCTGAGCCCGCGAATGTGATACAAGATACATTAAAGTAGTGCCCTTTTCAGTTAACCAAATGTTTCGTTTCCAGTAGCGACTGTGATTATAAATATTTTTGAAATTTTTAACAACTAGATGGACTCATTTAAGCAATCAGATTCAAGAAACTTATTGTGCTAAGAAGCAATTATAAGCAGTTTATTCAACATGCAACTTTTTTGTGTATTTTGTATAGCCTATTTTTATTCTCAAAGCCTCAAAGGGTGTTTGTCAAAGTGTTGTTGTGAAATAAAATCTACTCTAAGAAAGCCACATGGATTGTATTTACCACTGTACCTGAGGAAATAAGCAGTTGACAAAATTAAAAATCATCTTACCTCAAAAATGCTTACAGGGTGTCTAACCCTGCCTCTGTTTTTAAAACTATTATTTATGTCTGCTGCATTTTCCAATTATGTAAAAAGCTAAAGCAGGCAGATCTGACCTGATCTGACCATACCTTAAAGATGTGGTGTAACCAAATGCAGTCTTGTTGTAGCAGTCACATTAATATTGACAACACTGATTGACAATAGCTTTCATAATATTCAAAAGTTCTTGTATGCAAACTGATGTTCAGGTGTTGAACCCTACAGTTGTCTTTCAATGCAGATCTTTACATTGTGAAATCTCAATATGTCTAAACCTGCAAACACCTTTGCTCTTCAATTCCATCTCCAAAACACAGCATAAATGGAAATTGAAAACCAAATAATTTAGAATGAATGAATAATCACATTCAATGGCATTCAAACAAAGATGGTGATGATAATAAATGTAAAATAATCAGAACAATGTCTAATTATTACAGCGCTCTTCTTGAAAAGGAAAGGTAAAATTTAGTCTTTATTCTATTTTTCAACTAATAGTACTGAATTTCAGTGAATTCTTCTTAATTTGATGAATAAATCATCCATGTCAAAGGTGTAAGGGAGTATATCTGTTCATTGTTAAGAGCCTCATTTTAAACTTAAATCCCGTGAGAACCCCATTTTATTTCAGTGTGGTGTTGCATCGCTGTGGGTTTTTAATTTGTGTCTGCAGTTCAGAGATAAAAAAAAAATGCAAGTGGGAGATTCAAGAGTTCCAGCATATCCTTGGGAGACAGCATCACTTAATATTTGTCTTCTGCCAATTATGTAAATTAATTTTGGATTTTGGTTTGTGCAGAGTAATCTCTAGGTGAGAAAATCGAGGCCACCAAGGACTGCCGAGCCCTGGGTGTTCCCAAACATTATTTTCATCTGAAATTGAAAATTGAACCACAATTATCCAGCTTTCTGTCTCATCTGAATATGAGATGACTTTAAAGATAACAGGGTCACTTTTCTGCAGTTAACTGTACTGCATTATAATTTGAGACAAACGTTCTTAAAGTTTTTGTTCCTATTCAAGGTCTGAACCTATTTTTCTGTTTGGCAAAGATTTGTGCAACATCCCTAGGCATAAAATGTGCTAACAGCATGGTAACATCTGGTAACATACACTCTTCAATTCGAGAGCCGACTTCCAAAACTCAAAACGTGCCACAGGATGTTATTTTTTAACTTGTGCATTACGTCTCCTTACAGGGAAGCATATTGCAAGCTTTTGGGAGCCTGTGCATCTTGTGATGAGAATGATCTTGAAGATCTCCGTGTATGACATGATCAGCTTTCAGTGGAGATTCTGATTGCTTCCTGGCCTGGGAAAGACACCTTGAGGATCTTGAGGGGATGAAGTTGGATTCATGTAATTTCCTGAGAGCGAATGGCAAACACGGTATTTGCCGATGAACAGATGTATCATGATTGGAAAAAAAGACGAAAATGGAAAATGTTTATTAAATATTTAGTAGTAGATGAAGCTATCATGTGCAAGCAACTATAGTGTAATAGAATATGATGGCATTTATCACCAATTCATCACGTCGATATCATTCTGAAGGTCGTATTCGTGACTTGTCACTCAAAAGAGACAGGAAATCTGATCCACAATTCTGTCATATTCACATGTAAACAAATTGGGAACTTTTAGTTGGAAAATTACACTTGAGTATTGTAAATTGTAAATTGTATTTGTGTGTGTGTGTGTGTGTGTGTGTGTACATGTTTTTGTGACATATCAGGTCACAACTCTGTATAATGACATGGGTATGACACAGGTATTACAAGGAGAGGGTGACTTATGAGTACATAACCCATTTCCCCATTTTTCAAAACACTTATAAATCATACAGAATGAGTTTTTTTTTTTTTTTGAGAAAGTAAAAATGCACAAAGTTTCCTGTGAGGGTTAGGGTTAGGGTTAGGTGTAGGGTTGGTGAAGGGTGATAGAATATACACTTCGTACAGTATAAAAACCATTACGCCTATAGGATGTCCCCACTTTTCACAAAAACAAACGTGTGTTTGTGTGTGCGTGTTAAACAGCTTTCCAACATCAGTAAGTCAAAAGAGCTCATCCTCTAAATTGTGTAACAAGTGAAATGTGTTTTTTTTTTCAATTTTAGTGTATATTTCATTGGTTTATTATATTGCCATACACAAGCAACCAACCACATGAGCTATATGATACATTTCACATAGCATTGTTTAGACAATCAGTGGCATTCATATAAATAGCTATCATGATTAATACAAAATGTTCCAGATATTTTTAGCCTATATGTGGAATGTACATGAGCAAATTTGACTATCAAGTCTTATTACACTGAGCTGTCTCATTTACCTTGTTAACTCATCCACATATATTGCACTGTTTGTGACTCTGCTGCATTTGGATCTTCTTGTTTTGGAGCAGTCCGTGACAGAATAAAACAGCTATCAACAGATCCAGCAGCTCGGCTGGGCTTATCGGATTGTGGACCTTGGGCATTTGTATTCCTCCTGCTTTGAAGAAGTGGAAGGCTTGGCACCAGATGTTGGAGGAGCTACGCAGTGGATTCGCAAGGGGATGGAGTCTGGTCTTGAGTCTGGTAGTACTGGAGGAACTGGCTCTACTCGCCTCGAGTATGCTGGTCCTGAAGCACCTGATTCCAGTGGTTCCAAGTCTGGTGGTCCTAGAGGAACTGACCCTGTTGGTCTCAGAGGTCATCACAGAACTGCCCAATTTAACTGCTTCTGCCATTATAAAGAAGGCTGTCTTTTCCTTTTGGCCTCTGGGCTGTGTTGCGTGCATGGGAGCCTTCAGAGTCCACTCCAGACCCACTCAAGTTCTCTAGAGCATGCTCAAGTCTATGACTTCACTCCAGAGCCCACTCAAGTCTACAGTTCACTCTAGAGCCCGCTCAAGTGCTTAGGAGCCCGCTCAAGTCTATGAGTTCACTCCAGAGCCTGCTAAAGTACTCCAAAGATCACTCAAGTCTATGAGTTCATTCCAGAACCCGCTCATGTCTATGAGTTCACTCTAGAGCCCGCTTAAGTATTTTGGAGCCCGCTCAAGTCTATGAGTTCACTCTAGAGCCCGCTCAAGTATTTTGGAGCCCGCTCAAGTCTATGAGTTCACTCTAGAGCCCGCTCAATATTTTGGAGCCCGCTCAAGTCTACAAATTCATTCCAGAGTTTGTTTCAGTCAACAAATCCATTTCAGAGCTTACTCCAGATTGAGTTTACTCCTGAGCTGCGGCTTCTGCTTCAGCTCCACTCTGGGCATTACTTCTGAACTCACAGTCTGCCTTGTCATGGCCAAGGAGACTGTTGTTAGACTGTCTGCTTGCCCTATTTTGGTCAAGGAGACCGTTGCTGAACTGTCTGCCTGTCCTGTTACAACCATCAAGGCTGTTACAAATCTTTCTGTGCTCTTCTTTGCAGTCCTGCCTGATCTGCTATGGGGTTCATTGGCCTTGTCAGCTCTGCTGAGGTGGTCATAAGCTCTCTCTTTGCTGTCAACCAAGCTCCTGGCTCTGCCCTGGTCACACGATGGGGTTGTTCTTCGGCTGGACCCTCGCTGGTCTGTCACTGCTGGGCCCACCCTGCCTCTCTGGCCTACCTCTGTTTCTAGACCTCTTTCACTACGTGGACCTGTCCCACCATCCTATCCCTTTGTTCAAGTCTTATTACATTCAGCTGTGTCTTGTGGCTCCTTGTTTTGGAGCATTCCGTGGCAGTAATATAACAATTTAATCATCTGAATGACACTGAGAATAAAAAAACAGCATTGTTTTCTAATGAAGACAGCAGAAACTACAGCTTATTTAATTAACATATTAACTAGTTATGCATATGACTAATCCAAATTTGTCTAAATGGTCTCACCTTATATTACAGTAAGTGTCACTAATACCTGTGTTCTTACATAGTAACTTGATGTATACATAGTATGTAACCACAGTGTAAGTACACATTGATAGATAGTGTATACAGCACTAATGTTTGTGTAAATATATATGTAACAACCCACTGAATGGTATGTGTAAGTACAAATGTGTAACAGGACATTTTGTGTAACAACACATTTTGGTAATGAAAGTACAACTGTGTAACAGGACTAACACCACTTTTTGGTAAAGCAAGTGTTACACTTTATATTAGATTTATAATGTAATTACTCACATGTTACACAGCAGCAGCCTGTAAGTTAGGCTTTACATATAAATTCTGGTTGGTGTCCAGAATATTACACTTTATATTAAGTGGACAGTTCCTGAGGAGTTACCATGTAAGTACACTTGTAAGTACAGAGCGGTGCACCAACTCCAACTCGAGATCCAATTTCCTCCCACTTTAACTACCCATCTCCACCCCCTGGATCACATTTCCACCCCTAAAACTGCCCATCTCCACCCACTGGATCCCATTTCCACCCCTAAACCTACCCATCTCCACCCTGTGGATCAAATGGTTCCAATTACTCTTATACTGTACATATTGTTGTTAGAAAATTTAGTTGTATAATTCTTGTTACACGAGTACTTAGTGAAGTGAAAAAATATTACAACTATGTACCGATGTGTATATACTACATACACATTTAGTTACTATGTAAGTACACAGGTATTAGGGACACAATATAACGTGAGGCCGTCTTAATTTTGCAGACAAGTTGTTTTTAATGGTGACTCTTGGTTACTTATCCTTTTTTAACCCGCCTCTATCAAGCCCTTTTTTGAAATTGCCAGCAAAAGTGCCAAACGTATGTTGGCAATGGACTCATTTCAATGAGGGCAATTCAACCGATATGCGGCACCGGTAGATTATTCCATTTATTGAAATTGCTTTTAGTGTTCTATTATAGAGCAGAATAATTTATTTCAAATGGAAGGTTTTATGAAAACACCCAGATATTTAAAACCATTAGAGCTGCATTTCATGCCGTCAACAAGATTCTTGATCATTTGAGCTCAGTAAGAAAAAATGTTTGCAAAATGCAAACACAATAGGACTGAATTGAAATTTCAGATTGCTTGACTGTGGAGCACTTGATTGAGGACTACAGTTCTCCATTCCCCTTAACTGTGGAATACACTCATAGAATATACTGTATATTTTTTTTTTCTTTTCTTTTCAAATTTTATTGCAGATATCGATTTGTACTAACAGTATACATGTGTATATACAGTTTGCACAAAACAATATGGATTGTCATACAATGGTGCATTGCCAATTACATTCCCTTTATTCTTATAAACAGGTATGAGATTAATTTAAATGGATGTGCATCACTATTTGAAGCAAGAAGAAATTCCAATCATGCATCTACTTTAACTGCAGCTGCACATTTTTATAAAACATGGTAGTGGTACATATAACTGTTGTTGATTAATGTAACCTAGGGGAAGCTACAGCTGTCTACACCAAAGAGGTGGAGAAAAATAGCTGAACAGTAATGGTTCCAAGTTATCATCAACTGTGGCCCATGATTATTCCTTGGGAATCTAGTCTACAATACAGATCATGCAATCACAACAGACTAGGATGGTGTGCAAAACCACAGAGGAATTGGAAGTAGCTCATTTGATGGAGTCTTGAGCATCTGCCAAGGGTAAAACTTAGGGCCAGCTTAAAGTATTTTGAGCAATACTATACCCTAGAATTTTATTTAATGGTTTTAAATAAACTGGAGCAAAAGAAGAATAACAACTGGTGTAACAATGCATGAAACTGGTAGAATTGTATCATTGTGTCATGGAAGTTTTGCAGAATACAGTATGCAGTATGTAGTCAAGGGTTAAATAATTGAGTGAATGGTTAAGAAACTATTTTTTGGCTCAATAAACAAAAAATGAAAACACCAGCAACACCTATTTGCATTTAATAAGAACTGGGATTTCAACCTCTGGAAAAACAAAAGATCTTAACTGTAGTCTATAAAACTTTTGCATTATATATAAGTATTCTTCAACGATACAAAAGTGCTGTATGGGATGTTTTCTAGTTTTACAGACAAATAAAATAATCAATTCTAATTAAGTACATTAAAAAGAACCAGTAAAGACAGAAGTTCATTTCAGTATGGCAAACAGAATTATGAAAAGGAAATAGTGCAGAAAAGCATGGAAGCTAATGAACTAATCAAGTAAAAATGGAAGCAAGCATTATCAGTGAAGTGAAAACACATAATGAGTAGAGCAAAAACAGAGACCTCTGTTGGCGTATTAATGTATGGAACTTTTTTATGTTTTAATGAATACTGTCTGATACAAACTAAAATGCTCTAATTGGTGTCTTGATTTTAGTAGGAAGAAATAATTGAAGAAATACTTCCCAACACCAGAATCATCTTCTTTTTCCCCCTTTTCCTTTGTGTGTGTGTGTGTGTGTGTGTGTGTGTCTATATATATATATATATATATATATATATATATATATATATATATATATATATATATATATATATATATATATAGCATCTTCTGTAAATTCATTTATTCTAATCAGGGATTAACTCGATGGACCAGCTGTTGTAGAACCACCTGCATTCACTCCAATTCATTCTAAGAGATTTAACAACAGTTGTTGTCATCCTTGTTATAAGTATTTTGCCAAACAATTTGATTCAAGAAAATAGCGTGTCTCTATGCCGTGATTTTACCCTCTGACTCTGTACTTCTCGCTTCAGTAAGACTTTGATAACACAGTGAATGTGTAAGGAATAATGAATAGACATTTTCTCACTTGGTGAACCCTGAGCTATGTGAGCAGATCTCAACATTTGTGAAATAATGGCTTGGTTTAAGCACTTACATTTACATTTATTTACTTGCCATACACTTTTTCAATAAAACACATTCTTTTGCGAAGATAAAGATAATTGAGAGTTTGTTTGAAGCACCGGATGTGCTGATATACACTTTCTCATACTTCTATAATTGACACTAGACGTAATCGTTTCTATTAAAATACACATCACCTCAGAGATGAACACTGACACACTAAAACACCAACCCAAACCACCACTCCAAAAAGTTAGATATAGAGATAGACTCCATCTAACGTACTCATTTGTACACTCGTTTCATTTCCAATCTGTTTGGGCTTCAGTTTTAGTTTGACTTTTATGCTTCACTTCACTTAAAGCATATGTGGCATTCTGCCACAGTGACATTTAGACACCATGTTTAAGCAGTAATTGAGATGTTGAATTGAATTAGAAACTCTGTGATGACTTGTTATGCGAGTTCACGATCTAATAAATTCCTACATGAATGATGGATACTGTCAATATAGGTATCTCACTTTTCTGAACTCCAAATAAATACAATTACCTTGCTCTTAGGAATCTACTCTCTGTCCTTGGGTATTACCTCATCAGTTTGAATTTTGGCATGAAGACGGGCCAGTGTCAGAGTTACGGGCAGCTCTGTGTAGTTACTTCCTATCACACAAGGTAAAGGAGTCTGCTGGAGACATTGGTCACCTGACTGGGATGCTCATTTTGTGAATGACTCAACAACAGCAGGTGTTGTTGGGGATTATTCCAATCTGCATGTTCACTCTGTTTTGTGTGTTTGTTTGTATCGTTGCTCTGGGCGATGCTGACAGGTGTGCAAAGTGTTTGCCCTCACAGACCAGCCGCATTTCTCATTACTGAATCAGTTGTTGCACAGTAATTCCCCTCATGATGCATAATTGTAAATTTTTCCCATCATTTCAGGATAACTTTGTAATTAGGGCCGATTTAACAAATCTTTACAATTTAATGAATCCATCAGGATAAAACACAGTTGGAATATGAACTGTATGGTATGTATTTAGAATTTACAATTTAAATAATTGTGTGATGAATTATAAATATCATGAAAAACAATCTGAAGCTTGTTCCTGCCATTCAACATCATCCATTTTCCATCTTTGTTTTGTGTGTTTTTCTCTCTGGGCATAAAATATGTCATCAAATCCCCCTCTATGTATTTGTTTTGTAATGTCTGTGCAATAAAATTTTTCAGACAATCCACTGAAAGATTTTTATGATAATAATTGTATTATGTGTTTGAAGTAAAAGCTGATTTTGGAGCAAGAGGCCACTTATATTAATATCTTAATGCCTTGTCCCTACATTAAATCCATGTTGCCAATGTCATTTATTTCATTTTTTTTTTTTATTAAAAAGCTCTAAATTCAATAATCAGGTCCATTTGAAGTTTTTCTGACCCGCAGGTTTTCTGGGCTGCAAATGGAAGGTTTAAAAGACGTGTGTACTGAAAAAATGTTCTGAGTGTATTAGCAGTAATACTGCCCTCCGGTCCTCAGTGCTGCTAATTGAGCCATGTGAAAGCTTGAATGGTCAAGTTACCGAGTAACTGAGTAGTGCATGTGGTTATAAAATAAAAACACCATAATGACTAGGGCTAATAATACCTAAGCAACCCTATGATTTAAGAAATGGAAGAAACAGCAATGGTAGACAGCCTTATGAAATCATTCATACATAAATTGTGGCATTGATTCGAAGATTGGGCTTGACAAACAACTTTTTACATAAATGTCATATTTGAGATTGCACAAATTTACATGAGTGTCATATTTGACAATATATATTTTTTTCCTGTTAGCCTCATATGGAGATGGTGAAAGTAGACTGCATAAGAGGGCGTCAGGAGGAGACATGGTCATGTGTGAAAACCGACTTTGAGCAATGCTGGCTTGTCAATAAGAGCAAACATGCATTATCATGACATTGTGAGTGAAGTTAACCCTCCTGACCTCATCTCTGTGCCTCTCTTCTGTTGCTTTGTAGGATTGCTGAGGTTGAGGCCAAGGCCCTCATGTCTCTGGATGCTAATGGAGGTTTGGAAAGGTACAGTATGTGTGTAAATGTGGCTGTACACTTTTTTCATAGTTTATGTAGTCTTCAGAGAGACCTTACATGAACTTCCATAACTTTCAAAAGCACACCATTATATACATTCAAATGGCACTTATAAATCTTACATAGCAGATGTATAACATTTTGAAAGTGCACTACATAGTATAGTCCTCTTTATATACAAACTAATGGAAGCATTTCATGTAAAAGACATCTAACTTTGAAGTGCACATATATATAATTGTTTATGAGTCACAGGTTGAGAACTGGCAGTTGTCAGTACTAGGCTATTAGTTATTAATGTCCTCTCATTTCGGAGCTGAACAGTCATGGAAGTCTAAGTCAGATATTGGCAAACCTGGCATAGAGAAAAATAATGACTGAATCAGAACATCTGTGAGAAAAAAGAGCAGCTACTGAACAACAACTGTGAATTGTTCACAATGCTAAACTTTATTGTTGGGCTGCCATTTTGACAGCACTAAAACAGCATAAAACAAAACCGTCCAAAGAGCAGATGGATTTCTAAGCAATAAAAACGTATGTGATGTGATGAGACTATGAGACTATGATGAGTCTATTTTCAATCTAAATCCCATTGATTTTTTTGTGATTTCAGTCTTCTGATGTCCCAAATCTTTCCATCATTTATCAGAGCTGGAAGCTTTACTTCTTGAAGTGTGGTATAAAATCCCACTACACACAGTTCAGGTAAGGCAAAAATATTCCAAGAATGATGTCTTTACTGGACCTTATGAAAATTAACCTTGTTTTTGTTATAGTAAAAATGTAATTGTTTTTGGGCATATTGTTTACCATTTGTATATTATGTTTAACATGGTTAGTGTAGCAATGCCATTCATTTGTGGTTTAACTGTAGTAAGCAAGTTTTTTGGTTTTTATTTGTTATAACATTTTTGTAAGGGGAGGGGGTCTTTTCATCAAAATATTCATGTTTTTGTTACATAAAAATTGGGATTTTAAATTTTCAATTTTGCAGAGTTCCACCAATTGGTGGTGCAAAGTGAGTTTTTTTTTTTTGAGGAAGTCACTATTGAATCATTGACTCAACTGATTCATTTAAACTCACTGACAGATTCAGCAACAGTTGAATGTGTGTGAGTGAGTTTTTGATTCATTCACTCAACCAGTTCACTAAAAAACAAAAGGTGCATCCCAAATTGCACTTAAGCGTTGTTCTATGATGTTGTGTACTATAAACAGTGTGACTAGTGTGTTTTACACAGAAAAAAAAGTGCACTTTAAATACCTGAACAATGCACTTAAATAACCAAAAAATTATGTTTGGATTGTTGGACACTTCATGCACTTAACTGTCTTAGCTTTAATTATGTAGTGAAGGGGAGGGGCAATCAGACTCTGATTATGAATGACAAAATAATCTTATATAACTCATATACTACATGGTTGAGTACATAGTGAATAAATACATAGTGTATGTCATTTGGGATTCAGCTAATAATTAATTCAGGAACAAAACAATTGGGTGTTATATATTGAGTCTTTAAATCCTGTACTCCGATAACCTTAATTCGTCCAAAAACACAAATTTATCCAGGAAACAAGTGACTCAGTAACTGGGTTGTTCACTCAAGTGTGTCATTCAAAAACATATTAATATTATATTATTATCATCAGGAACAAAACAAGTGACCGAACCATTGAATTGTTCATTCAAGCGATTCATTCAAACACAGTAATTCAATCAGGAACCCACTAACAGAAGTGTGGTGCAGTTTGAACTGTAAAAACACACGGAGTAGCCTAACTAATTATGAACACAGTTCTTAAACAACACTCATGTGATATTACTTAAATACAGACTGTAATTTGTGTGCATTTGTATTGGTGTGCGTGATGATTTTTTGACATAATTTCTACATTATGACTTTCCTATCAAGCAAGCTCTATCTAATGGAAATGAAGAGCAGAATGCTGAATGGATGGCACTACCAGCAAACACACACAAAGCAAAGGCAATGCAAGCATGCCTTCTTTTAAAGTGAATTATTCTTCTTTTTGTTTTCTGTTTTCTTTAAGATGCTTTGAAGCTGTAGACTTTGAAAGTGCTCCTGGCAAGTGTCCACCTTCGCTCAAAAGGTCAGATATTTCACAACCGTGTATCCAAACAGACATTTCTCATCTTGGTTTGTGTCGTTTACTTGACTTACTATAGGTCTGACTGTAGAGGTTTCAGTCTGACTATAAAATTATCAGAGGCACTCCAGTGAATACTAGTAGAAAAGTAGTTTCAGATATATGTTTATGCTTGAGTTATCTACATTTCATTGTCACTAAAATATTTAAATGACTAAATTTAATGCAGAGTGTTGCTAGAGTACATAGGAAGCCTTTCTAGAGAACCTGGTGTAAACAGAGACCAAAATGCTTTTTTACTCGGGTAAACAACTTACACCAAGTGGATCTTGGCAGAACATAGTGTCAGGAAATACTGTGTACAAGTAATTACCACTGCAGTTTGCTAAGAATGCAAGCCAAGTACTAAGTTTGTACCTCAAATGCCAAAAATCTCCAGAGACCGTTTCATACTGTGCATACAGATCACGTACCAACACAAGAAGAAGGAACGTCTAGTATTAGAATATAAATAACACGCCGATAATAATAATCTGCAATGAAACTACAGTGCTGGTTAAAATTGGGAAAGTGAAGTTCAAGGTCAGAAATGATTTATAATATAAATTTTATTATTATTACAAGGAGACTGTCAGATCAAAAGAAGAAAATCTAACACAAAAAAGTTTTTAATCGGTAGTTTATCTTGTTTCACAAATAAAAAGAAAACAAGTCCTGCACACTGTCAATTAGTGCAAAAAATATAAAAAATGTTTCATAACAACATTTTGGTCACATGACCTTCATCAGGTATCTTCAAACATGAAATAACAAGTTAAACCACATTTAAAAAGAAAACAGGAATAATCATTATCTTGTTTTCCAGAAAAAAATAAAATAAGAAAAAAAAAACATCTAAAGTCAATGGTATTGTGTAGTGATATAAAATATTTTAAGGATGTTTATGTGCAAGACAAACTAGTGATTATAATTATTAGAATTATAATAATACGTATTATTTATGTTTTACAGCTCTGTCTAACGCAGCACTAAATAAAGGAGATAAGTAACTGTAAATGTTTTCACACATTTAATTATCTGCCTGAATGACAAAGGGCTCAATATCTATTAAATAAGAAAGTGTTTTTCTATTGTCATCAGATGGTCTTTGCAAAACATCTCATGAAAATGCATGCCCCATCGGCAACCTTCAGACTAACAAGACTGGTCTTGTGTTTTGACACTTACTGCATAAAGATGGATGTTGAAAATCCCCCCAACTTCAGCAAACAAGCGAGCAGCTAAGTAGGATTTAATAAGGATTATATTGTAATGCCTCATCTAGCAAACATTAAAATAACCTTTTTAAATTTGAGTCTGTGCACAGTAAATACGATTTTTCATGTTCATCTCAAGCAATTTGCTCTCGTGGGTAGGTTATATTGTGACACTTGAGATTGGAAATGGAAAAGAAAACACTCAAATATTGAGTTCTTTTTTTGTACCAAATTCAATTAGATGTGATATAATGTGAGGATATTCCAAGCTGTATGAGGGGGTAGGAACTGAGATTGTGGCAGTGTTTTATTTCTCTGTGTTAAATGCTGTATGAGGGTCTGAGAGAATCATCAGATACCTGCGGATACCAACCATACATGGCACAAGTCATTTTCACAGATGTGTACAGTTCTATGTGGAGGACCACACCACTGAACCAATCAGCACTAGTCTTTTTTTCTCCGAGCACTTTGACAGTTTGTGAGATTAGCTTGTCAGAATGTGAAAATCTGGCCTGGTGCCATCTGTCATGATGGTTAATGAGGTCTGATAAAGCATCATGGGATATTTGGCATACATTATCTTCTTTGAAGGCTTGAAACAATCCCAATATTCATGCCCACCTGCAGTGATTAGCAGAACCACTTTTACAAATATGACTGTAGAGGGGAAAGCTGGAGCAGAGAAAATGGATTTTCCCTTGTGTCCTTTATACTGTGTGAGCTTGGAAAGAGAGCGTTACTTGTTTTTGTATGCGATCAGAAAGAGCATAAAGGCTACCTTGAAAGTGTCTTTATTTTTTGTAAATGTGCTCTTTTCTTTTAGATCATCAGCTAAACTACAACAGATCAATATCTTTAGAATTATCCGCCTTGTTTTCAACATAAGAGCTGGTGCAGCAGTTTGTAATTTGAAAATGCGAGGCTTCAGAAAGTCTTCCACTCATATTACCAGTTATTTTAGCCAAACAGAACAATCTAATATGCTGCATGATATTTCAACCCGGTATTTGTTTTTATTTGATTTATTATCTTAATCATAAGCACTGTGGTTTGTATCACAAATTGTGCCATTATTTTTGTCATTTAGTCATTATTTATTCACCTTCATGTTAAAATTTGAGTGAACTGTACTTGTAATGAACATCAATGCACAATGCTCTTTAAACACATGTAGCTTATTTAAAAGGGATAATTTAACCAAAAATATATATTTTTTGTCATTAAGCCTCCCTTATATTGTTCAGAATCCTCATGAATTTTCTTCTTCTGCTGAAAAAAAATTAATTAAGTTATGTTTTTAACCTAACAAGAACTGGTAGCAATTGACTTCCATTGTTAATTTATGTTTTTTATTTAAACAGGTTTTGAGCAAATGTTGACACAATTAGAATTTTTTTATGAACTATACCTTTAAGCACTGTATTTGTGACTGAAGAGCACATTTATGCATGTTTCTTACATAATCTGTGCTATCTAAATGGGTAGTACAGTATACAGTATATTTGAATTTCTAGCCAATTTATTTCCAAATGTTGCTGCTTGACCTATATTTATCCTATATGTAGAGTCCTCAACCTACAGTACCAGTCCATGCCAGACCCCCATGTACTGCATTATCAAACCATACACCCTGATCCTGCTGCCATCGCCACCTAATTCACTTGTGTCGCCACATGAGACAGGCCTGCCTATCTAGATAAGAGATTTTGTCTGTTCTCTCACGAGATCACGTTGGTCCTCTCACTTCACTTGTGGAACATGGTTCTCATTTTTATAGCTTACAGTAATTCAATGTATAGTACACATTATAATCATATGAGAAGTAATATATAAATCAAAGTCAAGTGAAAGAGAACAGATGTATTCTTCTTCCCATGTTCCACCCTCAGGAATTAACTTGCATTAAAGTTATCGATGTCCATTGCTCCTTAATTGCACTGTAACTATTTTCTCAGCATTTTTATTAGCACTGTGACTTATCTTATGGTCAACAGTGGTTACAACATTATTCCCCAAATCAATGTAGTTTTTTTTTTTTTTTTTTTTTTTTTTTTTTTTTTGTTATTATTGATCTTTCTTCTTTTAAAGAAATTGTTATACTGTGCTTTGGAATCATTCAGAATCAGATAAAGTTCTAAGTTCTTTTTAAACACTTTTTGACTTAAAATTCATATTGTCATATTGAGAACAACTGAAGTAGATCCAGAACAGTCAAGGCATTAAATTGGTTTTGCTGGCCTGTTCTTTTCAGTGGTTTTCAAACTTTGGGTCAAGGAGTGGGGAAAAAATGGGTCACGAAGAGTTTTAGAATGGTGGAAAGTTTATACCATGTGAGAAATATGAAAAATTAGATCTCAAATTTAGTTGACTTGGTATGGGCATAACTTATATTTACATAACACACCAAAGATGTATTATGAATCACAGACATTTTTCCTGCACCATGCAAAGCATGCAAAACCAAATGTATAGTCCGATTTGTGATTAAAATAACTTGGTCATTTTCAATTAATCATTCAAATTTGTAAATGTCTTTTATTCAAACAAACCCATGTCAATGCGTCATTGCTTCAATATAGTATTAGACTGTTTTTGGCAAAGCAAAAAATATTGTCTTTTTTTTTCTTTTACTGCTTATTCTCATTTTTATAGCTTACAGTAACAAAATTGGCAGGCGGTGTACACGTTATAATAATATGAAAAGGAATAAAACAAAGGCAACTGAAAGAGAACAGTTCTGATAATCCATGAATATTAAAAAAATGGAGTATTCAACTCCATTAATCACAGAGGTTTGACCTATGGGCAGTGTTGGGATATTGTTTAGACTGTGTGAAGGTCTCTATATGAAGTATAGAGGTCAGCCTAGAGTGAACGCCAGTGAATATGATTAAATCTTCACTTGAGATGAAGGCTTGTGTCTTATTTTATGAGAGCTGTGACCTTTCTTAAGTATATAGTTAATGATATTGAGGCTTCTGTTGCAGTATCAGCATGTCAATTGCCCACAGTCTGATTTCTTCTGCATTACCCTAGAAGCCTCATCAGACTAACAGGCAGAGCGGCTGGAATAATCACTTCAAGTAGTCGTAGACTATACCAGAATATCTAATAGCATATTGAGGAACACGGTGTAGATATTAGCTTGTGCTTTCCGCCATATAAGCTGCCTGAAATATACAGTAGAGACAAGAGTACAGGTATTGCATTGTAGGATGGAATAATTTAATAACAGAGTTTGAGTTCTGTGGCCTACACGTCATCATTGAACTTTGGAGCCCTAAGGTAGTTTTTTTAATTATTATAAACACATTCATTAGTGTTTTGTCGGAACTGAGCCGAGTTGATTAATGAGTTTGCATGTGCCAATTGGCCACTGCATAACACGTGTCCCACATATTGTACAATGTGTCAGTGAGTCTGAGGAAAACACCCCAGGATGTCTTCCTGGAGTCTTTGTGTGTGAGTGTGTGTTTTTGGAAGTGCCTTGCAAACAGAAAATATGGGAAGCACTTCAGCGCTTCAAACACCCTCTGAAGTGTAATCACTTTATGTCATGATCCACTGTGAAGTTCATTTCCTTTCAAATTTGTTTCTGAATTTCCTTCCTATTGACTGTGTCAAAGCTTTCCATATTTACATGACCAATAAAGACGTTAAAAGCATTTCACTCCATCCAATTCAAACTGGTTTGATTGAATACATCAGTTTTGGCCTGAATTACTTTTGCATTAATGGTTTTTAAAGCAAAACTTCACACAACTCCAACTGATTAAGCTGCTTTTCAGTGTTTAGGCATATTAGAAAAGAGCAGTCAGGACTGATTTTCCCGTTGACTTGTTTTTTTTCTGGTTTCTGGACCAGACCCTAATGGAATCCCATTAAAAGATTGAACATTCAGGTTGAAATCATTTAAACCCAGTGAATTGCTTATCTAAGATATATTCATTAGATTAGCTCTAAATGCCTCAGTGAGCTTCGCTATATTATTCACTTCTTCAGATAAGTTTATGCATGAATATGCCCAATATTCCATTCTGTCTTTGTCATGACGAGCATTGTTAAAAAATAATACACCTAATAACCCAACAACATTTCAATATTCAAACTAACCGGACTGCTTCACATTATTTTGTTAAATTGACAGTGGGAAAGAGTATCACCTAATATGTATCTGTTGCATATTTTTACAAGAAACATTTTCTTCTTTTAATTTTCATTATAATGTACTTTCAAAATGTTGGAACTACTGTAACATTCAGAAAGTATCCCTATATAAATATAAATCCTATCACAATTTGCCCACAGCAGCTTTGAGCAAGTTGTTGAGTTACATCCTGAAATTTGTATGTATTTTTGTATTACCTATACTTTGGAGAATGGTTTTTTTTTTCAGATTTAAAAGTACTTCTGTGAAGCCAGGATATGATCAGCACATCAGAGCTAGAAAGATGTAGTTCTGGCACCGGTGTTAACATGAGTTGTTTCCTGTTGTAGATTTTGGTGTGCAGATGGGATCTCCTCAGGGCTCATGCTTAATGTATACAGGTTGTTCTTTTTCACAGCAAACTAGAAATGACCTTACAAGATGTCAGTTGTGTTCCATATTGATGTGCAGGAGTGAATCCACTAATCCCCACCTGTGTGCACTGTTTTCAAAAGTGCCTCTGTGATATACCAGCTTTCAATATGTAGTGGAGACCCACATGGTCTTACCCAAAGGCCTACAATTCAATTTAGGCAAAAAGGTCAGTTGAGTTTAAAAGCCGGTTCGCATTAAATGCAAAATAATATGTGAAATTAATTATTCATTAAAATAAATAATTAATTAATTAATCATTAACATATTTTCCATTAAAAGGTGACATGCATTTCATTTCCCCATTCCCTGTTAGTTACTTTGTTATTTTCACTGTACATATCCTTTAAACATGACATCCATGGTATTTTGTTGGAAAGGAAATATTAAGTCAATAGCAAGTCATTAGCTGTTGGAATTGAAATGTTACATTACAGTCTGTTGGTGGACTGGTTGTTGAATGTGCCTTCAACAATTAATAACACTTGTGTTGTTCATTTATTTATCTTTTGTAAAAGTGCAATTGTAAAAGGCCAGGAACTTGTGGTTGCAGTAGACATCATCTACCACTGAAATAACTAATATAAGTTTAGGTTTACTTTACTGTAAACAAACACCTTGCTGCGTAATCATGTTTGGAATTGGAGGACCAATAAGGGATTTTGTTGAATTTTAATCTGTACCAATAGGAACTGTAACAAATGAGACTTACATTCTTGTTTTCTAGTATGTAAAGGAGATTCACCACACATTAGAAATTTACCATGACATCAGTATAACTCTGCCATGTATTTTTGCAAATAAATAGAAGAAATATTGTTTGATTCTTGCCAACATTCATGTTGGCTGAATTTGAAAATTAAATTATAAAATTTATAAGCTTAAAAATATTGAGTATATTTACATGTTTTGCATAAACATAGCAGGATACAATTTGCATTTTAATATGCAACAGAAGATAAAGTTTAATTAACATTATGTTAATTATTTTAAATATGCATCCTGATTTAGGTTTGAACATTGCATCTGGTTAAAGGGTTAGTTCACCCCAGAATGAAAATTCTGTCATTAATTACTCAACCTCATGTTGTTCCACACCCGTTAGACCTTCATTCATCTTCAGAACACAAATTAAGATGTTTTTGATGATTTTCTGTCATTGGATGCCTTTGTAACCACCAATTTGATGCTACAGCAACTTTACAAAGAGATCGGACAACTAATCCATATGAATAGAGCGGTTTAAGTCCAAGTTTTCTGAAGAGAATCAATCGTTTTTATGACATTAATCTGTCATCAAAAAGATCTTCATTTGTGTTCCGAAGATGAAAGTAAGTCTTACGGGTACGGAACGACATGAGGGTCATTAAGAGTCATTAATTACAGAATTTTAATTTTAGGGTTAACTAACTCTTTAAATGGTTATGTGTTTTGTTTTATCATTACTGTAGGTCATGAAAGAGTGATTGTCAGACTGTGTGTGTGTGTGTGTGTGTGTGTGTGGCCAGTAGGTCGCTGTCTGTTGATTGAGATGAGACCAAGCAATGGCTGATCTCTTTACTTCCAGACACTGTGATTTTGCACACACACACAAAATAGCCTAGTTATAAGTACTAGTATAAGTACTAAGAAATAAGCAGCATTCAAAAACATTATCTGTGCCTATGCTAAAATGTTTGACACATTGAAAATGTTGTATATATTAAAATCACAGTGAAAAATTATTTGTCAAAAATGCCTGACAAAACTGTTACTTTTAACAAAACAAGTAGATCACGTTATTGCTCCATTGCTTTTTTTATGAACAGTGGAAAAACATTTGGAAAAACCCAGCAGGAATCCCTGGCCCTTCACCTCTGTAACTGACCGCTGCTAGAAAACAGACATCATTGAGCTCTGTTATGCTTCAGATTCATCATTTTATATCCTGACTATAGATTTTACCGTTGCAGTATTAGAATATGTAATAGGTCAAACTTTTTTTTTATTAGAAAACTTATTAGAAGTTGATTAAGATTGAGAACATAATAGGGTGTTTTAGCAATTTCTTATTAAGTAATGCCTCAATAAATTAAAATATTAATAAAGTAAACTGAAGTATTACTATATTAAGATTAGCAAGAATCTGGTATGTATTTTAATCTGCTTTACTGTATCCCTATGCAGATTTTAGTGCAATGTCTTTATGTGAATAAGCAATACTCAATACATTTACATTTAAATAGATAATTCTCTCAAAATTAACATTCTTTGATTAGTAACTTTTCATTCAAAACAAGTCTGAATTAACATTTTTCTCCCAGAGCTATTAAATTGTTTCAGAATGCTTTATGAGTTGTATGAAAAAGAGCAGTGTGAACATTCTTTAAAACATCTACCTTTGTGTTCCACAGAAGCAAGACAGTCATTAAAGGGTTACTTCACTCCAAAATGAACATTTTGTCATTACTCACCCTTATGTTGTTCCAAACCCATAAGACCTCCGTTCCTCTTCAGAACACAAATTAAGATATTTTTGATGAAGTCCAAGAGGTTTCTGATGCTCCATTGACAGCAATGTCACAAACACAATCAACATCCAGAAACAAAGCATTGGTAAAATAATAATAATCCATGTGACATCAGGGGTTCAACTGTAATTTAACGAATTTATGAAAATACTTTTTTTACACAAAAGAACACAAAAATAGTGACTTTATTCAATAATTCGTCTCCTCCGCATCATCATAGTGCCATTTTTGGAGAGTATCCACTGAACGCAAACAGCATATGCTCTTCTGTGTCAGCAGCACCACACGGATACATTTTCTATGTTTATTTACACTTTGATTTGAACAAAAACAATGTATACTCGCAATTATTCTCATAGAGAAGTGGCAGGGAAAATATATGCCTAATACAATGGAAATATTCGTCACTACAATTCATTATGGTCTGTTTTGCTGAACAGTTTGCTTTAATGATTTGTAGTTTTTATGCAAGGCAAGGCTTTTGATGTCATTGGCGGAACTGTACTGTACAAGTGCTCTGTGCATTTAAAACATGACATTTACTCAAAACTGGAAGAAAAAAAATCTATTTAATTACTTCAAAGTCTGAAGAAGAGCAGTTAATTACATAATCATTAACAAAGATGTGTATGTGTGTAAGAAGAAAAATAAAACATTGCTTTTCTGCCACATTACTGAACACTGTTTCTGCTCTAAATGCTTTAATGGACAATTTTCAGCACATTTAAATGAGACAATTAAAATGGTTAAAAATGATGATTCTGCCATACTCTAACCTGAAAAAGCTTGACAGTAGTGATGACATCTTACTGTGCCTGCTAATTCCCAGTACTCTCTGAGGATGTTTTCAAGTTCGATAGATCGATACGGCAAAAAAGCCTTGGGTAAATCCTGTTAGAAACCTCAGCCTTACCATTGATCCGGGTGAGAATTAAATTCTGTTCAAACCTCCTCCCCACCGAGCAGACTTCTATGGCTGATTCAACACTACACAGAGGTAAAGATGCAGCAGAGACATTCGGGAGGCTAATCTACATAGGTTTCGAAACATCCCTCGGGTGCCACACCACATGCTATATGCTAGGCTAAGGGGAAGAGATGCATAATTATCAGTGAGCTAGCAGACAGGGAGGATTTGATGGATGTACATAAAGCAGTATCTCAGTGAGTTATGGATGCAGTATGCAGTGTGCAGTATGTTAATAGTGCTTTAGATTCTAAAATAAATATTAATGTAGTCTGGGTGCAAAGCACAGAATGAAGACAGAGCATGCTAAAGACAGTCAGTTGTTGTTTCTGGTCATTTTTAGTATATCAGTAATATTTGCTGTTGTAGGGATTGCAAAAGTCACAGATTCGCATCAGTGCATCTGCATTAAAAGTTGAATGCATTAATAGTGTGCATAAGATAAAAATTGGCATTAGTTTCACATTTGCATTGTTTTATAACATATTTGCATCAGTAAAAAAAACTATTAATTTATATAATTCATTATAGATGCACTATACTTTTATTATTTAGAAAGTGGGCAATCATTTGTGACCAGTATTTTGTATGTAGATTGATTTCTCCTCTTATAATCACTGCTGCTTTGCGAATATGATGGATCACAACGCTATGGAGACGTTAGAAGTCAGAAGGCACTTAAAGGGATAGTTCACTCAAAAAATGAAAATTCTGTCATGAATTACTCACCCTCATGTTGTTCCAAGCCTGTAAGATCTTTGTTTATCTTCGGAACACAAATTAAAATATTTTTGAAGAGCTTCCAAGAGCTTTATGATGCTCTTTCAAGAGCTTTCTGATGCTCCCAGGCCCAGAATCTTTGTAAAATAGTAATGGGAGATCATTGGTAAACCGTAATTTTACAAAGCTACGGGAATACTTTTTTCTCAGTTAATTAAGAAAACAATTTGTATTGCATGCTGCAAATGAACGTTTTCAGTAGTCTGTCCACATACACATATAATATTTTCAGATAAAAAGATATAGATGTGATACATGCAATACAATCTTAATTTAAACTGTAAAATAACTTGGATGTGTATGTTGAATTTCCCTTGGTTTTGCCTGCAGCTTTCAAGCTTCCTGTCGCCATGGGAACAGTCGAAGTGACCTGGAGGATACCCATTGGAAAATGAATTCCAAGCATGAACACGGACTATTCATGGAAAGGAAGTTAATCGGCATTTAAGGGTACACCAACAACAGCAATCCTTCTTATTCTTCACCGACAGCTAATAGCATAAGGACAACCATTCACTTATCTGCAGCTCTTCACAACAACTGTAATTGACCCTTAGAAGCAGCTCCTGTCCAATCAGATCTCTAGCAAACACTCCTAACCAATATATCCTTTATTAAGCTTTCAGCACTTTTCCACCACCAGTGTTTGATATTTGTGGAGACAACCCTAATTACATTTTCTCTGACAGGCAGGTAGAAGAACTTGAGATCTGGTTACTATTTTTTTTTCAGCTGGTTTTCTCTTTATTAAATTACATTTTATTTGAATTTCTTATAACTAACACATAGAAGCTCATTTCTGCCTTATATAAATTTCTGCCTTAAAAACACTGAGAGTTAAAATAAGAAATAAAAGTTTAAACTAAGAAATAAATCTGTGTATGTTGTTGGTTTAAATAATTATTTACAAGCAACATATAAATTGCAAGTATTTCATTGTGTTATATATATATATATATATATATATATATATATATTCAGCCTTTGACTTTATAGCTGCTAGTAAAGAGCATGGAAATGTGCAGATTCTCATGGTGCCGTCAGCCAAACAGCATTGTCATGATGATGTCTCTTCTGAGGTCACATGACATTTATGGCTCAGGTCACTGGCATTATATTTTGTAGATCTCTTTTGTTGTAGTATGATGTTTTTTTATTATTATTATCATTATTGTATTGTTTAATATGCTACTACAGCATGTTTTTGTTTTTATGCATGTTTAGCTTAATTTCTTTTACACATTTATTTTAGTAATTTAAGTGATTGATAATGTATTATTGTTTATTATTTTATAAATTATTATTGTTATTTCTCATATACTCTTATTTCAATAAACAAAAATGTATTATCTTTTTTTTTTTTTTTTTTAATTTTAGTTTAAAGTAACAACATCGTATGATTTTCTGTTTGTCTTTCTTCTTTTTTTGGGGGGATACTGACCTACTTGTGATAAAAAAACTGAAAATGATTATTGATCATCCAGTTTTTGTTGCCACTGTTGCTCTCCCTATGCAGGAATATAACAATTCATTACATATAACATTACTATGTGTACTTATTAGTAAAGTTTTATGTATAAACCCCTTTCATACCAAACCGCAGTTCTTCTGGTGGGCTTGGTTGACATATTCTTTAAAAGAGCCCCGCCTTTCGTTTAGTTTTTCCGGCTTTGTTTGCAGTAGCAATCACAATGAACTTTTGTTTGTTGAACTGTGCAGCAACAGCACTATATTGCCAATATTGAGTTGATGCTTTAGGTCCACAATATAATGAGAACGCATGTTGATTAAGGCTAAAGTTATCGGTCACACCTCTATCTTGCCTCAACAAAGTACCGTCCCATTCAATTAAACAATACTCTGACCTTATCTTTTTCAAATCAATAACCATGATAAACAGTCTGACCAATCACAAAGGTCTCTGGGCGGACCAGATAGCAAAAGCACACAACTTGAGACATATGAGGTCAGGAGTTGCTTTACTCACAATGGTTTCCATGCATCAATGTCTGCTGCAATTGTTCGCCAGAGGTGGAGAAACAGCAGCACATGGCTAAATGAAGTACAATTGATATCTTGATGTCTAAATGATTGTGTGAATTGGAAAGTAATATTTTTATTTAGTGTTGTATGAACAATAAGTCCTGATCGTATCCTTGATTCAAATAAAAAAATCAAAGTTTAAAGTTCAATATTTAATTATTAAATATTTGCACCACCAGTTAGATGTTACTATAATATACACTGAAAATTGAAAAGTGTTTCATTCATCCAATTTAAAAAAAAATTAAGGTAATTATTCACATCTATATTTTTTTACTTAAAGGGCACCTATTATGCCCCTTTTTACAAGATATAATAATGGTCTTGGGTGTCCCCAGAATGTATTTGTGAAGTTTCAGCACAAAATACCCCACAGTTAATTTATTATAACCATTTGAAAATGTCATTTTTGGGGCCTGTTTTAAAAAGAGCTGTTTTGGTGTGTACCACCTTAAATATAAATGAGCTGCATATCCCCGCCCTGCCTTTGGATGAGGGCGTAACTGGCACACCTATTACAATGAGCGATCGGTATCGGTAGAAGCAGAATGGCTGAGAGTGGGAGACCCGCTGTTTTGTATGGCATTCAGCCGTATATGTTTGAACCAGAATCAGACCCAGATGATGAAGAGACTCCGGCAGAAGAAACACAAATGAGAATGGAGCAGGACGTCTCTGAATGGTTGTTTGATACATTTATGTACTCATATTTTAATCCCGTCCCCTTTGCAATTATGGATGTGCAACACGCACTGTGATAACGTTCGCGCAATTTTTTTAAACTACAAACACAAATACTGTGATAACGTTTGCTAAGTACAAACGAAATTATATTTATGCGAGGGAACGATTGCGTCATGTTGACATTACTTGTCGTACAGGTGTTTATGTGCCAAATGTGAGAAGATGGCTACAGAACCAGAAAATATATGCTGCAGGGAGATAGAACAGGTATTAATTTATTTACACTTGTAATTGTTGCAAAAAATAATAAGTGACATAAAACTGTCATACGCTATTTGTTGTATCAAAGGTTACAAGACGGATGCAACAACTTCAAGTCACTCCATCATGTATGGTAGACCATCCCGGAATGGATCCAGTTTGTTTAAATGTGTTTTCGTTACAAAACGCTTTTAACATTTACAGGGCTGACTATGGTCCCCTGCGACTTCGTGGAGTACAACAGTGAGTGTTAATGATTAGCACATTTAAGAAAAAATGTCAATTTCTTCTAAATATTACAAATGTTTTTATGAATTTTTGATGAATTAATTTTTAGTCTAATATTTTCCCGGGTTATAAGGAAATTATAGTGAAAACAATACATATTATAGCTTTAAATAATTTCACAACAACTTGCATATACATTTTTTTATTTACATTATGTATAAAGACACTGAACTGTACAAATAAGTTTAGAAATTAAATAATTTTAATAAAAGGACATTCCTCCAAAAAAAATTGAACCATGATCAATTAAATATCAAATATTTCAACTCCAGACAACAAATGATAGATATTTGAAAGAAAAAAAACACAGAAGTTTTGAGAACGTGTCTATGTGTGTGTGTGCCTTAGTCGTTACAGATTTTTAGCTTATCGGAGTTTTGTGAGCTGGTGCTGGGGTTTCCTTGGACGAAAAGTTCGAGTTGTGATTCCATCCTGTGTGGTCCTGAGGATTCGAAGAGAGTTTCCTGATGCCCAGGGTAGTTATGTAGGTTTTCGACCACCTATTGATTAAACCGAGATACCCTACTAGAGATGGCCTCCTCCTTCTCTGGCCGGTCATACTCTGCGCACAATGCTGGTGGTATTGGTATCCTCAAAACATCATCCACATATGGTGCAGGATCCACAAAGACTTTATCAAATATGAGATCCAGCAGGTCATCCACATATTCTGTGCAATATAACATTTTATTTTATTTTAAATTAGTCAAATATTGAGTTTTCTAATAGCTTGTAAGAAATTATGCAAAAAAGATATGTACATTTGTAGTAAATTTGTTAAGTAAACTCATTTTATACATACTGAATGTTGCTTGTGTCTTTACTTCTCTGACCCGGTATTCTCCCTTCTTGGCCTTTGGAAAGGTCACTTTGAACACCGGTCGACCAGCTGCTGTCGTGGCTTGAGGACGCCCGGCATTCTCATTGTAATGTAGTGCAGCCAGGTATAGTCTGTAAGCAATAAATACGTTTTCAACATACAATGTCTACAGTGTATGTAAAAGTAAATTTATTTTTACAACAATAACATTACCTGCACAACATTCCCAGAAATGGAAAAACCACATTTTTTGGTGTAAACCGTAGTATTACACTGTGGAAAACCTCGATAGAAGAAGTCTGATAGTGTGGACTTAGCTTGGCAACATCCTTCACAATTCTCTTGTTGGAGAGAACTTTCTCCAACTTGAGATATGGCAGTGTTCCTAAATTATTGGAAGTGTTACTATAGTATGATATGTAATTTTAAATAAAAAAAGGCAAGCTATATGATCTGTATACATTTTTTAAAAGTAACTATTGCTTCTTTAGCCTACATACCAGCAGCTAGCCACTTTTTTGTGTCTCGACTTCTCCTTGTTCCATGTAGACATGCTGGAAAATTGCTGTCTTCATGTGTGTGCTTATTTTGCATGTGGTTTAGCATAGACATCCATTTAGCCACTCTTTCAGGTCCACTGCTTGATGATGCAGCAGTCCAATAGATGTGGTTTTTTATACTATGCAACCATTTACGTATTTTCTCACAACCCTTTAGCTTGCACACTTTTTCCAGCTGCTTTGAAATTCCTGGAGATTTCAATTAAATACAAACATGACAACACACAATAAGTAGAGCAATGTGTCATTACATATAATGTAATGGTGGTGTTTTATATATATATATATATATATATATATATATATATATATATATATATATATATATACATACATACATACATACATACATACACACAGTATATATATAAATAATCCGCTAACACATAATGATCCGCTAAAACTGTTTCAGCGCAATTATTAGTCTGTAAAAATTTAGAAAATGATATGATGGTAGTAAGGTTATTTACCTTTCTCAATGTGCCAGACATCATAGAATTGGTTGACATTGCGTTCCCTGAGGAATTTTTGTATTTGCGGATGTCGGTCAGTCACAATGCAGTCCAGAGTCACTCCATGAGCATCCAAAAAGTCAAGACCTCTCTTCAAACCTTCCTTTTCCATGTGGTAACTTCCTCCCACTTCATTACTCTGAAAATTGATTAAAATATAATTATTTTTTTGCGTTTAAAATAAAATATTCAAGTTTTCCAGGACATTGAATCAAAGGTTTCTGCTCATTTACCTGGACGAGTTGTACATCAACAACGGTGTTTGTCTCCAGGTCCATCATTGTGTAACTGCCATATTTGGCAGAGTGCCCTTCAAAAACAAAAATACATAATCTCTTATTACACAATGTGCCCTGTCTATAAGATAAAATTCTATATATTTTTTTCTTTATAAAAAAACAATGTAAATTTGTCCCACAATGTACCTGGTGAGTCAGCCCTCATATCTCCTCCAACAATGACCTTTTCCCTTTGAGCCAACAGCTGTAGCATCTCATCCTGCCAGTTTCTCCATTTGTAAACAATAGCAGGCTCAATGCACATTCGTGCATGACGACGAAAGGTGTCGTACTTGAAAAGATGTAACTTCATAGCTGCAAATATCTGACAACACATAGAGAAGAGTTGGTAAGCAGTAAATTAATAAATGAATAAACATAATTTTTTTTTACATTACACATTTTTAGTCTCATGTAACTGCAAAGCTATTGATTATTTCATTTACAAATACCTTTTCAATTGTGAAAAATGAAGCACCACTGAGATACACAGCAGCAGAAAGGTGAAGGTTTCCAGCTGGAGTACTGCCCAAAATCGGCTGACTGTTCCATTTCCGTGAGAACTGACAATGGTGGCAGAGTTGTTCAACACGTAGAAATGTTCCAATCCTTTGTGATCTTATATGACAGCTTCTATGACATACCGGGCACACATCAAACAGTTCCATGATGCAGGTCTCATAGACAATATATTTACAAATGTTTTGAATATGGCTGGATTCTTGAGCTCTGAAAAAAAAAAAAACATTAATTTACATAAGCACTACAGAAAAATTAGATATGCTATAATTAAAACAAACATTATTCTAAAATATAATATAAACTTACGACAAGTCTTTTGGCTCTGTTATTGATGTGTCTGCCTCTGCAGGATTAAATGTGACATCAGTCTCTTGTGATGTTAGTATTGAAGAGCATTCCTGCAGGATATCTTCATCTTCCTCAAGGTCCAGACAAGGTCTTTTTGATGAAGTCTTGAGGGGCGTGGAAGACGCAACAGCTGTATGAGAAACTAATTTTGTGCTAACATCAAAACTTGACAATGTTGTCTCTGTCTGGACACCTGGAATATATAATTCAGCAAAGATTCACTTTCTCTATCGTGGCTATTCAATTCAATTCAAATTTATTTGTATAGTACTTTTCACAATACATTGTTTTAAAGCAACTTTACAGAAAATGAATTTCGAAATGTGCATATAAAAATACAATTAGCTAATACAATTATATAATATTATATTGTATACTATATAATATAAATATAGTTAAAAACATAAACATACAGACACTCCTGTGGTGTGTTTGAAGCGTCCTCATTGACAGTTGTGTACCAACACTGCATAGCTTTGATGTTTCTGTCTGCACGCCAATATCCCTCGTTCTACAGCTTCGTGTCGATGTGCTGGCCTTTGTATAAACATAGCAATTTTGATGTCTTGTCTTTACAGAAAACATACACGGTTTTTAATACAATATCTTTAAAAAGTTATATACGTGTGGATACACACTTTACAAACAAGGTTTACATTATATACACAGTCAGATTTTCTACGACGACGACAACAGTTTTAGACTGGCATAAAGTTGGCTTGACGTTGGACGTTGGATATTCGCAAATCTAGGGACCGTCTCTAAAGTTACAGGAGAAACTACTATACACTTCTCTAACGTCAATAGCATGCAAGGAGAATGACTAACAGTCACGAAAACAACTTTTAACTGTTCATCCAGGTGTCAACTATAATGCACACCTTTTATATTTTTTGATAATTATTAAAATAAACTGTAAATCATGTGGAAAACAATTGCTACTTTTCATTACCGAATGGACTTAAATACAAATTGAAAGCTCAATAACATTTGAACAGAATGATTCACTTTCATAAAACATACTGTAAAGTGTTCATCTAGGTGTCAGCTATAATGCACACCTTTTATATTTTTCATAATTATTCAAATAGACTGTAAATCATGTGTAAAATATTGCTACTTTTCATTACCGAATGGGCTTAAATACAAATTTAAAGCTCAATAAAAATTGAACAGGATGACTCACTTTCATAAAACATACTGTAAAGTGTTCATCTAGGTGTCAGCTATAATGCACACATTTTATATTTTTCATAATTATTCAAATACACTGTAAATCATTTGTAAAATATTGTTATTTTTCATTACCGAATGGGCTCAAATGTAAAATATGCCATAACTTGAAGCTCAATAGAATTTGAACAGAATGACTCACATTCATAAAACATACTGTAAAGTGTTCAACTAGGTGTCAACTATAATCCACACCATTCAGATTTTTCATAATTATTCAAATAAACTGTTAATCATATGTAAAATATTGCTATTTTTCATTACTTACACTTCTCTAACGTCAATAGCATGCAAGGAGAATGACTAACAGTCACGAAAACAACTTTTAACTGTTCATCCAGGTGTCAACTATAATGCACACCTTTTATATTTTTTGATAATTATTAAAATAAACTGTAAATCTTGTGGAAAACAATTGCTACTTTTCATTACCGAATGGACTTAAATACAAATTGAAAGCTCAATAACATTTGAACAGAATGATTCACTTTCATAAAACATACTGTAAAGTGTTCATCTAGGTGTCAGCTATAATGCACACCTTTTATATTTTTCATAATTATTCAAATAGACTGTAAATCATGTGTAAAATATTGCTACTTTTCATTACCGAATGGGCTTAAATACAAATTTAAAGCTCAATAAAAATTGAACAGGATGACTCACTTTCATAAAACATACTGTAAAGTGTTCATCTAGGTGTCAGCTATAATGCACACATTTTATATTTTTCATAATTATTCAAATACACTGTAAATCATTTGTAAAATATTGTTATTTTTCATTACCGAATGGGCTCAAATGTAAAATATGCCATAACTTGAAGCTCAATAGAATTTGAACAGAATGACTCACATTCATAAAACATACTGTAAAGTGTTCAACTAGGTGTCAACTATAATCCACACCATTCAGATTTTTCATAATTATTCAAATAAACTGTTAATTATATGTAAAATATTGCTATTTTTCATTACCGAATGGGCTTAAATACAAATTTAAAGCTCAATAAAAATTGAACAGGATGACTCACTTTCATAAAACACACTGTAAAGTGTTCATCTAGGTGTCAGCTATAATGCACACCTTTTATATTTTTCATAATTATTCAAATAAACTGTTAATCATATGTAAAATATAGCTATTTTTCATTACCGAATGGGCTCAAATGTAAAATATGCCATAATTTAAAGCTCAATAGAATTTGAACCGAATGACTCACATTCATAAAACATACTGTAAGGTGTTCATTTAGGGAGTTGTAGCTGATTTCCCACGCATCCCTTGTCATTTGATGATAAACACATCCAAGCAGCATATGGAAGATGTGCGACTGAGAATGGCAGAGGAAATTCTGCAAGCCTCAGGTAATATATTTCTTGTACAGCTGTCATTTATAATACAACATATACTGTAAAGTGTAGATTTGAAAAACTTCTAGAAAACCATTCATTTTATAACACGCAATATCCTTTTTACATGAGGAATACAAGAGAAATACAATTTTTAGTAGTAAACATAGGGTCATGGACTACTATGCGTTATTTACATTATGTACCATTCGCCAACACAGCTAACATATAACCATGTTTTCAGTATTCAAGAGAGGACATTACTGTTCTGCTTGTGCTGCCTCAAAACCCCCTGGTGGAGGTGCAAAAATGGTTTGGGTGGGTAATACCATTCCTTATACAATTAATATGGTCATACTACATTGTTAACAACTGTGTGTGTGTGTCTGTGAGTGAGTGAGAGCATGAGAAAGAGAGAGAGAGAGAGAGACAGAGACAGAATTTTTTACTCTTGATTTACACATTTTTTTAAGAGCAGCATTCACTACCCAAATTCACGTTTCATTATTAGCATGGTTTTGCACAGCTTGTCAGTGAACAATGGCTCTGTGTAGTAAAAGCTGCTCTATGTGTATTTTTTTTTGCTTAACGTTATCTCAGAAACAACTTATCATTTTGACTGTTTTACGTTTTAAATTTGACAATTTGTCTGTCACGCGCAGCGCTTCCACAGCACATTCAAAGAAGGCCTTTCCTTGGTGTCACACTCTGAAAAAAAAAATGTTCTTGAAAAACAATGTTTTAACTTTAAACTGAGTGGAATAATGTCTCACTGATTTGTAACTTGCTATATTGTGACATGTTTTAAGGTTTAAAAATAGTTTAATTGCAATTTCAGAAACCTCACTCTGTAACTAGATACATGTAGGCCTTCAGAATTTTTCACAATGGAAAATTAAAATAAATATCATATTACATTGTTAAGATGCTCAATTGTACCATTTTTTTTAAATAATAATAAAAAAGTAATAGTAAAAATAAAATTAATAATTAGGACTGGGATTGTTTTGACCTTTAGGGAATGTTTTTTTCTGTGCCATTTTTAATTTTCATTTGATGCCATGTTCTATTGTTTTGTTTGTTGTTTGCATCGTTTAGATAACTGTTTGCTTTTAATTAATTTAATATATTAATTTATAAAATGGGTAGTTTCGGTCCTTGATTCTGATAGTTTGAGCCGCTTTTGAAGCTGTTGTAAATTATTCTACAAACATACACCTATGTTTACATCTGTGTGTCACTCCTCTTCACATCGTGCCTAACCACAGCCCTTAGCTGTTATAAATTTACAGTAAACCAAAGCTTCTTGTGGCTTATTGCCTTAAGTATTATTTGATGTGGCAATTAATTTGAAGCTTATACATAAGCTGTGCTTTACTGTGAATTTATAAATGCTTATACTGTATATGTACAGTATGTGTGTGTGTGTGTGTGTGTGTGTGTGTGTGTGTGTGTGTATATATATAATATTACTAATCAATTAGAAAAGATTATATATTTTATTATTTTCTTTTTTTTTCAGATCGAATGTCATCAATGCAAGAGGTGGTTCCATGTGACATGCATTCAAATGACAGAGGGCCAGTTTAACAGGGCTCGAAAGAGTGATTGGAAGTGCTGCCTATGCAAATAATTAAAAAATCCTGTGTAAATAATGTATTACAGTTGTTTTATGTAAAAGTTAAGGTATTTGTGGGAGTCTAGGGACTGGGGATGTTCCTGGGAAATATGAAAATATTGAAAAGATAATAATTGAACAATAAAAATGATGGAAGTATCATTGTTGTCATCATTGATGTTTCTTTCATTGTTGTTTAAAGAATACATCTGAAATATATTAATTGTACATTTTCAGCTGAAATTCTATTGAGTTTTCAATTTGTGTTTGAGCCTATTCGGTAATGAAAAGTAGCAATATTTTACACATGATTTAAAACTAATTGAATACTTGTGAAAAATTTGAATTGGTTGTGCATTATAGTAGACACCTAGATGAACACTTTACAGTATGTTTTATGAAAGTGAATCATCCTTTTCAAATTCTATTGAGCTTTAAATTTGTCTTTAAGTCCATTCAGTAGTGAAAAATAGCAATATTTTACACACAATTTACAGTCTAGTTGAATAATTATGAAAAATATAAAAGGTGTGCATTATAGCTGACACCTAGATGAACACTTTACAGTATGTTTTATGAATGTGAGTCATTCTGTTCAAATTCTATTGAGCTTTAAATTTGTATTTAAGCCCATTCGGTAATGAAAGTTACAGTAGCAATATTTGACATATGATTTAAAGTTTATTTGAATAATTATGAAAAATATAAAAGGTGTGCATTATAGCTGACACCTAGATGAACACTTTACAGTATGTTTTATGAAAGTGAGTCATTCTGTTCAATTTTTATTGAGCTTTAAATTTCTATTTAAGCCCATTCGGTAATGAAAAGTAGCAATATTTTACACATGATTTACAGTCTATTTGAATAATTATGAAAAATATAAAAGGTGTGCATTATAGCTGACACCTAGATGAACACTTTACAGTATGTTTTTATGAAAGTGAGTCATTCGGTTCAAATTCTATTGAGCTTTAAATTATGGCATATTTTACATATGAGCCCATTCGGTAATGAAAAATAGCAATATTTTACACATGATTTACAGTCTATTTGAATAATTATGAAAAATATAAAAGGTGTGCATTATAGCTGACACCTAGATAAACACTTTACAGTATGTTTTATGAAAGTGAGTCATCCTGTTCAATTTTTATTGAGCTTTAAATTTGTATTTAAGCCCATTCGGTAATGAAAAGTAGCAATATTTTACACATAATTTACAGTCTATTTGAATAATTATGAAAAATATAAAAGGTGTGCATTATAGCTGACACCTAGATGAACACTTTACAGTATGTTTTATGAATGTGAGTCATTCTGTTCAAATTCTATTGAGGTTCAAATTATGGCATATTTTACATTTGAGCCCATTCGGTAATGAAAAATAGCAATATTTTACATATGATTAACAGTTTATTTGAATAATTATGAAAAATCTGAATGGTGTGCATTATAGCTGACACCTAGATAAACACTTTACAGTATGTTTTATGAATGTGAGTCATTCTGTTCAAATTCTATTGAGCTTCAAATTATGGCATATTTTACATTTGAGCCCATTCGGTAATGAAAAATAGCAATTGTTTACATATGATTAACAGTTTATTTGAATAATAATGAAAAATCTGAATGGTGTGGCTTATAGTTGACACCTAAATGAACACCTTACAGTATGTTTTATGAATGTGAGTCATTCGGTTCAAATTCTATTGAGCTTTAAATTATGGCATATTTTACATTTGAGCCCATTCGGTAATGAAAAATAACAATATTTTACAAATGATTTACAGTCTATTTGAATAATTATGAAAAATATAAAAGGTGTGCATTATAGCTGACACCTAGATAAACACTTTACAGTATGTTTTATGAATGTGAGTCATTCTGTTCAAATTCTATTGAGCTTCAAATTATGGCATATTTTACATTTGAGCCCATTCGGTAATGAAAAATAGCAATTGTTTACATATGATTAACAGTTTATTTGAATAATTATGAAAAATCTGAATGGTGTGGCTTATAGTTGACACCTAAATGAACACCTTACAGTATGTTTTATGAATGTGAGTCATTCTGTTCAAATTCTATTGAGCTTTAAATTATGGCATATTTTACATTTGAGCCCATTCGGTAATGAAAAATAGCAATATTTTACATATGATTAACAGTTTATTTGAATAATTATGAAAAATCTGAATGGTGTGGATTATAGTTGACACCTAGTTGAACACTTTACAGTATGTTTTATGAATGTGAGTCATTCTGTTCAAATTCTATTGAGCTTCAAGTTATGGCATATTTTACATTTGAGCCCATTTGGTAATGAAAAATAACAATATTTTACACATGATTTACAGTCTATTTGAATAATTATGATAAATATAAAAGGTGTGCATTATAGCTGACACCTAGATGAACACTTTACAGTATGTTTTATGAAAGTGAGTCATCCTGTTCAATTTTTATTGAGCTTTAAATTTGTATTTAAGCCCATTCGGTAATGAAAAGTAGCAATATTTTACACATGATTTACAGTCTATTTGAATAATTATGAAAAATATAAAAGGTGTGCATTATAGCTGACACCTAGATGAACACTTTACAGTATGTTTTATGAATGTGAGTCATTCTGTTCAATTTTTATTGAGCTTTAAATTTGTATTTAAGCCCATTCGGTAATGAAAAGTAGCAATATTTTACACATAATTTACAGTCTATTTGAATAATAATGAAAAATATAAAAGGTGTGCATTATAGCTGACACCTAGATAAACACTTTACAGTATGGTTTATGAATGTGAGTCATTCCGTTCAAATTCTATTGAGCTTCAAATTATGGCATATTTTACATTTGAGCCCATTCGGTAATGAAAAATAGCAATATTTTACATATGATTTAAAGTTTATTTGAATAATTATGAAAAATCTGAATGGTGTGGCTTATAGTTGACACCTAAATGAACACCTTACAGTATGTTTTATGAATGTGAGTCATTCTGTTCAAATTCTATTGAGCTTTAAATTATGGCATATTTTACATTTGAGCCCATTCGGTAATGAAAAATAGCAATATTTTACATATGATTAACAGTTTATTTGAATAATTATGAAAAATCTGAATGGTGTGGATTATAGTTGACACCTAGTTGAACACTTTACAGTATGTTTTATGAAAGTGAGTCATTCTGTTCAAATTCTATTGAGCTTCAAGTTATGGCATATTTTACATTTGAGCCCATTCGGTAATGAAAAATAACAATATTTTACAAATGATTTACAGTCTATTTGAATAATTATGAAAAATATAAAAGGTGTGCATTATAGCTGACACCTAGATGAACACTTTACAGTATGTTTTATGAAAGTGAATCATTCTGTTCAAATGTTATTGAGCTTTCAATTTGTATTTAAGTCCATTCGGTAATGAAAAGTAGCAATTGTTTTCCACATGATTTACAGTTTATTTTAATAATTATCAAAAATATAAAAGGTGTGCATTATAGTTGACACCTGGATGAACAGTTAAAAGTTGTTTTCGTGACTGTTAGTCATTCTCCTTGCATGCTATTGACGTTAGAGAAGTGTATAGTAGTTTCTCGTGTAACTTTAGAGACGGTCCCTAGATTTGCGAATATCCAACGTCCAACGTCAAGCCAACTTTATGCCAGTCAACTACTGACGCATTTGTTATTGAACAGGCTGACATCGACTGAAATGACTATTTTCTAAAAAAACATGAAATACACTTACTTCTTTTGAAGGTGACGTTGCATCGCGAACAGTAGGCAACGATCCAGACTTGAGGATTAACTTTGAAGCAAGACCTGCTTTGAATTGACCCTCGTTCTCAAAACAGTCAGTCAAAAAATGATTCGCGCAAACATAAACGTATTTTGGAATTTTGAGTGGCGCCTTTCCTTCATAAATAAAATCCATCCACTGCGTTTTCAGTGGCTCTGATGTCGGAAGTAAGTGAAAACTACTATGTTCATTATTACATCCCACAACAGAACACTTATGTTTCTTAGGAGACATTACCGGCTGTCGTTGAAACAATGGAGGATGGTGTACTGATCACGGAGGGCGGGCTCTATGCCAAAACCAGATTGTCAATCAAACCACGTCGGTGGGGCTTAGCTCAATTCTACGTCACAGTGAGAGCAGTCTTAGAACAGGGCGTTTTGAGACAGTGCTCATGAATTATTGAGATTGTAAAAAAAAACACTAGGTGGATTTTTATCATTCTAGGGTGGTTTTGCTCACACACTGCCAACACACATGTATGGTCAAACACCATGTAAAAGTGAATTTTGCATAATAGGTGCCCTTTAAGCCAATAAATAAATAGCTAATAATTAGCTAATAAAAAAATAGCTAATAAATAAATAACTTTCCATTGCATGACCAATATATGCACAGAATAGAGACAATTTCTGTTTGTTCACTCTTGCAAGAATAATTTCAAGGGTCTGGCACAAACAAACAGCAGTTGATTTGTTTCATTCTGTTCTGGTAAGATGCTTAATCACAAATTATTTCCTGGCTGCTTATGGTCATAATTATGTGTTAAATTACTGTAAATGGACTTCATCCCAAAGGCTTTTTATGTTGTGCCAGGCAAGGCCATTTGAATTTATTATTTCTGTTCCCAAGAATTTTTCTGGTAGCTGTTGAAGTGATTTGTATTATATTGAATAGCCTGCTTTGAGGATCTAATTAGGTGTTTATATCTCAAAGAGTTATATAGGAAGGCAATGGACAGGCTATTGCCTTTTACGTTGATCTGTAATAAAAAATAATATTATTTAAAAAAAATATTTTTTTGTTAATAAGATTATATAATGATTTCAAAGTTAAAGAATTATTTTTCTATTATTATTATTAATATTCAGTAGTTAATCCTCTGTCTTGTGTCCTCTTTCTCTCCCATCAGTTTTGCTTTGATATTTTTAAACGGTGATCATTTTTGAGAGATCATTACCCAAAAATTTGAAGGGCCTGATGAAACTGCCGTCCAGCTGCTCCGTGATGTTATTTACCAACCCTTATTTGTGTCAGTTTTGATAACACAATGCAAGGAGGAAGATGAGGAGGTGGAAGAGGACGCAAGCTGACTTATGTGAGAGTGTAAGGAAAGAAGAGAAAGCAAACGCACAGAGGGGATTTGAAACATTTGAAATGTCTTGCAGGTGCTTTAAGTGACATTTGGTGACTAATGTGCCACAGGCCCACAAATGCAGAGACTAGTGCTTCCTTCTGGAACCTGCTTTGACTTCTTCAAATGAGAAGGGTTAAGCATAGAAAATGTCTAGCACACTAGGATTTTGACAGATTCATGGGGGACTAACAAGCCCAAGTGAATATTTTGTCATTAAGAACAGTGTCACAGTACACATTGTATCTTTACTATGAGATCAGAGTTAGATTTTCACACTTCTGGTAGGAAACAGCAATATTTTCTAATGTGCCTGAATGAGTCCTGATGAATTACAAAAGACTGCTCTGAAAAAGCACACTCACCCTTTTTTGTTAATGTTTCAATTACCTTATATTAATCTGATTGTCAAATAACCATTCAAACAAAATTATTCCCAGAGCTGGGACAAAGGTAATCATAACTTGTCAGCTCTCCTTTGTTAGCACCTGTCGTAATAAATGAAATAGTTCTGCTGAACTGTCATCACTTTTCTGCATTGATAGTAACAGAACACTTCTGGCAAATCCCCTACCAAGACCGTCCTGTCATATTAAAATAAAATAACAACTCCATTTGTGAGCTGTCATATATATATATATATATATATATATATATATATATATATATATATATATATATATATATATATATATATATATGGATGAAGGATTTGAAAGAGTGTTTATGTGCATGTTCAACTACATGTCTGCATGTGTTCGCTAACATGAAGTCGTGCCGCAGGGGAGGTGAATTAAGCAACCCATAAATAATCTGATGGGCAGCATTTGTTCCAAAAGTGCTAATACAAAGGGACAGACAGATAGATCTTAACCAGGGGTCTTCAACCTTTTGGTTGGTAGTATACAGTTCAGTGGCATATAGCAAGACTTTGCCATTTAGCTATGGCATATTTGTGTACCATATTTAGAGTCCTTTATGATGTTAATACTGCAGAGTCTTTAAAACAGTTGTTGTAGAGAGTCATATATTTACTATTTACTATCTAATATTTACTATTATATTAAATTATTTACTTTATTTATATTTGTATTAATATACTTTCTTAAGGTTTCGCTAATTTAAAAGTTTTATTTATTTAATTTTTATATTTTAAATATATTTTAATATGTTTTATACGATTTAAAAAATATGTTTTTTAATATATATATATATATATATATATATATATATATATATATATACATATATATATATACATACATACATACATACATACATATATATATATATATATATATATATATATATATATATATATATATATTTTTTTTTTTTTTTTTTTTCTAAAGATTCCTAAATGATGAAAGATATGTGAGAACTATCGGCAAGTATTTTTTTGTTTCTTATATTAGAGACTTTCAATGTTGTTGTTGTTGTTTTTGACATTTACAGGTGGTAAAAAGTGATGTTTTTATGACAAATATATAATGTCATGAGTTTACTGGAGACGGCGAAGGAATTGTCATAAAATAAAAATAATTATTCCCATATAATGACAGTTAAAAGCTGACACAATACATATTTTAATGTTGGGGTGCACTATTCTTTTAATAAGAGAAGTATTGATACCACTAGAGCAGTTCTTAGGTAATGAAATTATTCTATTAAGAAAGTGCCATTCATTCTGTGGAAGGTATAAGGAGTCCAATCTAAAAGTGATCGGCGCCATCAGCATTTGCCCACTTTTGAGATGTGAGCTAATAAATGTGTGAAGAGTGACAGCATGGGTGCAAACAAAAGACATGGTAGTGTCAAAAGGAATTATCACACACAACGATGGGATGGCTGCCAATTATTTTCCTTGATTGAACATTGGCCTTATCAGAACGACGGCAGAGGAATAGCCTCCTTATTCATTAACAGGAAAGTTCAGCAGAACATGGCGGAGTTATAAAAATACATTTAAACAGGGTTGTTTGTTTCAGGGCATATACACAAATGACATTTTAACATGCACTTTTGCACATGTTTTTTGCAAAAAGCTGAACCCCTAAAGATGCAATTCAGGTGCGTCGCTAGACATAAATAACATTTTAGGCTTTGCTGTTTAATGGCATATGATTATGCAAAGGTACGTAGATGTGAAAGTTACTTCTAAGCCACAATTCATCAACTAAGGAAGTAGATTGGTAGAGAATTACAGTTTTCAATTAATATCACGATGAAAAATTTGGACTGACTATATTTTTGTTAAAGCCATTTTTCTTAAAGCCATTTTTAAACTCTCTAATTAAACCTTACTAATGAAGTTAATTATGGCCACTAGAAGACTTTTCCCGGAATCTTGGATTAGTGATCAGCAGAGAGCGAATAATAGCAAACAAATTAAATGCTGTTCCAATCAGAACGATACAAAGAAAGCGTAATTAACTGGCTACACTCTTCAGCCTTTCATTGAGGATTGTTGAGAAAAAAATTATGCTAGCACAATGGCAAGTCTAACTAAGTCTTTTTCACTGCTCCACAGTGACTGATCTTACTCTCTTCCTGTGAAATTGTAAAGGAAATGTTACATTGGCATGTCACTAAGAAAGTCATTCCTCGAAAAGGAAGAGGAAAAGAATCTGGTATAGTAAAAACACACAACATGTTATCTTATTTCCAAGGATGAACCTTTAAACTGTGTAGATATAGAATGAAGCTTTTCATACAGTTTCATTACTATTTCATAAAGGACAGTTTCTATTATATATGAGCAAGATCTAAAATATCAGTCCAGTCAGTGCTGTGTGGGGTTTACAAATATGTGACCAAACCATCAGTTTTCTGACAATCGGATGATTTATTAGTGTTATTAATAATAATAATAAATCTAAAATGTTGCATGTTGTTTTCTATTATATGGACAAACTCAACTGCTTTCAGCCGGCTGTCTTATCAGGGTTCAGTGAATACAGCATAATGCTCCCTTTTATGTGTGTTTACGCTGATTTATATTTTTGATATACAATTATTGATGCAATTATTTTCTTTCCGTGTTGCTCTGTGACAAATAAAAAGAAAATGCAATTCCAATCTGGGAGACAGCGATAAACCATGACATAAAAATTCTTTACATCTTTCAAATATTTTGCGCCATGACTCATTCAGCAGTTCTGAATAATAATGTTAACTTTATCTGTGCATGAACAGATTATGGTCTTTAAAAATGGACCATATTTGCATGGCAGTTGCTTAGGGAAGTTAATATATAAATAAATCAAACTTGTTTTTCATCTTCCAAGTCTGGTTTGAGGGATCATAAAGCTTTTGTAGATTTGTAGAAGTCCAAAAATCTGTTTATTCGTTATTCAATTTGAATCTTTAATTACTTAGCATTTTAAATACATCTTGATATACATTATGGAACAATTTATGAATCACAAATAATACAATAAAAAAAAACACAAATAATTTCAAGAAAACATAAAAATACATATTTTCAATAAACACATACAAATTACTTAAAACCAGCTAGTGATATTTCAACACATAGAACCATTGCATGGTGTATTCATTCATATTTATTCATTCTAGTATGGTCCCATCTGTAAAATGTTCTAGAATATTTTTTATTCTTTTTCAGTTATGAATAAGAAAGGGTTAGGAAACATGCACATTGTAAGCATGGCTGACATTTTATCATATGCAGGAGCTGGACATTCCTGATTAAAATATAAACTCTTGTATCAAAACATAACCACTTTATCAAACTAATCATTTTAAAGTTTTGAAGTAAGTAGAGTGTAATCAATCAAGTTTTATCTATTGAAATTTTTAATTAAAATATCTTGATTAATATTCTAGAATCTTGTTATGGTGAACATTCATGACTGAATTGCCATTGCTGCATTACATAGATCTAAATCAGTTAAACTTGAAAAATACATATTTTTGCATTGCTCTGTACCCACATGAAACAATCGACTAATGTTTCAATTTAATAGCAGAGGAGGCTCTGCGGCTCCACATTGGCTCACACTATAGTCATACTATAATTGTGTTACAATAATAGACTATGACTACATTTACATGGACATCAGTAATCTGATTATTTACCTTATTCTGAATAAGACAATATTATTATTAAGGTGTTTACGTGAGATGCTTTTAGAATATGTTTACGTTATAACATGTTATAGCAAGCTACTGTAGCTCAGAAGTGCAGAAATTAGTGCTGTCAAACGATTAATCGTGATTAATCACATCCAACATAAATGTTTTTGTTTACATAAAATGTGTGTACTGTATTATGGATGTATTATGTATTTATAAATACAAACACATGCATGTATATATTTAAGAATGTTTTGTATTTAAATATATTTATATATAATATAAAATATAAATATATAAATGCATATATTAATATTTTCAAAATATATACTGAATGTCTGTGTATATTTACATATACATAATAAATAAACACTTATATACACTTATATATATTATGTAAACAAACTTTTATTTTGGATACGATTAATCGCAATTAATCATTTGAAAGCACTAGCAGAAATACTTATTTTATGGTTTAGCATAATCCTTTTACTGCTTTTTTGCATGTGTTCTTAAAGATATTAACCAGTTTGGTTGAACTTGTCTTGATTCAATGTGAGAAGTTAATCCATAAGTTTAATTAACTCTCCGGGTGAAATCCCAATAAAGTAGATGGGAAAAGTGTAGTGTGCCTTTTTAATCAATCATTCCAAATTACATTTAGATCCTGCTCCTGTGGAACAGTTACAATCAATTCTTGAGGAGGTGCGTTTGATGTCTTTTCACCTCACTTCATGATGCTAAAGGATGCTATATGTCATGTTCTATGCTGTTAGAATTTTATATAATTTTATAATTATACTATGCAGCGTGTCAAATGTAGAAATTATTGTCAAGATATTACTTAAAAGTAAAAAATCTAAGTTACGACATTTAATTGTACTCAAGTTTGTAAAGGTTTTTTTTTTTTTGTCTTTTAAAATAGACTTATAAATTCAAGAGCCAGTGGTGATTTTTTCTTCTATTTTTTTATTTATTGATTTTAAACTGACACCAGCATTCTAAAATGTATCACTTGAAATGGTTGATAACTTCAGCTGATTTTATTCGACACAAGTCTAGTGTCAATTAAGTAAATTTTTTATGTAATTGAAACACATTGCTTCAGGTCAAAGACTCTGTGTTGTGGGAACTGAGATGTGTCTTTACAAGGACAAATTATTGTAATAGTTATCGCTAATTACATTTTCCATTAAAGTGGATTTCATTGTTTTGAAGAGAACTTGATTAAAATTCAAGGAAATGTGACGTTCAGTAAAAGAGACAAAAATGTATAATGATGACCAGTGAAATATGTCCTTTGAAGGTCTGAATGAAAAATGTGTGTGTGTTGAGTAAAAGTGCATGTATTCAATTTTAAAATTGTGTACATTTTCCAAAGTAATACCTTGAGGACCACAAGATCTCAAAAACCTCTTTAAACTCCAAATTGTGTCATGTTAAGGTATGATGTTTTTTCAGGTTCAGGAACCTGTTGGAAAGCTCAAAATGTGGCTCAAAGGTGCACTGCCTGCAGTCCGGCAGCTATTGACAATTGCTACATTTATAGGTAATATTTTCACCTCACGGCTGAATGATTATTCCATTAGATATAGACATCAGGCGCTCCAAACAGAAACTGATTTCAAAGATTTTAAAAGATGATGTACTGCAATGCAGTGATCAATATGATAATATTTGCTGGTGAATCTAAGAATGATACGATGCCACGATGATCTTGATGTTCCTATGACTTATATATCGGAAGGTAAGGGGGAACGTGTCTGAGAAATTTATATTCATGTTGAATCCTAATCTGTTTATGCATATATTAATCTAATCACCACAGTTTACCCTTGAGTGTGCGACCCGTCTGATCTATCATCGTAGACATTAACATTCACCGGGAAGAGCCATGTCTCCCATTGCTCCTAAATTGAATATATTGTCATCGTCTGAGAAATAGAAAGTGATCATATGCAATGTATATGATTTCAGTGGCATCTCTATAATACATTTGTCCTCCTGGTGAAATCAAAACTGCTTTCCCAACCATTCATTTACTGTTTTAAATGCACTTTCCATCGATTAAAGTTGAGTTTTCATAATTTGATAAGATTGAGCCGAAAAGCAAACCTGCCATTATACAGTAATGGAAATCTTTTGTACAGAGCTAATATTTTATACAGGCAGAAATTGTCTTTTGGTTGAGGAGAAATAGAATTAGTCTTTATCAGCAAGATATCCATTCATTTCTGTTTGCAATAAGAATATTGTTTCAAATATAAAGCTAATTTAATTCTTGGGCTCAAGCAACCGTTGGAAAAAAACCTGCATGCGATATTTACAACAGTAAATCCTCTGCTTTCAATAACTGCACGTTTACCCAGCTGGGTCACCAAACGCTTCAGTCGAACCTAAATGTGAGTCACCAGCAACACTTATTCTCAGACTTTGTTCGGTTTGGAGAACAGATGCTAAATGCAGACTCCTGTTTTTTGGCCATGTCCGTTGGTGACAGCAGGCGTACTCTTCCTGATGGAGGTCATGCGGATAGCAGAGGTGCTCTGAAGGTAGCTGGTGTTGCGCTCTTGGTATTTGTGCTGTCTGCACAGCAGCTGGTTGTTGAAGTGCCTTCGGAAGCTCTCGCTCAGCAGGTAGAGGGCAAACGGGTTCACGCAGGAGCTGGAGAAACTCAACACGCGCGCCACAAGCGTGATGATGAGGTGTGACAGCGACGAGTCGATCTGCCGATAGTTGAATGAGCGGTACATGTAGAGAACATGGTTGGGGAACCAGCACAGCGCAAAGAGGCCCACGAACACCAGAACGATCTTGGCCAGACGCTTCCTTGTTTCCGTCTCAGAAGAGAGAAGGAGAAAAGTTGACACATAAGAACACTCGATAAAGTACAAGGTGCATTTTAAATGAGGAAAAGGTCAATAAAATGCATGCAAGTTCACAAGCGCATCCTCTAGCCTGATTCTGAACCCAGTTATTGATTTTCATTTGCTGGGATCAAGTTCTGGTTAGTGATCTATGTTTCAGCATTATGTTTTAATGTTTTACTAGGACATTTCTTTATAAAGATTAATAAGACTGCATTTATTTGCAGTAATATTGTGAATTTTAATATTTTAAAATGTATTTAACCTAACTGTTATGGCACACAGCAGCCATTACTCCAGGCATCAGTGTCACATGATTTTCAGAAATCATTCAGAAATTAATGATTTGGTGCTCAATGAACATTAATTAATTAATTATTATTATTATTATTATTTATTTATTTATTTATTTTTGCTGCTGCTTAATGTTTTGTGGAATATTGAAATCAAAAGTGATTATTTTAAATTGTGATAACATTTTTGTCTGCATTTTTTTATTTTTTATCTTATGATTTTTCAACAATATAAGGAAACTAATACAGGTTTAGAAAAAGGTGAGGGTGAGTAAATAATGTCTGAATTTTCAGTTTTGGGTATGCAATTTTTTATTAGTTGGCTCCTGAGATTCTGCGGTACTGATAATGCATTATTTTTCTATTGTTCAATCAAGTACATTCAGTGCAATACAAGAGATTTTATCCCTAAAAGCCATTCACACCATTCAGAGAAATGAATGATAGATGGATGAACAAGACTGTGTTGCTTTGTCCCATGAAACGCATAATTACTCATAACCTAAATAGGTAAGGTAAAGTGATACACTTCAGCGTGGATGATATACTGTATTATCAAGGGCAAGAGGGAGCGGAAAATGTTAGCTGCCTTGAAACAGCTGCTAAAAGAGAATATTAACGAGAATATCTGTCATCCTTAAGGACCCTTGGCACAATGCTTAACTGATGATTCACAGCCCAGCAAAAGATAAAGTGCCCTGTCTCAAAAAACTGTCAAGGGAGCATTTTATGAAGGGTGTCCCTCGGTTCAGTAGAGGCTCATTTTACACTTTCTCTAAAAATGTTTATGGTTTGAAACTTCTGAGAGAAATCTGGTCTTAGATCATCATAAAGGGGCCAATTCCTTTAACAACAGCTGTTACTGTAATTTGACATTTTTTCTGAATAACGAGTAAGGATTATATGCATTGTGAACTGCATTAAGAATGTCTTTTGGATTCCAATACTGAATTTTAAAAAGTCATAAATGATGTATATAGAGTACACTTTACAAAACATTTCAGTCTGTACATTTTCCATATTGAACATTTAATTTAATTTGATAATTATTCATAAAGTTTTCTATTAATTTCTCTGAATTTTTTTTTTTTTTCAAAGTAAATCCTAGATGTTGTATACGTATGCAAATATGTAAAAGTGATCTTGGGTTGACAACTCGTTTGACAGTTTTAAAAAATTAAATAGATGGATGGATGGGTGGAGGAATAAAAAAAACAGTTAGATACTAAATAGATTAAAAAAAATTATAAAAATTGATAGATACAAATTGGCAAAAAAATCAGATAGATAGATAGATAGATAGATAGATAGATAGATAGATAGATAGATAGATAGATAGATAGAAAAAACAGCAGAAAGATAGATAGATAGATAGATAGATAGATAGATAGATAGATAGATAGATAGATAGATAGATAGATAGATAGATAGATAGATAGATAGATAGATAGATAGAAAAAACATCAGATAGATAGATAATTTAAATTAATAATATTTCATAATTACAAATCTGTATGTTCTGCGCTACTGTCTCTTCTGTGAGATATAAAACATGATTGATAGATAATGCTTGAAGAAGAACTTATTTGGATAAACACAAAAGATTGGCATTCAGCCGTGTGAGCTTTACACTCTTCCCCTGGAACCTCTTACCTGTCTTTTGGAGTGCTCACTAATCTCGCCTGGCATATCGTGAGCACTCTTGATAAGCGTCTTCGCGATATGGTAGTAATAAACCGAGATAATGCTCAGAGGGATCAGGAAGTAGACGAGGAATATCATAATGGAGTGAATCTTGGGATGCATCTCGTTGGAGAGTGGATACGGCACACAGGCGGTGAACGTCATGTTCTTGTCTGGCATGTGAACCACCTGCGAGAAGACCGCCTCAGGGATAGCCAGCAGCACTGAGACAACCCATATAGTGATGGCCTTCAAGCAGGTCCAGAACACAGCGCTGGAGGTCTGGATGTCCATGGGATTCACAATAGCTTTGTGTCTAAGAGAAACATATGTGAAGAATTGTCAGCACACAGATTGCTGCGCCTTTCATCCAGGTTGAGGATGGATGAAAGAGAAAATTGCTTTGTTTATCAACAATTTATCATGGTTTGAGGGAAAACAACACCATGTGTTCTTATCTGAAGTCAGATTTGATTCTCTGTGGCGGTTTGAAGTTATTCCACACTGGGATATGTGTCTGTTTATACTTGACCCGTTATTAGGAAAACAATGTTTTGAGATTAGGCGCTTTAACGTTACTAATCTGTCTACTAATACAGGGATACAGTATTCTTATTAGATAAGATTTTTATTTGACAGACTTTGAAGAATTTAAAGTACTCTGTCAACACAGGCATTATTGGAAATTACACACTGTTAATTTTTATTTTATATATTAATTTTATTAAAACATTTTCCTCAAGGGTTATGGCACTTTTAAATCATATTTTTTTTATTTAATGATTTAATGTTTGCTTCTCTATACTTGAGATCAGCAATGGTAAGTCTAAAACATGATCAAAGTCATAAATGATTCATTTCTAGGTTAATGTTTTGGGTTTTTTTCTAAAAGAAAAGCTGTCGTATAGGAAATACGATATTTCCTGTGCACATCTTTCTGTTCTTCCGCTGGAGCTGCAAAGCCTACGGACAGAATACACAAAAACCAATAGAGGAAATTCATGGTGGAAAATTGGTTGCTTTTGTTCCAGGGAAATTGTCTATTTTCTCCTATTGACAAACTGGCACGGCTTGATCTATTCGACAGTGTCCTTTAGACATTCTGCTGCCATCATCTCTAAGGTAAATGGAAATCTCATATGACAGCATCCTCGCCCTGACTTCTCTCCTCCACCAGGTTTCACTGCCCTGGGCTTGCTTTTTCTTCCCTCAATGAAAACCGACTGCCCTGCCTGAGGCGTGGGTTAGCTGGGGAGCGCCATCACAGCTTGATTTCTCCATGAGTAAACAAGTCCCAATTGAACATACAGTATGAACTGACTGACATGCAAATTACCTTGATTGTATTTCATGCATGACTATGAATGCTGAGTAAATTCTAATCAGATTACGTCTTCAAAACTGTCATCTGGTTGACAATACAAACAGTCTGTTTTCTGTTCCTCTCACATGAAATACTAGTCAATGCGCTTGTCGTTCTTCCTCAGGGAGAAGCTCCTCAAATCTATCATTTTAAACTTAATTCCTCAGGCCAGGAGATTCATTATCACAAGTAGCTGAACATTGACTACATTTTGCATCACGATTGTCGTTTTGGAGAATGGAACTGTAAATGCAGCCTACAAATCAATAGCAATAAATGAGAACTACATGGACCCCAGGGTGCTGGCATAATCACTGTGACACAAATGAACTTTCAGGTGCTCCAAACAACAAACAGACAGAGCAACAAATCAGACTAGGAAAGGTCATCACCTTTAGCCGGGGCCCCCAAGCACTGACACAACAATGAAGGATAAGACTGAGTATGTGAAACAGAGAGGACATTTGTCATCTTCACTATGGATCCTCAGCCACATTTTTAATGCTCTTTCGCAGACCTGCAGCCAGAAATGAGCTTGTCAATTAATTAGGTCGTCAATCTTCATTTAGGATTTGAGGCACAGTAATCTACTAATAAAAACTTTGAATTCAGAAGATATTCCTACTTTCAGGTGCAGTTTATGGAAATAAATATTAGGGAATTATGGTCCAAATGTATGTGGAGATTTTCTTTAATAAACAATGATTTCTAGTAAGCTTTATCCCAGACCCTCCTGTCTAGTCTGTAATGATGCCTCTGTTATTTACAGCAGCCCTGGTCCAATTTGGTTATGAAATTGCTGCTTTTCTATAATAAAATTCACTGTGGTGTGGACAAATTCAGAAGATTAATGTCATGGATAGGCTGTATAGATGACTTCCAGCCTTATTTATGTGTATAGAAAGTATAAAAAACCCAACATACCGAATAAATCTTTCATAATCTGTCCAAAACTGTGCTCTGTGCCCACCTGACCCCATCACTCTGTGTAATGTCAGAGAAATGAACTGCATTTTTGTTGTTGAGAAATTTATCTGTGCAATGAATAAAATGTACTAAAGAATCCCTACAGGCTGCTTGCCAAATGTTGTATGATATCTTCATCATCACGATTAATTCCTCTGTAAATCAAAGTCATTTGCATTTGCTCTCAGCTACAGGTGCTTAATAAGGAGGTCTTTACTGCTTAATGACTTAAAGCAGTCACTACAAACCTAATATGGATATTTTCTTGTGGTTTATATAGCAATAAACAACACATGTATGTATATATATACAGTATGCACAACATAAAATATAAACAATATATAATACAATTAATATACTAAAAACATTTAAAAAGTGTGTGTACAAAAAAGTTATTGATTACATACATATTTATTTATTCAATTCAATTCAAAATTTCTTTATTGGCATGAATGTAAAAAAAAATGCAATATTGCCAAAGCTTGAAATATATGTGTATATATGTGTGTATATATATATAACAATTTAAACTTAAATAGTGTTAAAAATAAGAACACATATAGGTGTGCGTGTCAAAATTTTATTAAAATGAATGTATAATCTTCGAAAATTACATCACGTTTGTTGCTCATTTCTAGTTTTATTTGTTAAACAGCATTATTTTATCTCTAAATGTCATTTTCTTCCGTTCATTCAGTGGTGAATGTGGCAGTGATTGCAGTTGTTCATTGATGATTTTTCGCCTTACCTGTCTGCGCTCAGTGCCGTGAGAGTGAACACGGAGACTCCGACCGAAGTGAGCTGGATCACCGGGATCATCTTACAAGCCACCGTTCCAAAAATCCACTCCTCATAGAAATACCTGAACGCGTCCACTGGTACACAAGTGACCAAAAGCAAAATATCTCCAACGGCCAGGCTGGAGATGAAAATGTTTGGTACACTTCGCATCGCGCTGGTAGTGATGAATATTTTCACAAGAGTAATGTTGCCCAGTAAACCAACCGTTATGATAAGTATGTAGACCGACGGGATAACGCATCGAATGATGAAATGCACCGTTTCCCCTCCATCTGATGTCCAGTCATCTGTGAAGTTCTCATAGACTGAGGTATCCTCAGAGAAAGTGTGATTCATATTTTGTTTTAGTGGTTAGAAAGCAGAGTAGTTGAAAGGGTTTTTAAAAGTTGTCCAGTGGGGATAGAGACATAGAGAGTGAAAGAGCAAGAGGTGCTGTCCGCCAAACTTAGTGCTGAAATGAGCGATGTCTTCAGCCACGTCCCTAAAAGTTGACTGGCTTCTTTGACAGGCAGGAACAAGTAAAGGGGGAGCCTGTGGCAAACCAATTTAACATTGAACTCTTAAAAAAAAAAACTATTATGTATTGATGTCATCAACACATATTTTTAGACTACTAGTTAAAAAAAAAGATCTATCTATCTAACTATCTATCTATATATATATCTATCTATCTTTCTTTCTATCTATCTATCTATCTATCTATCTATCTATCTATCTATATATATATATATATATATATATATATATATATATATATATATATATATAAATTCAAATAGTGAATAGTATTGATTAAAATTTCTCATTCATAAAAATGCTGGATAATGACACTATTCTGTAGCTGCTTTTTAAGTTAATCATATCTTGCAACATCTACACTTTTATCCAACTGAACTGAATCAACACAGAACCAACTCAAGCTGTATAATGACAATGCTTCTGTAGAAATAGCTGAGATTAACTCATTTCAAAATAGATTAACTTTTCATTTTATTAAACTGAATCAACACTAAACTGACTTAAGCTAAATAATGACGCTTGACTTGTCTCATAATTTAATTTTCGTACTTGTTTATGCTATTTTCCTGTTGTAACCAGTCATTTGATACTAGCATTTATTCATTCTTCGCCACAAGTCACGATTCACTTTCCCAGTTTTACTATTAGTATTAATCAGAAAACAAGTATTAGAAGCATAATATATAAGAAATCCATGTTAAATTGGCTTGCCATAGGAGCCACTACTTCAATGCGGACCTTGTTGCAGAGCACAGCACCAAACAGTTCTAAATCTACCTATCAATCTATCTATCTATCTATCTATTTATCTATCTATCTATCTATCTATCTATCTATCTATCTATCTATCTATCTATATGTCTATCTATCTATGTGTCTGTCTATCCATCCTTCATGACATGTTTTAAAGTGTATTTATTTATTTCATAAAACGCAGCCTCATCTCTGAATGATGCTGATCATATAGTGCATTCGCTCATCAGTAGCACAAACTGGGATTGTGCTTTCTGGACTCGGCATGTGCAGCTTTTGTCCGCGCGCTCCCTTATCAGGGTTCGACTGGAGCTCTTTCATACTCATTCTATGACTCGCAGGGGGGATTTACTGAGGGAAGAATTGCAATAAATACATAATCAGGAAAACCAACAGGGTCTGGACAACTAGAGTGGAAAAACAGGTATTTGAAAAAGAAAGATAGAAAGGAAATTCTCTAGTCCCTTGCAAAAATGTGGCGCAAATGAAGAAGACTTTTTGTGTGGCTTGTGTCGTGTTGTGTGGCTTGTGTGACCAAAGAATTACATAAAGAGATTTGTATTATATTTTAAATTCAAATCTTGGTTTAGATTTGGCTTCTCATCCTTACAAGGATTACAACAGACACTTAGTGCAAATAGTCATTTATGGATTATAAATGCTAATGAGAAAGGTTCCTTGTCTAGACAGATCTTGAAATCAGATTTTTCAGTTGGCCTTGGTCTCAGAACTAATGTATCATGTCTTAGTCCTTGCTTTTTGTCTGTAAAACTCATATTTGTACCATGCTGAATACAAAGACTTCACGCTTTGGTAGTCTCATAGTAGAAAGCTGAATTCAAACATCCAGAAACTTATTCAGAAATGATGTGGTATTTTGACAACTTTTACTGGTTCTGGTGTGCTTATAGATCAGCCAAAAGAATAATCAAATTCTGAACTTGACATGCGCCATGCATACCAGAATGGGTTTCAGACTGCTAATTAAAACCATTACATGCCCCACTCTTTCTCCTTCTAGCAGTTCAGCTGAACTGGTTACTCACCTTGACTCACATCGTACGAACAAAATCTAATTGTGTATGTTTACCAAAACACAGATGTTGCCTGATATAAATAAGGCCTTTGGTAATAGGCTAAATGGATATAATTCGCAACCGACCTGGGTTGCATGGGGGAAATGTCATTTGTTGATTTAGTGACATCTGGTGGCATTTAAAGACGCGCGCGCTTGATGCAACCTGTGAAAAAGTTGCATGGAGACGAAAAATGTAATTAGAGAAGAATGCAACTGAAATATTTAGTTGAGGTACATGCCGTTTATGGGCTTCCTTCATCATCATCCAAAACCAGCACTGACGCACATAGCTGCCACTGCCACATTTTAGAAAATAAATAAATAATAATAATGTTTGAGACATTTAATTAGATGTCTTCGCAGTTTCCAGAGAAACTTAAAACACGTTCATTAGAGAAGAGGCATATTCAAATATTTTATTTATTTATAAAGAATTGCATTTTAAATTAGTTTTGAGTCAGACGTATGGAACGTAATTCACACATTTAGACCTGCTTTTATTTTCAAAGAAATTGGAATATTGCGTTTTTATTTTCAGTGACTTTTTAATGCACAAATAATAGGCTATAAATAGACAAATGCATATTCATAATACGGCAATGGTATCGCACGAATAATGTAAACTCATATAACAGAGTCCTCTCTTATACCATGATCTCTGTGCGCTAATAAAACAATCAAGCATGGTCATATATGAATCATCACTCTGATGGACAGCTATGCTTGCGTGTGCATCACGTGCGCAATGACCGTTTGACCGCCAGACCCCAGCACTCTTATTTCGGTAATTAGCATCTCTGTGGTCATGATGTATTCTTTGCTACGTTTCATTGATGACTTGCTTGTCTGTTTGCTCTTTGGTTTATGAGTCGAAAAAGCTTGCCGTCAGAAAGGCGCCCCCAACATGCGGCTTTTCCAGCAGGTCTGTCTTTCCCTCGGGACGCAGTGACATGAGAGCAGGACCTCGGTTCTGATTAAGAAGGGGGATGAACAGCTCTCCGCCTGGATTACGGTTGGTGTGTGGACTTTTAATAGACGATTTAACGTTTGTGAAACGTTTCTTACCGTGTGAACGTTACTTGTGCTGTGGTTTTAGAGTAGAAACACTGAAGGAACGTCTAGAGGAACTTTCAGTAGGCCTGTCAAGCAGAGGTGGATGTGCAGCTACAAATGCAAAATATAGATATATGTAATAAAGAAAAATAGATATGTTTATGGAACTATATACTTCTGCATAATTTAGAGAGTCTCAAAATCCCAAGATATCATTACTCAACCAACTGTTGTTTTAAAAATGCACCTAATTTAAATGCCATTTATTGTTACCTTGATAAGAATAGTTTGTTTAAGGCGTGCTCGGTAATTTGAGTAATTTATTAATTGTTGTTTTCCATTATGTGATCTGCCCAGTGGTACAATTGCATTTCGTTGCAATTGTCATGTTTGCTCTGTTCTATTGTGAGATACAAGAGTTGTTTTTTCGCTGACAGAGTTGAATAGGGATTAGCCTATGGGCTGACCACATGTCCCATGGCCTTTGTTATTTTCTTTTTTGTTTTTTGTTTGTTTTTTTTTTGCACTGTGTGAGTAAATTGATGAAGGCACTGCGGATAAAAAGAGAATGCATGCATTGACAAGGGGTTTCTAAAGCGAAAGGTCATGTGGAGGTTCGGAACTGCCATTTGCCTCTGCCTGAGGCTTAGAAGACTGGCAATGATGGTGACAAGCTACCATAGAATGATGCAGAGTTGTGAAGCCAAATTATGTCATTAAACTACATCAAAAACTTTTATGAAGGATGTGTAAGTATATAATGTAAAGTTTTAGTGGATGCATGTCTGGTCTTGTACTTGCATGTTATAATCTCTTCATTGCATATTTCAGCTCAGGCCTCCGACAGTGATAGGCCAGTTTCACACACTGTTTTTTGGGTCAGTGCGTACATTTTTCCTTGGAGTCCTTGGATTCACCGTCTATGGCAATGAGGCCCTCCACTTCAGCTGTGATCCAGACAAAAGGGAAATAAACCTTTACTGTTACAACCAGTTCAGGCCTATAACACCTCAGGTAAAAGTTTCTAAAAGTATTTGGATTTAATAGTCTGCTATGGTGGTATGAAAATATGCATGAAAGGTCAGGCAAAATTGACTATGGATGCAGGAAGAAGTAGAAAGTAGAAATAAAGAAAAACAGATTAATTCTGCGAAGCTAACAGCTTTTTATTAATTAATTAATTAATTTTACCAATCTAAACATGTAACTGTAAGATTTGGCATTTAGGTGTATGTGGGACCTTTGAAACTATTTCAGAAATCCGAAAATCAAACATTTAAAAAAAATGAGTCCTAATAACTGTAAAACTGGAAGCCTAACAGACACTTCCACTGAGATAAGAGAAAGAAAGAGTTAAATGAAAATGTGCTGAAATCTGACTTACCCTCAGGCCATCCAAGATGTAGATGAGTTTGTTTCTTTATTGATTGACCTGATTTGGAGGAATTAAGCATTTCATCACTTTATCACCATTGGATCCTCTGTAGTGAATGGGTGCTGTCAGAATGAGAGTCCAAACTGCTGTTAAAAACATCACAATAATCCATAGTAATCCACACGACTCCAGGCCATCATTTAATGTCTTAACGTTACTTTAATACGAATAAAAGCGAAATAAAGCGAAGCACTGTTTTCTTGGATGGCATGAGGGTGACTAAATTGTGAGCATATTTTGATTTTTCATTCAAATAAAAAACATTTTAGGATGAAATGACAAATTGGAAGAAAAAAAAACTAAAGAAAGGAAAGTAATGTTATTATTATTATTATTATTGTCTGTTTGTAGGTATTCTGGGCGTTGCAGCTAGTCACTGTCTTGGTACCTGGAGCTGTGTTTCATCTTTATGCTGCCTGTAAAAATATAGACCAGGAAGAGATCCTTGAGCGGCTAGTGTCCACAGTTTTCTACATCATCTCTGTCCTGTTGAGAATAATTCTGGAAGCCTTAGCATTTTGGCTTCAGAGCCACCTTTTTGGGTTCCTGGTTGATCCTATTTATATGTGCGATGTCAGTGCCCTTGCAAAGATCTTCAACATCTCGAAGTGTATGGTCCCTGGACACTTTGAGAAGACTATCTTCCTCAGTGCGATGTACACCTTCACCATCATCACCATCCTCCTCTGTATCGCTGAGATTTTTGAGATTCTGTTCCGAAGACTGGGTTATTTAAACCAGCCAGTGACTTGAGAATTTAGAAAGTGTTTTGAGTGATGCTTTAGCTGGCTCTCTGAATGACAGACAGGACATAAACCCACAAACCCACATACCTCTGCATGTTCTGGTGGTAGACACAGAAATACATGCTTTTTTTAAAACAAGACAACGTATTATTCCTTTTCTGGAATAATCAAAACAAAATGAGCCTAATTAATGACAAGGGACTCATTAATCTTTTTAGATTTTCAGATTTCTTTTTAAACCTACAAAACACCTCCCCAGCAGGAGACACTCCTTTTTTTTTACTTGTGTAATCTAATCCAAACCCCACATAAATATTTGGTAGGTAATTATTATCGTTGCAATAATATTTTCAGAATTCAATATTGAAGTACTACACAAATTGCAAGCATCAGTTTATAAAAACATTATTGAAAGCTCCATGGTATCTAATTAGAATCATGCACATAGATAGAATATTCATCATGCTGCTGGTTTCCATATCTTGTGTTTGTAGTATCTGTATGTTTTTATCAGGCATCCATCCAACTTTTGTTATTATTCTCAGCTAAGTGTTTCATCTCAGGTACAAATGGCATACTCTGATCTCTTTGTGTCAGCGGGTAACTATTTATTACAAGAATACTATTTATGCATAAATGAAGCATCTGAGGAGATCTGGCAGCAGGTCTGGCCTGCACATCTTCCCACTGTTGCCTTCCCACTGTTCAACACCACAGCTGTTTGAGTAATAGCTTTTGTACTGTGTGTAGAGTTGATCATTTATATTGGTTTTTTGATCAATGTCTGTGGGATTTATGATATGATTATGCATGAAAATCTTTATATAGATATAACAATTGGTGCATATTTTATGACTGCCATAATGTATTATCAGTCTAGGTCAGAATAAACAGAACTGCTTGTGAATCCTTGGCACTCTGTCAGATACAATGATTTCCTAATGTTTGTGAAGTTTCAATCGATTAAAAATAATTAAAATACTCATGTCATTCTTTTTTTTTTTCACACCTTTACATATATGTGATATTCACACATGTTATTAGGGAAATACAATTTAAAAAATAATCTATTAGGTAACAGGAATAGCTAATGTCTACTCTTTTATGACAGTTACATCAATGGTGTACAGTAAAGCTACAGGTTCACCAAACTGCATTGTAAAACATTTACAAATGAAAACGGTTAATTATTATAAATCTTTATTAATTAAAAATACAAACCTGATTCCAAAAAAGTTTGGACACTGTACAAATTGTGAGTAAAAAAGGAATGGAATCATTTCCAAATCTCATAAACTTATATTTTATTTACAATAGAATATAGATAACATATAAAATGTTGAAAGTGAGACATTTTGAAATGTCATGCCAAATATTGGCTCATTTTGGATTTCATGAGAGCTACACATTCCAAAAAAGTTGGGACAGGTAGCAATAAGAGGCCGGAAAAGTTAAATGTACATATAAGGAACAGCTGGAGGACCAATTTGCAACTTATTAGGTCAATTGGCAACATGATTCTGTATAAAAAGAGCCTCTTAGAGTGGCAGTGTCTCTCAGAAGTCAAGATGGGCTGAGGATCACCAATTCCCCCATTGCTGCAGTGAAAAATAGTGGAGCAATATCAGAAAGGAGTTTCTCAGAGAAAAAGTGCAAAGAGTTTGAAGTTATTATCATCTAAAGTGCATAATATCATCCAAAGATTCAGAGAATCTGGAACAATCTCTGTGTGTAAGGGTCAAAGCCGGAAAACCATACTGGATGCCTGTGATCTTCAGGCTCTTAGACGGCACTGCACCACATACAGGAATGCTACTGTAATGGAAATCACAACATGGGCTCAGGAATACTTCCAGAAAACATTGTCGGTGAACACAATCCACTGTGCCATTCGCCGTTGCCGGCTAAAACTCTATAGGTCAAAAAAGAAGCCATATCTAAACATGATCCAGAGGCGCAAGCGTTTTTTTTTCTGGGCCAAGGCTCATTTAAAATGACTGTAGCAAAGTGAAAAACTGTTCTGTGGTCAGATGAATCAAAATATGAAGTTCTTTTTGGAAAACTGGGAATGAAAGGGAAAAGGACAACCCAAGTTGTTATCAGCGCTCTGTTCAGAAGCCAGCATATCTGATGGTATGGGGTTGTATGAGTGTGTGTGGCATGGGCAGCTTACACATCTGGAAAGGCATCATCAATGCTGAAAGGTATATCCAAGTTCTAGAACAACATATGCTCCCATCCAGACGTCATCTCTTTCAGGGAAGACCTTGCATTTTCCAACATGACAATGCCAGACCACATACTGCATCAATTACAACATCATGGCTGCGTGGAAGAAGGATCCAGGTACTGAAATGGCCAGGCTGCAGTCCAGATCTTTCACCCATAGAAAACATTTGGCGCATAATAAAGAGACAAAGCAACTAGAAGCCTGTATTAGACAAGAATGGGACAACATTCCTATTCCTAAACTTGAGCAACGTGTCTCCTCAGTCCCCAGACATTTTCAGACAGTTATACAAAGAAGAGGGGATCCCACACAGTGGTAAACATGGCCTTGTCCCAACTTTTTTGAGATTTGTTAATGCCATGAAATTTTACATCAACTTATTTTTCCCTTCAAATGATACATTTTCTCAGTTTAAACATTTGATATGTCATCTATGTTGTATTCTGAATAAAATATTGAAGTTCGAAACTTCCACATCATTGCATTCTGTTTTTAATTCACAATTTGTACAGTGTCCCAACTGTTTTTGGAATCGGGTTTGTATAATATAGAATAGAATGAAAACAGAAAAGCTAAATTAACGTAGCATATTATTAATAAAACAAATTAGTATGGCAAACCATTTACAAATTACATCTTAAAAATATATGATTACTAAATAATAAGAAATCTCTGTATATAATCCAATATAAGCACTGATCATTTCGGGCATTACCCACTCCACGCCTATGGAGGTCAGTAAAGGCGTGGCTGTGCGTTCACGTGAAGACGCGGAAGCGGCTCCTTCTCGAGCGCCTGTCATCTTTGTTATTAGCTATTTTTGGCCCTAGCTAATCCTAGAAGTTTGTAACAGTGTCTTTTTTTCGGGATGGCGCTCCCATCGCAGCTGAAACCGATCCAGCACCATTTACGAACTGCGCAGGAACATGAGAAAAGAGATCCGGTGGTTGCTTATTACTGTAAGTCTGTGAAAATAGCGCTTTGTTTTGTTAGCTTGTCACATAGCAGCCCTTCCCCTCTCACTGGTTTATTAAACTTGTCATTTTGTAGATTATACCAATAAAGTTCGACTTAAATTGTTTTAATTACTCAGTATTTTTATATGCAGTGGACAGAAATGTTGTGGAAGTTAGTTTCAGTTAAGCTAGCTTACAACTGCTATTATGATAATATAACGTTACGTTAGCTATTTGCTATTTAAACAGCTTAATTTATAGACTTTATAAATACAGATGTTCAGCTAGATTCCCATTTTAATAGCTCTACACACATGCTGTTATGATACAATTTAGGAACAAATGTAGCAGGATTGGCTAACTGGCTGCTTTGTTTGGAGAGGTTTAGGCTAAACTACACTGCATCACGAGTACTTCATGTGCTCGATTTAATTTAATGGTGTTCTGGGATCTGTAGTTGAGATATAGTCGTTCATTACGGATGCTATGCAGTTTGTTTCTTTCTGACGGGTGTAAGAGTAAAATCAGAAATATGCTGAATCACGTTAGGCTTTGCTGTCATTCTCACCACGCCAAGCTGAAAAACAAGTTCCTTGTCTGCCCATCTTGAGGGGTGTTGAGAGAGGACGTGAACTGTAAAGGTTCACAACCTTTTTTTTTTTCAATTATCATATAGGTGTGTCAGACATTGTATGTGGTACATCTATTTTTAGCAATACTGTAAAACTTCCGTAAAGTGTGACATAAACTGAGATGAATTGTGACCCTTTAAGTAACAGGAAGGTGGTCAGCCTAGTGGCAGGCCTTGGGCCTCTAGATGGCCCCCCCATCCCATTATCCCATTACTATTCATCAATTCAATGATGAACTGCTTTTAACTGTCATTTTGCATTATTGACACACTGTTTTCCTAATGAATGTTGTTCAGTTGCTTTGACGCAATGTATTTTGTTTAAAGCGCTATATAAATAAAGGTGACTTGACTAGTAAGTTTGGTCTGTGCTCATGTCATGTAATGCATGACTCATGCATATTCTGTAGTCATATGCTTCTAGTGATGTCATAAAACGGCAGTCTTTCCTTAAACTATATTTAGGGATAAACTTTTATTATTATTATTATTATTATTGTAATATTTGTTATAATTACAGGGATAGTTCTCAACAAAATTATAATTCAGACATCATTTAATCACCGTCAAGTTGTTTCAAACCTGTATGAGTTTTTTTTTCTTTTTCTTTTTTTTTCTGCTGAACACAGAAGAAGATATTTTAAAGAATTGCAACAAAACAGTTGCTGGTCCCTATTGATTTCCATTGTAAAGGCTATATATTTTTTCATACTGTGGGAGTCAGTGGGGAACAGCTACTATTTGGTTTCTAAAATTATTCAAAATATCTTCTTTTATGTTGAACAGAAGAAAGAAACTCAAACAGGTTTGGAAAAGGGGAAGGTAAATAAATTTTGTCAGAATTGTAATTTTGTGATGGGTGAATATTTTATAAATACAGTTAAATACTAAGTGTAATTCATGTGGTTTTAAAAATTGTACAGAAAAGTAAATTAAATGTAGCGAAATCTATAAAATGTTGATAATATTATGAATCTTTGTATACTACGTAAAATAGTATGTAAATAGGGTGTTTCATTACAGTCGGTTCTCTTTGCCAACTGTGCAGTGTTTGTTATGCCTCAAAACATGCTGCAATACTGTTCTGCTTTTAATTAAATACAGGGTCCTTTTATTGAAAAGTCAATATTATAATATTATGTGCATATTTTACACAACCAGTTACATTTTTAACTTGCAAAAGAAAAAACATTTAATTTAACTGAAACAAAGATGGAACATTTAATTGAACTCTCTTATCCCCTAGAGACATTCATATTAAACAAATATGTAAACATTTTTTTTTAATAATATAGAAAATTGAAAAAATAATATTGGCATGGGTTTTTGCTGATAACCGATAAATCGGTTGACTTCGTCTATAAAGGAGTGTAATTTTTACTGTAAATTAACTATATAATCAAAGTGAATAGTAAAGTAGTAGAGTTGGATGAGGCTTTTGCGAAACATTGTGATATGATCATTAGATAACCCTTATAATATTGGAAGACAGTAATGTTGCAGTAGTAAGGATTGCATTTCAAAAACTTTTATTAAACTGTTATATTTGAACAGCTATTAATTAGTGTGCATGTTTTGTATGCTTTGTGATGAATTAACAAACTAAAAATGATAATTAATGCCCAAGGGACATTGTAGCATGTTTAATGTTTGATAATACCTCCGTCTTATGGCTGCTTAACATCAAGCTGCTTAGTCTGCATGCTCACAGCATCACATAGCAGAAACTGATAATTGCAGAGATTGATTTACATACCATTTTGTTTTATCATAACTTTGTATTAGAACTTTTGGTTCTATATGTTTTAACTGTAGTTTTAGGAGGAAGGTTTTTTTCTTGGATATTGAAGTTATTTAGTGTTCACAATAGGATTATCTTAATGGCTGAAATGAAGACATTTTTAGGTCTGTGCAGTTCAGCTTGAGAGTTATGTTAACAATTCATAAAAATGTAATACGTTGACTGGAGACTGATAGAAGGTTACCAAATGTTTACATGTTCCAGATAATAGTCACACAAACCAGGACTATTTCCCACACATTGATTTATTTGTGGCGGGCAGCAACAATATCAGAACTGACCGCCACAAATAGATTTTCCAAAAGTCTTTGACCTCATTGAAAAAACGTGAGCACTGCACGTTTCAAAATCAAAAACCGGTGCGGATGTTGTTATATCGCTGAATTTCAGAAGGAAACCGAAAAATTTAGATTTCATTTCATCTTGCATGTGATGCTTGATAAGGCAGGTTTTTGAGCTCAGCACTGCTTTACAGCTACCGGAGAAACCGCTATCTCTCCCGCTCTTAAAGTGCCTCCTGCTGGCAGAAATTAATTTGCATATGTATATATGGGGGGCGGGGGAGTGCCACCACGAATATAGTGTAAGGCTGTTGGAAACACTGCACACTATACCTTATGTGACATGAAAACTATCAAATGAAGCGAAAAGGCTAGTGATATTACGATACTGTCTATTGAGCAGGATCATATATTTTTGCATTGCATTATTGTTGTCATAGGGTTGTGACGAAACACTTATCCCACAAGATGAGACATGAGACTGGGTTCACAAGAACAAGACAAAAATTTTTGCCGTTTTTTTTTGTATATATATAAAGAAATGCTCAATGATTTAATATATAGGGACAGATATTATTATTTTTTTATCTGAAAAACACAAAAAGAAAAAAAATGTAGGCGCAATTTGAAATCAACTTGTACTTTAAGAAATTAAACTTCTATTTTAATGAATTATATGCAGCAATGTATAACGTGTAAACACTGCAAATTGTTTTGCGAGACTACGTATTGTCACGTTCTCGCGAGACCAGTCGAATCTCGTGAGATCTCATCAGATCCCTAGCAATTAGTGTCCTGGGAGTCTAACCTCATCAGCAGGAGACCTCCCACTGCTCCTACAATTTTCCATTTCTGAGTAGTGAGGTATTATGTCCTTTCTTTGCTGAGTCTAAATGTCAAACTTGACCTGAGAAATCAATGACGGTAGAGGGGCAAGTTTAAGAAAATGTTAGATGTAATCTCTCTTCTTTGTTGGGCTGTTTCTGAACCGTGAAGGGGAAATGCAGTCCAATTACTCTGACTAAGGCCACGTTTAAGCTTCCAGGCTAATGCCATGCCATCCTGATGTTTCAGGGCAAAATATTGTAGAGAAGATCAATATAAATCTGTTATGGAACTGCTTTGAGAAAATTCAGTTTTGGCTTCAATCAAAGGGCAAAAATGTGCCATTGTCACAAATTTTGGACTTGAGTTTCTTTGTTTATATAGCTGTAATCTAACCCTCTAAAAAGATTATAATAAATGAATCCGATTCCTTCTGCAGATACACTGCCATTCAAAAGGTTTTTGATTGTGAAAGTTGTTTGTATAAAATTCTGACTGTTGTTCTCATACATAAAAACTTATGAATTCTGAAAGGTCTAAACAGTTTCTTTTAATAGTGGGTGAATTCAGTGTGCCACTGGAGGTCAGCATTGACATTTAACTGAGGGAATCTGGCTTTACTGGAATTGTTTCTGTTGTTAACTTACTGGCCCTTTTTTATCTATGACTTTGTCTGTTGTTTGCTTACCCTTGTAATAGTTGATCATGGTCTGTTTGTTATATAACTAGATGATGATGATGATGCATCTACACTCTCTCTCGGTTATCATATTTTTCTTCATTATCCTAAAATTTAATTATTGAGCAAGTTAAGCTTGCTTTATGAATCATAATTAGCGATTTTGTCAAACCCGGTATTTCAGCTGAACTGGTTTTAATAATTCACACTTTTAAAGTTAGGATGAACTACATTGTGATAATGGAAAAAAAATTACAGATTTAGTGCTGCTTCAGAGTGTTGGTAATAGCAAAACAGTTTTTCTGGATAATAACGGAGTTTTTTTTTTTTTTTTTTTAAGAAAACATCATAATGCGAGACAGCCATGTGCGTGGTGCCAGATTAATGTGTGGCAGTCTTTAGTTGTGCGTAGTTTTTGAAGCAGAATGCTCTTCAGATGCGCTTCTGCTCTGGCTTCCGTCTCTTTGACGAGCTCCAGTTCTCTGATTGGCACCATGCTGTAAACCTATGGAAAAGGCCCTCTTTGACATTGTTTTCCTTCCTTCTCGCTGGACCTTATCCAGTCTTCAGGCTGAGCAGCAGCTACATAATAACATCCTTGTAATAGGGAAAGCAGAGTGCGCGGGCTGACATTCCTGAATATACAATTCGGTTCTTACTGCAGATGTCAGTGAAATACTCGGGCATGTCCTCGTCTGAAGAGTCAGGCTGTCTTTCGTCTGTCAAACGTCAAGCTTGCGTTGATGCTTACTCGGCCATAATGAGCATCTGGGATGTTGTACAGTGGACAATGAATGGGTGCAATCTGGTGTTTGGCCCGGGCACATGCAAGTAACAATGAATCATATTACCAATAAGAGTCTTTCTAAATTAATTTACATATAGGCCATTTAATTGAGCCAAAAATGAGCTATTTTAAGTCACTTGATAAGGTTTGTTACGGCTTTCAATGAAACTCTTATTCTTACTTCCGTTCCCACTCCTTAAACAGTGAAAGAAATAAAATCACCCGTAGGCAAATAATAGATTATGGTTTTTATTTTCATGCTTTACAGCTCTGAATGGCCACAGTGTTGCATTGTTTCAGATGAGGAAAATTGGATGTTGAGCAGTATGGGCGTTATACAGTTACAAAGGAGGACTTTGTGACAGTATGCTATGATCTTTTCTGATAGACATCAGATCTCTGCAAATTGGGCCTCATGGAAGAGGACATGGCATGTTCTTAAAGAAACTTGACAAAAATCTATCAAACTGTTTGAGCCTTTCCTTTCAGCTGCCATCTGCTGAACCTCCAATTATTTAGTTCACACAAGGTTATCTACCTCATTATAACCCGTCTTATTTTTTGAGGAATAAGTGAAATTAAGAGGTCTTGCATAAATTTTAGGGTGATACTAACTTAATCTTTGTTGCAGAATCCAGATTTTATTGCTGCATAATGAAGACTCTGGCACTAATCATGAGCAACATACCATTTGTTTCTCATGAGAGATGTGTTTGAGATTATGAGAAAGTAGCAAAGTTTGTTAGGTCGAGATTACAAAACAAAAGACCAAAAACAAGAGCATTGTATGGTTTATTAGGGTTTTTGTACTTTTTTACAAAACTTATGTGATGCTAACAATGATGAAATATCCATATTGATAACTCAATTAGCTCACCCTTTGTTTGTTCATTTATTATAATTGGATGTTGGTGATATGGCTGAAAAATGTGCAATATTTTGACTGGTATTTCGTGACCTTCCTATGGCCTTTCCTAGACTATTGGCTGGTCTTCTATTCTGTTTTAAGCCGATCTTGTTGCTTTCTCGATTTTTCTCTCACAGTTTAACTATGCTTATTTTAACTAAGGCACCTTACGTGTCTCATTAAAAGCAAATATGCCTCTTGTTTGAAATAAAACTTTAGCATTTGATAGCAGTCTAAACCATTTAAAATTGATTCGGTTTTCAGCAGCATACAGACACCTTTATGAGGACTAAGACGTAGGATGTATTTGCCCTGACCTGAACACTCACAGCTGGGCATATTTGCTTTTACTTGTTTCCTTCAGGAAGTTGTAATTGCCAGTTCACTGGCATTACTGGCTAATGTTTTTAAAATCGGAATTAGATGACTGATTTCAAGGTCTGCCTCGTATACAAAGTGCCATTCAAAGTCCTGTCTCGGCTAGACGATGGTCACTTCAGCACAGCATGTGGAATTGATTATTTTGTTTGGATATTTTATATTGCTAAAAGCACAGTAATATCAAGAAAACGTGTCCATCCTTTTCCACAGCGTGTTTACAGTAAGTATGTATTTCACATAATATGATTACCATTATAGTTTCCTTATGTTTGCATACTATGCAGACTTTTTTTTAATACATTTTAAGTAATTACATATATATATATATATATATATATATATATATATATATATATATATATATATATATATATATATATATATATATATATATATATATATATATATATATATATATTAGGTTAGATTTCTGTTTCATAAATTCCGTAAAATTATGCAGGCCTACCAATTATTTCTTCACAGTATTTCTGTTAAAAGAGACTTCTTGCAAATATATACCATTTTAAGGACCAAGTAAAAACAGTTCATAAGTTCATGAAAATGTTTCTATCTCTTAGTTTTCTCATCGTTGTGACATTTAGTAAGAGGTCCATCCTGATGTATCTCAGTGTTAAGCGAATGAAGATTTTGGCCAATGTTTAGCCGCGAGGGGATAGTTTCATCCCTCTTCATCACATAAATAGGATAGCAAGCCGGGGAATAGTTGTAAGCCCTCATCTTTAATTTCCTTTGGGACAGCATAGGTTCACCTGGGTGAGATTTTAAATTGGTGCAAGTGTGGGTGGGACCGGATATTATCTTCATTAGTGGAGCATATCCCAAAGGCTTGGGGCTTGCTGCTGCCTTTTTCCAAATGTCCCTCTTAACACTCCCTCTTAACTTAATGACTTTGAACTTGTGCAATAGCAATTGATTGTTGTCTTGCTTCTTTCAAGAACCCCATAATGAAGACCCTGTTTGCGATCCTTCTTTGAATTGTAATGAACAAACTCTGGGCTTCCTGTTTCATGCTTCGCTGCTTCTTTTCTTCTTTGTAGATCACATTCTTTTTCTAGCAGGGTCTATTAATTGATTAAGACTTGGAATTTTATTCATTAATATTAAAATAGGCTGTTGGGTTAATGCTCTTTATTGATGTGTGAGCCGAGATATAATATATATATATATATATATATATATATATATATATATATATATATATATATATATATATATATATAATATAAACTTTCTCTCTTAGTATCATGTGCCACTGTTGTATATTGTACTAAATGAGCAACAGGCAGTAAGAATTCCATTGTGCTGGCCACATATGGCCAGTAAAATACCTTGAAAACATTTGCCAGATGTGTAGGCCTGACCATGTTTTGTAACTCTTAACCAGTGACAACTGGATTCCAGTGTTCCAAAGACATAAAAGCAAAAAATAAAAAAAATAATAATGCAGTTTAGTGGCAAGAAAAGGGAATTGGAGGATAGTGGAGAAAGTTAATTAAGGGTCAGAACTTTTAACAACGTTCATTTAATTACTAAATAATGTATTTATTTATTTTGGTTATATCATGTCTGTTTTTTTTTTTTTTTTGTAAAAGTCAAACATTTGGACACTTTTCCTTTTTTCACATTTTAAGTAAGCAAAAATTTGAAACAACAGAAATGGAAATATAAAACTACTTCAGTAAGACACTTCTTTACATTGATAAAAGCTTTGCACACTCTTGGCATTCTCTCAGCCAACTTTGAAGTAGTCTTGGAATGCTCTTCTTCTTGGACTGTAATTAAGGAATTCTGATATACAGGACACATGCTGGCTTCGTTTTCATCACTTCATTCCAACAACAAAATAAATAAATCAACTTTTTTTTTGTAAAGAAACGCATGCAACTTACGAAAGTAATCTACAAAATATATAAGTTCATTTCAGACATTTTAGCATAAGCTGTAAGGTCATGAAAAGCACATATCCAGATAGGCAAGTCTAGACATTTAACTGTACTGTATCAGTGCAGTGATTAAACCCTGAAAGTGAAATGCTCTTCTCATGTCTAATGTGTTTCAGGTCGACTTTACGCCATGCAGACAGGAATGAAACTAGATAGCAAAACTCCAGAGTGCCGAAAGTTTCTTGTGAAACTAATGGATCAGTTGGAAATGGTAAGTCTTAAATAGGTTCATATCTTTTTTTTTTTTTTTTATTAACATCTTGCCTCATGAACTCACTAAACAGACTTCTTCAACTGATTTGAACTATTTATTAAACGAGTCTTAAAAAAATGTACTGCCTTATTTTGCAATATGCTGATATTTACAGATAGAACTATAGATGTATAAATCTAGACTCATACCTCTACTAGTTTAGTTTTCTTTCGTGTATGTGGCATTAGCAAAAGGGATAAGTGACCTTTTATATTTAAGCCAATGTATTCACATCACTGTTCACAAGGCTGAATTTATAGGTCTCCTCAGAAGGGGAGCAGGAAGCTACGGGAAAACTTTGCTTTTATGCTTAGGTGCTGTTATTGACATTTCGGGAACCAATTAGAGGAGAATGGAGACCCTGCTGTCTCTGGAGCTCACTTTTACTATCGCCTCAACTCAGTTCATTAAAAGTCACTGAAACTGAAAACAACAACCTGTGGAGACCCCGATCCTGGTGGGCACATCCGGTCAAAAGGTCTGAAACATACAGGGTACTGAACTGAATCTGTGTGGAAGGATGCCTTGCTCTATAATTATGATTCGAATCAGACACCTGTCGTTCAGGGGATTTTATGCAAGGAATCTACTACATATGGAGTGAAATCCATGGATCGATTAAACTTAGAACTTTTGTTTTATAGCTATTTAAAGATTATGTATAGAAATTTTCCACTTAACCGACCTTATTCTTTTCATCCTTAAAGAAGTGTTTTATAAAACTTTTAAACTTCTAAAACTACAGTGGTTTAGGTGGCATAACTGTGATTTAAATTGGTTCTCAACCCATAAATGGTTCACAGGCCTGTTCTAAAAAAACAATAAATAAATAAAAATTTCCAAAATGCAAATAATAATATCTTACTAACTATATAAATGTGCATTATTGCCATAGTAAGGTAAAAACCCCATATATTTTGTTGCTGATGCAACATCCAGTCAAACTCTAAGGTGTTTCAGCACAAAGTCATCTGCCAGCTAGCAGAAGCTAGACAAATTAGGTAGATGCCAGCATGAACAGGTTCCTCCAGCCTCAAGAAACAAGGCAAGGTAAAAGAAAACATGACCCAGTCCTAGACTACAATAAATACAGGTTCACTTGAGATTTGTGCTGACCAAAGTGTTTTTTACAATGCAAATTATGGACTTGAAATATGTGTCTTCTGAAGCATTTATATAAATAACATGTAAACCTGCTAATTCTCAGCGTTAGATGTAGGAGTTTTGTCTCATGAACTTAAACAGAGAAGTAGAATGTGCGTGATAAGGTTCACTTCACCTATATCATGCTCTCGTGCTAAATATCAGCATGTGTCTTGGCCAGAAAACACATAGTACCTTCTTCGCTTTTCTTAAACAGAACAAGCTTCCTTTAGTAAGAGTGTTAAAATGACTCCAGTGTTTCTTTTTTTCCAGGGGGATTTTGAGTAAGTCCCATGGAATCGGTGCGCAGAGACAAGATCTTGTTTCAAGACTTTGATTTAGTGTGCACTGGCAACTGAAAGCGTTCAATCTCTCTTTCTCCCTGTACTGTTTTTGCACGCTTTCTTCCGACTTGTGTTTTTATATTCTTCTGCGATGCAGCACAAGTGATGTACTGTGGCTTCGCAGTGCTTTTTCATAAAATAGGTAAAAATTTCATTAAAACGTGAACAGTGAGTCCATTCAGGCGCCCAGGTTCCACCTGTTGAAATGTAACCAGTCGTATTTGCTTTACTGATTTTACAAGGAAACCTGACGCTCTCTAGCAGACTGTAACATCACAGAGAGGAAGGCAGATCCCGGGGGCCGCCGACTGGCTGAAGCTTTGGCAGTTGGGTGCTGGCCATTCCAAACCAAAGTAAAAGAGCGGGTTACTGCTGTCTTATGTGTTACACTGGTTTGCAGTGATCAGGATTATAGCTGCAATGTTGCAATGAAAAATATTTATTATATATATATATATAATATTTTTCATTGCAACATTGCAGCTATAATCCTGATCACTGCAAACCAGTGTAACACATAAGACAGCAGTGACCCGCTCTTTTTTTTTTTTTTTTTTTTTTTTTTTAATGCAGGACCACCTCAAAAATTGCTTATGTTTATATAATCACAGTCTAAATTTATTTTAAATGAATCTACACCACATTTATGGTCAGTGTACCACCATGTAGAAGGATGAAGCCTGAAAACTCATGCCAGGAAAACAAATAGACATATTCAGATTTGCTGTGGTCATATTATTAGAAGTGAGAAAGCATATGCCTGCTTTAATCCACGCATTGCTATTGTCTGTTGCATTATAAACATTTTCTGTAAATTATGAGGCTGCAAAATTTATTTGCCTGGTGTCGCAGAAAGGATCATAATAATAGCTGGGTGAATGAGTCCACTAATTGTGCTTGGGCAACGCTCCAGAGGGACCCACTTTTGCAACAAAATATTAATTACACTAGGCTTCTGGAGTGGAATCAAAGTGACCGATGCGTCTCAGGAATTAATGAGTCATGCTATGGAAACTAGACTTTAGAGAGTAATCATCTAGAATCTGTCATAAATGATGCAGTAAACACTCTTTACGGCATCGCCCACGCAAAAAAATGCTAAAATGACCTCTTTTGCATAGCACTTAGGATGATATTTGTCATTAACATCCATACTGCACATGGAAAACTAATTTATTTGTGTTTCAGATGAAGAAGGAGCTCGGCGACAACGAATCCATCACGCAGGAAGTAGTTGGTAATGCCCACATTGAGAATTACGCCTTGAAAATGTTCCTCTATGCAGACAATGAAGATCGATCAGGACGTTTCCACAAGTAAGTTAGGGTCTGGATTGGATTAGTCCCCAGATTGTTCAGACTGTTTAAATGCGCAGACCTTTATCATCGTTTCACTGAACTGTGACACAAAATAATCCCACTGTCAGTATTGCACATACAGGGAATGAGCAGCAGGCTAAAATTAGCTACAATGCTGGTTCTGTACAGGGCAGTTGCTTGGGAGTGAGACGGCATGGATTAGCCAGGTGTAGCGTTACAGGTCACTGCAGTATAATGAAGCTGTTGTGGACAGTGACGTAAATAAGCAGTGCAGGGCTGGTAAAGGGTCCAGGAGCTGAATACCTGGCACTGACTCATGCCTCAGGTCATGCAGACTGGCACTTCCCAAGGTATTTTAAGTGCTCATTAGTTTGGCTGTAGCTAGATAAACGGGAGTACACATTTATAAAATGTTTACCAAGACTTAATAAAATCTCAGAGAAATACACTTCAGGACGTTGTCGTAGACGTAGGGACCTTGTATTCAATTCTGTTGCCGAGAAAAACCTCCAAAAGTCTTACATTGCTACAAGAAGAAACAACAAGTTCCCTCTAAGTCTCAAAATACATTCGGAAATGGATAAACTCTGGCATTCCATGTCCTTATGTTCTTTATCCTCTTTCTGCTGATGAGGTTTAGAGTGAAGATCTGTCTTACTGTAGGAAGCTGTCAGTCCTGCATACACTCCCTGACCAGAGGCCACTCTCCAGGATGTTTTCACATACTTAGGGTTTGTTCGAACAGTTCAAAAGGTGAATCATTGTGTACTTTATGATTTTACTTTTAATAGGTACTGTAGTTCATGACATTTATCCCCATTCTGGAAAAACAATGCCAGTATTTTCAGCAAGTTCCTTTTAGGTTTTCTTGAACATTAATGTGTAATTGTAACCTTAAAGGTTTTATAGAGAGTGAGGTTTTTCTGATCAGAGCAGCGTGCCTGAAGTTGAAAATGTCCTGAAAGAGACCCAGGATGTGAATATGTCCAAGGATGGTATGTCCCATACTTGACTTTCAGGGTCATTGCATCAGTTTTGATAGGAAATTAAACATCACCTTACCTAAACCTTTGATAATTGACTCTTTGGGTTCCATTGCAAAAAACAGTGCTGATAACATCATAAATTCATGTTTAATGACACTGTGTGTAAAGAAATAAACGACTTTTGAAAAAAAAAAAAAACATTAAGTCAGGATTACCAATTAGCAGTCTCTTTAGCCCTAAGAGGTTCTTGATGTCTCAGAAAAGTAACATCCTATTTGACAATATTATGTTACGAAATTAAAAAAATCCTGAAAAAAAGGAATCTATTAAGCAGCAAAACTGTGATATTGATATTTATGATTTAATATATTAAAATAGTAGTAGTATATTACAATATTACTGTTTTTCTTTTTTTAAATAAATGTAGCCTTGGATTAAAAAAAAATTATACTGACCTCAAACATCTGAACAGTAGTATGTGTGTAATATCCAGATGTTCTTTGTTTTACACATCTGCTTTGAGACCTACAATTGGCTTATTTTTTGTACTTTGAGAAATTAATTGACTCCAGTGTTAACAGTTTAATGTGTGTTTTGATCACAGGAATATGATCAAGTCCTTCTACACCTCAAGTCTCCTGTATGATGTGTTGAGTGTCTTTGGCGAATTATCAGACGAGGTGAGTCACTGTCAGTCGTTTCTTTCTCTACTTCTAAGCTTGGTAGGTCTGTAGTTTGACGCCAAGGCTAGTATGACAACGTTTTGTGTTCAAGGGACATAAAATATGGGTCTGAGATGTGTTTCTTGACACAGTCCCCTGTTTCTGATGGCACAGACACAAACTCGCCTAATTTAGTGGAACGTGAAAATGTCTGATGGAATCAAATACGTCATTAGAGCCATGTTCTTCTGTTCAAATCTGAAAACTGCTACAAAAACATGAAAAGGTGGAAATTAATGGGAAACTATAAAGCTGAGCCCAAGGACTAACAACGCCTCACCAGACTCAATGTACACAGAGTTTTTGAGAGGCCAATTCTTGGCAAAGTTGTGCCTGGAAAGTGTTGCTAATCCACCAGTTGAATCTGTGTATTTCCAGTGTGCCTATTAGACAATCCCTGCTGGTCGCCATGGCCGCAGATGTCTCTTTTATACAGAGGGAAGTGACCTGTGTCCGAAGATGGACAATGTTTCATTGAGTGTTCTTCGCTCCCTAAGGGCCAGACATTTTCCTACTGTAGAGAGCTCATTGGATTGACTGTTGAAACAGTGCGCCTTCTCTGTGTAACACTAACCCAGACAATGAGCTCTCAGAATCGCCCTCCATTACTGTGCTGTTTCGCTCCGACAATGCCACAAGGAGTTGTGCCATATTAGATTACATGAGGAAAGGGAACTTTTTAGTGCTAGACTTAAGAGGACTCGGTTCTGATGTATGTAAAAGTAGAAGATGAGATGTATAGGGGCTTCAAGGGTCTGCGAGACCCTTTTAATGGATTTGAGTCGGTGGTGTAATTACAGGTTTCAGCACGCTTCAGACCATCGAAAATAAAGCCAACGTACTTTAGTCATTTGATTAAAAATGTTTCACTGCACAAAATCAATAATTACAACTCTTATATGAATAATATGGTGAATGCATTGCATTCGTTTTTCTAATTGCAAAAGACTGCTTGATATAAAGTTCTGACTTTTTAAAATAGTTGTTACACATTCCTCCTTGAAACAAATCAGTTAAATTCTATATTCATTTGCTAGGACTTCCGAGATATCACTGACAGCTAGGCTAATATACTATAATATTTAATGGAATAATTGTTTATTTTGATTGTATTATTGCATGTTTAGTCATGTTTTAAACTGGGGTCCAGGAATTGCCAGAGGCCTGTTAGAAGGTCTGCAGATCATTTGAAAGAGAAATTGGAAATCAGAAAATAAGAACTTAAAATATATGTTGAAATAATGTTTAAAGCAATCGTTTTTAATATGCTTCTTTAAAACAATATTTATTGTGAAAGTGATTTTTTTATTAAAACTTTCTAACATTACACTATTAGTAGTTAGAATGTAAATATCCTGTAAAATTAATACAAAGTAAGTATTTTTTTAATTTTATGTCTTTATAATATTGCGTGTACGTGAAAATATATAGCTGACTTTGTTCTTAGGACCATTTACAAAGGTCGCATCTTATTTGTGGGTACTAATTTTGAACTCCCCTTATTATTGGTTATTTAATAAATATTGGTGTCTTTTAACATCATGTATACGCCATTCAAGGAATGAAACTGTTCATCATGTGTAACAGACCTTCAATGTCAATGCAAGCTTTCCAAGTCTTTGTGTTTTATTCTAAAGCAATGCTGAATATACCAGTCATTAAACTCACATTCATAAGCGCATGTACCATAATCATAGTCAAGTGTGAGTCATTCATCAATCAGTTCTTATCCATGTCATGTCCAGACAAAATTCTGACAAATCAAATCTACTCTTTTAGCACCTATCCTGTTCTTGGGAAAGTTCAAGCATTTATTATCTAAATGATTCACCGACTTTCCCATTTTCTCCCTTATCCAGAATATCCAGCACAGGAAGTATGCAAAGTGGAAGGCAGCCTACATTCACAACTGCCTGAAGAATGGTGAGACTCCACAGCCTGGCCCTATTGGAATGGAGGGGGAAGGATATGGTAAGTGCTGATATTATATCTGCTTCCCCAGAATGGTCCCGTGATTCCCATTAACAAAATACACCCCAGTCGGGGTTTTCCTCCAGGTTTACTTTGTGAGTGTTGTTTTTGAGTCTGTAAATGTTAGCACATTGTGTGTCTTATCAACTTTTGAAGAACACAGGAGATGACCGCTTTGCCCCGTGACCCTCCCGTTGCCAGTCAACACAGGTCGCTATTTATGTGGTAATTATTTAAACAGTCAGTGAGTGGATTAGGGTTGCCACCCCTTTTAATAGTGTGAAAATGTATCCACTGTTGGCTAATCTAACTATTTTAAGTTTTAGAGTGATTGCAGAATTGAAATGTGTCTTTAAAAATTCAATGGAAAAAGTAATGCAGTACCTTATAAACAGTTGATAAAAAAAAATAAAAAATGAATAAAACCAGCCAAACTGATTAAAGAAAAGTCGCAGCATAGTAATCGGAAGTTACATTGTAGTGGTGGAAGTTGACTTCTTAAGAAATCTTTTGTAGCATATTACTTTCAGCCAGTGTATAGTATATTACATTTCAAAAGTAAATTAATGTAATCAGTTCACCGAGCACAAATAGATTACGTATTGTTTAATAAGGTTTCTTATGTTACTGTATAATAAAAATCGGAATGGGTAATTCAATTATTTTTATAATTATCATATTATCAATAATTTTCAATTATTTTATGGAGTTACATAAGGCCAGTGTTTTGATTTGGGCATTTTGAAAGGAAAAGGTCATTTCATGCTAAAGTTATTACACAATAGCAATACCAAACCCATTTCCTCTTGAAACTTTATTTAAATTAATGATCACCAGACGTAGTACACCATGGAAGTGCCAATAGCATGTAGCAGGGCTATTCAACTTCATCAAGAAGTGGGCCAAATGAAACATTCATTGGGGCAAGCCCGAGGTACAATATTTTGTGAATGAAAGCAGCAGAGAACAGTTGCATTGCAATGTTTTTTGATAATTTAAGAATTTATTTTTATAACATTTTGCAATGTTTATGACAGCCATTCCCACCTAGGAGGAAATTCTGAAAACATACTGCAAATTGGCTTTCAAAATGTGTCTACGACAAAGAGAGTATATCTGACTGATTGCAGGTAGACTGATTCAAGAGCTATGCATCTATTTTATAGTGCCTCTTCACATTGTACTCTTTCATTATGGTTACAGTCTAGTTGCATAATAAACGCACTGGTTGAGAGCAAATTGCATTCATTGGTGCAATCCCGATTTCATCCTATTCTTCTTGGAACTGTTGGTTTTCATTGTCTACTTTATTATTTTTTTAAACCTGATTTTAAACCTAAATGATTGACAGTTGACACACACACAATTCTCCACAGAGTGCATGCAGTGCCACATTTTCACTTCAATTAAAGCAGTCTAAGAGAAATGGGGGACATTTCTCAAGCACATCCATGAAACCTTTGCTAAGTGGGCTGCAAGTGAAATAGGTTTGCAATCTAGCATATTTATAAAGTAGAATATGCAAATGAATCTACTTGAGAAAGTCTTTTGCAGTTAGTCTTAGATTTATCATCCTATTAGTTGCAATTTCATTATGGAGTGTATCTTTTTTTTATGATAACATGAAAATGTGAAATTATTATGAGTGAAGAATTTTCCTTGTTCATGTGGAGGTCAAAATAGTGCTTGGCGATGGGATTCAGTTAGATCACTCTCCCCTCCACATCTGCTGGGCGTGCTGCTTTTAACCTGACCTGCTCATGTCAAAGATGAAGTCATCTGTAGACTGAGCCGTTGGGACATACACATGCATGCAGTATGTTTCTGTAGTATGTAATATTTGTATGATGTTGCCTGCATCATCCCAGGGTTTTATTCTGTTTAGCTGTTTTATTTTTTAACGGCTGTCAAAAACTCATGTCACAAGTGTTTCTTCAAGTTTTAATGGTTTTTAGTTAGATTTCTTGAGCTTTACATCTAGCAGCTGGGCCCCTCTTGTTAAGTAGTTACCTCATGCTTGGTTATTCCCACTCATGTGCAGCATTGCCAAGAGAAAAAATTATAGCATGCTTTTGCCTTGTGGAGTTTAAGCACCTTATCACAGATTTGTCTTGTTCACTATGTCCGTCAAATCGCTTTTCCAAGGAAGTCCCTTAGAAAAATAATTATAACAATATGCCAAGATGTTTGTGTGTTGTGTAACGAACACCAGGCCTTGTTTGAGGTCAGACCTGCATTGGGTCAGCTGATTAAATGTTTGTTTTCTGTTGTCCTTAGCAGTTAAAGTTGTTCCTGTGTATGCGGGATCCCAATTTGACAGTGCAACCCTCTTATTTCAGCATGTGATGAAGGAGCACTTGAAAAGTGATCACTGTGTTTTTCCAAAAGCAATTGTTTCCATTAATAAAGTCTAACAAAGTAGAGTGTTTTATTTGCTAGAATTTTATATTTTAAGTTATGTAATGTTGAAGGGAACATGCTGTGCTGAAAATCCTTTACTTACTTTGGTGTCCCAGTCAAAAATGACTGGCCTTTTAAAAATTGATTGTAAATCTGTCACTATGCTATATTATGTTGGATTCAATCTTTTTGTCAACATTGATTAGAGCTTATGCACCTCAGTTTTTAAGTGATGAACATTTTTTATATATATATATATATATATATATATATATGTATGCATGTATGTATGTATGTATTTATATTAGGCTGGTCATTTTTGACTAGGAGCACCACAAGTATAACAAGGTGGTGCAAAAATTGTCAGGTTTTTTTGGGAGGAAGTTGTTACACCTTGTGTGAGCAAAGTCAGTAGGTTTTAGTCCAATGCTGTAACTTTAACTAGGATTCTCAGGATATGTTTCATTGTCTTGGGTTAAAATGACTAGTACACAAAATGAGGTTTAAAGAAAATAAAGCATGATGTAAAATTATCATTTGTGGTAATGAACATAAAGTGAAGTGACATTCAGCCAAGTATGGTGACCCATACTCAGAATTTGTGCTCTGCATTTAACCCATCCGAAATGCACACACACAGAGCAGTGAACACACACACACACACAGTGAACACACACCCGGAGCAGTGGGCAGCCATTTATGCTGCGGCGCCCGGGGAGCAGTTGGGGGTTCGATGCCTTGCTCAAGGGCACCTAAGTCGTGGTATTGAAGGTGGAGAGAGAGATGTTCATGCACTACCCCCACCCACAATTCCGTCCGGCCCGAGACTAGAACTCACAACCCTTCGATTGGGAGTCCAACCCTCTAACCATTAGGCCACGACTTATGCTCCAAATGCTGGTTGAACTTCGGTTGTGTTGAATGTGGAATATTCCTTTAAGAACCATACTAGTGGTATTGTCTCCTTGCCATTGGAGTTTGGCTTTCCCACTTGTGAATATATGCACAGCAAGCACGACTCAGGGCATGGGAAAAAGGCTTATTTGAAGGAAAGAGAACTGATCTGTAACAAGTTTCTCAATTAGTATACTGTTCCTAAGACTCATCTACAGTGTTTACAGTGTTCACCAGTAGCTGTTCGTTTCCTGGAGCAGGACTTGCACCCGTGCCATGACTCCATGGAAAGTAAGGGGCTCTTTATTTTAGCCGTTGAGAAATTAAGGTCAAACTCAAATGGGCTCTGGTGTCAGGACAAGTACAGCTTGGAAAAAATTAGAGGTTTAAAAAGTCAGTGAAGAACATGCTCTAGACATGCTGAAGTCATTTTGACTCTAAATAACTATTTTGTAGTATTCAGGTGAACCTTTGGATTTGAATTGGTTTGCCTTGAGTCGATTCAATTGAAACAAATCTAACAACCATAACCATGTGTATACATGTGCATTATGATAATGTATAACTTTATGTAGCATGACTAATTGCAAAACGTGATTTGGGCATGCTTCAAATTTAATTACTCCCTATACTTATGCCCTTTTGCCCTTGCAAATTAAATCGCCCATTACAATTCGGATTGCCGGTTTTTTTTTTTTTAATTATTATTACAGCATCTCCCTCCTATTGCAGTATATCATGAAGTGTTGCATACATTTTACAATTCCACAAATGACTTTTCCCTCTATACTTTTCCAGACGTACATGACTGCAGCATTCCAAGCAATTCATCTTGCATGTTAAAACCATCCCATCTGTTCACAATTTTTCCATTCCCTCCCTGTCACTAATTAGCACAGAATACATTTTTCTTTTTAAGTGTAATGTAGGTCACAATTTTTGGCCAGCAGCTGTAGAGTTTGGTTGAGCACACCCATTAAAACTTTCAGAATTCAGCTCAGAAATCAGCACAGATCAATAATAAATAAAGAAACCTATTTGCAGAGAGAGCTTCTCTTAATCCTCGTGTTGACTTTTACAAATCCATAGTGCGCTAGAGCCAGTGTTGGCTCCATCACCTTCCTACTTAAAACAAAGCTTTCGGGATGTTTTCATTAGTGAGAACTTTAATGGAGTTTTAAAACAAGTTTAACAGATCAATCTTTCATATGCACTGGGCAGTGAAAGGTAGGATCTGTATTATGGATTGGCACTTTAGTACTCAAGTACTCGGAAATGGTAGCACACTGAAAAATCAATAACACACACACAAAAAAGAAAATTAACTAAAACAAGTCACATTGATAAGTCATGCAACAAGTACAATGCACAAAATACATCGGCTTATTTACGGTTTCATTTTTGTCATTGGTTACAACCATCCATTTTTTTTTTTTATTAGCTTTTGATTTTCATGCTGATTTATCATTGCTCATTGCTCACAGGGAAAGCATGATGTATATATATTCAGGAGTTGAGAGTTTTCTGCAGAGCCACAGCTTATTCATGCATAGCTCAGCTCTTCATCCAGCCCCTCGGTGTATATTATTTCTCTTAAGAACAGAGGGGATGGCTTTTTTGTGGTGCTATCCTTGTGTAATCACAACCGGTCTTTTCACTATAGCAGTACAAAGCTATCTCAAGTCTAGACTTTCGTGGTCATAGTCTGCCAACTTATTTTTCACAATTCCTCATTTGCCTACAGCATCGCTCTGAGAACAAAACTCTGCTCCAGGATCGACCAGGAATCCCCCTGATCTTTGGCCGACCAATCCCCTCTACACAGAAACCATATGAAGGCCATATTTTCATAATAGCATAATGTTTGTTTGACTTGCCCCACCCTTATTATTTCACCGTAGATTATGAAAATAAACCCCCTGACACATGTCTGGAGAAAGGAATGTCGTCCAAAAAGCATGTTTTAAGCAAGCTTATTTAGAAATGTGTTTTTCATATGCTTCATTTAGTTTTATCCTGTGATGAAAAGTTTTACTTTGTTATTAAATGTTGCTGATGCAGGCATATACATATAATGCTAAGCTAACCTCTAAACTGTGTTTTGTTGTAATCGAATATATTTGCAAAAATCGAATCTTTAGAAACATTATGAATGTGGGATGGTTGTTACATTTCAAATGGAAGAACCCCGCCGCAGTTTATAGAAATTTCTTGCCTTTTTTCCTTGTTCTGTTTATTTATATTCATCACTCAGTTTGGGGTGTCTTAGGGTTCAGCTTGCAATTGATTCAAATTGGTTCCGTGTAATAGCTCTCCTCATCAACTTTTTCCAGGGTTTTGAGGATCAAAAATGTTTCAAGCTTAAATCAAATCATGCTAAAATGTCACTTGCATAATAGATTCGGCTGATAAAATTCTGCATGTCCAAATATAACAGTTTTGTGTAGTGTTTGTTTCCCTTTGCTGCCAAGTATCTCCTTGGCTACAGGAAGTTGCTCCGATATTTTCAGATTGAAGCCACTTCATCAAAGGCTTTTACAACTAAAACCCTCAAACAGTTGACTGGCAGTGAGACTCATTTGTTCCATGATTTGTTTTCATGATAAAATTATGTGAGAAAATAATGCTGTGAACATAGGCATCTTTTCATCACTGAATGGGATAATGTGAGAAAACTGAAAAGCCTGATTAGTGCTGGCAGCAGACAGTTCAGAGCTCCATTAGTTGTGGAAAACTAACTGTAGGAAGGAAAACTTCATTCTGAATAGCATTGCTTTTTCCTAAATAAAGGGGAACTTTCTGGACGCTTTCACAACATGCTTAATGTTGACAAGGCGTAATGCTGTTTGCGTGAATGTTTTTTCTCTTTACTTTAGATGATGAATTTGGTGCGGAGGGTGGTGGTCCTTCAGAAGCTCCTCACAATCCACCCCAATCTCAGCCTTCTTTCCATGGCCACCCGTCAAATCAACCTTCAGCATCCAATTTCAGTAATATTCAGATACCTCCTGGGTCACACGCCCCAGCCAATACACCTGCAGAGATTCCCCATCCAGAAGGTAAGCTTGCTGAGCTTAAGTGTACTTTATAAGCATCTCCCATGCTTCCACTATACACTACTATTGAAAAGTTTTGGGTAAGAAATTAATACTCCTTTTCAGCAAGGACACATTAAATCAGCTGTTCACAATTCCTGTCCTCGCGCCCCGCTGCTTTGCACATTTTGTACGTTTCTCTTATTGCTTCAGACTTTTGTTCTATTTGAACATAAGTGCCCTGCGAAGTGGACATCACAGGATATTTCGCCATGATTCTAGTTCGAAGCGAATGATATGTTCCATTCAAAGTGCATTGAGGTGTGCGAGACATTTATTTAAATTGTATTGATTTACAGAGGTATATGATGTCACACTTGTCCGTGTGTGCAGACCCATGAATGAATGTTCCGAAGTGAAGTAAACTTCAACAGATTTCCCCTGCTCAGGGGGTAGGGAGCAGTAAACACTGTGTAGAGACCATGTCAGTCGGAACACAGTTCATGCACTGAGCTCACTTCTAACGAGTGTTTATAAAGAGAGGCATACAATATGTGCAGAGCAGTGGGGTGCAAGGACTGGAATTGAGAACCACTGCATTAAATGGTTAGGAAGTGACACTAAAAACACATTTATAATTGTGCACAGCACAACTGTTTTAACATAATAGTAAGCATTATCATTTAACATCGATAATAGTAAGAAATGTTTATTGAACACCAAATCATGTAGCATTAAAGACTGGAGTGATGGAGAAAAGAAAAATATATCAAAATAGGAAATAGTTATTTTAAATTGTTATAATATATCACCATATTACTGCTGTTACAAAATCTTACCAACCCCAAACTTTTACGTGATGATTCCTAAGTACACACAGACCATGTTTTTTTTGTTTTTTTGAGGAAGTGTTTCTTGTTTATGGACAGCCATGCATTTGATAACAATATTTAAAATCAGTATTCGCTCAGTTTGGGTAGGGTAGTGATTGATGAACACTGATTTTCATTCATCCCTTTACTCAAACGTATAGGTTAATTAGTACTTATCAGAGGACTGGGACAGAGCTGTAGCGTGTTTGCTTGTATATTTACCATTCAGGGTTCCTGTTTGTCTTTCTAAAGTGCAGAAAGGCAGGCTCAGGGTCCCCACGAGGGGCATGTTTCCCCTGGTAACTGCTGTCCTCTGTGATTAGTGCTTCGGCTTCCAAACACGGAAATGACTAATCTGCAACATGGCACCCCAGAGGTGCAACCACTTAATTTGATCATGCATAGCATGCTCTCATTTCCTTGCTCTTGTATTTGACATTATGCCAGCTCTCAGACTCTTTAGATGATTCCAAAGTGAACTTTTCTTTAAAGGGGTCATATGATGTGATTTCAGTTTTTCCTTTCTCTTTGGAGTGTTACAAGCTCTTGGTGCATGAAGAAGATCTGTAAAGTTGCAAATACTAAATTCTCAAATACAAAGAGATATTCTTTATCAAAGCTAAGACTCTGTCACGCCCCCTAAAACAGCTCATTCAAACACGCCCCCACATGTCTACATCACGATGTGGGAATATTTACTTAATGCCGCCCAAATGTTCATGCAAAGAAAGAAGGCATGGTTTCAGTAACTGCAGTTAGTGTTGAAGCAGCCATGTCAGGGAGATTATGTGTGGATTTAGGCAAAAGCACTTTATTTGGCTTTCCGAAAGTAGATTAGTAGCATTTAGGAATCTTTGAGATTACTTCGAAGTTCAAGAGAACAGCAACGCATTTTATGGATGACCATTTTGTGAACCTAGGAGAGGAGGTCATTTTGACTTTACTACGACAATCTGGTGCTTCTGAATCAGCTACTGGAAGTATGTTTTGTTATTAGTTTAAGTATTTGCTATTGAATGTTCAAATGCGGAGTTTTGCGCGTCGTGTGTGTGTGTGTGTGTGTGTGTGTGCACGCACGCCACTGTTCCCCTTTCAGGCTTGAACTGATGGTAAAACTAAGGAAATTATTTACTGTATTTGCATTTATTTTGATTATGAAAAGGTGCGTTACATTTTCGAAGAGTTCTTGTGGTGTTCAGCCAATCCCAATGCACTGGGTCAGTTGGCCAATCAGAGTAGACTACACTTGTCAAAAGGAGGGACTGTGTAGAAAATGAGGTGTTTGAGAAAGGCGGGGCATAGAAGACCTACAATAATGTACAGTATTTGAAAAATAATTAAAGCATGTCAACATATTCTGTTACAACAAATACACCAAATAATGATCTTTAAAAAAGCATCATATGACCCTTTTAAATAAAATGTTCCTTTTGTTATTTTCTTCCTTGGAAAGATTGTTCTCAGCCATAGCTGGTAGCCGAGCGCATCTGCATCTAAATCAGTTACAGTGGTCTAAAATAAATAGGCTGGTTAATTCATTCATTACAGTTTTTCAACATCCTATCAGCCATGATTGCAAATGAAAAAAAACGCTTTCATGGTTATAAGCTGATGGACATTTTTTCCCTCTTTTGGAGCAGCACAGCTCGTCAAACCAGTGCCTGTTCCAAGAACCATGCCAGCGGTCGATCCTTCACTTCTGAACAATACCCAGGAAGGTAAGATTTTTGTTTGAAGATGACTCCTATAGACTGAAATCCAATTTCACTGAAGTCAGCAAACTGTGGTGACAAAAAAAAAGCATATAGCCTCATTTCACAGATATGATGGACCTAATTTTCTACTCATGAAGCCAGAGGAAAAAAATCAGACATTGCACTGGATTTTCTGAAATAAATTAAGGCTTTATGAGAAGCAGATTGACGCTTTTGGCTTTTCATAGTTGGTGGGAATGACCACAGATGAAGCTCAAAATGACATTCACCTACCAGCCACTGGAATGTACCCTTAATAAGAATTATTGCAGATTGTGGCCAAAGCTGCTGTTGGCATTCAGCCTGCCAATTAAATAATTTGGCTAATGAGTGAGGTCATTTCATATACAATGACTGTTTATTATTGCTGCAATTACCAGAAATAGAGCAGACTGAGAATTTTGTAATGCTATTAAAATCTAGAAAAAAATTTCAGATGACAAAAAGTTGCTTTTCTAGCTCAAGCAGATCTGTATACAAAACAGAGTATCATTTGATATTGTTTTGGCTAATTGAAATCTGTCTGCTATCATAACTGATACCCAGTCAGGGACAAATAAGGAAGATAACACCCAAATATAACTACTGCAAAGTGCTTTTCAAAGCCATCATTTCTGAACTATTGAGTTCTTTCTGGGAACATATCAGCTATGACATTGTCTAATTGAATTAGAAGTCTGCACCGCATTAGACACTAATTGGTGATGTGGAACAAGGCTCTGAAGGTGAGGCGATTTTGGTAGGGGTCATTCTCCCTAGATTTACAATATCTGAACCCATTTAAAAACCTGTTTACTTGATATTGCACAGACCAAAGTAAAAAGAATGCATTCATCCATGAAACCAGGGATTAGAAACTGTTTAAGCAACAAAAAAAATAGTTTGGTTGGTTTTTTTTTTCTCTCCAGAAGCAAAGATAAAATGTGGGTATTTAGTATTAATTAATGAATAAGAAATAATTTGTATATTATTTATTACCATTAAAATACTGTAATAGTAGTTATAATAAAATTTAGTAGTAATTGTACTTATTTAATTATTTATTCATGTTTATTTCGGTAGCACTTTATTTTACAGTCCTGTTCCTCATGTACATACTATGTACTTATTATAGTAATTACAATAACTATGTAATAACTAGGTACTAACCCTGAACCTACCCCTAAACGTAACCCTACCCCATGTAGTTACCTTGTATTACCAGAACTTTCTTAGATAAATACACTGTAAGTACACTGTAGGTACATGTTAGTACACGTACTGTAAAATAAAGTGCAACCTTTAATTAAATATTAGAATTAGCTTTAGTTTCAGTTTTCATTTTAAGGTTTTAGTAATTTTGTGATTTTAGTATTTTTATTTATTTATTTATTTATTAGTACTTCAGCACAGATGTATTTATTTGCCAAACCAACATTTCTAATTATCATTTTCAATTTGTTTCATTTTTTTCCTCAACATTTATGTTCTGTTTTAATATAGAATATCTGATTTAATATAATAAATCTGATTCAACTTAAACAACATTTAAAATAAATGAAATAAAAATTACTGAAATAAAATTACTTATTTTTGTTGAAGTCAAAAAATGTCATAAGATGGTTTTATATATTAGATGTCACATCTTTTACCTTTATGATTTTGGTTAGGTGTATAATATTATATCATACTCAATCCGTATGGTTAACTTCTGTTCTAATAAATAGGTTAAAAGACTTTGAATTAGATTAATTGAATCCCTTGTCTCAACTCATGCTGATCTGATCACTATTTTCAGAGTAGTTAATTGTGATTAATACTTGCATGACAGTGTTGAAGAAGTCCAGCAAACAAGCTGATATACCAGCATGCCTCAGAGACAACTGCTCTGCCTACACTAAACAATAACGAAGCTATTACCAGTTACAACAAGACCCAGGGTGGATCATGTCAGTACAGTGTAACTGGGAAATGCATCTTAATAAACAAACAAATCATCACGTCACAGAATCTAGTCTTTAAGGGTTAGTAAAATGAAAATTAGCCTGTGATTTACTCGCCCTCAAAGTATCGTGACCCTACCATATCTCTGATAGTGCTGTGGTTATACTCCTTCTAGACACTGCATGTTGTACTAATCGAGGTGCAAGCAGTGCTATTAATTGAGGCAAAAATGTATTCTGGTTAAATATTAATAGTGGAGAGGAGACTGGATCTAGAGATCTTTGTAGGTTCCCAGAAATGCTTCACCTAAAACTATTTTGAAAGCTCACAAGTGCTTTGGTGGTCGTCTCTGTCCAGTTCATTATTTGGTTCCCACATTATGGATTCAGCTCAAACTGTCACTCAGAGTGTCACTGTGAGAGCCAGCATAGTATACATTGTGGTAAAGGCATTTGTGCACCATGACTATAATATTTCACATGCCCACTGGCAAATGCCTTAACTTAAGTATTCATAAACTAGCTCAACCTCAGCTCACCCTATAATTTATCATAATGTGCTGGTGGGCACTGGAGAGACATGCATGTGTGAAATGGGTGCATAGCTTTCCCAGAATTTTCCCCTGGAAATCATTAAAATATTAGCAGAGAAGCTATCTGGTCATATCGGTCTCATTTTATATTTATTTCATTTTTATATTTAATAATAGTTTATTACTGTTTAATCAACAGTAGAGTAATAACAATTATTTGACGTTATTGCAATTTAAAATAAATGTTTTCTACTTTAATATACAGTTAAGTTATTCCTGTGGTGCAAAGCAGCATTTTCAGCAGCCATTACTTCAGCCTTCATTGTCACATGATCCTTCAGAAAACATTCTGATATGCTGATTTGGTGTTCAAGAAACATTTCTTATGGTTATAAATGTTTAAAACAATTGTTGTGCAAAAAGTGGGAAAAGTGCTTTTGTAATTTTGTTAAAAACAAAAAATTTTCTTAATTGTTTAAAAAGTTGTTAATAACTTCACTATCACTTTAAATAGATACATTTCTATGTGTCTTTTCTGAGAGAGAAAAAAATAAGTATTAATTTATTTTAAAAATTATTTAAACAGTAATGTAAGTATTGTGTGTGTCTCAAGTGCAACTCATGTTCTTTTTACAGGTGACGTGCGGCTCACACCAGAAGACTTTACTCGGGCTCAGAAATACTGTAAATACGCAGGCAGTGCACTGCAATATGAGGATGTGGGCACTGCCATCCAGAATCTGCAGAAGGCCCTGAAGCTACTAACCACTGGCAAAGAATGAGACCATTGTGCTGCCCCCCCAAAACCACTTTATCAGAGATCTGGCCCAGAGGAACTGAAAAAGGGCCTTTTCCTTAGCCCCATCTGTATTAAAAAGAGACACGCAACAGGACGCTCACTAATCACTCAATACAACATCTGTTTCTGCAAAATTGGATGTCAATAGTTGCTCATTACTAGACCTATGAGATATATATATACAACACAAAAAATCAGGTGCATGTGAAAGACCCTTTTAAATTCTGAGGTGTTGATTCATATTCATGGTTTTGAGGTCTTTTAATGTTTTTTTTATTTTTCTGGCTTCACAACAATTTGGTTAGATATGCATGGACATGGAAGCATGTCTCAAGATGTCTTTTAAGCAGGAATTCTCATCTTACTTCAAGCTCTCTGCAACATGAGCTTTAAAGACAATTTGCCCTGAACTACTTTCCATTCACTCCTATGTGTATGCTTCAGGTGAAAGGATTCTGCAGTTAGTTGACATAGTAACTGTTTTCTGCCGTTAGTTATGCATTGCTCTGATCAGCAATAAATCTTTTCTTGGTCAGCTCTTTTATTGGTCATTTGCAGTGCATGTTTTCTTCATAATAATAGTCATGAGAAATTAGCATCTCGCATTTTGCTTTTAGGTGGTTGATTATTAAATGTAGTTGTTATATGCTGCTTTCCAAGTTGTATGCATTGAATCATGTGAACTATAAGCACTGCACACATGCAGTTAGAACATGAATAAGGATTATAATGGTGTTAACTTTGGATCTCTGCACAGACAGGCTGCACACGCAGACAGACATAAACTAATAAATGGCAATTATAAACCTAATCACTGGTAAATGTGTGCCGATTATTTGGCTTAATTAAATGAAAACGATTTTCAGTCTTCTTATAGAAGCTGTTTCTGCTACAGAATAAAAATAATAAAAATAATTGCAACTTTTTGTCTTGCATGTCAGATAAACTCGCTATTATTATAGAAAAAAAAAATAAGGTCTGATTTTTTTTGACTTTTTCTCAGATTTTTGAGTTTACATCTCACAATTGTTGCTGCTACTACTACTACTACTACAATTAAAATATTCTAAAGGTAACGCAACTTTTTATCTCATTCTGATCTTTTTTTCTTCTTGCAATTACAAGTTTATATCTTAGAATTTGGACTTCCTTTGTAGTGTCTAACAAGGTAGTTAACATCTCACAAGTAGATATAAACTCAGGATTGTGCGAAAAAGTCAACTGTGAGCTTAAAACATCACAATTACTTTTTTTCCATGGTAGAAACAGGCTTCCGTACTTTCTCCTTCACTGTCATGAATGCTTTTTATTTAAAATCAACATTTTATATATATATATATATATATATATATATATATATATATATATATATATATATATATATATATATCACACACACACATGTTTGTTTTTGTGAAAAGTGGGGACATCCCATAGGCGTAATGGTTTTTATAATGTAGAAACTGTATATTCTATCACCCTTCACCAACCCTAACCCTAACCCTCTCAGGAAACTTTGTGCATTTTTACTTTCTCAAAAAAAAAACTCATTCTGTATGATTTATAAGCATTTTGAAAAATGGGGACATGGGTTATGTCCTCATAAGTCACCCACTCCTTGTAATACCTGTGTCATACCCATGTCATTATACAGAGTTGTGTCCTGATATGTCACAAAAACATGCCCCCACACACACACACATAGTGTTGATTTTTGTATTATTCCAGGTGGTAGAAACAGTAAAATGTGCTGCAGTAAGTATTCCTGCAGACTGAAAGACAGGGATGATATATTATTTCAAAGGCGCTAAAGGTGATGTACTGATTGTAGTTATGTTTTGATGGGTCATTTTTTTTACTGGTCTCAACCCATTCCGCCCTATGCATGACTGAACTTGATTGGTTCAGTGTGCATATTCAGGAAACATTTAATTACAACAGACCGTTCCTGTTGTTTTCTGCTCAACTTGTGATTGTTGCGGTCACATTAGTGGTGTCACTGTTTTCCTCTCTTTCCACAGTTTAGCCTGAAGTGTAATAGAAAGGGCATTGCACTTATCTGGAAGTAGACTCAGCTATCACTGCATGCATCTGCATTTGCCTGAATCCTTTCCTGCCTCACTGTGGATGCAAATGAACATCACCTGGGATTTTCCATCCCACCTGTCTTACTCCTTTGTACTCCGGTTTAATTGGCTTAAGTGAATTTACAAAGTAATGTATTGCTTCTGATGAAATCCATCTAGGACAGCATATACATTTACACCACAGCTGAGGATTAAAACATAACTATGTATATTAACCTTTCAAAATTAACCTTAGATTTTGAGTGACGACATTCATCAATTTTTTTGACTTTATAATATCTTTTTAGTGTTTAAAGTGTGTTTAAGGGTATTGACATTGACGCACACAGATAAAGTTTATGACTTGATCGCTATCAGTGCTGTGGGAATAGAGAAAGCCGTTAAATCTTTTTTACCACCATGTATGCTGCATTATCATTCAAATTTACCATGTTTTGCAATGGCTATTGAGCAGAACAAATGAGTAATTTGTGAACCGCAAAGAATTTGGAAGGATCGTTCAAATCTTAATTCCTGGCTCTGTAGTTGTTTCACATTCAAAATCTTCAGCCAAGTTCCTGTGATATGATGATAAAATGTCATTGTGGCTGTAAATCTCAATACTAAACAAAACATATAAATGTAGCTAGCCTATAATAAATGTCCATGTTATTGTGTATGGGTTCTCACACCCACAATTGATCAAAACCTAACAGTCCCCTACAGGGACTCTATCTGATTCAAAGGAAGAGGCAGGCTCTACATCCAAATAAAGGATAACAAAATGTGTAGTATTCTCATTCATCAGCTCATAGGCTTGTAGTAAACAGGAACTGGTTACAAGCACATAACATGCGATTTCTGTAGAGCGTATTTGACCTGATTGTTGAAATGTAAGTATCTGAGGTACATGCAAATACAGTTATCGGACTTGTAGGAACTATCTAACTGGATGATCTTCTCTGACGTTGAAAACAAAGTAGCTAGCTAGCTTGGGTGACTGAGGACAAGCTCATCTTTACAGTCCTTTTATAACGTATTTAACAAATTAGTAAGAAGTAATAATTTGTTCATGAAACACATAATTAGAGAAATGACAGAATTCTATAGGCTATATTTTGTTCTTGTATTTTAATATCTAATTTATTTTAGTTTAACAGATAATTTAATAAGTTACATATGAAAAAAGTTGTGTATGTAGCCTTTATATTATATATACTTCTCTTTCTCCCGTTTATATATATATATATATATATATATATATATATAGATAGATAGATAGATAGATAGATAGTAAAAAAAAAAAAATTCTTTCTCACGTGTCCATGTTTACTGAAGCTTATATATATATATATATATATATATATATAATATATATATATATATATATATATATATATATATATATATATAAATATAATTACCCAAAAACAATATTAATAATATATATATATATATATATATTTCTACCCTTTTTTTCTTCACACGGTCACTTATTATTAGCCTATCTATACCTAAATAAGACAATGATTTTATATAAAGTAATCACACGTTTAATGCTACATTGTTGCTCATATTTTCGTATTTAATCCTAGCAACAGTGCGTACCAAACACTAATGCAAAGTATTCATGCATTTCTTTCTTTCTTCTTATTTTTGGGGTCTCCTCGGGATTTCTCACACTGTGAAAGGGTGGGGCTATTGAGAACTGCCTCCAGCAGTTGGACAAGCTAAGCACAGTTTTGTCTAGTAAAACTCTTGTTAACGCTTTACCCATCATTTGTCTGCTCGGAGAACAGGTTCAGCCATCAAAAATAGATATTTCAATTCATTTTAAAACATCTCCGGTGATGATACGTGTGTGTTAATCACTGGCGCGCCGCGCGAAAGTTGATGGTGGGCTGCCTCTCAAAAGTTCTCACAAGTTGTTCAAACAGGAGAAGAGATAATGCTTCTTCAACGAGACGAGCTTCAATGAAACAATGTAAGTGACTTTTTGAACTACTTCCACGTTTCTTTGTGAAATAAGCCTAACGTTACATATTCTGACTAAATCTCAGGTAAATAAATCTTGTGGTTTTCCCTGTTTAACTTTCGCTGACGACAAAGTGCTCTGATTAGTGGAAATAGAATTTGACCACAAGGTATTGATACGTTTTAATAAATGTTTAAATATTGTCTAAAATGAATCCTAATAATAATACAATTAGAAACCGAGTGAGCTGTGAGACAGCTACGTATTTTATTTATATATATATATTTTTTTATATATATATTTTCTCCTTTATTTTAAACAACGTTGATATTCATAGGTCATTAAATTTTTTAAATGGAAAGTTCATGTGGTCTTGTTTTATGTATAATTGATGAATTGTGCGCATTTGGTTGTATTTTATATATTTTACTTAAGAGTGAAATATCCATGGCCCTAAAGAATGGGTGTCACATTACAATGTTGGTGGGCAGATGAATTGCTTATTGGACTTTTAGATGACCGCAAATAAAACTGTAAACAACTCAACTAGATAGTATTTAAAACGTCTACATCTAAATTATAGCTTCCACTCATAGTCTGTCTCTCTCACTATAGCAAGCGGCCTGCCTACACAACGTTTTTAGGCATCACAGACATTTGATGTCCGACAGACTACTTGATTTTCAGGCACAACCATGAAGTAGGTTAATGTGGAATTTCTTAGGTCATTTAGATGAGATGAGCTCATGTCAGAGAAAACGAGAGACTGATGAATATCCCATTTACCTGTAGTGTTGACAGCTGTGGTGCGTTTCTGAAGATAGCGAAATAATGAAAAACTGTTGAAGCGTTGGTGTACCTTTTTAGTTACATCTAAGGTTTAGGTTTTATAACTCAATTGTAGTTCATATTAATGCAAATTACTTTTATTTGACATTATGATTTTCTTATCATGAGAGTCTTAGCATTTTGAATACCAGAAGCCCCTGTTTCTGGTTTTCCAACTCATTTTTTGCCATGATGAATCAAGTTCTTTATGCTGCTGACACAGTCCCTTGAGTCGCTGACCCCATTCATGTGTATTTACATATGCTTAGGGGAGCATTCTGAACAATCTTCATATGTCCCCTAATGTCATGTATTACATTAATTTTATATGGTGGTGTAAATACATGGCCTCATTCTGATCTCTCACGCCAAATGCACCATCTTACAGAGATGATATGAGGATGTTTATTTAAGACTGACAAACATGGAGCAACATTATGATTTGTAACAATCATTTATTTCAGGGTGTTGACTTGCATTCCTCTTAGATAAGATTCCCTTCCCTTTAATGATTTTATTCCACAGTTGTGGCTTGCCTAATGAATGCTACTGATGGCATGTCGTGGTTGTTTAATAAAATATGAATTCAGGGCCCTGTCTATTGTCCTGAATCTGCCTTCGCTTGTGGGTTGAAAATCGAGATCTCTACTATCTTTTGACAATGGCTGTTAAAATGAAACAAGATCTCGGGACTTCACACTTCAAGTCTTGGAAACGAAAGCTTACAGACTACGTGTTATTAACCATAGTATCAAATGGAGCATTGCGATAATCTCATTAAAACATACTCGGTCACAGATGGAGGGAATTTTCCATCCATTTATAAAAATTAAGACATTTATCAACCTAATACTAATACAGATGAACAATGCCTAATTAAACAAATAATGTCTTCGTCAGAGTAACTTAGGAGGTCTCTATTGGTTGTCATCTCCCGCTGGAGTCTTCATTTTCCATAGACCTCGGATAATGACTTACCAGAACTCGCCTACTTGGAAGCAGATTACAGATCAGGGGTTGTTTGTTGATATCCAATTTCAAATTTTGCATCTTAATGTGGTTCGTAGTGAAAAGTCATAGATATGTGCAGTTGATTCTTCTGAGATGGCTGTTCGGATTGGTGCTACGTGCTTTCTAACTTAACTCTTTAGTCATTGATTCATTGATTCATTCATCAACTTTTTTTTCCTCTAGCCCTTTAGAAAACCAGCTATGTTCTTATGTTTCAAAGAGCTGGGGAAAACAATACTCTGATCTGAATAACAGTGATATTTATAGCTGTAACATCATGACTTTTTTCATGTAAAGAACCAGAAGCAACTCAAGAACCCCAAAAATTTCCATGATAAAGGGGTTATTTTCTGAATCTGTGGTGCAACACGGAATCATTAAAGATTCTATATTTTCGAAATTATTGTCAACTTCACTTTCCAGTAAAAACCTAAAAGTTATTTTGGAGTTTTTGCAGCTTGTCAACAATCTGTGATAAAAAGCTCTTAGAAGGACTATTTTAAAGCTGAAAGTGGATGCTGATAGTGTCAGTTGCCTCTGCTAGTACAGCACAGTCTTTTTATGAAGGAATGAGAGCAGGGACTCCTGGGCAATGCTCCATACAGTCCATTATTGTAGATCTGAAGAACCAAAATAGTGATCCATTCTGAGCAGGTTTTAGACTACAATCATTGCTTTTAAGGGGATGTGGGGTAGGTTCTTTTGTACTGCACATCTCAGTATCCTGACCTCCTTTTGAACATGTCATTTGAAAATACGCAAATGTTCAAAAAAATTTGAACATTTGAAAATACAGCATGCAGTTGCATCAAACAATGGTATAAACATCATTCAATGTAAATTGTGATTATCATAATTAATAATCAAGTTTCGGCAATTATGACTGCCCTAGTTTAAAGGGATAGTTCACCTAAAAGTAAAAACATTTCACACTCATTTTGATTGTATTTCTTATGAGTAACACAAAAGAAAACCTTTTCAAAAATGTCCCTGATTTTTGTCCGTACTATGACAGTCAGTGGAGTTCAGTGTTGTTTAGACCTCACTGACTTTCAAAATAATTATTTTGTGTTCTATACAGTGATGAGACGTTGACAGAATTTATATTTTTTGAGGGGTGATCTGTCTCTTTAAGACCATGTAACGGCATTGTAGTTTTAAACATTATCATTTACTTTTTTAAACACTAGTTTTCTGTATAGCTAACTTGTTTTTCAAGGTACCCTTCCATGTATTTTAGCAGCTATGATGTTTTTTTACTTGCATGAACCCCTTTATAGATAACACACACTTTTATGTTTTTTTTAGACTTCGTGTTTCCTGTAATTTCAAGTTTTGCTTTGTAAATAGTGGTGCACCCCTTTGTAAACCTCACCATCCGTGATCTTTTTCAGCAAACTTATTATGGCTGACGTGGGAGAGTGATTAGTCATTATGTAACGGGGCAGTTTTTGCATGGCTGCGGTCACTGTTCTGACAAGAAAAAAATGGTTTCCATGCCACAAATACATAATTTAAACCTTCAAAGTTCTCCCAAATTATAGACGCATGAATAAAGATATTGTGCTCCTGCATGTGTGTGAGAGTGAGAAAAGCTAATGCATGAAGTTTATGCCTGTTGACGTGTACGAAGCGTTTTAAGTCAGTGACTAAGAAAACCAGAGACAACAATTCATGACGCTATTTGCGTTTTTCGCAAAACAAATAAACTCGAGTTTGTTTCCAAACATCCGTCAAATAATGTTTCCAGTTTTAACGGCCGACTATGTAATGAAACCTCTAATGCAGTTGTGGTTTTTGTGTATTTACACTGTACTAAAATGACATGTAAGTAATAAATTGAATTGCGGTTTTGTTTTGAAATTTAATTTGCTAAATCTGATTGGCAGGATTTCGTTCGTCAGTGGTAGGTGGTGGAGATGGAGGTTCCAGAAAGCTCTCCCAGTTTTCCTGCTGCTGCTCTGCTTTTCGACCACAGGTAAAGGAGCTCTACAGTTGTAAATGTAAAATGTTATACAACAAATAGTGTGTTATCAGGAAAAGTAAGCCACAGTTCAGTTCTGATCTGAGTTTATATGTATATTGATTTCACTTCATGCTAATCAACATTGCTTCCATTTCATTAATTCATCTTTTCCCCCTTTTAATGTCTTGTTTCATATTTGCAGTTTACTTATTTCACTTTTATCTGTTTAATTTATATGTACAGTATATGCATGCTTTAAACCTTCTATCAGCTTCCTTACATTTGTTTAAATCACTTTCTTGCTCTGTCATGCTTTTTTAATCACCTTTAACATACTTTGGTTGTCCTTGTCCTAGTCGCCACCAGTTATACATGAAAAATATCTTATAAAAAGACATTTTTTAAAATAACGCCACATTCAATTTAGTCGTGAAGAAAGATCCTATTTCTACTCCTCCATATATAAATAAAACAGGACCCAAGGGTGAGATCTGGCTTTGTCAGTGGTCTCACAGCATGCATTAGTGGGCTAAACTATTTACCAAAACTGCTTCTGTTTGTAGACCAGTCATTACGCACAACATTTGTAGTTGTTTTCTGCAGCGGACTTAATCTTTTTTTTACGACAGTTTCTCCTGAGACTGAGTTCTAATTCAGACGTGTTATTAATGATTTCAGAACCAAAAAAACATTGGCTTTAACTGGCAGCTTGAATCCTTAATCGGCCTGTTGTTGCAGAATATAAGATCCCTGTGCGCTGCATATGAAAAGCATGTGTCTTTTTAATATTAGTCACATACCGTGGCTCGCCTTATTTGTTCGTACTGTTATATTGGTCCAAGAAGGAACGTTTACGGTCTTTGGATGCCTGTCAGAAATGGTTTAGAGCAAAGATCAGATTTAATGCTGGGAATCAGTATCAGGGAAATTTCGAAAACGCTATAATAGTTTAAACAACGGACGAGCAAGTGCTAAAACTCTTTCAAAACAATGAAATTCAATTAATGTAAGCCACAGCAAAAGCAAATAATGGAATAATGTTGTGCGGGGAAGGCCAAGAGCAATTTCGAACATCATTTTAGGATGTCTGCCTCTCGTAGGCATTCCAGACCTCACTTAAATCACGCCTAAATCAAATGTAGTACAAACTTGGAAAATATTTGTTGATTAGATCTGATTTGTCACTTTCAGTAAACAGCGCACACAGACTCTCCATCCCAGACATGGAATCTTTACTGTCCTTGTGCAAGAGGTTGTCATTAAAACCAGATGTGATTATGGCCCATAGAGAGACCAAACCCTTTGTGCATAAGTTCGCAATATGCGTTTGTTGCTTGTTTTCATACCGAAACCGCAACTGTACACACAACTTGTCACATGTTTGTTCTTGGATGCCCTTGTTTTTCTGCCGTGCTTCATAAGCCAAGGAGCCATGGGTGTGTTTATAGAGTTAAACCTCACTGAATCCTTATAACAGCTCCTCCATGTTGATCAAGAGCAACGCAAAAAAAAAAAAAAGTGCACAAGTGATGGATTCAATTAAGGAACTGGTCACCCAGAAATGAAAATAATAGCATTTACTCACCCTCATGCCATTCCAAGCCCTTGTTATTTTCTCTTGATTCCATTAAACACTAAATGAAATGCTGGGCAGAATGTCCGAGCTGTTTTCCTCATACAATGAAAACGGATTTCAAAGTTTATAATTCTATGATTCAAAATTATAAAACGCCTCATAAAACTGTCATAAAAGTAGTCACATTTATATTTTAGTGGGATTATAGGGCATGCATCATGGACTGTTTTATTGACCTCCACTTCATCAGCAGGCACTTCTCAACAGTGCTCAAATCCCATATAGCCGCTTATTTGTTTTGTTATTTTATTTGTATTTTATATGAAAAAGAACACTTTGGACATTCTGCCTTGAATCTCCTTTTCTTTTTCATGAAAGAAAGAAAATAACGCAGGCATTCGTAATGACAGAAAGTTGACTAACCGATGACAGGATTCGCATTTTTGGGTGAACTGTTAATTGAGCCTTGGCAGATGAATGCAGCACACCTGAGGTACAAAGACAGCAGGTAAACTGCCAGGAGAGTGAGAGAAATGAGACGCTTCAGGATTAAAGCTTTCACAAAATGTGACGCTGCTGAAAGGGCTATTTTTAATCTCTCAGGCCTTTTTAGCCTGAGATCCATGTATCTGGCATTCCATCTTTTGGCATCTTCCCGAAGCGCCCTTCTTCTAAAAGGACATTTTGAGATCAAAGCTCTCCTTTTCTCCTTTTAAATCATGCAGGCATTCTTTCATTGACCTTCACTTCATCAGCAGTCACTTCACAACACTTTGCAAATCCCATATCACCAGTGTTTGTTTTGTTTTGTTTTGTTTAGTTTTTTTTGTTTTGTTTTGTTTTGCTTTGCTTTGCTTTGCTTGGCTTGGCTTTGTTTTGTTTTGTTGTAGTTTTTTGTTTTGTTTAATTGCTATAGTGAAAAAGTTGGTTAGTAAACCAGTGCCTTTTTCAGTTGAATTCTTTTTTTAAACAGTATTTATAAAATGTTAAATGTGCTTAATTGTAAAAATTACATTGTTCCATCTCGAGCAAAATGAATAAATTTTAATAAATGTGTGATATAATTACACGTTATAAAATATAACCGGGTTAACATTATAAATTACGTGTATGTTTCATTTCATTTTCAACACATGTAATGAAATTATACTCAACACATAGTGAAAGCTGTTATAAGCTATTAAAGATATTTTTACACAAAGTATATGAACGAGACAAATTGTACTTATTGTGAATGATCTCATAGCGAGTAAATGACCTTTGAGTGGAGTGATCCTGTTTTGTACAGTTCGTGCAAATGAAATTCATTTAAAAAGGCAGGTGACGTGTTCAGTCCCCGACGCACTACTGAGATGAACCCATCCTGGGTGGGAACCAGGATCTGAGCAGCATATATCGTGCCAGTTAGAGCTGTGGCTTCTGTAGCACAGTTAGTCGTGCCGCTTTTTACTGTGGCCCACTCCGACAGCTTTGCACACAACTATAAAACAGCAGGATATTCCAGTAGCGTGATTCCGTCCAATAGTGATTTCAGTCTCTTTCTGCAAAACACTCACAGGCCACCTGTCAAAAGCTGATCCCATTCCTTGCTTGTTTAAACCCCAGGCATGATGGCGGAAAGAATGATCTTTTTTCCCCTCACCTCTTTACTTGTTTTTGCTGGACAACTAATATGAATTTTCCACCGTTTTCTGTCCCAGGTGTGTCGATGGGGTCTTGTTAGTGGTGGGTTTTGTAGTGACCCAGCTCAGGCTGGTCTAACATTATGATTTGTGTGATGTATTTGATCCTCCAGGAGGGACCAAGAGAATGCAAATGTGTAGAAACATTAGCTTACGTTCCGATAAAAAGGAGCTGTTATACATTTATGAAGTGTTTTTTGCTTGTAGAGCCTGCTGGTGTTTTCAACGTAAAATAAAATAAAAAATAAGGTAGTTACATATATAAAATCTATTTAGTTAAATTATTTTACAGTTTACAACTTGCAGAAATACAGCCAAGAGTCACTCTTCATAGTAAAGTCATTTTAATCACATTTTGCCTTTTCTTGACGTATTTAGTTCAATTTAAATTTGGCTTGAATGCTGGCACAGGGGTATGGGAAACAAGCACAAGCAAACATTTCTAATAGTGTTATTCCATTAAGAAATTATACGTTAATTTTGTACATTTATAAAACTTGACCTGAGGCAAACAGTAAAACTTCTGCAATAAAAAAATTGTGTATTTCGCTAGTATGTATTTTAGTAATTTGTATCCTTTAAAGCTCATTCACATTTACCTTGTAGTGTATTTGGTCTGGACCTGACTTTGTCTTAGACATGATATGATTCCTACCAAATTTGTTAGAAAGTGAACAAAGTTCATAATTTACAACAGTAGTGAAAATGTGCATTCGTAGTTTTTATAAAAAGACATTTTGATTCTAGGAATGCTTTTAGATGTCTGACCACTTCTAACCAGAATCAGAAAGGAGAAAAGTGTGTGGTTTTGGCCTCTTGACAGTTTGGATTGAAATGTAAGTGGTCTGAAATTCAGCCTTTATATCAACTGTCCACTCTGGTGAACACAAGGCATGTAATGACTCGGGTCTCTGAAGAGAGCGAACTCTGTGGTTAAGTTTGTGTTCTCTTAAACGGAAGATCATTTTCCTTTCTAGGGTGAAGGCCCTCTATCCTTCAATTCTAATAGAGAGAAGTTCTCATCATTAAAGTGCTTTATTGTCTCCCTCCCGGAATCTGTGTAGAGCCATAAATTTCCATATTTCCTGTTTCTCCTGAGGTACAATGACTATACCTGCAAGGTTCAAGCCAACTTCCACATTTATGGCCACTAGTGGACCTTCATTCTGGGATGTTTCATGCAAAGAGTTTAAAGGGGTGGGGTGGGGGGGGTTAATCTTGAGTACCTATAGAGTAGTACTGCATCCTTCAAAGCTCCAAAAAGTCTTTAGTTTTATTATATTTATAAGAGAAAGATAGTCTGTACCGTTTTTTCCCCGGAAAAATACGAGCGTATGGAGGCATGACGTGTGGGCGGAGCTAAAGAATCACGAGCGCCAGTAGGCTTTTGCGTTGAGAGCATGTGGAAGCTGTGAGATTACCGTGAGGAAAAAAACCATCATCCAAAACAAACCATGGCTAACAGTCAGATTCAGCCATTTATTTATGATCCAGGCTGAAATTTAGCAAGAGCAGCAGCCTCAAAGACTACATCAGGACGTCTCTATGTAGTATGTATTGAAACTGTATATATTTGCTTAGTGGTTTTGGAAAATGACTAAGTTCCACTTTATGTGGTCTTTTTTTTTTTTAAGGTGTAAATTCGGAAAGGGCAGTTTTATGCCAACATCGCATGTTGTTTACTTGATGTGCTTACGCGCCGATAGCTAAGTTAACAACACAGAGATATTTGAAGCAGTTTTACTCAGCGCATGCGGTTCCAACACACGATCGTGACCCTTTTTCGTTGGGACTGCATTATCCTTAAGAAATAAACTATATGCAAATCCGGCGTCAAACTGGGCCTTGTTTGTAAAACAAACATCTTCGAAATGCAGGGGACAAACAAAAACACTTGCACAACTCCTTCGATGCTCTGCAAAAATAAACTCCATCCACTGGTCCCTTAGTGCTGTTTTTTTTTTTTGGTAATCTGTGCAGGGTTGTCTTGCCCTGGCAACCAAAAACACACTTCTTTTGTGACATTTCGCACTCGCTCTGATCAGTGAATGTCTGTGCTCTGCTCTACGGGAGCGTGCGCTCTTCCGGAAGAAGTGCCTCAGGACCCATATAAGGAAATTCCGCTCCATCTAACGTCACACAGACCCATACTCGAAAAAAAACTTTCTGAAACTTGTGACAAACCAGAAGGAGTATTTTTGGAACAAAAATACTCCTTCAAACGTACAACTTGTCAATGTTTAGCATGGGAATCCAACTCTTTAACAGTGTAAAAAACTCAGTATGCATGAAATAGCATTTCACCCCCCCTTTAAAGATTTCATGCAGGAAAACTCAGTTGGTTGCTCTCAACAGTATTGTTACTGTAAATGAAAAACTGTTTCTGCAGAAAGAAAAAAACTCATGGAGTATTATTTACTTGGAGAACATATAATAAATCATTGAGATTAGTTTGTCCTTTGACTGTTGGAATGGGTTATGAAATATAACCCTCAGAAATGTTTGTTTACTTACATCAAACTTGTCCTGAGGAAGCCACTGCATCTTGAGAAAGTTTAATTGCTCAGCGCTGCTCAATTTGCCAAAGACTGCTGTGGTTTTTGATTATGTGCTTTTCAGGACTACATGAACAGAGACCATTGTCTCTGAGTCAAGTTTTTTTTTTTTTCCATTGAAGTCTTCACATCCGAGAGTTGTCTTGAGGGATCTTAAAGGATATGGTTGGTGACGTTGGTCATAAGTCCATGAAATGGTTGAAGATTCTAGGTTGTCTTAATGGGAAAATGGCTCCAGGACTGCTAAAAGTAACGTACCAGATCTCGATCAAACTTGAAATCTGTCTCCCTTTCGTTCTGTCCTTGTCAATGCACTAACCCAACAGCTGTCTAAACGCATCTTCCTGTCACCTGAAGCCTTTCCTGTCCTTGGCCTCTTCTAATACTTCTGTACTTTGCGAGCTAAAGTGACATGTGACCTGTTTGCTTGCAGTAGCACAGAGCTGCCAGAGTAGCGTCAGCTGCAATGTGGTGCTCACTGACTCCCAGGGCTCTTTTACCTCCCCCTGCTACCCCAATGACTACCCACCCAGTCAGTCCTGCAAGTGGACCATACAGGCCCCGACTGGCTTTATAGTGCAGATCACCTTCCTAGATTTTGAGCTCGAGGAAGCATCCGGCTGCATCTATGACCGCATCGACATCAAAACTGGCACGAGCGATACCAACTTTTGCGGCTTAACACCCAATGGACTAACTCTCAACTCCAGTGGCAATGTGATGGAGATTTCCTTTACCTCAGACTTTAGTGTCCAAAAGAAAGGCTTCCATATCAGTTACAAACAAGGTATGTTTATTGCATGGCGAGCTCTTCACAGCATGTTTATTTATCTAAGATATTTTAATTTATCCTTTTTTTCATTGATGATTGACTTTAAGGAATAATTTTATTTATTATTTATTTATTTCATAATGTATAATTAAAGAAAAAAAATTGTATCCTGTTATGGTTCATTGGATGCCAATGATTATGTTTTGCGGCTTAAAAAAAAACAGATAATCTTTCCACACAAGCGGGACAGCGAAAGCAATGTTTTAATGTAGTGAAGAATCATCAGATGTCACAGACAGCAGTATTATCAAGATTATGTTGCTGAACTCTATTTCTCCATTTCATATCACAACTGCTCACATCATATAGCTTTGCCATTCACCCTATCATCACATTATGTTCTTATGACCACGGTCACAATCATTTCACTTTATTGAGTTATTTATTCAGCACTTCTCTAAATTCTGTCAACAAGAGTTTTCAGCCTGTAAAGTATTCTAATCAGTTTTATTTATTTATTTTTTTTGCTTGTTTTTCAGAAAGAAAAAAATGCTAATTTATTCATTTGATTTTGTGACCTAATAAGGCTAGGTTTCAGATAATATATATTTAATTTCATGCCCACTGGTATAGTAGATTTTGCTTCTTTTTCATAAACAAATGAATGTCTGTTTTTGGAACAGAATGATCTGAACATTCTTTAAGGTAAAGTGTAAAATAGTTAACTTCTTTTTATTTATTTTTTTTAACTCTGAGGGGAAAACAATTCACTTAAAATGTTAAATTGTCATATTGGTTTAACTTGAAGACATGATTTTTGTAGAATGTTTTTGAAACATGGAAAGAGTTTGGGAAGTCACACATTGTTTTTATTTGTGGTTGTAATTCTTTTTGTGAACAAAACTACAAATTTCTAGGTGTAGGCTCGTTATCAGGCGACAGGGGTGCCTGTATAAATTGACGGACACAGTTATGTTCAATGGAAAAGCATACACTTCTCTAAAATAAATAACAACCTGCAAAAAAACACCTTTGTTATGAAGTCAGACAGGTGTGAAGATACCCATTAGTAACCAGTAGCTTACAGATTTAGACGCTGTATTTTCTATTATCTTCCCAGTGAAACAGGTTTGAAATGAAACACCTTTGAGATCAAGCTCATTAGTGTTTAGTGTACTGCAAACCCGTTGCTTGTTCTGTGATCAGTAGTGTCAGATGTCTGGTTATGTCAAAAAGCATCATGAATATAGAGTGCAGGGATTTGATATTACAACTGGAGGTGTGTTTTTCCATTGCTTGTGGTTTTTATAAAGAGATGGCCAACAGACACAAACTTCCACCAATTAAATGAAATGTGTCAGCAAATCTGACTTAAAAGCGTTTTTTTAACGTGTGCAAAAAGAATATGACTTCCCAGTTTAGAAGAAGTTTAAGAAGCTTGTCTTTGAGTGATTACTTAATATAATGTTCCTGACAAACTTGGATGATTTCAGACATTAATGTTTCTCTTCTCTTTTCTCTTGTGTGTATAATGGAACAGTTATTCCATATTAGCTGATTCTCATTTGAATTTAGTCTGTGTTGTGCTTTTGAACCAATTTGGAGATCATAAAGGTTTGAATGAACCATTTTCTATTCCATAATAACTAAGTGTGTGCATTTGTCATATATTTTAAGATCTAATGTTTTTTACTCTTGCAGTGGCTGTGGCACTGAGGAACCAGAAGGTCACAATGCCAAAAAGCAGCAAGAATGTAGTGAGAGTGGCCAATTCAGTCTTCATTCCTGTTCTCACTGCATTCACTGTGTGCTTTGAGATCTCCCGCACTTCCCAGAAGAGCACAGAGACTATCTTTACCATGTCTGATGCTGATGGCACATCCATTTTGGCATTTCAGAAGAAAGAAAGAGGCATGGAGCTGTTCATTGACGGCTCCTACTGCTCCGTAAACGACCTGTTTACCAGCTCAGACATCACATCCAGCATGACGCCCATCTGCCTCACCTGGACCAAGGCCACCGGCCTTGTGGCAGTGTACTCTGGAGGCATCTATCAAACCAAAATCTGCGCAGCCTCTCAGGTTTGCACCTTGCCGAGTGGGGGAATCCTCGAACTTGCAGGAAAAGGGTCAAGCTCGGTCAGTGTGGATGATCAGAATTTGGATGGCTTCATGTACAATTTCCGATTGTGGGATTACGCCATGCCCAAATCTGAGTTGTCTGTCCTCACCTGTGATGTCGAGGGAAACGTCATTGACTGGGATCATCGCTTCTGGACTATGCCAGGCAGTTATATGCAGACTGACAGCACTCTCAGCTGTAGTGAGTATATGGTTTCAGTTCTATGGAAGCTGATTTATTATAAATTAAAAGATTAGTTCACTTTCAAATTCTGATTTCCTGATGGTTTACTCACCCCCATGTCATCCAAAATGTTTAAATCTTTCTTTTTTTTTTTTTAAAAGAAATGAAGGTTTTTGATGAAAACATTCCAGGATTATTCCCCTTGTAGTGGGCTTCAATGGCTACCAAACGATTGAAGGTCAAAAGTTTCAGTGCAGATTCAAAGGGCTCTACACGATACCAGACAAGGAATAAGGATCTTATCTAGTGAAATGATCAAACATAAAAAAAAGGAAAAAGTAATGTTATATGCTTTATAAACAAAAATTTGCCGCCTTGCACTGCTCTGCCATGTGCATCCATGACTTCATGTAATACGTAATTGTTGACACGCTTGACTCCAAAATCTAAAATTAGTTTCTAGTGGTATTCAATCATAGTAATTTCAGATTAATTTCACAGATAAAAAATCTTATATAAAAATGTAGAAGTAAACTTGGTTAAGTAGAAAGTGTTTGAAAATACATAAGCAAATACAGATACATAAGAAAGAAAGGGAAATTGTATTTATTAGACACTGTACTGTAGTTTTAAACCAACAGAAAAGACCATAGTGACCATAGACCATTCAGAGGTGGTCACAGACTGACCACATTCAACAAAGATGTGCATGCTAAATGTTGTTTGGTTAAGTCTATACAACCACACAAATAATATATAAGTGCTGTTTTCCATTTTACATAAATTAATGTTATTGTATCGCACTGGAATCCAAGGGGGAAAAGCTATACAGCTAAAGGGTTTCCAGATACTTTCCTGAAACAAATGAATGTTAATTCCAAATTTAAAGGCACCCATTTCTTTTACACTTTCTGATAAACTAAAAACTTTTCTTATTCTGCTACCTAAGACAGCGCTTTAAAAGTCCTTCAAAGTCCTTTAAATGCCCTCCAACTCTCAGCGTTGAGGAATGAGCTTTGAGTGGAATAGAGGAAAAGCAGGCATGACTCACATGCATAACAAGCCTCAGCAGGGACTGCTTTCTTCCACTTAGTTAGGTTCCTGAAACTCTAGATGCCCAGCACATCAGCAGCCCATGGAAAAAAGTGTCACTTTAAACTATGGCGCCTCAGATCAAAAGCATTAACTCACTCAGTAGTGCTCTGTGCCCTAAGACAGATAAAGCTGTATGTCCTGTGTGAACATTTGGTTTGGGTTAGTCTTGGAAGTTATGTTGGAATTATTTTCTCTGGATAACCTGTTAAATTGCCTATATAGATTCCTGTTAAAGGTATTTCCTTGTCAGGAGGACATCAGAACAGAAAGGGTACTGATTCCTTAGATAACTACTCATATGCAAATCATTAGCAACACATTGTCTTTTTATGTTAATATACAGTGGGCTTCAAAGCTCTAAAAATGCGTCTCTTTTTTGACAGTTTCTTCATTGCAAATTTTATTATTAACATGAAAATAGTGAGTAAAAACTAAGTTTGATTGAAAAATACTTATTGTCTTTGCTTTTTTTGTCCATCTTGTGCATGTGCATCACAAATGCGTTTTTATAAAGTAAGTAACTAGTGCAGAATCTAAAATATTTATACTGTATTTAGCCTGCAAAGTAATTTTTTGTAGTAAATTAATTTGCTTGAGAGGTACAATTGTGTATGGTAACATGTATGAATATTGAAATTTGATTATTTCTACTTTTGCTGATGACCAAATGATCTGAAAATGATAGCCTTGACTGACCACCATCCTGTGCATCACAAATTTCACAAAAGCAATAGGCCTATCTCATAAATGGTGCACAATCTTTTTTTAACATTTATTTGAGTAAGTTATCAAAAACTTTGAAACTATTTGACTTAAGTTTTAGTTGGATGTCGCATCCAAGATTTTAAATGTGGACTCTGTTTGCTTGTATATACCGTAATTAATGTTTTCAAAGGCTTTTTAATTATCTGTCCATCTCAAAGCATGAAATTTCTTTGATAGACACTGTATGCAATTGATATACATAGCGCTGCCATTGGCTAACTTGAATTAAGTGCTTATGCTAACTGTCGTCTTTAAAGGCAACTAATTTCTCATCTTCTTTTGCAGTCTGTTACCCAAATTGCATTCACTTAACAGCTTCAACTAGTGGTGAGTGTACTGCTAACATGCCTAATATGTGCAGAATTGCTTGCATGAGCTGTGAAGGTCATGCATGATGTGTACACAATGTCATTCAACATGTGGTTGCACCTATAGATGCTTTTTGCCCAGTGTATAGTTTATTTACAGTCAAATGTGCTGAACAATGCTCATGTTCTTACTGACGGACGTTTGGAAAGCTGATGTTTGTTGGCATATACTTATATTTACAGGTTAATTTCCAACATGCCACTGGTTACTCTCTTCTCTTGATGTGAACTGAATGGAAACTGATGCTCCAAGCTTCATAAAGAATGCAAAAGCACCATAAGAAATATCAGCACATCTGGAGTCACTATATCAGCTTTGTGAATTTTAAGTTATTATTCACTGAAAATATTAAAATCTAGTGAGTTAAACCTGATAACCAGATCTGTCTATTTCTAGAATAAATCAATTAGTCTGATATTGTGAACTGGATCACATGATTAGTCTGAGAAGATCTGATTCGTTCATGAATTATACGTCTTTATGATATTTTAATGGTGCCTTTTTCAGTTTGGAGCTTCGTTATTTTAAAAAGAGTGACCAGAATATTTTTTAGAAATATACCTTTTTGGTATTCTGCTAAAGAAAGTCATACGGGTTTGGGACGAAATGGGGGTGAAAAATGAACTACCCCGTTAAAACATTATTTTGTTCCATTCATATATCTTTCATTTTTGCGATTTCAGCGCTAGACCTATTCCAAGGCATTTTTGCCCCCTTTTTTTTATTTTTGACCTTGACAGGAGCAGTGCAAGACCCCCTCAGCCCTCTGTAGACAGTTAGACGCTGGAACCTATGACACATAACTATTTCCTTTGCTCAGTTACAACCAGCTGTGCTTGTGATGTTGGCATAAAGTCAAGAGGCCCGTGAAGTATAGCCTGGAGCAAAACTAATGCTGTCACTAATAAGCATGCTTTTAAAACGCTGTCCTCCCCTGTCTTTCCATTGGCTACTCATGTGGTTCCCTCTCATCCTTTGACAAGACCAGTGGGAGACAGCGATCCCACCTTGCATGTAAACACAGCAGAGGAACCTATCCTTAGAACATCTGAGGTTTTTTTTTCCCTCAACCTGCCTTTTAACACACTGAAGTTCAGGATGATCTGAGACTCTGCAATATAACACTAGGCAGTTGTCGCAACATGACGTCTCCGTTAAGAAATTAAAGAGTTTTTGAAGTTATCCTATGATGTGCTATGGATTACTCCCTGAAACCTGAATCAAATCATCTTTTTCACAAGTGACTAGTGCTCTGAGGTTAAGTCGGAGTTACACTGTATTCGAAAATGTCAAAAATAATCAGCTTTTGTTGGAACCAATAGCATCTTAATGTACATGTAGTAAATCCTTTAGCCATCAAGACTCTTAAAAGGCGGAAAATATCAAACCGATCTGGGAAAACCTTTAACATTTTGGTCCGTGCAAAAGATTTATTGACTAGACTTTTGGTCATCTCTCCAATCCTCAGACATGGTCTGATGAGGATTTCATTGACTAAAGCTTAACCAATGGATTTGCATTGCAAGTTGAGGTTTTGCTCTTGCGGATTGTCTGGCTTTTAAATTATTTGACAGATTTGGTGTCTTCGAGCATTAAAGCATGCTGCTTGGACACAGCTTGAGCTTTATGTCAACGGATGAATTGGAAAGATTTGAAAAGCAAAAGAAGATGCAATCGGTATTTCACACATCCCTAATGGATTTGTGTTGAGAAGAAGCGGCATTCCTGGGCCTCGATCAAACCAGCCTGCACAACACTTCTGTCATTCAACTGTGGCAAATTATTAAATTCCACCTTTGAATCGCTGATGTTCAAGTTCCAGTCTGGACATTTTGAGGTCACATTCCGTTGTCAAAGCCCAGAGGAGTGCTGAGAAATGTCTTGAGACTTTTACGATCCAAATCTTGTCCTAAGGTAGACTAGAATTTTCTATTTAAGGATGCAAAAGAGAGAGAATGAATGTTTTTGACAGTGCTTTGGGAATGTCCAAGTTTGTCCATCTCAAACTTGATTCATTTTAGATGTGTTTCTGTGCAGCGTTAAGATTTATTAGATACTTTCTTGAATTTTAAATATAATATGTTTTCACAACGTGAACGCGGCATTCTTATGCTGGCTATTTATTTAGTTTTACTTTAGAACCGTTTATTTTTCAAACATTTCATTTGTTATAAAATGTCAAATGAGCATTTTCAAATCTTTCTTAGGCACTGACATAGCAACTCTTTCCCCGGGAACCACGGGTTGTGCTTCCTCTGGACTTGGCTGCCCAGGTAGGAAGAAATATCCTAATTATAACTTTTCATGCTGAACGCATTCCTCAAAACATGTTTTAGATAATTGTTCTAGATAATGAGTTGACTCATTATAAACAATTATTGTCTCATCAAAATCTTTAACTTTTTGACTCATTTATGACTTTGCTGATTGACATTTATCCTTTGTCTCTTAATTTGATTGCTAGTTTTCACATGAAAGAGTTTAAAATACAACCATTTCCTTGAAAATTATATGTAATACTTAATTGGCAAGTCTTAGTACTTGCGTAGGCGTGACAAACAAAAACAGCTTTCCTTCCGCTCATTAAGGAACTGAACTGAACTGGTGGCCAGTAAACGTCTATCATCATCTGGGAGCCATGAGAATCCTCAGGCCTCCTGTCCTTAGTAATGGCCATTAAAGGTCAATGTCCCATGCTTTTTTCCCACTGGTCTCCTGAAATTTCATTGCATAATATTCATTCCCATGAAGTACAAAAATGGCATATTCGTGGAGATGCCTGGAGATTTGTCACTCTATCAATAAAGTTAGTCTTCTTGTTGAGAAATAAACTTGAATTAATGTCATTCGTCACTGAACTATTGTTGTCGTCATAATTGTTTTAATGTATCATGTGTGCAGAAACAACCTATGATGGAGCTAAAATATCTTTGCATAGAAATCCATATCAGTTTATATAGAATCATGGGTAGCTTCTATATAATTGCCTCCTTGAAATTTCACAATGGTTCATTACATAGAATTTGATCTATTGGGTGTTTCTAGAAAATTACTAGTAGAAACAGACAGAAATTTGTGAGGAAGACATGAGAACTACCAAGAAAAGATTTTCCTTTTTTGATGCACATGTCTGACTCAACAAAGGAAGTTAATAACAATAATCTATTGCCCAACATGTCATATTTCTCATTTTTGGTTATTCTCTTTTTTTCCATATTCTTCTCACGCTATGCTTTTAATTGCGTTTTTGGTTTCACTCTAACCTTCATTTAATGCCAGTGTGCCCTTCTTCCATCCCTGCCACCAGCAACATTAACTGTTACCACCGCTTCCTTTGCCACCACTAACATCATTCCTACTAATGCAGAAACCCATGGTAAGCATTCACATCTGCCTTCTCATCATTTTATGCCTGTGTTCCTCTTGTTTCATAAGGGTAATGTATTTTGCCTAATGCAGAACAGGTGGTGGTAAACTCATTCGAAGAACATCAGTATTAGATTTGAAAGTAATGTTCCATTAAAAAAAAAAAATGCTTTATAAATAAATAAATACATTTTTGTTTATTTTTTTAATGCTCAAAAGTAGATTTGAAAAAATGTCAATGAGAATGGTTGCTTTATATGATGAATTGGTTGAATCACAGCACTCTAATGATAATGTCCCTATTTTCTTTTTTTTTTTTTTTCTTTTTTTTTTAAGTAAGAAAGTCTGTCTGGTTGAAATGCAAATTTCTGTCATACCAATTGCAGTTTACAAGTGATTTAAAAGTTAGTAGAAAGTATAAATTCCCTTTAAATGTCTTTTCCACTCTCTTTTCATCTTTTTTTCCCCCTTCTAGCATCAAATATTGTAGCAACAATGCAGTTTATTGTCAAAATTTAAATAGATTCCATATGGGGCATTTTACTGTATACAACTGTGGATAGTTTCCCCCCTAAAAAATATCAATTATGTCATAATTTATTCAACCTTGTTTTGTTTAAATTATGACATAAATTGTATTTACTACTGTTATATTCCAAGTCAAATGTATATCTAAATTTTTCAAATTATGTTATGAAGCAGTAGATGTTAGTTTTATAATTTGAAAGATGGATGCATGTCAGTAGAGTTCATTATCTCTGTATTTATTTCATCAGCTCTCACTACTACTCTTTCATACACATCTACTTCTAGCATGCCTCTAACCACAACTTCTGGTAAGCACGTATCTAGGTTTCCTACTGTTTTATATTCTGTTTAATGAGGTATGAAAAATGCCCTCACTAATACATTGTACCAATGCTAGCTCTACTCACATCAACTACTAGTGCTAAAACAACAACAACTACTACTGGTAAGCTAACAGTTACTGAGTCAAAGATTTAGCTATTTATATATATATATATATATATATATATATACAAATGTGTGCTGTTTCATATTGCCTTACTAACCAAACCTATAACATGTCTGTGTGTGCCATCATTAGCACCAACTACATCACCTTTAATTCAGTCTAACCCTCCACCCATCAACCCTGGTAAGACATCACTTCTACAAAAGATGTATTATCAAATGCCTATTTTATTAACTAAATTACTCCACATTGTCTAGGATCTGCTTTTACATCCATTTGATTGTATGTTTCCAATATCTGATTATTTTAACAGATTTATGTTTATTTGATGCACTGTCAGTCTACATACATGTAACATGTTTGTGGCATTTGGACACACAATGTGCTGTTGCCTGTTTTTTTTTTTTTATTTATTTATTTTTTTATATATATATAATAGTTAAACAATGTTTTGGCAGATACCTTGCATTGCCCAACAAAGATAAAACAAAAAAGCCCAATAAATAGAACAAATTTGCATGGCAGTATATGGACTTTTGTCTCATGTCCTCATGCATAGCTTTACTATGTGTTTGTGTGTGTGTGTGTGTGTGTGTGTGTGTTCATTTACCTAAACCATTCATCAGTCATTTAATCCATTCATTCATCTGCAGCTGCTGCTACTAACTCAACTCTGTCCAACCGCAAAACCATTGGTAAGCCAAACCTGTTATCTCATGTCATAAATGGCTTGCTTGTGCTTACCAGGGGATGTCACTGCTAAACTTTCATTTGTGTGGGCAGAATGGGAACTGCTAGCTTGGTTAAATAGGAACGGAAATTAAAACAGTTGGCTAATTGTTAAAGCTCTGAAAGTTTCTGGGAGCAAATAAAAAGGCCTCTTACCCATTTTTTATGCATGGTTTGTATATTTATCAAATATTAGAATGTTCAAAATTGATTGTATAAATAAACACTATTCTAACTCTATTTGTCAAGTGTGTGCTGTGATTAGCTTGTTATTTTATTTTTTTTTTTTCAATTTGGACTTGACTTCTACCTCCTGTATATATCTGTCAGAATCTTGAAAGCTTTTTGTATTATTTCTTTTTTTTTTTCAGGTCTTAACAGTCTTTAAACACTTACCTTCGATCTTCTCTTTCATTGCATATTCTTAAATTCTCTAAATGTGTTCAACTAAAGCCTTTCCTGGCCGCCAACCAACAGTTCTCTACTCTTCTCTTGCTTGTAGCAAAGCTAAATTAACTACCATTCTTATTCTTTTACTTTGTGCATAGCACTCAGCAATATTATCTTTCTGTGCTTTATTCTGCACTAACATTAGCATTGCTTTCCAGACAGATTTCCTGAACTCCCGTGTTTCTGTTTTTTTTCTACTTCACAGTCACCAGCAATGTGTCAATGACTGGATTATATTTGTGCTTTATTTCAAACAGTCATTGTTCTAACTTCTATATTTTTTTTGAGATTTTTTTTTCCCAGGTTGGTTTTCAGGTATATTGATTTGTTGTATGGTGTACTGTATATCCACAAAGATAAATAATAGCCTGTTCTGACCTCTTCATTTTTTATATCTGCAAAGATAAATAATAGCCTGCTCTGACCTCTTCATTTTTACCAAATCCGGGATCCTCTGAATAATTGAGCTGGAGCAGAAAAAGAGAGGGCTGCATTTTTGTGGTCACTACTGCGGTTTACTCCTCGTGCTGAGACTCCATCCACTGGCTCTCCCCCTGCTAGGCCTCTTATTGCTCCCGCTCCCCGGGGCCCCAAAACACCACTCGGCTTCATCTCCACACCCCTCATCTGGCCCGTGAGGAAGAAAGTTGAGGCTGCCGTCACTCGACCACACAAACGTCCCGCAATCCATCTGACCAAGCCGCCAGCCCAACCGACAATAAGCATGACGAATGAATCCCACTTGTCGAAAACATCTACAATGGCCCCAGTTGCCAAGAAAACAGACTCTACAAGCATGAGGCCAGCCTATTCCCAGGTGAAACCTCCGTGGCAATCAGGCGCTCACAATCAGAGTGAAGACTTTGAGTCTTTCCAGGTGCCATCACATAGTAATCGTAAGAACAAACCACTAGCTCCCCAAATAGTCCTGAGCGATAGTGACAAGAACAGCACAGAGATACTTGAATACCCATCTGGTTTTGGCCCAGAGGCATTTTTTTACGACATTGATTTGGATGATGATGTCTTCAGCCTGTTCGACTTTGATTCCACCTACTCCCTGGATGAAAGTTTGGCCACTGCCATCCCCCATAACATGTCTTTCTTAGAGGTAGAAAGTGTACCGACTGTCAACACCACGACTTTCGGGCCTGTAAGACAGGCTGTTAGCAAACAGGAACATTTACACAGTCAGTCAGACCTTAGTTTACCCTGGGCTATGTCAGAGCTGGCACAGGTCTCAGAGCGACAGGAGACAGACGGCAGCTGGACACTTATCCCATCTCCCACCATGTCTCCGGGAGGAACAGGTGTGCAAATGATCCAGCCTGAGCTCAAGAGTCTCTCTGATCAAACAGCAGCATGGCCAGAGCGGTTGCCCACACAACTTGTGGATGTAAAGCTAACAAGCACTGTGCCTTGGGGCCTCTCAGAGGCAACTGCCACCGAGGACACTTTTAAAGATGCGCAACACAGTCAGAAAAATTCCACCGTTGAGCACACAGCGGTTATACATGAGTACAGTCTTACTGATACTACCCCTTCCTATTTTTCATCAACCCTCCAACAGAGCTCTTTCAACAATCTCCCTGATCAAACTGTTTTACTCAAAGAGCCTTTGGCAGCGAGCTCTCTCGTTCTGCAAGGCAGCTATTCCCTCACAACAGAGACACTTGTTATCTCCTCTCTCACTTCTTCTCATAGTGTCGAGCTGGTGCCTGGACTGCTTATGGATTCAACCCACAGTGCTGCCACTCTTATTGAGCCCCTAAATTCAATGCCTTCTGCAGGGGTTCAAAGTGACTCCTTAATGACAGAGGCCATCAGACCGAGTCTGTTGTCTTCTTGGCCTCACACTGATGTTTTCCCATCTCTGACACCTGGCTCAGCCCAAAGTCTCTTTATCTCGGATGCCAAAAACAATGCTGACCTGGTTTTACCCTCAATGAACAATCAATTCATCCTCTCTGAAAACCCTCAAGCTGTTGACTCCAGCCAATTCCCAACTCGCAGTGTTCTCACTGCGTATCCAGACATCACAAGCAGCATTTCTACGTCAATAGTGGGCAGACTGTCCAAATTAGATTCACCTCTGGCGCTGGAGCCATCGCGTGTAATCAGATTGCCAGAGACAGTTTTCAGAGGCTTAAGTAGGCAAGGCGATGTTAATCCTTCAGAGGTTGATCTGAGGGAATTGTCACATATGCCTCATATTTCTGTCAGCGCAAGTTCGGAATTACCATACGGTTCTGTGGTGGGCCTGACAGATGAATGGAGAGGTGCTCAGTCTTCACCCCTTATCTCAGATTCCCAAAAGAAAGTGGAGAAGATAGATGTGTCGCCCACATTCAGTTTGCCCTCCCATAAAATTGTTGACTTTGGCTCAGAACATGGCATGGTCACGTCAGCATGGTCGGACTACTTCAAATCCAATTGGGAGAGTTCTCAAATTTCATCAACTGCAATATTTCCCTCTATTTTGTTCAATTCAATAAGTAAGAGTGGACCAGATGAGGCCTCACCTTATGAAACCAAATCCAGGTATCAATCAGAGACAATGGACATTTCTAACTTCATAGAGCCTGGCCATGTCCTTCCTTCTCAGTCTGAAGGAGAGGTTTATCATGACGGATTTGTTATTTCTGGTGCATATGGTCGAGTAAGTCCAGTGCACAATTACGTTGAAGTCACAACTACCACATGGCTTCTCAACACAACATCTTCTCTAAATGCCTCAGAAGGCTCTAAGTCATTTAACAAAAACAGTACACGTGACTCTGTTGATTATCATAGTAATTTTGCACACGTGACCACTATAAGCCATTCAAACACTTTTCAAGGTTATGAATTGCTTAGAACAGACATGCACACATTTGAATCATTGTCAGCGAACATGCTGCCCACTCATGCTCCTTTGCAAATGACTATGACTGGTGCAGATCTGTCATCTCAGTCCCCACCAGACCCTGCTTTTCATCGGTTTTCCACCTTTACAAGTAGCACGCCATCAGAACTTGCCTCCATTTCAGTCATCCAACCAAACAAATCAATGGGTATCTCAAGCAGCCACAGCGAAGACCTGCTGGACACTAAACATGTCCACTCCTCAACAACAAAGTGGCCATTTTGGGCCAAGAATGAATCAGCAAACCCCTCCAGCCATGGCCACAATGTGCTCGTTGTTCAGCCCGCCACCGCAGATAGCGAGACGCATCCGTCTCTAGCTATTGATGGCCAGTCTTTTGTCCGCACAAATGGCACAGTCGACACCCCAACCACTGCAGTCAGCACAGGTTTTGGATCTGTGCATACTAGTGCCACCAATGGGACCACTACAGAGCCTCATGAACTGGCCATATGTCCATGTAAAGCTCCCTTTCATATTACATGTCTGTGTGGACTTTCAACCGGGAACAGTATGTTTTCCAATAACAATCTAGACCTTAGAAAGAGAGATAGTTTCTTTTATTGCTGAATCTTGACTTTCTTAGCAAGTGATCGTAGAATGAAGGTTGTTCAATTTTGGGGGCAAATCAGTCTTCTCGGTGTGCAAATTAATTTTTTTGATTCCTTGTGATTTACTAGAAGTAGTAAGATTAACAATAGCCAGTTCTGACAATCATTGTGTTTCAGCACTTTTCATGTACTGGCTGTTACTCGCTCACTCAAATTTAGAAGATAGGTCTTTTGTAATTATCCAGATTTGTATCATTCTTTCTTCTTAGGAGACTGCTTTATTTAATTATATGAATATTTTACATTGAACTGTTCAGCCTCACTTTTAGTAGTTTACACTCTGATGATTTTGAGTGACTACCTAGGGTGTAGAGTGAAAATACAGTGTGTTATCTAAGAAAGCTCTCTTATATTTTCAATTTGTGGAAATAAGTTTTTTACATAATATTAGGAGTCTCCTAAGAAAAGCCTTGGCATGGTGTAGTTAATGCATTATAAAGTAGTGCAGCACTAACAACTCAAGATACATGAGAGCCATCTTGTGATAGAAGTGCAGCATAGCAGTAGATCTCAAAACTAGGGTTTTTTTACTGCCAGATCTACTATACTGAATACATTTTTACAACACTTTGGAGCGATTTGATTTAGAAGCTCTATCTTGAGAGCACATTTGTTTCAAAATTGCTAATTAATAAGATATATATTTTATTACTATTACATATCTACTGCTATGCAACACAGAAATAAAAGTGAATTAAGCAAAGTGTGTTTCGACTGATAATTAAAAAAGTACCATCTTCTCCTTTTCCAGAGGATATTTTCTACAGAATATCCTTAGTGGTTATTGATGAACAAGCAAACACTGCAGACAGGGATGCCAAGACGATGATATCTCAATGGGTACACATATATATATATATACATTTGTTTTAAAAACCCATTAATGGATATTAAGATAACTGATCATTTTATAAATTTGTAATTATTTGTAAACATGTTACTGCTTACTAATCAATTTCTGTGATTTTTACAGCTCAATCAAACATTTCAAAACTGGATCTACAGAGTTTATGTTGATAGTGTCAGGTAGGATTCTTTTTTAAGTTTAAAGTGTAAATAAACATCTCTTTTTTTAATTATGAATATTTGCAATCATACTCTCATCCCTTTTTCAGTCTCCAACCTAGCACTGTTCTCTCAAGGGCCACAGATATACGGTAAAACATTTGCAGACTGTAACTATTTTGTAACCTTGTAATAGTGACTATGTGTCACAATATTTGGTTTTCTGATGTCTAAAAGATATGATGTGATGTTGCATTCTTCTCAGCCAAACCTACATGGCCCTGCTGGTGTATAAGAATACCACAGATGTAAGTCTGGCAGAAGCAGAGATTGAGGACATATTGAGAAGTGCCCCTGCAATCGGCAATGGCTTGATATTGGACGGTGTGACTGTGAACTTAATGGGTATGGCATGCTCCATATTGTTCAATTTCAGTAGCCCTGTACTTGTAAATGGCTAAAGAAAAAGCATTCATGTAAACCCTTACTAATTATTGTGATCCCATTATTAAAATATGATATGGTCTTTTTCTTGAATGCTGATACCTTGCAGCATCAAGCAAGCAGGTTTTAGTTGGCAAAGTCATAATGTGAATTTAAACATGTTTTCAAGGATCATTCATGTCTTAAGAGTAAAACTTTTGAATGTATTCAGTACACGTTATAAGGAAGGATGGACATTTTCAGAAGCATGGCTCCTCTTTAAAGAAACATTTAGAAGTGAATCCTTTTAATTTAGTTTCTGTGTTTGTTTTACCTCAGAAAACTGCCAGGCCGAGGAGTTCCCATTCCACTACAGATGGCCAGAGAGCAGACCCACTGTCACCCAGTACGTCCCCTGTTTCCCTTACAAAGAGCAAAACGCATCCAGGACTTGGTGAGTAAATGCTGATAGCTTCTGATCTAGATGCAAATGGGAATTAATTATTAATTGAAGTAGTTACAAGCAGTGATCATATTGTAGCCGACGTGTTAAAACAAAAAGTCTATTAAATTCTTTGCGTTTGTTTTTTCCACTCTTTAGTATGATTAGCCAGTATAATTATACATCATATTGGACCCTCCCGGACCGTGGAAACTGCACTAACATAACAAGCATTTCAGTTTCACAAGGTAGGTTCTGATCCACACTGCACACATTCCTCTGAAATCGAAACCAAATTGAATCATTCTTATTTTGAATCCGTTCAGAGAATGCTATGGAAGTGGCTGTGCAGCTCGCTGACATCAGCAATAATGAGCTCTCTAACGAGGAGGTGACACAGGTTGTCTTCAAGGTCAATGAGCTTGTGAACGTAGCCAAAATCAACGCCACCCTGGCCAGCACTGTGGTCACTATCATATCCAATGTCATGATCAGCTCAAAGGCCGCTCAAAAGGAATCCTCAGACACGTATGTGATATTACCTGTATTTATGGTTTTAAATGGCAACATATGCTTCAATATAACAGTATTCTCAGTACATTTGATTTGAAAACAAAGCATTACATTTTTACACTATATTGCTTGAATCTCTCAGAAATGTCTGAATATTGCCGTCCAAATGTTTTCAGTTTCAGTGAAGGGCCTTCTTGTGTGTTCAGTCTGGAAGTTTTGTAATCTTCTCATTTGAGCCTCTTGTTTTTGTATCGACATGATCAGAGCTCTCAGAGCAGTGGATAAAATGGTACAGAAGATTGAGTTCGATGGACCCTTACTAACCATCTCATCCAAAAATCTGGCTGTTGGAGTTTCTGCTCTAAACATCAGCAATTTCAACGGGACCACTTTCAGTGCATTTATAGCCACAAACACAACGGAGCCTCAGGTAAACGTCCATCAAAAAATGTTCACCTCTCTGCTACATGTCTTTTGATGTGAAATTTGAAATGTCTTTATACAAGGGTGTTTTTTTATTTTATTTGTTTTGTTTGATGGGGTCTATTTCTGGTTATGCGTGTATATTTGAACATGTACTGCACGCAAAATTTGCTTAAGACTTCCTCAGGAAGGCTGCCCGAACATTTTAGCTGTAATTTTGGCTGCCCAAACATTTTAGCAGGACAGTTTTAAAGTAATCTTTAGCAATTAAAGCAGTGTAATGAGAGGTGACGTGTATGGTCCGTGCCCAGAGGTTGCACCCATTGATTAAGAGCCAACGTTTCCTGGAAAGTAGTGGGAGGAAAAAGCAACATGGTACAGTTTGAGAGTGACTCAGACAATGACACATTTCTCTCTTCTCTGGGCATGAGTGTCAGAATGTATATTTTTGCAAGTATTTAAGTGTATTTTCTGTATTTTTAGCATACTCAAGTTTAAATTGTTATTTTTTTGGGCCATTTTGTACGTTTATAGTCGAAGTTGAACTCAATCATTGAAACTATTTAAGGGATTTTCAAGAATAAAAAAATACAAATTAGCTTACCAACAGTTTAGATTATCCCGTTTAGATCCCATTTCAGTGCAGTCTTAAGTTAACCAATTTTACATCTCCAAGAATGCATCATTGATTCTTCAACCTGAGTCTACCTGGATTCATTACCACTTAATTCTGGCAGAGGGCGCCGTAACCTCTACAAATGCAGTTACAACATAGCTCTTATACCCTTAATACACACATTGTCATATAATATAAGTCACTTTTTCTCCTCAGATTGATTTTGAGTCAGAAGCCCAGAATGCTTTGGCTGTGGTCACTCTGCCTCCAACACTACTGCAGAACTTGAGTAATTCACTGAAAGTGTCCAGAATAAACTTCATGTTCTTCAGCAAGACAGGACTCTTTCAGGTGAGAATGAACCAGCTTTTTATATTGTATATTTTTATCTAAATTAATTATTCTCATAAAAAAAAGCTCTATTTATAGGACTGTAAAACAATGTAATATTGACAATTCTCATTGATATTTTTGTTAATAGCACTTTGGATCATTCATGGTACGGTAATGAATCTCTGGATGTTTTCTATGTGCTGAGTAAACTAACTTCTCCGAATAAACTTTAAATTGTGCATTAAACTGCGTAACACACTACCATTCAGACTTATTTGGGGTCAAGATTTTTTTTAAAGAAATGAATCATTTTATTAAGCAAGAATGTGTTAAATTGATCAAAGGTTAGTCTTTTGCATTATTACTAAATATTGATATTTTTAATAAAAGCTGTTCTTTTAAAACATATTTTTTAAAGAATACTGAAAAAGTCTATTACGGTTTCCTAAGCACCTATATTAGACTTATTTCTGAAATACCATGTGACACTGAAGACTGGAGTGACCATCACAGAAGTAAATGACATTTTAAAATGTAATAAATCAGCTCTTTTTAATTATAATAATATTTAACTGTTTTTATTCCACTGTGATCAAAAAAAAGCAACCTTGATACGATTATTAAAACTTAGTAAAGAAATATTGAAAAAATCATTCCCAAACATGTGAACTGTATGTGGTGGATTTTAATTAACGTGTATCTAACGATATGTTTCTTATTCCTTGAATGCATCTTTGGTCACTTACTAATAGCTAACAAAAGTGAAATATTCTGCCCATACTTACAAAACTTGAGGTATAATTTGTATGTGCCTGACTCTCCCTAAAACTAAGACGAGCAGATTTGCCCTGACAATCTGTTTCATGTCTTTACAGGATCAGCAAAGTAACGGCATGTCCTTGAACAGCTATGTGGTGGCTAGCAGTGTTGGCAACTTCACAATCAAAAACCTGCAGGATCCTGTCAGAATAGAGATTGCCCATCTGGAGTACCAGGTATTCAGCTTTTTTGATTTATTGAAAATGTGATTTACTGTAGTACCAGTTTTGGTTACTGTTTGTTTTTTTTGAAGAAACTAGGGTTTCAGTGATATATTTTGGGGAGTAATTACAGTAGCCCTTCATTTTATTAGTTTAACCTTCCCATCAGTGAGCTTTCAAACCAGTCATTTTCTTCCAAAAAATGATTTGTCCAAGCTAACTGGAACAATGGTGTCTAACACATGTTAATGTGTCTGTCTGTCCTCCAGAGAGATCCAAAGCGTCTTTGTGTATTTTGGGATTTCAACCTCCAAAATGAGGGTAAAATAAATGATTTATTTGGCCACTGTTAAAGCATTAAAACAGTCCCATACGAGGCTGTACGTATAGACTTACAAAATTCATATAATATCCATTTGTCTCCATTAGATAGCACAGGGGGCTGGAACAGTGAAGGCTGCGAGGTCAGTCCGGAGTCCAACAGCAACAGGACCGTCTGCTTGTGTAATCACCTCACACACTTTGGCATTCTAATGGTGAGATTTGTGGGATTGGCAACAAAATGGCCCAACAGAGCGGTTTCATGTACTAAGCCAATATGGCAGACTGAAGCAATGTTGATGCGTTGGATATGTCATCTAGAGTGGCTAACCATCCCTGAAACAGACAGGACCAGATAGTTGGCAAATAGTAAATTAAGAGGCTTCGCTGTAATGTGGAACTGAAGCTATCAAGACTTTGCACGCTTATATTATTAGGTGCAATTTGTTCATGTTGCACCAGTGAGTCATTTAAATGTAGCATTATGCAAAAGAGTTCAGTGGCATTGTAGAAATTATTTATTCACAGGAACAATATAACAACAAATAATAGAATAAAACAGCTTTTCAACTATTATTACATTTCTTTGTGTAGCATTTGTTTAATGAGGAAATGCACCCTTATCTATGGACTGGTTTTTTCATATTTCAAGAATTGCCACTGATAACTAAAAACTAATGTGACTCTGGCATCTCTGATCTGTGTTATAATTGATTCACCTTACTTGCTCTTCTTTAGGACATCTCTGGAGCTTCTGCACAGATAGATGAGAAGAACAACAGGGTTCTCACTTTCATTACCTACATTGGCTGTGGCATTTCAGCCATTTTTTCTGCAGCAACACTTCTCACGTACATCGCTTTTGAGTGAGTGCCCTTCAGCATCTGACTAGAAAAGTTGCTTTGCTTCGATCTTTGCTTCGATCTATGCCTCTTCGTGAAAAAAAGTTTGAAAAAAAATGGAAAAAAGTTACAGCTAGTTACATTTTCTTACCCACATTTTTTAAAGTGTTTTAATGATATATTGTGAAATAATACAACTATTAAATTGTAACTAATAAAGGACATATTAAATTGATCGAAAGTAAAAAAAAAAAAAAATGTTCTTTTGAAGTTGTATTCCTAAAAAATAGTTGCATGATTTCCAAAAAAAATTAATCAGCACAATTATTTTCAGCTTTGATAATAATAATAAGAATAAGAACTGTTTCTACATTGTCAAATTTAATTTATTATTGGTATAACAAAGCTAAACTTTCATCAGTTTCAGTATCACACAATACTTGATAAATCATTCTAAAATGCTGATTTGGTGGTCAAGAAAATGTATTTTAAATTGCTGTTTAACTGTATTTTTGAACAGTTAAATGCAGCCTCGTTGAGTATTTTGTTTGGTGTTTTTTTTTTTAACTTGGAAGAAAATTGGAAAAATCACAAACTTGGAAATTGTAGTGTAAATGACTAAAGGTGCATTGGAATTGGAAAGTCTCATTGTTTTCATTGATATAAATCTATAGGAAGCTGCGGCGGGACTATCCCTCTAAGATCCTGATGAATCTCAGCACATCATTGCTCTTTCTCAACATGGTGTTTCTTCTGGATGGCTGGTTGGCCTCATACGAGATTGAGGGATTGTGTGTGACGGTGGCTGTTTTTCTGCACTTTTTCCTTCTCACTTCCTTCACATGGATGGGCTTAGAGTCCATCCACATGTACATTGCCTTGGTCAAGGTCTTCAACACCTACATACGGCGATACATCCTCAAGTTTTGCCTCGTTGGATGGGGTAAGTGCTACATTAATTAGTTTTTCCCTTTGGTAGTTGTTGGCCATTTATTTTTTGTATTCAGTGTTCAATATACTGTAAGACCACTCTTAAAGAAGTGTTGAACATAACAGTAAGAAGATCTGACTGCATTTTCAGGTGTCCCTGCTTCAATTGTTGGCATTGTGTTGGCTGTGGGCAAAAATTCTTATGGAAAAAACTATTATGGAAAAGGAGAGACTGGACAGGGCACCGAATTGTAAGTTGGTCGAAGAAATTCAAACTGATCATTATTTGACATCTGTGAAAGAAGTAGCCTGGTTCAATTCCTTATTCTGTTGGTTTTCCTGCTCTTTCCTTCTGTAGCTGTTGGATTCGTAGTCCGGTTGTATTCTACGTGACATGCGTGGGCTACTTTTCCATGATATTCCTGATGAATGTTGCCATGTTCATCGTGGTCATGATCCAAATCTGCGGTCGTAACGGCAAACGGAGCAATCGAACACTTCGAGAGGAGATCCTACGTAACCTGCGTAGTGTGGTCAGCCTGACTTTCTTGCTGGGAATGACCTGGGGCTTTGCTTTTTTCGCCTGGGGTCCAGTCAGCTTGGCCTTCATGTACCTCTTCTCCATTTTCAACTCCCTACAGGGTTGGTTTTTGTCATTTATATTTTAATTATCCTGTACATTTAAAGACTCCATGGAATCATATGATGGTGGTGATGATATCTTTCATGTTATTTGTTTCCTATTTTTACATTAAGTATTGTACCTTCTTAAATACTTATCTGTCAAGGGTAAATCCCAATTTTACCTTAAGAGTTAATCATTGAAAAGCTGCTTGTAGCACCAGACTTTGCCGAAACCCGGGTAGAGCTGAAGATCTTTGCCCGGTTCGGTCGGGTTTGGGCTTAATTTATATCATCTTACGCGGGCTCGGGCCAGGCTTGGGCTTGTGCTCCGGTTTGCGAGGTGAACGAGCGGTAATGTGATGTGTTTTTCGATTAGCGTGAGAAAAATGTGAAAATAGATGCTGAGTAGGTGAAACAGAGGCTTGCCTCTGGTGATTACGTTTTGGTTGCACCAGAAACTAAAGCAAAGTCTGAGGTGTGGAAAAGTTTTGACCATGTTTATAATGAAAATAATGAGTGAATAATGACGCACCATCAGTGAACACAGGAATGCGCTGAAGACATCTACAGTGGATTCATTAATTTTCCTCCACAAAAACATGTAGACCTAGACTAATCTCTGTGAGTAAAGGTTTTTCAAATGATAAATATTAATCGAGTCTTAAATGCATAATGTGGACAGAGTATATACGCTAATGTTGGCATTATTCTTTTATTAAATGTCAGCTGCTAGTGGGGAAGCAAATCCGGCGAAGCCTTTATCTTAATTTCGTTATTGCCAAATACCCATCTTAATAAAAAAATTATCTTAATTTAATTTGTAAAAAAAAAAACTAGTTTTTATTGGTGTGTTGATCTATTTTATAGCCTATGCTTTTTTAGAGTTGTGAGATGTTACGATGTTACAGAGGACTTATTTTATTTCTTTATTCCAATTTCCAAGTGGTCTAGTCTACGTTAGTTATGAATAAATTATGTTAAAACATGTATAAATGACTCATACTTGACAAAAGGCAAAGAGCTGTGTGTGCGCACACATTTGAATAATGTCGGGCTGTAAACGGGTTCGGGCTTTTAAAAAGCTGTCAATCAAAATTTACTTGTCAGGCTCGGGCCGAAACCTGTCGGGCTCGGGTCCTGTCGGGCCTAACTTTTGAGGCCAGATTACAGCTCTAAACCCGCAATCGAACCAGGGACCTTTAACGCTATTTCGGCCAGTGTAGGGGGTCTGGTTTGTAATTGTGTAGTTGTGTATGCGATTTGATATTGTTGATTGCTTGTTAAACATGAAATATAACCACTCATTTAAAATGTGGGTTTGTAATCAGGAAAGATTAAGGAGTGTAATTATTATTTTTTTTTTCCAACAGGATTATTCATATTTGTGTTCCACTGTGCTCTGAAAGAAAATGTACAGAATCAATGGAGGAGGTACTTGTGCTGTGGAAAGTTCCGCTCGGCAGATAACTCAGGTAAATTTAGTCTGTATTATTACTGATATTTTGAATGAATTATGTTTTTGGGGGATTTTTTGGTCATCTACCATGTGTCAGGAAACAATACAGAAGAAGAATCATATATTCAGTCACATTCCATGAAGTAATGCCTAACATGATGTAGCCTAAATCAGTTGTTTGAATGCTGGAGCACTGTACAGTATACTTCTCCTTTTGCACATTGCATTTGTGCTTATACTTTTTTCATTTTTTGCCATATTTTTTATATCATTTATTTTTCATAGGTATATTGGATTGTGCTGTGATTACATCTTTAGGTGCTGAATTCTTGGGACTTTTGTTGCACTCAAAATGTGTGTTTCAGTAAAGCCCAGCTCTAGAGACTTTTATGCCCCAAGTATCACTGAACTATTCTTAATAAAATGTAGGACCATAAAATGCCTTAGCTGGTCTTTACTTACAGTTAAATCTGATAAAATGAAATGTGTAGTAGCTTATTTTTCGAATGCCCGTCCCGTACAACTTTCCTTTAGAAAGTTGTCTGTCCTGAATTTAAGATGGAATTGCATTATATTATCTGAACTTCCTGGGTTTGTTTTGTTCTGTATATTTATGCATGGGATTCACCTGTAATTGGTATGAATAACATTTAACCATATTTTGCAGACTGGAGCAAAACTGCCACTAATAATACCAAGAAAGTGAGTTCCGATAACCTGGGAAAATCCCTCTCCTCCAGTTCATTTGGCTCCACTACAGCCAACTGGACGTCTAAAGCCAAAGCCACACTAAACCCCTTTGCCAGGCACAGTAATACAGGTAAACAAAAAAGTAATGATGTGGATTGTATTGGCCACAGTTGTTGGTTTACATTAACCCTTTGATGCATAAACTATTACATTAAAACAAGGGTAAAAGCACAAGAACTGTCAATATATAAGTGAAATCTGTCACTTTTTAAAACTAATAACCTACAAAAATATGGTTTCAGAATTAATAAATAGATCAACTGAATCCAAATATGCTCTTAATAATACTATGTATCCAGTATGATAGACAAAAATATATTTATTATTACATAAATTTTACTGTGCACCATTGAAGAATTAGATTGATTTTTATAGTTTAATACTAATAGAAAATATTGTAATATTATTTCAGAATATTGCTTCACCGTTTTTTAATTCAGTTAAAATAAATGCAGTCTTGGTATGCATAAGAGTTTCTTTTGAAATTCATCTTACCAACCCCGAACGTTTGATCAGTAGTGTAAACGAATGATTAAAAATAGCCTTTAAAAATTTGTCCACTTTAACAAACATCATGCATCAAAGGGTTAGGATTAAAACTGCTATTTGATACCAAAAATAGAGCTTCGTTAGCATGTTCTGAGTAAGGTTTTGCTTTGATGTGTAATGCTTGACTATTTTTAGTAAGGATATGGCCTTTCATGCCTTGTGTTATTTTGTGCACTGCTAAACTGTGTTACTATTTGTGTGACTGTACTTCGGGACTCAGTGGTGCTCTGTGTCTGTATTTATGTTTGTGGTATAGACAGTACCCTGCAATAATGCCATGGAGAGACATCCTGAGGTAAAACACGCAAACCAGCTTGAGTTCACACTGCTTTCCTCTGTTCATGTGATCAGCTTCCCCTTTTGGGATAGACTGAAATCAATCCAGCGGCCCTAGATGTAATAACTAGTCTAACTCACTCTTAACGCATAAATGCCTCTATTTGGCCCTTAATATGACATTACCTTTTTGGAAAAAATTGGTATCTGTTGTGATGTTTCATGGTGGAATAGTTGCCTGTTGGATTGAATCCAAGTTGTGGAGTGACATTCTAGAACTAGAAAACACACTGCTGCTGGTTGTCATTGTCAATTAAATTATAGCAAAAAAAAGTTGCTAGCACAATGGTGTAATACTAGGAAACACCTCAACCCGAATAAATATTTATAAATAGGTTATAGACTTAACTCTCAGCCAGTCTTTTAGTAGACATTGACAAGCTTTAGTGTCTTTTAGGAGTTCTGAATGTCATTTGCACTCTGTTTGAGACTAATGTTTCTCATGGTGGGCTGTTTTTATTTGTCTTCTTTGTTTTGTTCTTTTTTCGTTTGGCAGTGTTAATGTTCCCACAGGAGAAAATACCCAGCTTGCACTGCTGACACTAAAATGTGTAAAACCATACACAGTAAATACTTCATCCCCTACGTGCTGGCCATGCAGAGGATAGATTATTTGCACTTGACACTAATAATGCACTTAACATCAGAGATGCTGTCATGCACAGCAGATGTGTCATTGTGAAATACTTAGACATTTAGGAGTAGTAGACTTATGTTTGCATATATGCTGAGATTAAGGGAATACTGTGCTGTTAGTTACACTGAATAGAGCAAAATTCCATAATTTATCTAAAAAAGGCAAAAGTTCACATAGTATAGCAAACTCTATTTTGTATTTTTATTGTGATTTTATTAAATCCAAAATAAACGTTTTTGTTTACAAATGATATGTTTTTGTACTGCGTATATTTATTATGTATATATAAATTCACATACATGCATGTATCTACTGTACTTAAGATAAATATGTTTATATATTAAGTATATATGTATATATATATTTATATTATATATATATAAATGAATGATAATATGTACATGTGAATACATGTAACAATTTTTTAAATGCATACTATATGTGTGTGTATTTATATATACATAATATATACACATATTACACATAAATATTATGGAAACAAAACGTTTATTTTGAATTGTACATTTAATTAACAGTACAATTAATTGATATTGATTTTTTTATAGTGAAAGTAATTAAATTAATCATAGTATATTAAAGAATTTAGAATTTTTCACTTTTTTCTATTTTTAATAGGCAAATTAATGTTTTTTGTTGTTGTTGATTTTTTAAATGTCTATTTTTTTTGTCATTATTACGGTACACATTATGTATTGTGAAAAAAGTTGCTATTATATTGACACCCTTTGTTTTTATTAGTTTATCCTGTTTTTCCATTTAATAAAGACATTTATTTAATTTAAATAATGCATAATTTTTTACTTTTTTTACTGTTTTGTTATGAATTGATTTTTATGTATTAATTAATTTTTGACTTCATTCATTTATTTATACATTTTTGACTTCATTTGACTGATTTTACACAATACGTGTATTGTGAAAGAATATATAAAAGAAAAAATTGCTATGTAAATGACCTCGTCATCAAATAATGACTTTTATAGCATGGAACGTGGGAGTATAAGTCTGGGTTGAAATGCCAAGTGTTCTCCCATTTTTTTGTGGTATTCTACTGTTTAGCAGCTTTCTGAAACCTCATAATAGAGCATAATACTGTGTTAAATTTATTGCACATTAAAAAGCAATAAATAAAATAGTGCTATAGAAAGGGACTGAAGGTGCATGTGTGCATTGGAATGTTTTGCCTAAGAATGCACAAAGGCATGGAAATTCAACAGAATGGCATGAACAAATAATGACTCACCCCTTATATAGTTGAATGGATTGGAAACTAATATGATCAAACTATCAAAGCATTGACAAAACAGTCCTGTTTCTTGTGAAGCAGCCTAAAAAAATAGTTTAAAATTGGGTGCCATTTGTCATCATCACCTTGTATGCAAGTGTATAGATACTTTGACATCAATACTTCTAAGTATATTCCCTCAGTCCTTCAATCAACCTCTGTGGCATATTTGCAGGTAAAAGTTTCTCCAATCAGAGCAGTCCCAAATGCAACCCTTCCGACGGAGAGGCTTCCTCGTCCATCCTCCCTGTCCACCAGGTCCTGGACAAGGTAAAGGGTTACTGCTCCGTGCGCTCAGACAACTTCTACAAAAACATTATGATGTCAGACAGCTTTAGCAACAGCACTAAATTCTAGTGAGAGGAGGCTGAGACAGAGCCCTGTTCTGCCCCACAGACTTACCTTGTGTGTAAAGACTATGCTACATATTGAGTTAATAACCCTTCAAGCCCTTCCACCCTCCCCGACTGGAGTAGAGAAACGCATAACCCTGTAGAGAGGGCAAGCTATGAAAGTGTGGATTTGACATACTGTGATATTCAGCTTATACTGACTATGTGATCTGTAAATATTCATAATATATTTTACTATTTGTGCTTTTTCTAATTTCGGTTTTGCATACTTTTTTGCACATTACTTTGGTTTTTGTTTTTGTATATATAAATGCATAAAGGCTTGCTGCAGCAGAAAAAAAATGGGACCAATTTACGGTACATCCAAAGACTGACTGGCAAACATGAGGAGTACTAGTTAGTTTCTCACTTCGGGACTGAAAGAACAAGTACGGTTGGAGCTTGAATTTTCATACTTGTGAATTTCACCTTGATTTAGCTTTCTTTACCTTACGTTTATTTTCAATGTAAATTAGTGAACCTTTAATACTTCTGTTTTGCCATTATTTAAATGCTCTCTATTTTAGTTTTAGTCACATGATCTACTACTGATTAACTTGTTACAGAAAATGTTTTTTTTTTTTTTACAATGTGTTCATTGTTCAAGTGTTTCAGTGTATGCAGTTTCATAAAACTGCTCTAATAGAAGGACAGGACATCGAGATCAGTCCTTTGCTATTTGACGATAGAAAGGAAAACAACAGCTACAGTATACACCAAATCTAACACATTCAGATCTTCTTTGCTGTAGTTTAATGACTGTTTTGACTTGGTATTTATTTTAAATGCTTTTAAGAGATTTCTTTGCTTCATTGAAGAAAATGTCAGGAGAGGGAATGCTTACCGAGGGCTTCTCAGTTTGCTCTGGTCATCAGTGTAGATCATCATTGTATAGCGGTTATGGATGCTTTATGAAAATGTGACATCCTGCATATTAAATGCACTTAAAACAGATCTTGCCATTCTTATTTGTCTGAATAGTAAACTTTTTCTGTTTAAGAAAAAAATCTGATATAAGGATGCCTTACAAATTTTGAGTCTGTATTACACCCAACAAGCTAATTATGTTCTACCAAAACTGAAAGCTTTACCACTAACATTCCCATTAAGTTATGAATCTGTTATTTCTAAATGTTCTCTGAACGTAATTTTTTTTCCTCTTCTTTTTATTTGAGAATGTTCTGTATGTTATATTTAAGTTATTTACTGCATTGTTCTTGGAATGATACTTTATGGTTGCATAGAACATTATTATTTGATTCACAAATAAATAAATAAAAGTAATCAAGTGGGAAACAAATAGTAATGTTAGGGGACCATTCTGTGTTTGTTGGGCTTTTAGAAGCCTAAATCTTGGAGATCTAGATTTCTGTCAAAACAATATCATGTTTCCTGTTTGTTCTATGTTCACATAGTTAACTTCCCAAACAATATTGAAACGGTGGCCCATCTGAAATATTAAAGCAATAGTTGAAACAAAGACCTCCATTCAGCTTCTTTACACAAATTAAGATTTTTTTATTTTTTGATGAAATCCAAGAGCTTTCTGACCCTACATAGAAAGCCAAGCAACTACATTCAAAGCCATCAAAGTAGTAAGGACATAGTCCATTTGACATCAGTGGTCAATTTTATGAAGCTACGAGAATACTTTTTTGTACACAAAGAAAACAAAACTTACTTTATTCAACACGACACATATACATGTGCTGCTGTGGACGCAGGATCCAGCGTTTTGACATAGAACCCAGATGCACAGCACATATTTTTGTTTTCTTTGCGCATAAAAAATATTCTCGTAGCTTTATAAAATGATGGTTGAATCACTGATGTCACAATATTCTATTTTATTGATATTCTTACTACCTTTCTCTCGGATTTCATCATAAATAACGTAATTTGTGTTCTGAACTAAGGTCTTATGGATTTGGAACGACACGAGGGTGAGTAATTAATGAAAGAATATGGGGTAAACTATCCCTTTAAGATTTGGGTACAGTATGTGATGCACCCATACCTTGATAATCTTAATGATCTGTTTTTAGCTGACTTTTAATCATTTGTTGGGTTTTTTCAGGGTGTTTCCCAGAACCTAACAATGTGGTTAGTGGCTGGCTCGATGCGTCTGACTGAAACAGGGGGGACAGGAATAGAGAGTGTTTGTTCCTTTGTCCCGGTAGTAAATGAGAGCACCACAAATTCCTTCCAGAAGTTTCTTGTGAAATGCTTCCTGTGAGGTAAACCAGCATTCCTGATGATGCCAAAAATGAATGGAGATAAATAGCCAGCCTTATATAAAGATGTAGGCCCACTACTATTCACCTTAACTGCCTGGTTGATGCTCCAAAATGTATCACTCCAAAAACCAGACCAACCAACAATATTGGTTTACACCAGAAAGGCTTTACATATCACCTCATGGAAAACAACAGCAGCAAAAGAAAGAGTGAGTGGAGCTATTCAGAAAATTGCTAGCCTCTAGCACTGTGGAAACATTTAGCTTTGCCATTACCATCTCCCATGATGAGACTCCTGTTTGATCTCTGGGCACAATGACAGTTTTATCGGTTTCTCTCACACTATACCACACTGAAGTTATTTATTTATTTATTTATTTATTTTGATTAACTTTCACTTTTTCTGTGCATATTTAACCTTACTCTCATTGTATGTAGATTAAGCAATTTTTTCAATTATTGCAAGCTGGAACTATTTACAAAGAAAGTCGATACCAAACCATAATTATATACTTCAGCCATATTCCATTATATGGGGGGAAAAATGTTCACAGATGACTAGGTTTTGGTTTATTTTATTATTTGCCTTTTCACATTATAATAAATATTCAGTTCATTCATTAGATTAGAAATTGTTCCAATTGTCTGAATAGTGATGTATTTATTGTTATTATATTTATTATTATTCCAAGGCTAAAAATAAAACTTAATCTACAATCGTTCTTTTGACAATATCCTCTTTCTAAACAAAAAAAAAATCTTTACCAAAGGCCAATTTATGTGTATAATGTCAAACATTAAAGTGACCATAAGACGCTATAGTTCTCATTAAATATCCAAATGTACTCACTATGAGGAAAATTGGAATCATCAAATATATATTACACATCAATAAGCAGTACGGTTTTACAGTATTCTACAAAATACTTACAGTTAGATAATATAAGTATCACTCCTAAACTGTCACTATTGAGATGCTAGCATTTCATGACAAGCCAAAGTAATAGAAATTATGTCTAATACTGTACTTCGTAAACCATTCACAGCACACATGTTCAGACCTATGGCCAGGCTCGCTGCCCAAATAGTAATAATATACAGTATGTTACTACATAGCTTTTTTTTTTTTTCATTTCTCTCAGGTTGTTTGCATTGGTTTGTGATTCCTCAGTCTCCATGGGAATTTAGACTTATATCGTTCTTTGTAGTTTCTGGAATGGTACCTTCTGACCGAGGCATTTTCATCTCTGCAAAAATACCAAGTAGTGTATCAGTAAAATACAATACAACTGCCACAATGTGTGTCAAATACAGTGAAATTAATAATGACACTCACTCTTGCTGGAGATCAGAGTAAGAGCAAAACTGCACACAATTTTTATCTCTCTTGTCTGTGCACTGGCATCGTTCCACATCTCGTCTCAGACGCATTTGGAGTGAACCCACACCATAGGGAATGACCTGACTGAGAGAGAACGGTGGATATTTAAACAAACCTTTCAATTTTTTATATGGATTTAATAATCAAATTTAATAAAAAATAACTCATCTAGAAAAAGTTCTGCACCAAATACATGTAGCCTATATAAATGTATGTTTTATGCACAATGTAGAACTCTTTAGAAATTCATGATCAGAACCGAAAGCCTTGTGCTTTTTTAAATTTGCATTTTGACCGGGTGTGTAGATTCCTGTTTGTTTCAAATATAAAAGACTTCACACTTGTTTCACTTCCCAAGAGCCAGACTCTCAATCTTTGGTTTCTGGGTTGTTTTTCACCAAAGGCAGTCTGCCTGTCCTCAGGTCTCCTTGCGTGGGCCACATTAATGAGACCACACACTTAAATACAACCAGACACGTGCTTGCAGAGTGCACAGGTTACCAGCATCAGTCCTCAATAGATCTCAACTCTCTCTTTACCAAAGTGCTGTTCAAAGACATACACAAATCAATGTGTCTGATGTACCTTGGCGTATCAACCCATACGATTCCTATGTGGCAAAAGTACACACATTCTTTGTCCTTCAGGTTTTCACAGGAGCAGCGTCTTTCACGACGGCGAGTGTGTGGAGTAGCATTCACAGATGGACTTTTGTTCGCATGGGACCCTGGGACTGACAGATACAAAGAGAAGAACTTTAAACAACAAGTAACAAAAGGAACAAGGACAAGACAATGTTACAAAAGATTATGGTTTCCAAGAAATATATATTTGTGTCTTTCTATTTCTGTTCTATTCATTAAAGAAAATAAACTCTATTGGTAATAAGAAATGTTTTTGTGCACCTAATCAATATATAATAAAGATTTTTGTTGGATCACATGACCCTGAAAACTGGAATAACTCCCGCTGAAAAAATCTGATTTTCCATCACAAGAATAAATTAAATTTTAAATATAAATCTATTTCCAATTTGAATTATATTTTTAAAAAAAATACTATATTTTTGATCAAATACTAATCTTGAAATTCCAGTAAAAACAAATGGGTTAACACTATCAATGAAGCCTTCAAAAAGCTTAATTACAACAATTCACTGATCCCCATTTTCAGCCTAAGCTTAAGACTTTTTGCTTTGATGTGTTACACCTGAAACAAATCCTCAATATATTAGTCTTCACTTGATGATGTGAGACATAACATGTCTAAGATGTTGCTGCTGTCTAAACAATTCAGCACTGTTGTGTCTTCGAAGACCGCTTTGTTTTAATCCTGAAGATTCCCATACAAATCCTGTTTTCATGTAGCTTTGATCTCATAGGTTATCAGTTCAGAAGTGAATTGCAGTATAACAGCATTAATAATGATAAAATTGCATTGAAAAAAGAATAAAAATGAAGAAAAACTAAACTGGTTGAGCTTCATTGAGGTTGTGGTGAATAAAAAGCCATGTGGATCATGTTTAAAGAAGACAGCAAATACGTGGCCAACCACATTTTATGCCTCTAGGATTCCAGCAGCATGTGTAGATGCTACAAAGCAAACCACCACTACAGCTTCCGATGGTTGGGGTTTTAAATGTAGAATCAAAAACAGATCTCACGCTTATTTGCAACATAACTCTTTAACAGACAAACAGATCTCAAAGGAAAAGAAAGACAAAATAACAAGTATGATGGTATTTACATCAGGATAATTTCCATTACCAATGAATGATGCTTAATTATTTTATGGAGCAATGAACTAAGACTGCAAGAGGTCTCTGAGTTTTGTTCAGGATACATGGAAGAGGGGTACTAGCAGGACCCCAGTAACCGGAATGACTTCTTAGGTGCTCAGTCAAGCAAACAGGGCCTGAGGCTGTAAGGCTTTATAGAAAAGGATGAAATTGCATGCTAGGGTCCGGTGGAAAGTGATCTGGGAGTGATCACAGTGATCCATCACTATAACAAGGCTATGGGGGTCTAACCATAGAAGTTCGATGTGGAATACACAACAATTGGTCTGACTTGGCTGGAAATCAGTTGACATCCACATCCTGAAGGCATCAGTAGAGGTTACGCAGTGAAGCACTGGGGTTAGTTTTCATATATCAGGTCAGAATAATTAATCACAGAGAAAAGCTGTGCTGTGGAATTTGTTACAAATCCATTGGAATGTATTATTAAAATGCCTGACATTATTCACATACAACAGACTTTATACCATACCCAAAATCATGAGAAGGACAATCAGGAAACGTTTTCTTCATCCCTGTATTTTATCAGGCTAGACTTCACTAATTCGATACTGGTACGATACTGGCGAGTTCTGTAGCACCTCTCGGGACATTTTGTTTTCCCAAGAAAAATTTAATTTTGTGACCCATGCCCTGAAGAAAGAGAGGAATGCCAAGGTGGATCAGCATAGAATTGTAAAAGACAAGCAAGGGATTATGTAAGATCATAACCACCAACAGTGAACCAGACCATCTCATTCGGAGAAACGGCAACAGGATTCCTGTTGTCAGCTTTAACATGTTAGAAAGTAGATGTAAACCTTTACTAATCCCAAGTGTGACTGCTGTTATTAAAAATTCAAAGCTGTGATAATTTCTGTCCTGTATGAGACTGGCCTTGAAACTTGAATCTACTGAGAAAAATGGGACTGTATTCCCAGCAATGAACTGCAATAACAATACTTTCCTATACAGTTTATAATTATTATCCTAGCCTAATATTTGAAAGTGTTTTGCATTGCATACCTTTACATCCAATGCTGAAACTCAAGAGCTCAACAACAAACCTTTCTATGTTATGTTAAAATTTTTGAGCCAACTTGCAATGATGTCAATTGGTTCAAGAACATTTCCCTTATAAAACAAAGCAATGATCATATTATAGTTGAACTGTTTACAGAGACAGCTTGCTCTGTCTATGATCTCAGAATGCTATTAAAATTAAGCACACCCACAGAACAAAATCTAGACCATTCTGAGGCAACTGTCACTGCTGTTGCACCACCATGAAAGAAGTTACATGTTCTGTGGTCCATAGAAGTGGTAGATGGCCTACACATGGGGAGTTTACCCACTTGCATGCTCAAATGGCTTAAGCAGCATTTTACGCCACATTTAACTCTAATTCAACAGTTCATTCTGCTGTTGTAAAACTATCTGGATATTGTGACAAACTGAAAACAAACTGATCATGCTGTAGAAATCTATCCAAAAATATTTAACTCTAATTTTTGATTGAAATCTGTTATGTATTTTTTTCACAAGTCACAATCAAATAAAAATATTTAGTGTCAAAAGTATTTGTCAAAATTTACTCCAACTTGTATGAATTTTATGTCTTCTGTGAAACAAAAAGAAAGCCATACAAGCATGGATCAATGAGAGGGTGAGCAAATGTTTTCCTTTAAGCATTAACAGTAAATTGTTTATCACTTTAAATTACAAGAATATATATCTGGTTTGAAAATACAGTTCACATTACATACAAAGTTGGCTGTTGCTAGATAAAATCTTATGCAAACTAGATTAACAGTTTTTCAGATAGGAAAATATTCACGTAGTAGTACAAGAATTGAACAGAAAGCCAAAATAATACATAAGAAAGATGATTGTCATTTACCTTGTTGTCCCAATATGAAAACAACCACACTTATTAAGAATAAGAAGGAAAAATCCATAATTCTTCTCTCCAAAGATGCTCAGAACATTAATTGGCAAGCCTGTCTCCTGGATGTCTATCCACAGGAAGAGAAGAAAACTGTGAGGGGAGAGAGAGCAGGTTGTGGAGTTTCTCAGAAACTTCTGCCACTCTCTAAACACCTCCAGCCTACCACACCCTCCTCCCCCATCTCCCTCTTTAAATCAGCCTGCCGAGTTGTTCTTCACAATGCTAAGGACAGGTGTTTGACGAGACTCATTGTATGTGAGCATCAGTGGGAGAGAGAAAGAGGGACAGAATGTACTTTTTGTTTTGATAGATGATCTAAATCCATTGGAAACATTTATGAAATAAGATACGACATTGTCTGTTTCCATCAAGTGTTTCCAACATGATCAAAGGTACATCAAAGATTATAAACGGATGGATTGAGTTCCACTTGATGGGTGAGCTGGCATCTCTTGGGAATTTTTGCACACTCTTGTTTTTTCCTTCCTGATGCTATGTTAGGAATGGAGGCTTGAAGAACAAAGTCAAAACTACAGCTTGGAGAGGAAACCCATCTTTTTCAAAGTAGAAAACCTAGACAGACCAGGTCTTTTTCCCAAACCAAGGGAAGCCCATTGTGGTAAACCTCCATCTTAATTAAAACAATAAAAAGCCAATTGAAGCATCTCAATATAAGCATCTGTGTGCCAGACTCTTTTAACTGTGGAGGGTTCCTCTAACTGGTTAAACATTTTCTGCAGTTCAGAAACAGTTCTTGGTCTCATTTTTTGGCAATTCCTTCCATAATCATGCCAAATTTGGTGAAAATGTGTGTGGCATGAGCTCCACTGCACAAACAGGCGAAGAGATATGAAATGTGGCGTGAAAGTTGTTGAGAATGGTCCTCAATGGGGCCTGTCATTTAATCACAAGGGGGGCAAAGTGATGTATTCTATGCAGCACCACAGGGGTTGGGTTATTTTTTCCCACCCGTACTTCTATTTAGCTCACTTTTTGACTTCTCATTAGTCCAGATTAGGCTTAGTTTTGCATTCAGGATAGATAATTAAAGGCTGGGCACAACACAAAACAACATATTTGGTCACAGAGCCCCTGGCTACAGCAATTAGATCTGTGAGGTGAGGTGAAGGAGAACTTCAGAGCTCCAAACAGCTTCTTCCTGCAGCTGTGGGAGAGACATAATGAACAGTTTGACAGACTGTCTGAAAAAAATGCTCATGCTTAAATTGAACTGTGAACTATGGGACACAGCCCCATATGCAAGTTCAACTGATACTTTAATGTGAAATTTATTCAAGTCAATATTACAGGCTTGATCTCTGGCAGAGGAGGAAAATTCTTTGTGCTAGTCTTTGTTGCTCTTATCGCATTTCATATCACATTACATTAACGCTTTAACATTAATGTTTTTATTTGATTAATAAAATAACTGTTTTATCTTTCGTAGCAATGTAGCCTACATGTGCTGAGTCAGTGTTTATTAAACTAATAAAACAGTGAAACTTTGGCTAACTGCTCAAGGTGTCAAATGGCATGCAGAATCGCTGACAAAATCAATCGGTAAATCAATAACTTTTCTGTTTTCACAGAACACTAACCTCTATATGAGAAGAAGGCTTTATAAACTTTTCAACATAATTATTATTAGCTTGCCAACCAAGCCTGTAACAATCTGTTCATGATTATCCATCCTAGAGCCAGAAAAATGCATTAAAAGTAAAATATTATTGAGAGAAGACAATGGTTAAGCTAGACTATCTTTTGAAATACTTTTGCTCCTGAAAACCATACCTTCATATGCACAGGTGCAGTGTTTTACACACTCCCCTTTTTTTTTCACTGACCCTGCACTTCCCTTTTAAGCCTCTAATATATATATATATATATATATATTTTTTTTTTTTTTTTTTTTTTTTTTTTTTTTTTTTTTTTTGAAGGATTCGACCACATTACCTGCTGAGGACTCTTAATTTCCATTCTTTATCTTTGTAAATCGTCACTTGGGTATGTCGACACATGACATGCACAATTATGCTACATATTATCTTTAACATTAACACACGCACACACAATTAAATTATATTTTTTAAGAAATGTTTTGGTGTATTGAAATGAATTCATTTCAGTTTCATAAATCTTGCATGCGTATACAGATACATACCGTTTTAAAATAATTATAAAAAATAATCACTTCCTACAATGCGCGATTGACCAGGTTTATCAGAAAAAAAAGGTACTCTATGACTCCGCCTAGTGTTCAGATGTGGGTTTAGATGAAGCGTTCAAACTACAAGCTTGTTACTAGGCGTACAGTTTCTGATAGGTAGGTGTCTTAATCAAACGAAAATTAGTAAAAAAGATTTCGCCTGTTGGTCAGCACAATGGATAAAAGAGTTGTCTAGAGTTTTTCCCTGTTTAAAGAAGTAAGGTGAGCTATTCCCGCGCAAAGCAGCATTTCAGAGTCAGCGTTTCAATGTTTTACCTAAACTGTTTGGAAAGCCCAGTCTTACATAAAAGCAGGTCTGGTTAATGCCCACATGAATTTAAACCGCATTGGGCATAAACCATGTAGGTAAATATGTACATTTACCGTGGTAACTGTACTTCAACTTATGTTTATGTTATACTTTAGATTAGAACATGCTGTCCCATCAACTGCTGTCATGAACCAGATAATTATTAAGATCTTCATTGACTTTCTGTCTTACATCATATTACACACACATATAATATAATGTTATATTTATCTTCAGGCATTAGTGTGCTTTAATTACTGATTTAAAGACATTCTTTAATTAATTAAAGTACATAATGCTTTACATTAACTTTATTACTTTTGTAAAATAAGCTATATTACATTACAAATACAGCGCAAATCTGTTGTAATTTCCTGGGATTAGATTATTTGTGCTGGATTTCTAGATTTCAATTCCGAACTAGTAAATAATTACAAACGTTTTTAAAGAATCATAATTTTTTTATATACTGTTTTGTCAGAAACAATGTACTGTAAATAAATGCCAAAATCAGCTTAAATCAGCTTGTCACAGGTCAGGAAGTGCTAAAGCTTTCTTTCCAAAGTGAAACATAATGTATGAGCACATGGTAGTCTTACTGAAAGTGCTGCTAACACAGGTCTACCACATCCTGTCTCATGTTCTAGCGTTGGGCTTGGACACACATTCTCAGGGAAATTAAATGTGATTTATTGCTGATTATCCCAGCTGGAAACCTGGGAGCCGGATGCATAGAATAAAATAAGCTTGGTGTCATTTTTATTTTTTCAGTCTGAGACACTTTCTTACTGAAAACCACACATTTTACCTTTGATTACAGAGTGAATGCAGTTCCACAAGGCCTGTTGGGTGACGGTTCCAGACAGCACTAATGGAGAGGTGGTGACTTCAATAGGAAGTTGCTTTTGAGAGATTGTCAGCCATCATTTTGATCCTGGAAAAGCATGAGAGTTTGTCAGGTACCGATTTTACACTAAGAACTTCTTGAAGGTTCACTATGGCCCTAGGGCCGATAATTTGTTGGACTTTTAACCAAAACTTCAAGAGAGCTCACCCTAAAATGAATATTTTTAATCATCTTTAGAAGTTCTCAAAAATGTGACTTTCTTTCACTGACCTCAAAAAGAGATTTTATTTACACTTTTTTTGTACAATGAAAGTGAGTGATAATCAGAGGCTATTAAAGGGTTAGTTCACCCAGAAATGAAAATTAGGCTGTGTTTTACTCACCCCGGAGGCATCCTAGGTGTATATGACTTTATTCTTTCAGACGAATCCAGTTGGAGTTATTTTAATTTTAAAAACTGTCTTTGAGACTATTTTTTTTAATGAATGTGCACTTTTGATTTAACTTCTTATGGACTGAAGCAATGCAACATCTGCTGACTGCAATGATATTTATAGTGAAATGAAAATAGCACCTGTATACATCCCTCTGCATCTATCCACTCAAGCTGCTAATGAGTTCATGGATGCTTTCATTTGTCAAATGTGACAATCTGTACATCAGCATTTTAGTCGTTCTGGTAAATCCTCTTATGGAGCATACAAATGAGATAAGACAACAACACTAATTAAAGGTTAGGCAGAAGATAATTATGTTATTTTTGGGCTGAATCACAGTAATTACGCAACCAGAAAAACACACGTTGGTCAACTGCAACTTGAAATACCGAAAAGATTTTGAGGCTATATTTAGATAATTGGGCTCTTTAAGAGTTATTGGCCAATTTCTCTGAGGGGAAACATTGGAAGTAGTGGTTACAAATGCAAATTTGGTCTAATGACTTAACCCTCTAGATTTTTTCTTTGTGTATATATATATATATATATATATATATATATACAGTATGTGTGTGTTGCTTAAAACACAAACACAGACACAGACAAACTTAACAAAAAATAGTTTTAACTCCTGTTCATACAAAATCCTCACATAATTATTACGGTATTTGAAAAAGAACATCTAATATGGTTTTGCACAGTACTGTGTACATACAGTTTACTGTAAACAGCATGCTAAATATTTTTACACTGTGCTAAAAAAGTGCAGTTGGCAGTTCGCATTTTATGAGATCATCAGTGTACAGCAAGATGACGACAAAGCGTTCTAATTATAATAGACTATCAGAGGGTGGGCAACCCTACAGTGCTCAACTGGAGCAAAATGCGTCAGCTCTGCAAAAACAGTACTCTGTGTCTGCCATGGCTTACTGGTTATACCTTGGCTCAAGGCAGCCTGAGAGCCACTTAATAACAGAGAAGAACAGATTTTTCACCATATGCCATACAGGTCTTGCTGGGCTCGCATCTACTCCTACTATTCTACTGCCCGCCTGCCTTCCTGATCACTTCCTCCCTGCCACCGTACATCACACGTCTCTATTCCACTCGGGTGTGGAATCATATGTCCATAATATACAATATACGATCAAAGGCAAACCTCCAGGGGAAGATTAGGCACAGCTAAACATCCTCTCCTGGCTCCTGCCCTTCGAAAACATGACGCCTTTGAGGCCATCGCTGGAATGATTTAGAGTTCTGCATTTATGGTTCTCCTGCGCTTGGCCGGACTCCTGCTGTCTCCTTGGCCCTAGTCTATGGATGGAAAGTAACCTCTCTGTATGTACCTGCACGCCTACAGCTTTTCCACAAGCCACCAAAGCAAAACCGATGTTGTTCTTTCCCCAAGTGTTTCCAAATGAATCACTTTTAAAAGTGGCAGCAGTGATCGCAGTTTAAACTCCCCTGACTAGAGAGCAGCTTTCCTCTGTCTCATCCTTCCTTCTGCTGTTATTTTTTTTTTATCAAACTTTTTCACTTTATTTTCTCAGGAGATTGCCACACTTCATACACCATTCAGAATGCCATTAGACTAAAGGCCCGTTCACACCAAGCACAATAACTATAAAGATAACGATAAAAATATAGTTCTAAAAATCGTTCTCAATATTAAAGAATAGCAGAGTCCACACCACAACTATAACGATAAAGGCACAGAGAAACGGTATCGTTGGAATCACTTTCAGAACGATTTTTTCCCCCGATGAACGATAAAACATTGCCAACCAATCAGAATCAATCCTGCTGTAATGAGCTCGAGAATTTAAAGCAGCAGACGCGCGTCCGCTTGGAATACACAGACAATATCGTTCGCTGTTGTGGACGCTAATATCGTTATCTTTATAGTTATCGTTCTTGGTGTGAACGGGCCTTAAGTCTGCAATGAGTTGAAACTACAAACCAATCAGGGTTTGAAGCAGTGCAATAGAAGATCCATTTTGAGTGGCCTGAATAACCTTTCTGTTAACGGTTCTTAAATTTTTTTTTTCTTAGTGTAAAGAACATTTCAATAATCTGAAGGAACTTTTCCCACTGGAATGGCAATGGAAATGTTCCAATGAATTTGTCTTTCACCCCACCCTGCTCTTATCTCCTATGGATAATAGAGCTGACAGTACTGATATTCATTGACTTACAAGCAAAGAGGCTACAAAGTCATCTTGCACTATATGACAGTAACATTCCATCAGCTGAACACATGATACATGTCAGCAAAGAAGCAATTAGTTAACACAGCAAGAAAATCTCAGAGGAAGTACTTTCATGATAAGAGAGAGAGAGAAAAAATCTTTGCCTATAAATTGATTTTGGAAAGGTTTACAGAAGCCCTTCAGCCCAAGATAATGCTGGAGGGAACAGAACATAAACAGTGCTATAAGTCTGACTTTGAGACCGTCGCTGTCTCCTTTACATCTGGTTCTTATTATGACTCGGAGGTTCCAGCCAAGCCATATATGTTGGCTTTCTCAATATACAAAAAGGCCCAGCCAAGTATGGTGAACCACATCACCTAATGATCCACTGCTTTAGTGCTTACTATGTCTTATTTACAGGTACAGTATGTGCCTTAATGACCACTGATAGCAATCATAGACACAAGTTAGAATTTGTATTTTGTAATGTACCAAGTTAGAAGGTTATCTGTGTAATTTACAGTACTTGATCAAAACTACAGTAAAAAGTGTAATATTGTGAAATATTATTACAATATAAATGGTTGTATGTTTTAAAATTACATTTATTTCTGTAATTCATAGCTATATTTTTTAGCATTACTCCAGTCTTCAGTGTAACACGGTCCTTCAGAAATCATTCTAATATGCTAATTTGTGTTCAAAGACATTTCTTATTGTTATCAGCTGCTTAAAAATGTTTGTAGAAACTGTGATACTATTTTTTTTTTAGAATTGTTTAATGAATACAGCATTCAAAAGAACTTAATTTATTTGAAATAAAAAATGTAACATTATAAAAAAAATTTTTTAATAATTTTAAGCATCCTTTCTAAATAAAAGTATATATACAAATAAGTAGATCTGATGAACATTAACAAGTTAAGAATTGCACGAGCTATGCATTTTTAAAACATTAAAGATAGTCTGTTCTGCATTGTACTGTTCATGTATGGGGGGGCATTTCAGTCCTAAACCAACAGATGGCAGCATGTCTTAAAGAAAAGACCAGGATGCAGACTTTGTTTTACAAACACTGTAACACTACAGCTTGTGGCTAGGACACATTGCCGATATGAGAAGTTTGAAAATGAACTAAATTTAGCTTGAGACCTGCTAGTAAGTTTCTATAGAATTGTCTCCAGACATGATCTTTTTATTCTCAAGGTCTATCAGAGATGACATGCAGTCACTTCCAGCAGGACAGGCATGTCACCCATGAACAAAACTGTAGAAATATTGACTACACATGGAAAATGTGGGCTGTGGTTTTCTTTTCTTCTTGGCAAGAGAGTGCCTTAGTTTAAAAAAAGCGGGTGAGGGGTGAAAGGAAAAATTTTAACTAGTATGTAATGTTAGGAATAGTGTGTTCCCATGAAGGGGGCAGCACTTTGGGCTGGTCCCCCAACCTATGTGCAAACATAACATACTAATAATCAATGATTTTCTTCACAATCAATCTGTATAGAAGCAGGTTAGATATAAAACAGCAGAGGAAAATATGTCATTCTGGTTAAATAGATCACAATTTATTGTAGCTCGAGTCTACCAGTCAATTATAATCAGTTTGAACAAGGCTGCTGCTGTTTGTTGAAACTATTTAAAAGTGCTATTATGGGTGCGTGGTATTGCCAGTGGTATCTGTGCACTTGTATAGAATTCTGCTATACTCACTTTTATGACAGCAATCAAGTTTCTGCTTGCACTGTGAAAATATTTAGTTGCATAAGACTGTATTGTGCAATCATTCTATATAGGGAAGCGTGGAAAACGGTTCATTAATAGGGAGGAGGCCATGTCACATTTCTTAAAACACTCACAGAGTTCCTGACATTGTTCAGGAAGTGCAAATCCATGCTTAAGTTAAACAGTAATGGATACGACGTCATATCACACCACATAGTTAATGATGAACGGATGACATCTTATTTTGAGAATAATCAAGAATGGTAAACAAGGGAAAACCTGTGTAACATTAATGATAATGCTGTTTCAGAAGTACTGTTCTGTTGACATGTAATTTCTCCCCGTAATATCTGCACTTGATCAGTTTTTGGATGATGTGGTAAAAGGTTAATCTGCTGAGAAACGGCCTTAATAACTGTTTGCCAGACATGAACATTTTTCAGGAGCACGCCCAACATCTGTAGCTCTGCTTCTGATGAAGCAATATATTTCTAATCAGAGAGGCTCAGCATCCATTTTAGTTAATGTTAAATGAAATGTTAAATGTACACGTTTTGTGCAAAATGTGTGGCTATTTTAGCCAGCTCTGATGTTGTATAAGATGATGATTAAATTTTTATGTACCAAGAGTGTAGATTGGTAGGAAAATATTGTAGGTTCAAGATCAACCTTCCTTTAAAACTAAAACTATATTCAGTCTTTAAAAAAAATGATTTTGAGTGCAGATCTTCACATCAGTGATTATTAGAAGAACTCCTTTTATTACTGTTTAGTTTAAAAATAATTTTTAAAGACTGATAAGACTTGTTTAAAAACGAATGAAAGCAAGAAGATTGATGTGTTGAACTAACTGGTAGATGCACAAACTATGTCACATCAACCCATTTGTGTCAACGCATATTAACATTGTGGTAATACAGTTTTCATGTACAGTCAGGCAGAACTACTAAAATTAGCAATGCAAGATGTCTTTGTGTACTGACAGATTTAATCTCATTGTATATCTGATCCTTTTCAAATTCTTCTTTTGGTCCTCTCCTTTCCTCATCCCTTTTTTTATATAAGTTGAAAGAGAATCTGAGCATTCGTATTTTGTGCCAGTTTCCTGAAAATCTAGAGAACCATTAAGACACCATGGACATGCAAAGTTACCATAGTCGTATTTATTTGAAGACAGCAATCTGTATTTTTTTCACTTGTGCTGTGATTCGTCAAAACTGGTATTGTACATATTGGTTTTTCACTGAAAATCACAAAGTTACACTTTTTTTTATTTCTTTATTATGTTTGTATTTTATTCTTTTTGTTTGTTTCAATACAATGATTTGTGCTTTTGATACCTTAGGTTTGAAAGACATGTTAATACAGTTAAGTGGATAGCAGGGACTACCAACAAAAAGGTCAAAGGAGTCAATTACATAGATCATATACACACAATACAAAATACAGATATACACACAAGTGCACTGGCTCCATACTCCAGTTCAGTTAGGTTGCTTCAACTCTTTAAAACATATTCCAGAAAAAGAAAAAAGAAAAGACAAATCTGTATTTCCAATCCCAGTTCTTAAAGTGATATCATCTGGGATTTGTTAGGAAAGTTTAGAAAACATAAGGTGCATTTTAGGAGTTCTCAGTATTGGAGTTTTTGTATGTACATTTATAAAAGTGTTTAAGGGCTGATGACGTGGCCCTTTATGAACTCCATCAATGTGTGAATATGTATGGCTATAAGCGTATACAGAACCATAGGCATCCGATATGTACATCTCTTGGAATGTTCCCCATACTAATCATCAACAAGTCAAGTACTTCAAGCAACATAATTCACAGAAGATCAAAATATCTTTCACATCTACCTCAATAAGTGGTGGAGGAAATGCAGAAGTGCGAAATTTGATTCACTTAATGCTTAGCAGTTTTTAAAATGTGAACAGTAAAATCACAACTAGTGTAGCCTACCAGCCAATAGGAAAGAGAAGGGTACAAGGCAAGCACTTAGAACCAACTACCATACTGTATGTGGGTGTCAATCTAGAACATGTGCAGATATATAATTTTTCTGTATACTAGGTATATAAACATTTACTTAAATTATATAGAATTCTAAATAAAGCGAGTTTACTGAGAAGTATATGCACACATACTTCTAAATATATAAAGCCATATTACATGTACATATTTGTTGCTCTAATTATGCAATAGCAAATCCCATGCTTTACATAGAAAAGGCATCCACAACATTAAGAAAAATTTACAATTTATGAAACATGATACAATAAATAGTATTATAGAATCGATGCTGTACACAAAAGCCATTTAATTTCACACATATAAAAATATGTTTTAGTGCAACCTTACATGTATTGATACTTCACATCATTCAGACTGAAAGTGTCCAAAAAGACGGTAAATTGCATTTATAACAAAGCGGGATACACAAAACTCGATATATATTTACATGTCTTCCTGTTTAATGCTTATAAGAATATAAGCAAAAAGTAAAGAAAAGGCACACACATCTGTACATTTTTTAAAAGTACCAGACAAAGTCCATAAGCAATTTTGGTCAGGCTCATATATAAGTTAACACATATATATTTATATATATGTATATTCTTTAAAACTTTAAATAAGAAAGTAATTATAGTTGAGATAGCAAACCGTGTTATAAAAGGCATGCTATACATGTACATTAAAACCACTGAATCAGTTCACTTGATTTTCTGTGTACATGGATGTACATGTGTAAATATAAAATGTGTGAGTGTAATTTACCACTCTCCCTTCGTCCTTGTTCATCTGTTGTTAATAGCGTCTTTTAAATCTTTGCCTTTCTTTATGGTCGCTGGCCTCTCTCCACGACCTTGTTGGCCAGACACTCGCTCTGCTGTCTCTGTGTTGTAGAGAGTGGGATGGCTTGCTGTGGGAGTCTTTGATGTGGCAGACACACTGCTCTCTGCTCTGGAGTGTAGGGGGTGACTGATCTCTGAGCTGCAATAGTGCTGCGCTCTCGACGCACAGTCTTGCTGAGCTGCGGGTGAAAGAGATAATGTGTGCTGATGGTAAGGATCAATTGGAACTGTCGATTTTTCTGGATTTTCTTCGGAGGCGATGCACAATGAGGCGATTGCCTTAGTGCAAGTTTGGATGCACTCTTCCTGCTTGCTCTCCTTGTCGGACATGTCGGTGCTGTCCTCTCGTGACTTATGTAAGGAAGGTGATGCAGCCTTGGGGGACATGGATTTTTCATGGGACAGGGGTGAGTCTTCTGGGCCTCTGCTGATGGGCCCTCTACCCTCGGAAAGGTGGAAGGACACCTCGCTGGTGCTGGACTCCTCCGAAGTGCTCTTCTGCAGGGCAAGGCGTGTCGGGTGGACATGACCAGTGACAGAAGTGGGCACAGAATGGACCATCTGGATGCCGCCAATGGGTATCATGGAGAACGGAGTGCGGATCTGTTGCTGGGAGTGCAGGGGAAGGTGGCTAAATAATCCCTGGTGGACACTTGGGGCATCTGCATTGTGAGCCTCCCCTTGAAGATGCAATGTCTTTCGCTGGTCCTAAACAGTTGGAAGATATGGTTAATTTACATCATAGAATATTTCTGGATAATCGTAAAGGCAGTGTTTAAATAAATCCTTGTGAAGCTAAATACACCTTAGGTGATAAGATTAGCAAAGAATTCTTGAAATACTTGTCTGTTATTCTGCTTATCTGGGGCTTGTTTCACAGTTATTTAAACTGGACCTCTTGGAAAGTTTGGAAAATTTAAGACCGCAACGAACAAAAACAACAGTAAAAAGGGCCAAGCTTACATAATAGACCTTGCTCATTTATCTTATTATCCCCCTAGCTCTTTGGTAACAAGCCAGGCAGCACTGAAATGAATTACTATACTGCATACACTGTATAGGCACTGCAGTTATCCACTTTCTCCAGGGAGTTCTTAATCAACTAGTATACAATATAAATAGAAATGCTCCATTCTGTTGTATGATGGCAATTTGTTTGTTAGAGACATTACCTGACTACCTCTACAATTTACTTGTCCAAACTTGTATACTTGAGATTTGTATACTTTATGCTGGCGTTATTATCATTATTATTACTCTTCACTTCGAACAACAATGACTTTTCATCCTTTAACTCGCCAAACCTGGCACGCATATAAAGTATGCAGGCTGTGTTATTTTCAGATGGACTCAATATGGTTGCGTAGCTAGTGAACTGTTTACAGCTATATTACTTGTGATTTGTTTTAGAAAAGTTCATAAGGACTGGAGATATAAAACTGTTTATGAGGCAAACATAACTTACTTGCTCCAGCTCTGCATGGTTTTTAGTCTTTAGGCTTAATGATATCATCTCTGCATGTGGCCTGGGGTTGTGCGCCCATGGGCCGCTTTGATAATGGAGACCCCTCCTGGGGGACACAGGTCTGATCATGCCCCTACGGCTTCTGGGAGAAAGTCTGCCCGAGAGATCCCTTCCTGGGGATGTTGGCCGTCCTGTCTGGGAGATAGGAGAGAGATGTCCTCTTGGAGAAAGGTCCCTCCTCGGTGACAGATCCCTTCTATAAACATCCCGCCTGGGGGAGATATGCCTAAGGGGAGACACTTCTCGCCTTGCTGACAAACGACCACGTGGGGAGAGGTCCCTTCGAGGGGACAGATATCGCCTAGACGAAGGTGAGCTTTCTCGCAGTGGCGAGGAATCACAGCCGGGTGAAGACAGACGGGAGCAGGAGAAGTCAAAGGAGGATGAGCTGTGTTCCGGAGACAGAGCCAGGTCTTCATCCATAGAGCTCGGCACATCCAGTCTGTTTTTGTGATCTTCACCCAGAGCCCCTTGAAGGAGCTTCTGGTATTCAGCCATCTGGGCCTCTCCAGCTTTCTCACTGGGTGCCATGAGTTGGGTGATCTGAATACTGGGCAGACTAGTGAAATAAGTGAAAAGAGGCTGTTTGGAGACAGAGGCCAGAAGCTCTGGTGTGGATTCTTGTGAAGCGGCGACTGCAGTGATGGAGAGCGAGGGGATGGCACATGGCTGTGGACTTGTGCTTCGGGACCGTGTCTTCGGCGTTGAATCACCATCATACTCGTCATCATCATCCTCATCTTCATCAACTTCATCACCATCCTCTTCATTACCCTCCGAGTCATCAGCATCAGAGAATTGGTGCTCTGCCATAATCTCTGACATGCCAATCTTTTCTGATGCTCTTTGGACCTCCTCAGTGGTGTCTGAAAAAAAAAAAAAAAAAAAAAACACATTTTCTCAGTTGACTTTCACTGGTTAATCAACATAGTTTGAGGTGTTTTAATTGCAAGTTGTTTATTTTATTCATAATTATCAGTTGGAAAGCTAGAAAGGTTTTTAGGTTTCTTGGTCTCCCTTTGATAGAACATGCAATCACAATGGGGGGAAATATTTTTTATTTAGAAATATTGTTTTCATTGGCAGTAGGAGGTTTCTGTTTTTAATTAGGCTAATTTTGGTACTTCTTCCAGGTGCCAACATATAATGCAATATTGGCTCCTCTGAATAAAATGTATCCAGAATTATACCTGGTTCTTCTGCTTCCGTCTCATCCACCGATGTCACTGACACTCCAAGCTCTAAGCACTTTTTCATGTGAGCTTTTGACTTCATGTGTTTCGTAAGGTTTCCTGAAAACAGATTGTAAAGTGTTTGAATAACTTGCATTGGCATTAAATAGTACAGAGATCATATGCTATTTAGTGTGGTACAAACAAAAATCTACAAAAAGTACATAAATCATGTTTTTTCATCAAATTGTATAATGTTGTTTTTAATGCTATGTGTGCTTTTGCATGTATTGGTTATTGGAAATGTATGAGAAAACCCACCTTTTGTTTTAAAAGCAAAGTTGCAGAACTTGCAGACATATGGCCTGACATCTGTGTGTGTGCGAATATGTTTCTTCAGCATGCTTGGCTTTTTACAGCGGATCCCACACTCTTCACAGATGTACTTTCCCCGGCCTCGGCCACGCACATAAACATAGTCTTCATTGGATTTGTACCTGAAATAAAAACAAAGCCAGGGTTATTAAAGGGATAGTTCACCCAAAAATGAAAATTATTTCATGAATTACTCTTATTGGAATGCTTATTGGAGACGCGAACCGTTTCAAATGATTCAGTTCGATTTGGTGAACTGGTATAAGAAGATCTGGTTACATCGAGTGATTCGTTCGCAAACCGGATATCACTGAAATGCAGTGTTTTGAACTCGCTCACAACAGACCCGGAAGAGAAGAAAATGCTAAATAAAGTCATAGTTTTCGCTATTTTTTTAACCAAAATGTATTTTCAATGCTTCAAATAATTCGAACTGACTCTATGATGTCACATGGACTACTTTGAAGATGTTTTTATTATCTTTCTGGACATGGACAGTATACCGTATACACAATTTCAATTGAGGGACAGAAAGCTCTCGGACTAAATCTAAAATACTGTATCTTAAAACTGTGTTCCGAAGATGAACGGAGGTCTTACAGGTTTGGAAGGACATGAGGTTGAGTCATTAATGACTTTTTTCGGTGAACTAACCCTTTAACATTATTGGAAGAGATCAAATATATTGGTTCATATGTGGAATGATATCACATACATCAAAAATCTCACATTATATATTTTGAAGCCATTATAATTGTGAGAAATGAAAACATTTAAGTCAATTTAAGTTTTTTTCCCTGCACAGCATAATATTATATGGCGCACCCATTGGGATACCATAGCATGTAGTTGTATACATTCCAGGTACTTGTGTTCAACAGATTTAAGCACCATAAATAAAATTGTATGTTGATAGATAGTCCTAATATTTGCTTTCTAGCAGCAGTAAAATTTTAATTGCATTTTAGAAAAGGGAAAGTTCCATCTTGTACAAAGAATACTAAGTTATGTGTTGGAAAATAAACACACATCTTCACATACCCTCCTTCAAAGATTCTGATGCGAGTGGGTTCAGCCTGCTTTGAAGAAGCTTCTTTTTCTCCGTGGTCTTCTTTCCCCCTGTCTCTTAGGCTGATTCCCTTCATTTTCTTCCCAAACTTTCCAACATCCAGCTGTATGATCTCTGGCTTCAACTGGAAATGTAAACAGAGAAAAGATTGAATAATGAACCCTAAAACTGTAAGCATAAAACATAAGCAACAGAAGTTGGTCTGTGCAGTTTTTTGTAATTCATTTTTAATCATCTTGATCATTTAAAAATTCAATTTAAAAATGAGCAAAGTTAACTTATGTTTTAACTCGTGCATATTTTGCTCACAAATTTTCAAGTGGTAAATTTAATCTGAATTTTTTTTTAATAGTATCCATTATCTGTCTGTATAAATTACTATTAAAATCTGCAATGTTCTGAAATTAATATTCATTCACAAAAATCAATGGAATTAAATGTATATAATGTGTAAATGTTTTTATTAAGACTTACATCAAATTAAATCAATTTTTTTTTTGTGTGTGTGTGTTTTTAGAAGTCAGTACTACCTGCTCAAACTTCTGTTTCCACCGGAGGGACGAAACAAGTTTTCCAGTGCCAGGTTGATACATAGCAGCCATTGTATACATTTCTGTGTTCTTCCTCTGTTTTGACCGAAGAAGTGCCAAGGTGGCCTTGGTGCTGAGGTTGAGTGGGTTTGGGTTGTAAGAGCTGACGCACCATGAACTATACACAGAGGTTAGGGGAGTCGTGTGTGCATAATTTGGCTTGGTATAATTTAGGAAGCACCAACTGACACTGGTTGGTGTGCGAAGACTTGGGAATTGAAAAAACTGATGGACATCTGCAAGGTCAGTGAGCAGGAGACTGCTACCAACAACTCCACCACCCTGATTGGCAGCTAGCTGCACCAGCATGTTTACTGGGAACTTGTTACTCATGTTCTGCTTAGATTCTTTTTGAGTATCACTTGAGGAGATTACTGATTGTGGGCTTGAGCTTGCCTCTGGGGTAGACTCATCTACATCAAGCTCTTCTGGGGAATCTGCTCTGCTAGCGACGTTTGTAATAATTTGCAAGGGTGGAATGAAGTTGTCTTTTGGTGGCACATCAGGTAAATGAGGTGCAGATGGGTACCCAAGGAATTTAGATGACGGGAAATCACTGGGTGGAGATGAGGACATCCTCTCTTGTTCATCTATGGAGTCATTTCTTTTTGAAAATTCAGGTTTAGGGGTCTTATCTTTCGGTGCACTGGAATTGCTTAGCTCAACTGCACTAAGCTCTTTTACTATCTGGCCATACATCTTTTCTTCCTTGACCCGTTTCTGTTGTTTGGTTTCAATAAAAAGCTCAAGACTACTGGCTGGTGACAACATTCTCTTACTTCCCCCAATACTAGAGGAAGCATCTGTAGTAGAGATAGTTCCTGATGTCAAAGACAAAGGAATTCCTGTATTAAGGCTCCCGGGGAAATATTCAGGTACTTTCCATATTGGAATATTTAAGGACCCTTCTGAATGTCCTAATATTTTGGATAAATTGATGCCTACTTGGGGCTTTGATGAGGTGCCTGTTAGTGAAACAGTCGACACATTGTCTGTGCATAAAACTCTGACAGAAGTTGTGCTCTGAGAATGAGAGACAAGGATTTGTGAAACACTTGTATACATAACACTACTATAAGATGGCACATTTGTCTGGATTCTGACTGGTACCAGCATTGCAGGGAGTGATGGATGTGAACCTACATTTTGAGTAGCAAAGATAGGCTGAACTTGTTGTAAGAAGTTTGTAGTCTGCCCTTTAGATGACAAGACCCCAAGTTGCTGTGGGGAGGCTCTTGAAGGATATGGATAGTTGTGACTTGCCCCATCGGTTTTTGAATTTGTTTGCACCTGAATTTGACGAGGAGGTTGGTATGGTTTTTGTAACATGGGCTGTAGATTTGGCTGTTTGATATGTAGTTTCTGTAATTGTTGTGCCTGGAATGCCAGGTACTGCTTGTTTCTTTGTGTTGATTCAGGATGCCAGAGCATTGGTTGAAATGGCAAGAAAGATGAGGATGGCAGGTTGCTCTGAAGTGAAGAGTGCTGAATTATATCCTGGGTCATATGCTCATGTACTGAATGCTCACTATCTGATGAAAGCTGTGCAGGCAAACGAGGAGAATTCTGGAAATTATCCTCAGATAGACTGTCCTCACTGATGCTTTGCTGCAGCAAGTGATGTGATCCAAGAACTGACTGTGTACCTCTTCTGGATCTTACCAAGTCACTAATTACACAATAGGATGTACCAGTTAAAGCAGCTTGAGAAACATGGTCAGAATGCTCTTGTTTGATATTCAATTCTGAGATTGGCTCTTGAACCACTGCTTCAGGATAGACACTGAGAGATGCCTGTCTAACAAGGTAACCTCGTCTACGCTCCTTCATAGCTGAAGCACTTGCATAAACTTCTCCTTGTCTTGAACCGGTTGAAAGACTTCCATAATCAAATGACTTACTACGTATTTCTGGCACTTCAGTGGATAGAGCACAGGGGGCCTGCTCTGAAGATGAGCGTCGCATCTCTCTTTGATGATGGCCTGGTATAGACAGAGAATGGCCACTGCCTGGAACAGTTAAGAACTCAGACTGTTTAGCGAAGTCCTCTTGTTTAGTTGGGGATACAGATTTGATGTTTTCCTCTCTGTCAAATGACATTGAAAAACTTGAACTATGTGATAAGTTACTTTCTTGACTAGGGCTTCTTGAAAGGCTAGTACAAGTGGACTCAAAGCTTGACTCCCCAGAAGAGTGCTCCATATCTGCAAGACGCAGACGTTTCTTCTTTGGGGGGAGTTTCTCAGCAGGAAGCTGGGACAATGTTTCACTCCTTTGTGGCCACTGAAATTCCTCAACATGTTTCTCTGGTTCTTTTACTGGTACTTCAGGTTCTTTTTCAGGTTTGTCAGGCTCTTCTGTAACTCTTATTTCAGGCACTTGAATGTTGGGTTGTCGTACGAGTTTGTGGGGCATATGATACAGTGGGTTAGAAGAGAAAGATCCATGTTCAATGTCACCCTGCTGCTGATGTTCCATGATTTCAAATTTATGATGAGAATCAAGGCTCTGCACATCATCAATGTTTTCTGAGTCTGACTGCTCAGAAAGATGTCCAACATGTTTATCTGGCTGATAAAATGGATGTTCAATTGATTCAGTCTTCTCAAATGAGTTTGGCCTGCTCAGCGAATTGGTATGTTGAATGACAGAAATTACATTACCAGCAGTCTTCGTGTCTGAATCTTGAACAAGTACAATGTCCTCTGGTGTCATACATGAGCCTCGGTCAAAACTTTCTGATGGACTGTGCGCTCTAAACATGGAACCCTTACTAGTAGGAGCAGCCTTGGCAGAATCGTGACTTCCTTGTCTAAGGTCATAATCCCCTGTCATTTCAGTAGAGCCGCTTCGACTGCTATCATCTTGCCCAAGGCAATCCTCTTCTTCACCCACACTCTTTTTCATGCGTCTTTTTCTTGTTGTAAACTCATTCCCACTCATAAATGTCATTCCCACCTTTGTACCATATGAAGTGTATGCTGTGCGTACTTCTGGGCAAGCCATCTCTGACCCAGAGCCTTTAAATTCTGGCATCAAAGGCCCCCTCTCTCCCATTTTCAAACTTGAATTCACACCTGTGATTTTCCCATAGTTCTCTGATTCTCCATGACCTTCTTGGGCAAAGTGTTCAAAGGCAGCCTGCCTCCTTAACCTTTTTAGACCCGCAGCTCCTCCATAAAAGACATCATCTTGGGTCATCATTTCATCAAATGAGTGACTCCCTCTTAGATTCGGTGGGACATTGAGGTTGGTTGGAGAAGGTGTTGGCATTGAGTTGCTTCTAATAAGTGGCCCTGAATCAGAGGGTGGTTCCAGAAGACCTGTGCTAGTTTGGCAAGAGCCAGCATGATAATAATTTGGGTCATATCCAGCAATTAATTGTGATTCTGCACAATCATTTTGATAAAATTCATGACGCTCTGATATCTTTCCCATGGCCAACTCCTGCATGGCATTAGACTTGTTGATATTAGTGTCTTGACTAGCAATATCTACCATCCCAACTGTGACTGATTGTCTAGATCTGGAGTTGGTTCTGTGGTACCAAGTTCTTCCAAACATTATCTCTTCATATGTCTTTGCATTGGTGTTTGGTGGACTGATCTGCTGTTCGGCACTCTCTGAGCGAGAAAAGTAACCAGAATCAGTGCTACCTTTGCTGTGGGGGCTCAAGAGATTTTGAGACTGCTCTGAATCCTGGTCCTTTTTCTCTGTGATTTTTAAGGCAAGTTTCTGTTTGACCGTATGAGACTCGTCTCCTCTGCCCATCTGTCCACCAGTAACTGAACCTTTAATGTCTGTAAACTGAGGACATTCTGTGGCAGGTGATGTTATCCCTTGTTTTGGAACAATTAAGATAGGCACTTTCATAGATGCCACGGACAGTTCCTCTGCTGGATCTGCGTATGCTGGTCCCCTTTCCATTGGGCTCTTGTCTGACTCAAATGATATCTGTGGGCTGCGTTTTTCAGGGAACATTGCGCCTTCTGCAGTTTCTTCATCAGTGTCAGTGCTTTGTTCACCATCAGAGTGTGCCTCTGCTTCCCCAACTGAAGATGCTTGATCAGTGTCTGTTCGAGTTGCTAACTCTGAGAATGGAACAAGTCCTGCTTTTATAGCATGAGCATGAGATTTTCTATGTTTATACAAATTACTCTTGGTTTTGAATGAGAAACCACATGGAACACAGGGATAAGGACGCTCCCCTGTGTGGGACCGTATGTGTTTTTTAAGCACACTGGGTTTAGCACATGCCCTGCCGCAGTAGTGACATATGTACTTTCCTGGCTTCTTGGGTTTTTGTTCCTTCTTATGACTTTCATCTGGCTGCTCAGGTCCAGATTGGGAAAACTGGCCAAAACCAGCCGGAGACTTCTGACGAGGAAATACTCCATGAGAGCGGGAGTGCACAGGAAACATATCATCTGGTGGCAGAGATTGCATTTGACCAGAAAAAGACCAGGCATGGGCCTCTAACCCAGGTTGTGGCTTTGTACCACAAAGGAAAGGCTCCTGTGGGTATGAATGTGGCAACTGGTAGGAGTAAGGCCGAGGGAAGACCTGTTGAAACTGGCTTTCTTGCGATGAATGTGTCACTGCAGATGACATCAGCTTTCCAGAGCTAAAATTTTGAGTGGAGCTAGCAAGGCTTGTCCCACTTGTAAGACTTTGCTCACGATGCATGTGTCTTTTAACATCTGGATCTCCTAAGGTACTTCTTTTAGTTCCAGCAGAGGGCTCAGAGACCCATTTTCTTTGTAAGGGGTTCTTTTCCCGTTGCTGCTTGGTGCATTTTTGGCCAACAGCAGGTTCATGTGTCTCCATTTTCGTAGTACTTCAATGGGGTTTCTTAAGATGTTTGCTAGTTTTCATTCATGCAAGCTGTCATGCCAGATGAGTTACTTAAGTGACTCCTAAATAAAAGGTCCTTCTACTTCCATAGTTCAAGTGTTGCTCCACTTTAAAATTTAAATGAGGTCCTTCTTTGACAATCAGGCCAGCATCTTTCCATCACTCATTTCAACAGTTCATTTACTTTCTGTTTCATCCAGGCTTGTTCCTTTCTGTTTAATGTCCTCTGTTTCAGTATCTATAAGAGAGAATAAATAAAATAATGTTTAAACATTGTTTTTAGACAAGGATTACTGTTCTAAATAAAGAAAATACTACACATGTAACATAACTACCTTTTAACATTTTAAAAGCTAATGTCTAAAAAAGCTGGCAAAAAAAAACCAGCTGTCTAAACCAAACAGTATGGTAGTGCATTGTGTGACTCTGTTGCTCATCATACTTCAATTACAGCTTGCTTTCTTGTTTTATTTCTTTCTGTTTGATATCGAGGCAGCTGCACAGCTGTGTACTTTTAACTAGCAAGTGTGTCAAGAGTTTTCAATGAACCGATGCAGAGGAGCTACCACCTCCCTGTGCTCATGAGTCATCATTAAAAACCTTGCCCACTCATTTCCTAAAGAGACACAAACATATAAAAATAGCCCAAGGAATGCAAATGACATTCGACGTAGTGTGTGTGGGTGTTTAAAGGTCAAATTATAAGCATTTTCATCCTTACGAGTTTTGGGTTTTTCTATGCTTTTAAAAACATTAACACTGTGAACACTTCAAGACATAGGTGGGAGCAGACCAAAATACAGCCTTAAGGTACAGTATGTACTCAAAGCAATAAATAGAACATGACAAGTTTGTAAAGAGAAGGTACTGGAGTCTCTGTGTGATGTATATCTTAATCTCAGGCTCATACTGCTTGCAACAGACAGCACTGCCTCAGTATGAGTGAGGAAACTGTGTGACGCTGGTGTCTGGAAGACGATGTGAGCACTAAAAATAGCAGGGCAGAAAAACCACTGGTATTTATAGCACTTGAAACATTAACTTTTGGTTCATTTTGTTTTCATAATTCTTCCATGCCTGACACAGGAAAGTATGTGTTCACAAACCAAGACAAACTATGAGTTCAACTCCCCAGTTGCTGTTGCACTAAAGCAGCAATTTTACATGTATAGCATTGTCAGGCAATGTTTCCTATAGCAACATGCATAACAAATGTCCTGCCCAATTCTGTAAATTAGTAAGGCTTTTAAAATGCAATAACACAAAGATTTATATAAAAGGACCACAGTGTATTTCCAAGATACCCCTGATACTACAATAAAGGACGTAGATTTTCTTTTGTTGTTTGAATAACATGTCATATACTGCAGCAGGTATTACAGTCACTATCACTTTAAGACCTATTGCAATGATCCAATATATTGATCAATTTTCTTCATATAACTTTTTCTCATTCATGCATGTTGCTTTACCACCCTCACATGTAGATAAATGTTAGTATTACTGCGCTGTGTGGATCTTTATCTTTATCTTCTGCGAAACCAATAGAGCTAAATCTGTAATGATATACATGTTGTACTGTTGCTGTTATACTGTGCATCTCATCATTCCATCCAGCCCTATTGCTCATGCTTTCGTGACATGATGGGTTTTGGGGTTATGAGATACTGCATCTACTGAATGAATTGCATAATCAGTTTCTAAGGGAGGTTAAAAATACTTTGAATCACATTTTTAAGAGGCAAATGAATGTGCTTGAGAGTGCATGTGTGGGACACACATTGTGAAGAGGATAAGAGCAGTACCTCCTTTCACAGCAAATCCATCAAAATTTAGAATAGAATGACTAAGTCGTATTACATAAACCAAAAGAGGTTACAAGAATGTTATATGACATGAAGTCCCTGTGCTCTCTGTCCCTGTTACAGAGTGAATCTACAATATCTACTGTTTTACACACATCGTTTAAGACATATTTTTAACCACCCCATGCTACATGGTTCTGAAACTTGTTTATGCCCAAAGATTATTGTGATCCTTGCATGGCTGAGATCAGTATGCTGCTGTCTGCTGTCCCACTCATCTTCCTGCCCCATTTCACCATACAAAGTGTAGGAGGTTCTTAGCCTGAGGCCACAACAAGGACTCCATGCTGAATGCACAATACCAATATAATAAAGAACATAAAACAATTTATAAGAACGTTTGCTCATGATCAGAAATACACCACCTAATCTAACGTAAGGATTATGCATTTTAAGGTTCTGCTGTCGGATTCCAGTGAGAGGATTAACAGCAGTCTTCTCAAAGTCTGTTTGTCAATGAATGCTTTACGGTGCAACAGTCCTAAAAGGATTTGGAGAAGCATTATGTCACATTCTAAGCCAATTGGATATCCTTTTCACTTGAAGGGAGACTCCCTGTCTTTTTAAAGTGCTATCACATTTAAAGCCTTAATGCAGTGGAAATGCCTAATCTCCCCAAAGTTCACCGCAGGACACTTAAAGACCGCAAACAAATAAATATATAAATGAACAACTAAATAAAGAATAAAACAGAAGCAGACCTTTTTTTTTTTTTTTGGCCAAAGTCTGTTCTTGAAATATTCTGAGTCATGCTCTTTAACACTGTGATTATCAGCTGCCTGGCTGTTTGACTCCTGCCAAAGTTACAGGGTTATAGCAATAAACATCTTGGGTAATTCAGTCAAGCTTGTCCATTTACCACACCCCCACTTTTTAAGGGAAGGCTTTGCAGTCCAAAGCCACTTATGGTGTGATCTGTTGGTTCAAGCACAAAGATCTGGAACTTCAGTAGTGTAAATGACTCAGAAATGATTAGGAGACATGTATGTGACTGCAGTTTGCATACTTGAGCTAATGGACTCTTTGGAGGCAGACAGTGTTACTCGATCATGTTGCTCACTGAGGTGCACCTGGGCACACCGGGCGGTATGTTCCAGAGATTGGGTTCCACCTTTTGTCTACTCCATCATGACATCACAGCCATGATGCTGGGGAGGTACACAAGCCAGATCTCATTTCCCTGAGTCCAAGTGGCACAATTTTTTTTGTCCCTTGTAGGACAGACACTGAATAATTCAACTGGATGCTAATTGTTTCAATTCAGTGGTTATAGAGGTTATGGTGACAAAGTCCTACCACTAAAAGAGTCGTGGTCAATTCCACAAACTTTATTTGGCACCTCATTTGTATTTGCCGTGCCATCATGCGTCTTAATTTTGCTTACACCTTGCTTTGTTGTCTCAAGAGGAGCTTTTCTGCCATAAGGGAATTTCAAGTGTGCACAAATACCACTACTCTTGCTGAGGAGGAGAGGTTGCTGAGTTGATTTTCCACTGCCCTTGTTCCAGCTATCCCAACTCATTAGTGATGGCAGCAACTTTTACTACTCCAACTGGCTTTATCATCTGGCACAGAGAAGATGAGCCTTACTTCAAATAGACTAAAAGTAAGGATACCACAATAAAGTCTTTTGTTTTAAAGGAACTGGCACATGTCTAATCAAAGCAATTATTCAAGCAACCAAGACTGTATGCAGGAAGGATCTCAATAGCTGTTCTTTCATAGGATTTATTATAACTACGTGAAAAAAAGGCACTGTCCATTCAATCAAATAAAGGAAATTTCTGAGACAATCCTGAGTTATGACCCACTAATGCTATCCTCACATTACCTCTTCCTTCACTAGCTCAGGTCTTTTGTCTTTGCAGTTTATCTCAGCTCACCGCAAGATTCACCTTTTGCTCATCCAGCAACTTTTACTGTGTGATTTTGGTCTGTGTTAGCAGGACTTGAGGATGTATCACCAAAAATTCATGTGAGTCAGCCCCCTGGAGTGTCAAACTGACTTCTCATTAAGAATACAAAGTTGAATCTTGGGCAGAAGACTCATCCAGCTCCACATGCAGCCGGGTGAGAGGCCAGTGCACAGACACAGGCCTGCTAAAATCATGTCCAGATGGTCAGCCGAGGGGAGTTCTACACGTCGACAATATCGCAATCACATTCCAAGGACACAGGACTTCCATAACGCACCGTTACAATGCCTTTAAAGCCTTCTGAAATGAGGAAATGGGAGGATCGATAGGAGTTCATGAAAAGACAGCCGTACTTGCAGTTCAGACAGATAAACCAGTCTTTCAAAGCTATATGGAGGAGAGGAAAAAGCCATTAAAGCAAAGGGGAAGTATTTTTAACACTCTGTACAGGAGAGCCTAAGCATTAATGTGCGCATTGGAGAGCGAAAGCATGCGTGGGAAGCATCTTACAGCCATCTCGAGACGGGGTGAGGAGAGTGGGTGACTGTTCCTGTGTGGGAGGAGAGGCATGAATACCATGCAGGGTTATGGTGTTGATGAATTGCGTTATGAAAGGGACTTCAGTTACACAACCCAGCCCATCCAATTCTCTGCCTGTGTGGGCCGAGAGGGATGGCAGAGCTGCTGCGATCCGCGCACAGCCGGAAACGAGGTGCATACAACCCTTCAAGACATTTGGTCGAATGCGTAATTATCTAGCAGCTGTGATGCCAGCGACTCAGTGAGAGAAAAAGAGTGAATGTACCGGAAAAATCAAGCATCAACAGACTCACATTCATGAAAATGATGGGCAATTCTTTCAAAAGGACAATATCCCAGCATAAAGAAGAGGGAGAAAACGCTCGCTTGCTCTGATTAGTTTTGAGATACGCCAGCGGAAAGGACACATTATCCATTAGCTTGTCATTATAATCATATCAATGGTGATTATTTAAATAACATCATCTGTCCAGACGGCTGCTCTCTCAACAAATTGCTATGCGCTCAAATTTGACTGGGCCTTGACATCAGACATTAAATAAGACATTAGCACTGCCTCAGTTTGGGGAATGTTGCTTTTTATCTTGACGAACAGTAACGGCGGTTTACAAAGTGCCCAGTTATTATGTCCACCATTCATGTCTTAACATTGCAAAAGCAACTGATATCTATTTCTACAAGCCACCAACCATTTTTTAGGGGTCTGATAGGAAGCCCTGAGTCAACCTATTACAGTCAAGCAGCAGTTCTCTCTTCTTTCTCACTGTCACAGAAGAGGTCTACATTGGGACAGAACAATGATCTGAGTGCTGCTGTGGGTGTCGGGTCAAAAGGCAGTGCCTGCTGATAGAAAACACAACAGCTATTAAGGAGAGAATAAATCCCTTTCAACATTAGGTCATGTCTAATTTAACCGCCACTCTGATAGCCCAAGCACTATCCCCCCAGCATGAGATACTGTTACCAATCAAATAAGTGACTGGACCGGCCACTAGAGAAAAGGGGGTCCTGGGAGGAAAAATGTACCCCGGTCTGGCGCAGGACTCTTTAGGCGAACCAGCAGTCCAATATGGGGCAGAGCAGCGTAATGACAGGATGGCTTGATAATTGAAAACGGCAGAGATGAAAACATTCTCTGTGAATAACCCGCTCCCAAAACAAGAGCTGCATAGTTGTGGACTGGTGTAATGCAGGAAAACATCATGGAAGTAAATAGGGAAAAGATCATCAGCACCATGTATAGGTCATTAGATGGATTTATGGTGCATTCCTGGAGGCGGTGTTTAAAAACATGCCCGCCTTGCGGACTGTGGGAGGGAACGTAAGATTTGACACAAAATCTTCCTGTAGGTGCCATTGCTTAGATTGCTTAGTGAAGCGGCAACAATCCTAAGGGTTTTTCAGACTTCACAGCTGTATCTGTTTTAATGTACATGTTTCCATTTAGCCTTGGCTTAAACACCGAACACTGCCCTATGGAAGGAAAGGCAGGAATAATAAAAAAAAGGGAAAAACAGGGCTTCATGTTGGTCTTAATTGTCTATGGAAAAGACTGTCATATTTTCCACCGGGTAAGCTTGAAACCATTACAAGCTAGCTTTCATTAAATTTTCCACAACATTTTGCAGAAATGTCAGGAAACAGCTGTGGGGGCACTGATTAATTGTCTTTCTTAATGCTTCCCCAATTACAACATTATGCCTTATTGAAATTATATCCTTGCTTTTTTCACTTCCTCTCACCTACATTAGAACCTCATGAGGCTGACTGAACCATGTATAAATGTAAAACCTGTGGTCAGTTGTTGACATTGAAATCACAGAACCCAAGAGGAAATGACTAACTCTAAAGGAGGTCTTAGCTTAGCTCTACCATAAAAGGGGTTTGGACACAGCTTGGATCTTCTAGACCAACACATCAACCCTTCAGCCACATGAAGGTCTCTCCACAGCTTACTGGATGCAAGTGCATCAAAAAAAGGTGTTGCACAGGACTAGCCAAAGCAAGTGGAACGGTATACCTCAGAAAGATTTCCACTGCCAAAATCCTATAAAGAGAAGGCACAAAACAAGAGGGAAAGCATCTGGAGGTTTTGATCCAGAGTGGAAGAGTTTAAACATCTGCCACAAGTGAGCCCTGACCTCCTAGAGTAGAACAAATAAATGGCTCTAGTCACTGTCCGAGGTTAAAAGCTTAAGCACTGGTGGGCGAGCATGCAAGAGTGGGACGTTTGGCTGCCACTACTCTGAGCACCATTGAAAATAAACCCTGTCACTGTTCACAGCTCAAGCTTTGAATCACAGGCATTTGTGGCATCCACAAAAATACCATAGGACTATCTTTGCTCTGCTGTAGGGGCCTAAAGTCTGGAATACACTACATGCCCAGATTTTTGGCCATATTTGCAGTCTGGACACTTTAGCTGTTGGAAGTAAAAACCAGTCTGCCAATTTTGGGCAGCTGAAGTTAAAGATTTCACAGAAAACTGTGTCATGTATGATTTTTGTGCTTCAGTCTATGATTCCATCCGGTCAGAGGATATCAATCACTTTTGGTATTTTGAGTCAGTTTTAGAACACATATTGTTTCATTTGTCATGCATCTCCTAGCAATGAGACGCATGTTTCTGTGCAAGTTCATGTTTAGAAAGACTTGAAAGTCTGGTAGTGTGTGATCTTCAGATGTTTAGTGTACAATTCCCAGTTTTTCTCTGTAAAACGATTCCTATTGTTTTAAAATATGTAGTGTATTCCAGCCTTACATGTAGAGAACTAAAAACTGGAATCAATACCAAAATATCCTTTGTGATCTTTGAACTTCTATATGTTTCCACTCCCATGCTAATCAAAGGCTTTATTAGCCGTTGTAAATCATATATAATCAGCAGTGCCTCCTACTGCATCTGTGAGGAATGCAACCTCAGCACACGGTCCCGCCAGATGCACAGCCAGAGGAACATGTGTCTTCCTAACCTCACTTTTCCACTTTTTCCAAATTAAACACCTGGGTCCTTCATAGCCTCCAAGATACTCTCCATGCTGCTGTTTTTGCTCTTGTGTGGTGTGACATTGTGAACTCACCCAAAGGTTCTCTGTCAGTCTGGGATCTGCTTGTTTCTCAGGGTAAAGGCCTCACGCTACTTCCTCTATGGTAGTCAGGTTAGGCAGGCAAAGGCTGGGCAGTGGGGTGACAAGTAAGATCCCCTGGCCAGGGTGCTGAGATTATGCAGACCACTGTAGAAGACAATGAAAGGAAACAAGTTTAATGATAATGTGAGACTAAATAGAGACTATCAGACTAGCTTAAGGCTCTTCACATCAAATTAATAACCTGGAACTGAGCATCTGCTAGAACAATATTTCCTCTCACTTTGGAGCAGTCATGCTCTATTAATATGAATCCTCTGATGTGTTTATGCTCAAACCATATTGCAAAGAAGTGTCTTCAAGATAATATATGCAATATTTTGATACATTGTACACATTCAAACTGATTAAACATCAACCTTTTCTTCATTTGACATCTGCATGATGGTTTACACATTGTTGTCTACATGTTTTCTTGGACTTTTGCCAATTCATAAATGACAAAAAATGCATACACCATAATCAAACACTGGGCATACTACTGAACAAGGTTGTGTAGTATCTGACTCAATTTGTTGCCTTTAACAACACAGACACTAAAATGGCAAAAAAGACCTTCAAGACATTAAAATAGCAAAGAACCCAGACGACAACCACAGGGCTCCATTGTTTGTGCCTGGACGAGACTGAACCTTGGCTAGCAGTCTATGATGGAGAAAGAAAAAAAATGCTGTAATATTGCTATAAAAAAGCACTTATGATACCAGGACCGAAACAGAATAATGGAACATGACTACAAATTTATGTATTCCTTTATGTTAAAGAGAGTAAAATAAGCATGCACTGCACAACTATCCATATGATGAAAAAAATAAAGATACAAGAAGTAGTATAGTAAAGATACATTAAGGTCTTAGCTCTTAATTAAACAATTTGCTTGGCCTTTGTAGTGCTATTCAGGCCTGCTCTCAAAAAGTCCATCTAGAGAAGCATGCTTTACAGTGTTTTCATGCTCCCTGTCTTGGAGTGAATGCAGCCAAGCTGTGCTCTTCAGCCTCGCAATCTCAAATGTGCCCCAGGGCTAGAGATATTACAAACACCATTATGTTGCTCTGCTGCACTAAGACAACCTCAGCTAACCCAGAAAAACAAGACATTTCTGTGAGGTTGCATCACAATCTGCAGTGGAGCTCACCCAGGGTAAACACTGGCAACACTTCCTCTTACCCGCAACAGCAACAAAAAAAAAAACCTTTCACCAGAGCTCAGATATATCACGCAGCACATCAAATCCTCAGACTTTGAAAAATGTTTTAACAATGCAATTATAAGGAATGTTTATTATGTCTTTATAATAAAACAAATCATCAACCGTATTACTTAAAGTGAAGTATATTTTGGTTGCTTAAATGACTTTGGTGTCAGTAAACGAATGGTTTCTGCCAATTGTTTCAATGTTATAAGTAGGCTTATGATGCTTTTGGAAAATAAAGTCCAGCTACAGTATTCAGACTACTTGCTCAAAACCCTTTACCAAGGAGCTCACCCACAACCAAGGATCTCACCCACAACAGGTCATCAAGAACTCACAAGAGAAACTATTCTTACCACTGAGATGTGCGGTAATGGGGGCAATGATGAGTGCTTGCTTCATCTTAAAAAAAAGCATCCAAAATAGAGACCCAACATAGGGCTGTTAGCTAAATGAACAGGCGATGAATTGGAGATGTACAGGGTATAAATAACTGCCTGTAATTATATGCCTCCACTTTTTTTCCTTGGAAATTATCATTTGAAAGTACTTGAGGACATGTGGCACATTTTGTCAAAGCTCTCATAAACTATGCTCTGTGCCACTCCACAGTGTATGAATTAAAATGTAAGGAGTGACAAGTGAATGCATATTTTCTGTTTCAATGGTCTGAGTAATTTCAGCAAAATGATTTCGGTGGAAAACGTGCCATATAATGTCATGCCATGAATACGTTTCCAACCCCCTTCCCAACATCCTCACACCATTTTCTGCCTCTTTGTCTTAAACTGAATACGATTACAGAACTGACACAGGAAATATATTATTATGAAGCGGTTCTACCCTAATCCATTTCCATTTACTTCAGTGTATGAACACAAACTCCTCATGAAAATGAAATAGAGCAGCCTGATAAACCAGGAGGAAGTCCTAGTTTTTCAGATGGATCTTACATAATATAAAAACACTTAAACAATTCTTCATTTGAATGTTCCACTTTTAATGTGTATTGCATGCTAAGATTGAAAGGCACACTGCCAGTTTAGATTATAATTTTTTTTAGGTACATTTTTAGAGAGATCTGCAGTATATGAGTAACAGATTTTAATATAACGATTTATACAGCCAGTTTATTGGGCACATCCTGCCCAACAACTGAGCAGTTGACTGTAGCTCAGTGTGTATAGTCTTATTTACACTAACCATGCTCTAATATTGCACGTGGTCAGCGACCACATCCGTTGAGTAAAATTTGTCAAGGAGACGAGCCTTCCTGTTGCCTCACTTCCACAACATTATTCAGGGTGCTAAAAAATTTATGCAGAGTAATACAGGAAAGTTAGCAAGATCATTTGAGGTGGCATTAAGAAGCTAAATGTATCACAGAGGAGGAAGGGCCCTGGGGCTAGAAGAGCTGTCATTATTCTGACTCGGCCCTGCAACCATGGGAACCAATGTGCACTCTGTCAGGTGCACCTGCCTCACACTGACACCTCCACTGAACTTACCACTCTCTCTCATTTCCTCTTTTACTCATTCTCTTTTAAAAATCTTTCCTTCTGCCCGCATATCATTTTGCATTCTCTTGCCTGTCTGACAAACTATGACGCCATCCTTTCCAAACCCTAGCATCTTTTTACTTGAGGAAGTCGATATAATGGAGCTCAGCAGGGACAAATAAAAGGGTGAGGAGGAACTGTTACTACCCAGAATAGATCGACCAAATACTAGTCAAATCCCCATCTGTGGATTGTCATTGATATGAGCAGGGCTGGCCACTATGTAAACAAATCTAAACTTGTGACCCTCACAGCATCACAAGTTCAAGTCCTCCTCCATAATTAATATCACTCTTTTTAATAAATACTCTTAAGACTTGCTGCCTTTGTGTCTCTTTAAAAGGACTTATAGCTCCAGGCGCCATATAGAGACAATGCAATTACCTTATATTTAATGGGGTGACTTAAAAATGTATAGAAGGAAACTGGAAAGTACTTTTGACAAATGACACAATCAACATAGGTGACAGCTCCCTCCTTCGGCTTAGTCTTAAAAAAGAAGGCAGAAAAAAGGAAAGGATCCCGTTAAACCATCACATGTCTCCCAGCACAAACAAACAAATCAGTAGGCTCTGTTGTTCTCCTTCAGCCCCAGCTGCACACAATCCCCCACCGAATCCCCCGCTTCCATCTTTCTGCTTCCTTCCACCCTTTGATTCCCATGTCTCTTCATGACAGGGCGTTTCACTGGAAAGAGCACTACTGATAGATGAGTGCATCAGTGAGGAATTCAGCGCATTGTTGTGGTCATGACATCAGAGTCACATGTTTTATCGTTGGGCGGTGAGTGTTCCCCTGACGGCTGGGGCCAGTGTCATGTTACCCCTCACAAGAGTCGGGAAATTGGGCTGAGTGGATTTCCTGACGGCACAGGCTGACTTGTACTTGAATTAGCAAGATCGGAAATAAGTTAGAGATGTTCCGATACCCTTTTTCTCTTCCCGATACTGATTCTGGTACCTGGGCTCAGGGTATCGGGCGATACTGAGTACTGTACTTGTGGCATCCCTAGTCGCCATTTTACTGTCTAGTTGGTCCAGTCTGAAATACTGCTAAAGAGCGGACATACTGCTAACGCGTTTTCATTTCTTCTTCACTGCTCTAAACAGGGGTTGCTTGTGGCGACACAGCACAACTTCCTGTGTTTGCAATGCATTGTGAGAAGCGAAGAAGAACCGTGCAGCGGTTAGGCAAAGCTAGCGGTCAAAACTAGGTCTTGTTTAAGAAAATGGTATCGGATCGGTATATGGGTTCATGTATTTGCTTTGTGCTCTGAAAGAAAAACTACTCTCACATGTGTCATCAGTCCAGAAGCGACCTTCCCATCTAAACAGTATTTCTGAACCAAAATTAGTGGCAACTAAACATAATGTACATGTAAAACATTTATATAGAAATGACTAGATATCTGTTTTTAAATGCCACACAGCAACCCCTATAGCAAGGCTCCAATGTCAGGAACGATTTAAATGCTTTGCAAGAATTTCAAGATAATAAAAGACACATTTAACAGAACCAGCCAGACACCCCTGTGGAAAATTGTTAGGTATTCAATGATTTACGAGTTGTCCAGTCTTAAAAGGCGAGAAATTGATTCATTGCTCACGACTAATTTGAAACATCATGAGGCGAATACCTCTAGAGGTTTTCTAGTCAAACAAAACTGCTGAAACAAAAATATTTAAGTCTCATGGTTTATTGTGATTTAGACGAACTATAAAAGCCCTGATCACACACTGTTGATTAGGCAAAGTTCCAGAGGGAGTGCTGTCTCTCCATTGCTTGTTTATCTAAAGAGTCAGCGGAACCACATAACCAAGAACAAGGCACAATGAGCATCTCCTCAATCCAGCAGGTGCAGAATTGCTCTGTAATCAGCGCATTGGGAGACAGGATTTGGGCTGCAACAAATTGGAGCCACATGGTGTTTAATGGGCATTAATCACAGAGTGCCATGGCCATCTTGCGCAAACCACGACAGTCGCCCCCGAGAGCGAGCTAATCAGTGTCATCTTCTCCAGCCCTTTGCATTGCAATGCATCTGACTTTAGGCCCAGACTGAAAGGGGGAAGTGACATTTACGTCATTGGGGGATGAGTGGACCAGTTAACATCCTTGTCACTCCTTTCACAAGCGGCGATCTTTTTGGATCAGAGGCAGGCCCCGGCAAAGGAATGGTGCCAGCATCAGCGTGAGTCCATCCAAAGCCAAGAGAATCTTCCCCTGAGATTGAAACGGGGGAAGTGTGACTTATATCGCACAAGCTGAGCACATCACATTGGGTGTGATAGTAACACAGAACCGTAACAAGTACCCCAAGAGAACGACTCAAGGAACCAGTTCATAGAACAACCCATCCCAGCCTCCACACTGGCCGAGGGCCGATGAAGAACCTCTCTTTGAGGACCACGGCAAGGTCACTGGGTTCAGCTGTCTTTTGCAGAATAAGGCAAATACGCCCACTTGTCCTTCTGTTCTTCTCTCTCCTTCCTCTACTAAAGAAAAACAAGAGCAGATTCTGTATGATAGCACCATGAGTCAAGCTAGCTCTATCTGTTCCAATCTCCGCACTGTTATACAAGTCAAGAAGCTAGCGCTGAGCTGGTGTCTGAGTCAGTCTGCAAAATACATCCAGGCCCCGTCTGTCCAGTTTCCAGTCATTTTCTCTCTAACATGCCTTTTCACCAATTTACTTCAGCCAAGGGGGAGGGCGGTTGTTAAAAGTACCCAGGCAGTTTGGTGGGGGCTTTGACACAGCAATGGCAGCTATTTGGGCTGAAATGAGAGCTTTATGGCTGTGTAATTGATGGGCTTGGGCAACACAACCACTGCACAGTGCCATTACCCTGTGAGAGACATGCGCTCCTTTTATAGAAGCCCACCATGTATAAACATACCAACTCAAGGTGGAGGAGTCCGGAGACTTAAGGCAGCAATGGCACCAGTTAGAATGAAACACAAAACAACACAATTTCGTTGAAAATACGTCATTCTATATAGTTGCCTGGAGAGTAATGGGAGAATAATACAGTGTACGATTTCCTGCTAAATTATCTGAGGTGACCGCTACACATTTTTCTTCCTGGATATCAGGTATTGCAGCAGGAAGAGGGTCTTCCTGTAATGGTCTTTGATAGACCTGTAGTGAGAAAACAGCTGCTTTCAACAGCATCCTCTAACAAATAACACACTCCTTTCTCCAAGGGGTAAACGGCACTTCCTGTCCGGCATTCTCAAAACACGGCGCCACTCTTTCCATGCCTGCAAACCCAATTCTGATTTTCAGTCTTGATTCATGATGAAATGTCCTGAAACCTGCATTACACAACTCACAAGTGAAAAATGTTTATATAATATTTCCTTCCATACTTCAGCATGAACTCAGAGTCGATAAGGGTGTACAGCAATATTTCAGAACAGCTTTATAGCCGAGTTAGCAAAGCACAACTTTCTGTAATTCTATAAATAATTTTTCACTGCCAAAACTGTTAGTCAGAAACATTTCATTAGTTGACATTACAATATCTATCTATCTATCTATCTATCTATCTATCTATCTATCTATCTAGCTAGCTAGCTATCATTATTATTATTTAATAATTTTTCTAGCAAGAGACACGTCCAAGAAAAGGAGTATCACAGCTGTTAAAAGTCAGAGAAAGAGTTGTGGGCCTACTTGAACAGCACGTTAGAAAACATAAAGAGTACAGTAGACTTGCTGCTGTCTTTCTGAAAAGTGGATCTAGCATTGCTATACCACAAACACTGAGGAAAGCTTTTTCCAAGGAGGTGAAGTGCTGATTCACCACTGCAGGGATAACACTGCCGTGGTCATACCATTCTCTGGACTTTTATATGCACTCTGCTGTGTCTGCACTGAGCTGTTTTTACACCAACACCAGCGTCAAGGAGGCTGTGCTGCTGCTGAAAGCCCTTCTTCAAGACAAAGAGTTTCCTGAGAAGAACCGCCGGTGGTTAACGCATAAACGAGTCACTTACACACTGCAAAAGAAAAGCAGACAGAGCAATATGCTGATTCAACCTCGACTGTGCTCCATTTCCAACTACACAGGAGGATTTTACCCATGATCAGAGTGCATCACCAAGCCATTAACAGAGCTGAGAAAATTTGACATTTTGCGGCTCTCCCCTAAGACCCAATAGAATAATATTATTACTGGAGAGAGAGTGACCTGCCCTCCAACCACTCCTATAATTAAGAGTGAATACAGGCCACAGGGGACGATCCTGGGGGCCAAGAATATCAATCAGTCACCCCGCAGTGTTTCTCTGGGCTCTGCTGGCTGGCCCACATCATAGAGAACACGAGCCTGTTTGCTCTGTGGCGCCTGTCCCTTTAACTGTCACTCTGCTGGAGACAGACATGTGCGGGAGATAATAACAGCCCCCTCCGAAATCCTCCTGATGCATTAATATTGAAGTGCAGGACTAAAGTGGCCCACTACAGTCAAGTCTAGCAGTCAAGGCCACATAATCCAGCGGAAACAGAGAGGGAGGGAGAGCATTTTGAGCCACTTGAGTCCTATGGTTATACTGTATGGTTGTATTTCCAAAAACGGGACCCTGTCTTTATGTTGTGCCTGTGGGAAGAGCTTGTAAAGTAGCTTGTGTCCCACATGCACAATAACAGAGCCAGAATCACACCTCGTCATGCCGTCCAGGTGCCAACTTTCCCTGGAATCGCCATATTTCCATTTCCCACCAGAAAAAAAAGCACTGTCAAGAGTCACTGCAAACAATCCTTGATGCTAAGATCTTTATCAGAGCACGGCCTTTCCCACAAATTGGGCCTATCTGTGTAATGCGATAAAAGCCTTTACTTCCAGGAATCTGACAGAGAGACAAAGCGTCTTTGGTGTCTGGCTCAATTGCTGAGGGTGGAACTGTCACAGCTGTGTGAGGAAGGAGATGAAGCCACAGTTGCATCATACTGTAATTATGGCATCTTCAGTAAAATAAAATAGCAGCATCTCCATTTCCTCTACATGGCTACTCTTTACCTCTGACTTTGTGCCTTTAACTCATTGGCTGGTATTTTCGGATTGCCTTTTCAGATGCGTTTTTTGGTGGTCAATTCTAAATGTCTATTTAATTCTGTAAATTGAATATATTTGTACAGACTTTAGCTGGACAATTATTTCAAAGGCACACCTATAATTGCAATCAATTTATCCAGTCTTTTTGAAGAGATGGCTAAAATAAATTATATTCAGCATTTTTGAAAGACCGGCTGAAACATTTTGCTGCTTTACAAAAGAAAGCCTGCTTTTACCTTCAGAATAAAAAAATAAAGCATGTAATAATGAATAAAGTTTAAAATGTTTGTATAATGCCATATTGTGAAATATTAAATCACCTTGTGAGGTATAAAGTCACAGTTACAAGAAATAAAGTTGCAGTTGTAAGATATAAAGCCATATTTTTGAGATATTGAGAATATAAATCACAATTATGAGATATGAAGGTATAAAAGTTATTCATAATTATAAGAAATAAAGTTTTATGTTAGATAGTTAGATTTAATTAGTACATCTGTAATTAGACGGTTAGATTCAATTCTGAGATCTTGCTGATGTAAGACAAATGTATTTTATCAAAAGAAACAAGGCAATTAATGAGAAAAAGACCAATTTCTCTGTAATTAGGAGAAATACAGCTTTGATTCTGGGTTATAACAAGTTATACTGTGACATATGAAGTCTTTTTATTTTACTTGAGGCAGAAACAGGCTTCTAGGGATCTGACAAAGTGTTTTTTAGTCAAAGAGAAGAGTCTGGCAACTATATTAATTCTGTCTCCTTATCTTAATCTGCCTGTCTCAATCCCTGAGAGGGTCTCAAGTGTGCGTACAGTGGGGACAGATTTTTCCATCATTACTTGAGTGTCTTTGGACCTCTAATGCACTGCTGAAATCAGAGAGAAACTGGAGATATTATATTAAGAGAACACACAAGCTTCACCCGATTTTGATACATTTATTAGTCCTTTCCATCAAGAAAGTAAAAGTTACGTGGGAACACTAAGATTACAATCACAGAAAATCAGTGAATGCACAATCTTGGGTGGCATCCCAGGTTGCAATGCTGAGATCCACACAGCGACTACTACTGTTGAGGCTGCAACTGTGTCAGTGACGTTGGAGGAAGTGGTAATGTAAAGGTGCAAACTGAACTCCCACAAGACTGTAGATACAACACCACAACAGTGCAGGCGACTGACTCGCTTGCACACACGTACACATCCGCCCACATGCAAGAGCACATCTCTATACTGTAGCTGTCTTTGAGTGAGGAGACAAAGGATGTGAGGTGAAGAATGGTGAATTGTTTTATCAAGTTTGCTTTGACTAGAGAGACAGGTTTTCTGGTCATGGAATTGGGGTCTGCCACAGACACTTGGGCCAAGAAACAAACACTGATTAACAGTTCCAGGCTTGGAAACTCTGGGTATCAGTGGAGGAAAAAGGAATGGAGGAACAGGCCAGATTTCCCCAGACCGAATATACCCGTGGAAAAGCTGGGCACTAGCACGCAAATACGCATACTTGTGCAAACAAGCGCAAAGCAGTTTCTGATGGCATTGTCATTTTTTTTTCCCTTGTTGTGAGTCTCTTTGAGAAATTATTTTTCCAAGCTGCTTGGAAAGTGGAAAATCAAGCGGCTCTCTGGCGTTTTCCACATCTGTCATAACCTGACGAGTCCTCTCCCCGGGGCATGTTCATTTCCAGAGACAGGACCATAGTGTAATCTGACCATGAATTTCCATCTCTAAAAGACACAACTACATAACAAAGGCAGCACAGTGGGGATGGAACTGCTCATTCACGATTTCTCAGCTTCTTCCAGCACTGGGATGAAACCCCTCAATACGAAATGAAGAATTAAATTGTTTTTCCAGTTTCACTGACATGCAGCTGAGCCTTTCCGTGTGCCCGTGTTTCACGCTAAGCTTGTTCCGTATCATGTTTGTACCATGGGTGCATTCAGCTGAGTCACATGTGATACTGGGGAGCTATGAACAGCAAAAACAGATACTATTTGGCTATTTTTAACAGGTGAACCCCTAAAACAATCACCAAATTAAAGCTGTACGAAATCAGACTGTAACGACGCAGACCTTATTACAGACCAGTAGACATTGACTGGCATATTAAAACTACAATATAAAAATAAATAACAACAACAATAGAAATGATATACATATAAACCTCTCGAGGACAGAGTTTCAAAGGTTAAAGGCAATAAGTTTGTTTCAGAGTCATACTGCAGGTTATTGAATCAGATATTGATTCAAAACTCGTTTTTACTGATTCAGTGACTCCATTCAGTAAAAAATAAATTCAGATGAATCCACTGAGTAAAGGATAGATCATACTGATTCACACAGTTTGAGTCTTTTGAAAAGATTTATTAAAAGAATCAGTTAATGAATGAGACACTGTAAATATAAGACACACTTAAAGGAACCAAGTCATTTGTCATTTATTTAGAATATACTAGTCTAGTTGTGTGTGTATGATTGTTTAAAGAGAGCTGGGTCATAGGCTTGAGAATTAGATTACATTGTTATGCTGTATGAATGTGACTCCCTAAAAAGAACCACATCACAAGAATTGTTTATATGTGATTCACCCTACACTTTGCATGAAGAATAGGAAAGTGTTTTATCTATAATTTTGATACATGTATGTTTCTCATCTCATCACATTCATTTCAGACTCAAGTTCAAATTCACTACACAGGTTTTTTTTTTTTTTTTTGCATAACTTTCAAGTCAACACTGAGTATGTCATTCTAAAAGCAAACTATTGTCTATCAGCACCTCTCAAAGTGAAAACAACACCCATGCCCAGACACAAATCAAATGCTCCGGTCGGAATGGCCAATGCAATTTCAACAGGCAATTTCCCCTCTTATTCCATTCTTAAAAACACGTCTGCCACAGTCAAACAACTTGAACAATCATTTCACCTGAGAGACACGAAACCCTTTTTTCAGGTTTCAGGAACGTGTAACTGTGGAAGAGAGGAAAGTTCGGTTGATGTCATAGGCTGACTCTCAAGGGGAAAACCCTGTCTTACAGAATCAAATCCACACAATGAAGTCCATGCTTCAGCCATTCGTCCTCAGAGATCTGAGCTAAGTGTGAAGCAAATACAATTCAGTGCAAAGAAATACGAAGAGAGATGAGCACACAAAATCCCAAGATGTGAGTGTTACGTAACGCCCAGGACACCCTCTTTTGTGTCTCTGACAATGCAGCCCTCCTTGCAGATGGAAGGGACGAGGTGTCACTGTGGTCCACCTCTTAACTCGGTCGAGAACCTCACAGTGAACTCTGGCAGCGTGTGTGTGTGACTTACATAACAGTTGCTTCGCTGCCTCGCTGGGGCGTAGGGGTATACAAACAGCGCTGTTCCAATGTGTGTGTGTGTCAGGGGGCGGAGGGGTACACTACCTTCTCTGTTAAGCATCTGAGGTCACTGCTAGCCCCCATCACAAACAAGTTCTCATCATCTTGCCTCTAGCAGGAACGCACACATGAGGCCTCTTGAATGTTTAAGTGTGTACGTATGTTGTTTGTGTACTGTACGTCTCTTATGGGTGTGTACGGAACGCAGGAGAACTTGTTTGTACGTGTGTATTTACATTCATCCTTGGAGACACATCAGACTGGGGTAAGAGAAGTAAATAAACACATAAACAAAACGAATAGGCAAATCGTGGCTGTTTTTTATTTATATATATTCTTACATTAAGCAAGAACGGATAAGCTCTCTCGCAGCTGAGGTCTAGTTGCCCCACTAAATATATTTATATGCGCAGTTATAATCAAGCTACACATTCTATCACTCTGTCTTTAGGCATTAGTACAATACAAAAAAGTATAATAATTTCAAAATCTGGTAAATATTACATAGATTAAATAGAGTTAGATCATGGTAAAGTAAAAAAAAATAGGGCTAATAAACATATTTAATATCAACAAATATAAATAAATTACTGTCTGTAAGTCTGTCTAGTGTTCATTTGGTTTCACAGTTTCATTAATCTGTTCTTATTAAGTAGTCAGCAATATTTGCCACCCAGGAACCAAAAACTGCTAAAGTCATCTAAAAATAGTTCCACTGTAAATATAGAACAGAACATTCAAATAATTTGTAATCTGTCATTTTCCCGAAACCTGTTACCTGCCACGTCACTGCAGCACCTGATTGAGCCGTTTGAGATTAATATAGAAAGAACACCCAAATACTACGCAATCGATGATTCTTTATGAAAATGATCTGAGAGCTGCTAAAGCTGCCACGTCACAACTGCACCTGATTAACACACAGTTCTGGGACAAATTTAGTTCTAAAGCACACTTCTAAAGCAAAACAAGGTTGAGCCCGTTTTAACCCAGATTAGCCGTTCATGTACTTTCTACCGTTGAGTTGTAGTGAAATGCGACTACGTCAAATCTGTTCAAGAATCTCAGATTTAGACGTCACACAATTCTGAGTGTATTCATTCGGATTTCATAGAAAAACAATTGAAAATAAAACTCCCCGATACCATTGTTACTGTGTAAAACAGACTGCTAAATCAATTCCAGACATGACCATTTATTTGCTGAATAAACATGATTAAATATCCACAGCATTGCATTTGAACTCTGTGTGTATCTATATATCTCACACAGATAACACAAGCATATGACTTCTAGAAGAAGTAAGAACTGGTACTGCTACATAACATTTTACTTGTGTTGCCTGTATTACGTCTACGAAACATGATTTTCTGTTCTTGTCAAAATATGTTCCGACAACCATACTGTAAATCCACCCATTTCAAGCACTAACAAGAATGAAAAAACATTCAAACTGAAATCTGGCTTAGAAACCTTTTGTCCACACCCTGTGTATTATGCAACCAGTCCTCTTCCATGACACGTTAGAAATCTATCAACAGTTCCTTTACGATTTTCCATCTCTAAAAACACTTAACCTGCGTTTAATTACTTCTGGATCAACAAACGCTGAGCGAATGACTGCCTGACCTGCCAGCTCATGAGATCACAGTATACTGCACGAACAAAAACATGCACGCATGCAACTCTATACACGCATTATGTGGTGTTGCATTGCATGCTGATGACTAGATGTGGGGAAAAGCTTTTTATATCACTATTAAATGAGCCAAGAAGGGGCCACCCTAAGTTGTCTCGGAAAGAGGCCCCCCAGTCAGGAATGTAGTGGCCGTGCCGCCCGGGGCGTCTGTGCACTGGAGCCACCTCACTGGAGGAATTTCCAACGTTCTAATAAAACTGATAATGGGATGTGTACACAGCAGGAGTGGAAAATCAGAGGTGCGTTACGAGGTTTTCCACATTCCTCCCTCTTCGTGGACCAGACATGCATGCCCTGCATATGCTGGAGTCTGAGTGTGTGAGGATCTCTCGGTGTGTTTATATCTACCTGCTGATGGGATATCCCCACAGGCAGTCCACTGGTGTTGTTTAACACCAACAGAGTTTCTCTATATATGCTGCAAATCTTACAATGGATATGGAATGCCATAAGTGGTTTATGCAAACATGTAGACCGAATCAAGACAAAGAATTAAAGAATTTAAAAAATATATTATCCACATAAACTACCATTCAAGATTTTATGCTTACTGAGGCTGGATTTATTTGACTAAAATTACAGTAAAAACTGAAAAATTATTTCTTATAATATTCAAAATATTTTTTTTTTTTGTGGAAACTGTGATGCATTTTTGTTTCATGACTGAGTGATAAAGAATGCTGTAAAACAAATCTTAATTATTATTTTTGATCTATGCAATGCATCCTTGCTAAACTGAAGTATTAATTTCTTTAAAAAAAAAAAGACGTTTGAATAATATATCAAACTTATGGCAGCTAATGTTTTTATTCTTTAAGGCCAAATCCTGACTAATGCAACCAATGACTGATTCCACTAAACTGCAATATTCCTACAATCCAATAGTGGAGCCAAATACTGATACCCCTTTTCTCTAAGAAAGCCTATTTTTATTTCCAACCTGGACACCTTCGGCCGTCTCCATGGGTGATAAATGTAGACAGAACCAAATAAAGATCTAGTTTCTTCCACTGTTGAACAGCTTCATGCTCAGCTTTTGTTTGGTGTGACTGTATGCAGATGGACGAGTGGCAGCCTCCTCCTCTCAGTATCACAGATAGATCTCCCTTAACTGGCAATGAGAAATGAACAACATGAACCACTCTCAGCACAGTGGGCATATGGGGATTGGCCTTCTCCATTACAGACATTTACAGCAATTTTACAATGTTTCAGTGATGCTCCTTTTCCTGGGATAGCAATTTAAGTGAGTTCTAATGTCGGAATTTCATGCAATTTATGATGCATTTTGAATTGAATGAAAAAAAAATTGAATGAATAAAAAATGAATTTCTTATCGTTCTGCTATATCACAAACATCATGATACTGTTCTGTACAGTGGGAGATTGAGATTAAGCATGACTCGTTATCCATAACCTACATAATAATATATTTTTTAAATCGTATATATATATATATATATATATATATATATATATATAGCCTAATTTATAAATTAATAAAATAACATTTAATTTAGTTAAGGAATGATTCAATTGGTCTGTAAAAGAGACATTTTTACTGACAATGCATTATTCTCATCACAGGAATAAAAAAATAAAAAATAAACATAGAAAACGTTATTTTACATTCTAATAATACTTCAAATAATTACTGTATTTGTTGTATTTTAATCAGAGAGACTTTAAAAGAAAAAATAAATCTTAAAGGCCCCTTTTCAATTGTAGTGTACCTGAGAAGCAATGTTTACTTCATTGAGAAGTATTTACTGTAAATATAATAATAATAATATTCAAAGAAAATCATGACATTTTACTGGTATCAAATACTGAAATTCTGTTAACGAAGCAGTCCTAGTTAATGCTGAAAACTGATTCAAAAAATCAATATCTCATATTCAGACATTAAACATTGATGCTTACCAAGGGCAGAGGTCAAAAGGCAGTGAGGTTTGCCCATAAACAGTCGTGCTGTAATGTTCATAGATAAGTGTCATGCCCACAGCAGTATGTGGTCAGATCTGTGTCGCACTGTAATGAGGGCTGCTGTGCTAGCGGCAGTTTTTCTATTTCCTTCCCTCTGTCCTCCCACTTACTTACACACTCCTGTCTCTCCATCTCCACACACATAACATGTACCCCACGGCAGCATTTACAAACTCCTGTGGTTTTTAAATAGAGCAGCACAATCTCAGTCACAGCAACCCACGGCTGCTGCCTCTCCATCTGCCTGAAGATTTTTTTTTCCCCGTTTCCTTCCATTTCTTTTCTGTCTATTCTTCCCTCTGACTCAACTCATGGCTCCTTTCATTCACAGACTAAAAATACAAGTTGAGGCCCTCACCTTGCCTCGGTGTCAGCGCGTCAGAGAGTCAGTGGGATGAATAAACGTCAGCTGCTCTCTTCTCTATGGTGGTTGAAGGTTCAGGTGGGTTTCATTACAGTAACCTCTCTCTTTCTCCATTAATCTGGTTCTTTCCTGTTCTGAAACCTCTGCATGATTCCCTTATGAAATGCCACACACTGTCTCACTCTTGAATCTCTGTGTCTGACAGATAAAGAAAGGTGATGCATTACCAGCATCCTCCTCTAACATCATTCCTCTATCAATGTTTAATGTTTAAAATCTGTGTTGCAGTACTAAAAAGCTATGATGAAGTGTTTAGCATGCAAACACATGCTCCAGACATGTTAAGCTGTGGTGCTCATGTGGGAAATGAAGGTTTGAATCCGGTCTATATGCCCAGGTTGCCCAGAATGACTGATTCCCACCCATACTGCTCCAGATTAATATAGTCAAGAAGCCTCACTGAAAACTAAAATGAAAACTAATCATTTTTATTATATAATAAATAAAAATAATAATTACATTGAAAACTATAATAAGAAAATTAAAATAAAATAAAATATTAAAGTTAGAAAAAGTTAGCTGAGGAGGCAAAATTTCTAGTTTTTCATTTAGTTTAAGTACAAAAATTATTAAAACTAAAAATAACATATTAAAAAAACAATTAAACACTTTTTAAAATAATAATTTTAAATATTTATAATATAATATAATAATAAATAATTTATTTAAAATAAAAATGAAACAGACAATTGAAAAATAATATTTAGTTTAAGTACTAAAATGATTAAAGCTGAAAATGGAATTAAAATTTATAAAAATGAAGTAGACATTTTTAAATATCATTATTTTAAGTACTAAAATTATTCAAACTAAAATAGACATTTTCAAATAATATTAATTAACTGACCAAAACAAAAAAAATGACTAAATCTTTAAGTAAAATTTTAATAAATTGGAAAGTACAAAATTAAAAATAAGATACTATAGTAATGATACTAAAATAACATTAGTTAGAATAAAAGCAACTAAAACACAACATATACTTGTGACCAGCCTCATTCTCAACAAAATCCCTCCAAAAAAGGTTTTGCTGAAAAAAAGGGATTTGTTGAAACGATTGCCTATAATTTCTTGCGTCCAGCATGGAGTGACTCATTCGTTGGATGATATGTTTTATAGGGTACAGTCCACCAGCCTGGTGTGTAAAGCCTGATTTTTTTCAACATTAATAATGGAGGCCACAGACTCGCAGAGGGAGTCTGATCTGTCTGACAGGGCTGTTTGGAAAAAGAAGAGACAAAAAAGACCCTAACTTTTAAAAAGCATTCTGAGGTTCAACTTTAAACTTTTACCTTTCAACCATACCGTAAAGGTGAGTTCAGACAGGGCTGTCAGATAAATTTATGACTGCGCAATAAAAGTCGGTAAATATATGCTATTAAACGTCAAATCTGTACCTGGGAATAGATCTAAACCGTAAATTGCTTTTATGTGAATCTCGATCATAGCAAACTGATTTTCCAGTGTGAAAGCTGCCAGGAATGTGGTTGATTGAGGCCAGTGGAGACAGGTGGTCTCACCTGTGATTCCATGGAATAAACCCACCATTTTCCTAGCTGTCTCCACTCAAAGCCTCACCTGAGCAAAGGTAAAGTGTCTTTGTGCGTCTTTCATCTCGCTGTTGCCTTTTCATCCTTTCAGGCTGAGAATGTCATGAGTCTCACTCTCTCTTTCTCTTAGCTGACCCCAGGCCTGGGCTAATGTCAGTGGGCCATCTGTGATAGGAACCCTGGGGCCCAAGTGGCAGAGGGCCACATGTCTGCCTGCCCACTTCCTGAGTCCAGCCCACACACTGGGCCTGGCCAATGCAATGCCTGCACACACACTTGTCCAGTATGATGCACACAAACGCATACAGACACAAAAATGCTGCCGGCGATGCATAGTACACACTCAAACATTGAAATCTACATTCACATGCTATAAGTCGAGAGGTCAGCATGACTGAACTTACTGCCCACTCTATGCTGCTTTACTTGCGTTCACAGATGCACTGCATTTCAAGATGTAAACAGCATACAGTAAATAACAACCGCAAGTCAGGAGATCACGTTAATGTTAAAAACAAATCATGATTTTGAATCTCAATATTGGATCCCGTCTATTCCACCTCTTTTCTCGCTGGATTGCGAATCACAGAGTGCTTGCCCATTTGGCTCAGGCTGGTTATCCAGGTCTCACTGTTTGCTACAGATCTGGCATTGGCCGGGACCGAACAGAAGGTATGGAGAGCTTAGCCTAGTCGGAGATCAGGCCACAGACGCAGAGAGGGGATGCAGTCAGGGTCTGTCCAACCTCCATCCATACACCTCCACACTCTTCTGGCACTCGGATCAGTGACATTTGCGTCACAAGGCACAGCTAGAGTAGGCTTGAATGAAAGCCTCAGCATTCATTATGAAAACCTGGCCATGCTGTTTTCGATCGGATTCAGCTGTATTCGCCCCGTAGTTGCTCATCTATGGTTTCTAATGACAGCAGCTGAACAGTTCAGCAAATGTTTCTGGTTTTAATTGCCCACCTAATGTTTTTGGGTATGTTCTCATTGTAATGTAAATGTACTGATAGAAATAAATTAGAAACAGGAATACAAAAGGAAAAAATATAGAGGCACTAAAACAGAAATAACCAAGAAAATGATTAACCAAATAGAAGGGATTGAATAGTGAACAGGAAGCAGACATGAAATAGGCAGACTGTCTACACATCAGCATAATTAATTCATAGCCACATTAACTCACAGAAAGGTCAGAGAAGTTAACAGGGGCAAAATGCCAGTTGTGTCACCATGGACACACTGCCTCTGTCCTGAGCATCTCTCTAATGCTGCACATTGAGCGGTCTTGACTTTTAACCCACACCTATGGTCACTGCAACATTATTCAAGAGTGCAGATGCCGAAGCCGTTGTCAGGAGACGACAAAATGCGAAGAAATGTCTTTGGTGTCTGTCAACACGTGACAAAAAGGGACTTTTGTGGCAGCACAGAGGACCTTGCGAAAAAAAGCAAATCATGCGTGAGGAGTGAGCATGGATGTGGTGATTGTCTCTTTCACTCCCCTTCAACAGAAGGAGGAGCGTGGTGGTGCAAGGTCACAGAGGATCCTTCAGGTGTACAGGTGGCCTCCTCCTGCCATCTGTACTCTGTGGTTCTCTATTCATTTCAGGTGCTTTTCTGTCTCCAAATGGAGTTGCTTTCAGCTTGGCCATTGAATGGTGGAATTTATCATCAAAACACTATTTTCTCTACTTCTAAGAAATCAGGTCCTTAACTGTAAAGGCTGATTCTAATCAGCATGCAAAGATGCATAACATCCACTTCTGTCTGGAAAGGGAATGAAAATGTGTCATGATTAGAAGGAAAGAGAGTGGTGAGCCTTTCGGTGGAGAAACGGTTTCATTCCAGTAAAGCTTGAAAAGAGGAAGTGTACATAGACAGCAAATGCAGGAAAACTGTGAAGGGCACACAAAAGAAGACAAGGTTAGATACTGAATGAAGTGCTCTGTTGTGTTCTTTGAAGGATGAAAGAATATTGATAGTTGGACAAATACTTATCTAGCATTTTCATGGTTTTAAATAAATAGTTCACTTTTTCTATTTTTTCCCCTTTCATGAAATACAAAAGAAGGACTTTGATTAATGTACTGGTTGCTCTTTTCATCACAGGTACAATTAATTTGGAGTGGAGGTTTTAAGATCCAGAAGAAAAAAAACATACAGTATAAGCACCAAGAATAAAAGTGGTCTATATGATTTCTGCACTATTCCAGGTCTCAAATACTCAAATTGAGGCATTTGAAAACCAAAATTTAAGCGATCATCTGCCCTAACTCACAGTGGGCCATTCTTGAGAGAAGTAAAGATCTATAATTTGTAACAATCCGTTGTGTGACCTTTAACTAGAACTATTAATGGAAATAAAACTGAAACGTAAATATTAAATGATGAACTAAAATAATGAAATGATGAATAACTGAAATCATTTTAAGCTGTACTAAAATGAATTAAATTTAAATTAATTAAACTGAGCTCTAGTAATTTAAAGTAATAAAACTTACTAAAACTGAAATAAGAAGTAAATTAAAGCTAAACAGTAATATATACAAATATCAAAAGCTTTAAATCAAATACATAGTAAAATAATTCTATGAATTTAACTGAATGTTCACAGATCATTGTAACTCACGAACTCAACGATCAAGTTCAGTGGATTCAGTAAATTTAAGATTATCAGGTAACAGCTGAAATTATGGTCTCTTTCTCAAACAAATTTAACATGTCTTTAGAAGACTTTGCTACTGAGTCACATGAACTTTTATGATCCCTTGAAGCTTAAAATCTTTAGTCCCATTTAATTAAATTATATAGACAAAAGCAAATCATTAAAAATGTCTACCTTTGTGTTGCATAAGAAAACCAAAGTCCTACAAGTTTGACGTGAGGGTAAGTAAAGATCCTTTGAATTCCTTTCAAATTAAACAGTAAATTTAGAAGAAGAAGAAAACAGGAGAGCACTTCCAAGGACTTCTGGGAGCATAGGTCTATATGTGTCACACATACACACAAATCCAGAAAAGCAGGATTTTGGGCTAATCAAATAATGGCAAGCAGAAAACAAGCGGTAAACAATGCAGTGCCCAAACCTGGACACAATAACTTCATGTCCCATCACCAAGACAGAGCAATTGATGAAGCAGGGTCTGTATCTGGTTGTTGTGCACGAGGGTCTGTTGTAATCCCGTGAGTGCAGTAGTGGCAGGCTAACATCGCATTACTCTCATGCTCAAGGGCGGACAGAGCTCCCGCTCTGATCGGTAATTGCTTTCAATCACACGACAGGTCAAAAGGATCCATCGTGGTAGGCTTCCCTCCAATGATACACTTTAGACATTCAGAGCGCAAGAAAAAAAAAGTAAACTCCAAACAAACAACGAAACGTTTACGCAAAACAGTTCGTACACACAAAACACTTGATAATCCTTAACACATGTCAAATGGGGCATTTCCCGAACCCTGTCCCAGAGACACCTCTCCGAACAACAGTACAGAAGACGAATCCGCAACGTGAAGTATTTGTGAATGGAAAATGCTTTAGCACACTTGGCAGGGAGGATCATTCCACTGCTATCAGACAGACGTATTACAATTCTTTCACTCTACACAAGAAGACATACAACAAAGAGCAGGCGAATGAAAGAAAACGAGGAGGATATGCTCTCCTGACCTGCATCTCAAGGTTCCTGTAAAGGTTTCTGAATTTGAACTTTGTTGGTACATTCAAATAAGTCTAAAGTTTATGTAAAAGAAACTGATGCATCTTTAAATTGGTGACTTTTAGCTAGGACTGGAATAAATGCTCCAATGACATTGGTTTGGTGTTTCCCTGCGTTATCACCAGAGCTATCACTCGCATAATGAATTATGACATGCTGATAAGGCAGACAGCTGTATGGGGGGGTTGCATATCCGGAGACAGACGCATTGTGCAAACAAGCATTTTGTAATGATTCCCAGTGCAATTGATGGATGACGTGAGGCATGTGAACCCGGTTTGGTGGGGGTATGTGAGGGGTGTCCCATGACCGAGATGGGAACTGACATTCCTGTGCGCACAAACGCTGAGAATGCATCAGTATCAATGGAAGTCTAACAGCAACGTCCTATCAAGCCTTAACAACAAATGTACCATCAGAATGCAGGAGAGATTGAAAAAAAATAGAGGGTCATGCACAGGAAAAAGATTCCTAACAAAAGCTAGCCTATATCGCTGCTGTATCATAACATATAATGTTACAGCAGCATGCGAGCTATACAGGCAAATCGAGCAAAGTGGAGTATCTGTCACTGACAGCTTGCTTCAGTCCGAGGAAAACAGCTAACACAAGCTCCTCCGCTCCCTTGTCTGTCCTCGTGGTCACAACAACAGCCGACAGGGATATCACCTCTGATCAACACTAGACTAGTATTGTTAGAGACAACTCGAGAAAGGGAAAAAAAATCTATTTGTCAACCAACCTGCCTTCTCAAGGTCCTCGGTCATCCACAACATTCTGCCAATCTCAAATTCCCCTTGTCCATTCTAGGAGGTCAGGAATAAAACCAGCAAGCCCCAGCTGAAACTCCCATCAATCAGAAGGCTCTCGCTGATAGAGCGTATACTAGGAGACCTACTGATGTAAGCTAGTCACCAGAGAAAATACCCAGTTGTGACGCATATCCAGGAACAAAAATAGCAATGGGGCCCCTATAGGGATTATACAACAGACTACGCTCTGAGGTACTTTCGCAGTGCCTGCTCTTCAGGGCTGTTTTAGTGCCTTTTAAATCTCTAGAGCTGCGAAATCCACAAATCCTACAGATGGGTCAAAGAGCCTTTTGAACAAGCATTTGTGTGTAACAATGTCTTATTGGACAGTGCTTTAATTGCAGTCTGGCCTCGGTGCCTTTGACCCTGGGATTGTCCAAAGAGTGCGGTGTATAACAAGGTATCACTACTCAAACCTCCTTCTGCCACCTCCCGCAGGGCTAAAAATAGCTCACCGGGCTAATTCTTACAAAATCCCTTTATAGATGCGCTTTCACCGATCACTCTCGGCCAAGCCCAGACACTGATACAATTAGCATTTAGACCACGCCGTGAAATTGTGTGAGCGTGCATGCATTTAGCAAGGGTTATTTTACTGTAACAAAACAAACTGTGACATTGGACAGGTGTGCACTGCGACAACCCCAGTAATAAAAGGTTTTACGGGGAAACCAAGCTGCTGAGCAAAGACTTCCGGCCACCCCCTTCACGGCAGAGAAGATTAATTCTAACTTATGCTAATATATTTCCCAAAGCCACACTGTGTCATGAGTGACAGCAATGCAGCCCTTTTGAGGGTCACCTGAATGAACTGTCGGATCAAGAGTTATGGCCACATAAGCCAACAGCTCATGGCATCAGGCATCATTCCAGGGAGCATTTACTTAACCTGTGGGATGACATCAAGCTGTCAGGAGTCACCGTGATAACAACCATCCCGGTTATCCCAAAGATGAATCAGTTAATCACATCTGCGAGCTAAACATATACAGCTATTCGGCAGACTTTTGCCCTTACCACAGAATCCAATTTACACAGCTAAAAATATTTGACCAGGTCTGACCTCTGGAGAGCGACTCGGTGACTAACAGAGCATCTGGCCGACAGGGAGCCAGGATCCCCTGTGACATCGCCCACTCAGATATGCAGAGAATAAAAACAATATAAGGACCTAAACCGGTTCCCTGGGGTTTCTCACTCACTGTCTGAACAAGTCTCTCTGTAAACAACTCTGCTGGTTTAGCTACCAATAGATATCCAATAGGGCACCTTATTAAAATGTGTTGGATTGTTTTTGATAGGGTATGATTTGCACTGCTAATTAAACTATTTGGTCATCCTTTAATGGGAGTAGAAAATTTAGATGCATAAATTTGAATATTTAAAAATCTGCTTTATAGATGTGCATTTTAAAACAGTTAAGCATGCAGTATCCAGAGAAATGGACGGTTTAATAAAATACTTGTGACCACTTTGTCTGGGTTGTTACTTTCATGGTCAGAGTTTCAGAAATGTATGGTTGTGATGGTTTTAATGTTATAGGACATTCAATGTCACAACAACATTTATCAAAATGTACACTACTGTTAAAAAATTTGGGATCAGTAAGATTTTCTTAAAATGCATCCTTGCTGAATAAAAGTATTTGAAAAACTTACTGACCTCAAACCTTTGAACGATAGTGTGTTTTGTTATTTATTTATAATTATTATTTCACTTTTAAATACTCAAAATATGTCAGCACTGATAGCCTTGTGGGCAACATGCAAGTTGTGTCGCGCTACAACCGTTCCGAGTTCGAATCTTGTTCGAAGGACCTTTCCCTCCACTTTGCTTCCTGACAACTATACAATTTCTATCATAATAAAGATAGAAAAATACTACAAATATAATATTTCTCATCACAAATGAAGAATGACCGCATATTGCAGAATCTTGCTTTAGAGATGGAAAGTGATTTCCAGATATATACTTTATGTTTTTCATAAGATCAAGTGGTATTTACATTGGGCGATCATATGGATACCATCTGTTAACTGTGAAGAAATAAAGAGCAGCCTTCATCTATCTTCCACTGTTTTGTTGTACAAATTAATTATTTATCCAGTACCTGTGGCCATATGCATGCAAGCATACAAATGTATACAAATTCCTGCTAAATGCAGTAACACATAATAAATGCATTTCCTACTAAACTAGACAGGTGAAGCTTCATTAATATTTAACTGCTCAGAATGTGATTGCCCTTGATCTAAAAACAGCGTCAGTCCACATTCTGTCTACACATAGGTGTCCCTCAAACCGAGCCACTGCTAATGATTCAATGTGCTGAGTGTGAAAGCAAACGAACAGGCTACAATGCCATCCATGCAGACAGGTACAGGCCTGTCATGTTTATGGTAATAGGCAGAGAAGAGATAACGGTCTAGGACAAGATCTAGGGCAGGATGGACGTCTGGTTGTTTCTTTGCATCATCCTCAGTAAGTAAGCAGCCAGACAGGTCTGTGGCTAAGGGACAATAGGATAGGAACAAGATCTCAGCTGGCATTAGTGCTGAATGAACAACTTTAATGGCTGAGGTGAGGCTCTGGACCTTTGCCAAGCTGTGTGCACTCCTCTAATCAGCAGGCCGCGATGAGGGGAGGAACTCAAGGGAAATGAAGGATCCTCCCATCAACACAGTATACTCTGCTTACCTCAACAAACCCCCAGTTGGGATTTATTTTTATTTTTCCCCTTCTCATGGAAGTTTCCCCTCTTTGATGCTAATGACAAATCTATTGCACAATCTACCTTGAGAAGTGACCTCAGTGTCCGAGAGCCACTGCGGTGAGATTACTGTTACCGTCCCGAACCTTTGAACTTTTTGACATTGACATATTGCAACTGTTTAGTCATGGTATTATTCATTAGGAGTATCATTACTGTATCAGCAACCACTGAGAACTCAGTGAAGTTAGGCGTGTTGTGAAACAAGATGTTGTAGCAAGATATGTCAGCCTCTGTTTCTTGTATATATTTGTCATGTATTAATTCTAAGATCAGATGGATCTATTCCAAACTGTGTGAGCGGATCATTATATCAATCAACAGGTTCCCCACGGGTGTTTCGTTTGAGGACACAAAACCAGTTGCAAATACTTGCAGTTCATTAATAATTGTCTAATATATATTAATTATATATTTATATTTATGCTACTATAATAGTCTGTTTCACTGTAAAATAATAATAATAGTATATTATGATAATGATAGGGAAGTTATGATAATTTAATTAGGAAGTGTAATTTCTCCAGTATACATTTACAACATCAATAATTAATCTTAAGTATTGCTGGAAGTATTGCTTTCCCATACAGGTATATTATACAACTTCTGATATCTGTATCAAAGTGGTTTTGTATTAATACTAAATAATTAAATATTTCTCTGTAACAACGTGCTTGTATCACACAACTCACAGCATTGTCTTCAAATCTATTTGTGGAGCTGTTATGAGAAGGCATCTGTTTAGAACGGAAATGAGGGATGTTTTGTTTCCATGCGTTGGTGACAACAGAAGTTTGTGCCTTCAGGAACCATCAATCCTCCAGAGCGGAGATTGTCAAAAGAGCGTTCAATTGTATATAACAAAAAAAAAAGCAGCGTAATTAGCAGGGCACATCCTGAAATCACTTCTCCTGAGCCTGTTTTACTTTACCACTCATATATACACATTTGCTGGAAGTTCTAGTGTTGAGAAAAGATGCTAAAAGAGGGAAAATCATGCAATAGTGGATAACTAGAGCAGAGAGAATTGGGAGGCAACCTGTGCTGGGTCTCATTTGTAACGCTGCACAGTACTTTCCATTAGATCCCTCAAGCACATGAGAACAGGGCACAGCCAACTGCTCGAAGACAAGAGCTTTTATGCACAAATAAACGGATCACACAATTAGAGCATGTTAACATGTTAGCAGTACAGAGGGGATTGCTGATTCAGTAAGTGATTAACCTGAAGATAGTCTGGAAATGAGACACAGTGCATCAAAAGCACAGCAGTATCCAATTAACACAAAACCTCACACCTATCAAATACCTACACACTGCTCCTCCATACAGAACTGACAACTGAACTATAATTACAGAGTGACGGACATATATATATATATTCATTTGTATACATATACATTCATCATCACAGTTGTGCACTCTAAAAATGATGTTGTGATTTCTGATCCTGATCTTTCAGGCTAAACTTCCTATCAATAAACCACTACATTCCAGGCTCAAGCATTCATTAAAATCAAGAATAAATTAGCTCCATTCAAAACACTGCAGGGTCGCAGTCACAGATTTCTGACATCGCACTTCAGGCCTTGATGAACTGAGCACAAATTCATGACAGTGTTTCATTTGACCTCTCAACCCCGGCGCGACTCGTGCCAGGAGTGATTCTCCCAGGAGCCCCGGCGGGAGTTCAGGGGGATGCGTGTATGTAGTCTGACAAGCCATGCGCAAACGCTGATGAAAACAGTCACTCAGCAGCCATTCCAAAACAAACAGGCTCTCAAGCGAGGGCTACACAATTGCTCACTGGAGTGCAGGGCAGTGGCTCACACTCCGTGCACCATCAGGGACCTGCTTTCTCCTGTTATGCAACCCAGGAGCGTGTTTTCCTATCTGCGCCACTCCCCAGCAGCTGTCTCCAATTTTGCCTGAAGGAAAAATACAGGGGAAAAGAAACCTTGTGGAGCGAATACCCCTCTAAGCAACGTCCCCAGAGCGGCTCTCTCAGCATTCTGTCATTCCGCAGGGTTCAAGTTGCCCCGCTGCACCTGTTGCGTTTCAAGGCGAGGCACAGAGGGGCCACGGCTGCCCCAAAAGATCCCCCTCGCCCACAGTGTCACTTTACAAAAATCGCCCAGACAAGCACGACCAATTTTAGCCCTGGCCCCGAGTCAGATCAGCTGGCTGATGTTGGGAATGAACACCGGGGGCTTCCCAAACAGAAGACCCCTGTTGCATCTAATTCCCCTCCGCTTCCCCGAACCCAAAAACATCGCGGTGCAGGTGACTCGGCTGCTGCCCAGTGCAAGAACAAGAGTTCTATTAAAGTACACAGCCAACAAATTCAGGCTTTGTATATGCTGCCCGCCTCTCATTCAGCGCCCAGTACCGGATGCAGTCCACCAGGGCATGGAAAAAGACCTTAGATTGGGGGTAATTTAAGAAATTATATTTTTCCACTTCCAAACAATTACTGTGAATAGAACATTAGCAGCTAAAATTAACTCAATTGCTCTGACAACACGAGCTACATAAGAATTAGAAAGAAACGCAAAAGCTAAAGTCACTGAGAGAAATGGCTGCATCAGACTCTTAATTTTATATCAGTTTAGAGTATTATATTTAGATCTACATGTTTTCATGACTTTGAGCTATTTACATTCTTCAGTTACAGAATGTGCTATGCAAGGCTAATTATGTGTATGAGTGAAAAAAAAACGAAAAATACTAATACTAAATAGTCAAATGTTAAAATAAATCTCCATTCTACAATAAACAATCTTATTAATTGCATGTTGAAATTCAGTACTTGCTCTGTTTATCACAAACTTTTAAAACTAGTATCCAGCAAGTACACCCTTTTGGCAGCAGTTTTGTTTTGGTCTCGATCCATGCACGGTTGGTGCAAAAATACAGGGCTCTAATTTCTTCTGTGCGGCTTGGTTGTGTAATATTTAGAATGGGCATGAAATGCATAAATATGTAAATGTGAATGTAAATCTATCTATGCTTTGTTATTAAAATTTAAGAGGTAAAAATAGAGTATTTCTTTGAATATGTATCCCTTGCATTCAAATTGTGCATCAAGTTTGTTACTGTAAGTCAAGTCAATTAAAATCAAGCAATTTAAAAGGCATTCTCAACTCACTGTGTGGCAGGTCTAAACTTGGGTCTTGAGCCTGGCTGAACAGTAGGGCACATTGGACATATTGTTGGTCTCTAAAAATATGCTAGGCTGTCCTGTGAATGTCCCTGAGGGGCTCTGGAACATTCTCAGAGTAAGTGCATGAGCCATATTGCCTAAATATGCGTCAGTGTTAACGTACAAACAGATCTGCGTAAAGGTGAACTCCTGCAATGCAAGAAAAAAAAAAATACTATTTCTGTTCTTTTAACTTAAGTAATATCATAAGATACCAGTCTAGTTTTGAAAAAACGATAGTGGATATAAAAGCTGGTTGGACAGGTGGCTAAAATTGTAAAGTACATTTTCTCCAGTGCGAGGATTTATTCCAAGGCTAATGGGCTTGTAAGCAGAGAGGTTATTGAACATGAATGGTTTGCTGGAGAGGATAAATAAATGCATTTCTGTCAGTGAGCTGGGCTACAGTATTATCTATCACTCTGGAAATGCAATCCGTTCACGCAGTGGTGGCCTGGTCACAAGCCCCCCCTCCGAGCACCCCCCGGATGCCACTATCATCCCGGGCCATTGCATCGCAATCAGCCAGCAGTTCAAGAGCATCTGCTTGCTCCAGGAAAAACTCAACATGCCATGACATTATTTCCTGCAGTGCGAAACAAACACAACCATCAAATTTGCCTCGTAAGACTTTGTGAAGGAATGACTCAGTTGGGTGTTTCTGTGTTAACTCACGTTACATTACAATATCACGGCCAGGTCATGACACGCTTAGCGTTTCAGTTGTAAAATACACAAATGTTTCTCTCCTGAGGGGTTATTATGTTGCAGCCCGTTTCCAGTCAGATATTTGTAAGCTCGTGCCATGCCATGAGCTTGTTAACGTCTATTGTAATTGTAAACCTCTCCGCTTTTGGGAAAAGAAATGACTCATTGAGGCTTTCAGCAATTACTCCAACAATCAACAAGACCTGTTCGTTTACAAAGAACATCCAACTAGAAAACATCTTGAATTGATCTCTCATAGAGAGTTTCTGACAAGCTAATCACGCTCAACAAAGAAAAGCTAACGCTAACTGTACAATGACTTCAATTATTGTTATTATGATTATAATTAATTATAACAATATTAAAATTGACTATCTTTACTTAATATCCTAATGCTTATGTATTGATTAGAAGATATAAAGGCAACTATAAATATTTTCATGTTTAAAGACAAAATATTGAGAAATATATGAGAAAAATATTAAGCATATAGACATTAGATGTTTGTTTGTTTTTTCAAAAAGAAAATAATGTAATAATATTTGGTCATACTTTATTTTAAGGTCCAATTCTCGCTAATAATAAACCATTAACTTATAACAACTTTTGTTCTGCTGCTTATTATTAGTTAGTAAGGTAGTTGTTAAATTGAGGTACTTGGTCGGATTAGGGATGTAGAATATGGTCATGCAGAATATGCTAATATTCATATGTTAATAATAGGCATGCTAATAAGCAAACAGTTAATAGTGAGAATTGGTCCCTATGCTAAAGTGTTACCTAATATCTAAAAATAGGTCAAAATCATTTTGTGTGTACTATTATATAATGTAATATTTATATTTATCTGCTTCACGGTTTCATATTATAACTTAAATAAAGCCAAAATTAAAATATTACTCAGTAATTATCTTTTACAACCTTTTTACTAGCTCAAACTTTGACAGAACTGACAGAGTATGTGAGTTTCTCCATCAGGTTAACAACAGCAGCAGTTGCCTCATATCTCCAAAAACTGAACCTAAGCTTGTCCTTTCTTCTTGACATTTGCACTCATCTTCAACCACAGGATGCGACTCTGAAGAGCCTCCCTCTGCAACATTCAACATGAAATATGCATCCAATTATATAACGCATTATATAATGCATCCAAGAAGTACTCTGCCATGCTACATGTAACAGCTAATTAAGCCATGCACAGCAAACACAACAGAGATCACGGAGCTGATAAATTTAGGTTTTTCACAAAGCCCATCCATAGAATGAAAGATACACAAACGGCTGCCCATTCCCTCACCCAGATCCGCATTTTACATTGCACAGGGGAAATATCCTAAGCTTGTTGGGGGGAGAGAAATACAGACCTGCAGCGGCTAGGATGCAGAAATAGAGGAGGACAAGAAGGCAGAGACGAAAGGAGAGAGAGATAGAGGGAGAGAACATCTATCAAGGTTGCAGCATGTGCTTAAAGCACACTCTCAGCCAGACGCGACAATATATTCAGAGATAGAGGGGCAAAAAACTGAGTGTCAGAAGGAAAAAAAACATGATGAAGTGTAGGCAGAGAGGGAGTGTGAGGAGAAGGAGGGAGTAGTAAACAGTAAAGGGGGAGAGAAATAGGGTTGAAAGTGGCCTTGACGCAGCATAGTGACAGAGAGAGAGAGACAGAAAAGTACACAGCAGTGGTCTCACTCCTCCACACACAGATCCAGGGTCTGTCCCACTCCCACCAGAGGAAATCAATTCACCCCGCCACTGCCAGGGCTTCCAGGGCTGTGTATTTACACAAAGAACATAGTGTAAGCCAATAAAGTGCTTCCCTCAGCAGGATATTTGTAAAAAGCTAGACTACTGTTCTCTTCTTTTTCTCTGGCTGTGCCAATCCGAGATTGAATATGTAAAGACCCGAAGATTTCACACATCAACGTCTAAGGTTCTGCATAGTAATTTGGAGTTCCCCTCTCAAATGGGACCATACTGAGTCCCTACAAACCCAAAGTGGTTTGGACTGAACACCATTGTACCTCTTCAGGGCTAATTAACACAGTTAATTTTCCTGAGCTCTCTGAGGGGTTTATTGGGAGCCACATTGCTGCATTTAGTTTAGGTAAACTCAGCAAAGATTTCTGTGTCCTAAACTTTTCCCTCATCCATCCCTGGATCTTCAAACATTACTCACTGTGCTGCAAACTGGCAGTCTGTGACAGTGTTAAATGTCGGATGAAAAACCTTCAAACGGCCCCTGCATAAAATTTATGAAAAAGGACCTCAGCAAAAAAAGCAATAATCACTGACAGGATTACAGTCTTGAGGGATGAAATCTGATGCTTCAACATCTATATCAGATCAATCGATATTGCCATTTTAAATCATTTTTTATTTTATTTAATTTAAAGCAAATAAAAAAATTAAGAAAAAAAAAGAACGAAATAAAACGATTCCACTCTGATGTATCTATAATAAAAAATTCCTGTATTTATAGGTGTCTATTATTTACTTATTATATAAGTAATGCTCTTTTAATTTTTATATGGTATTTTAAACATTTTATAATTTCATTTAAAGCAATTAAACTAAATTTATTACATTAAAAAATGTACAAACTAAATTTACAAACTAAATTTATTTATTAAACGATTTGACTACAATTAAAATAAAAACTATATTTGCTGTAAAAACTATTATTTACCCATGTAATTAGTCATCTTTTATTACAGTTTAATGTATAATAAGTTTACAAATTTATGTCACATGATGGTGAGCAATCGACAACAGAATTTTACATTTTTGGGGTGAACTGTCCCTTTAAATCCTGAGCAACAAAACCAGTTTGCCCAGTACAGTAGAGGAGGAAGGAGGACCACTGGAGCATGGTATCCACCAAACTGGCATGCCACCACAGACCACAGTTCCTCAACACCATGGAAACCAGCAGCACGGAAGAACGGATGCAAGTTGCGATTCTTGGATGGGCTGCAGGGCAAAAATTAGAAGGTGAGATAGGAGACTAGCAATGTCAGTTTAACAAGGCTGCCAAGCTCACAGATGGGATGAGGAAACTGACAGAATTGAGATAAAGTGAAACCCCCCTCCTGTCACGCTACCGGTGCAGCCCTGCCAAGATCCAATCCTCCAGGAACAGCGCCTCGAGTCGCGCTTAAAATGTTCCTGCTTTGCCACACAATTTGTTTTGGCCAGAGGGTGACCGGAGGGAGAAAGTGAGCTTGGCTTGGCTTGGGACATTTTGGTTCCGAAATGATTTAAATGGACGTCATACTCACATATAGCAATTTACAAGTCACTTTCTTGTGTTGTTCCTCCAAAGCTTAAATCTTAACTATGGTTTTGCATTAGGTCTGCGCACCTGACATTTCAAAGGAACAGAATTTCACAGTGTTTGCACTTGCTTGCACAAGCACTCAGCAGAGAGCAGATTGTCACTTCAGGCAGGAAGCTGAGTGTGTTCAGCATGGGCTGCTGGGAGCACCAGAGACCTGACACTGTGGCAGCTCATACTTCCTTAGCCTTCCCAGTATGCTGTGTGTGCATGTGTGAGAAGTGCGCGTGCACCAGCAACACCTCCTCTCACTCACCCGCCCTGCATCACACCACATGTTGAGCAGGGGAAAGCAAACATCACTGACATCACACTGAGCAGGTGGCTACCCCTCTGCCAAGAGGAAGCCAAGATCAGAAATCCGTCGAGCTAAATGAGTGTGCTTCGCTAAACGACAGTGTAATCTTCCATCTATCTCGCAACCACAACTTTTTTTTTTTTATTCTGAAGCTTGGAAAGTGATCAGAAACTGATTTTTTACCATTGGGTTTTGTGATTTGACTATGAGTGTCTCATCTCTACCATATGACTAATATAAAATGTCTCAGTCTCTGAACTGAACTGAAGACATAAAATAAATATAAAATATACATTTTATATAAAATATACAAATAAATTACTTATAAATTCTTAAATAATATAAATGATAAATAAATATGTTTTATATATATATATATATATACACATACTACTGCTCAAAAGTTTTTTCAATTTAATCAAAAATAAAACTGAACAATTTTGAAATATTATTATCAGTTTTATCACTGATTTTTATATATTTTAAAACATGGTTTATTCCTTTAAGCAGTCATTACTTCAGTGGCATTACTTTAGTGTCACATGATCCTTAATTCTAATATTCTGATTGTCTTATTTTAGCAATAATTATAAATACTTTGTAGAAAACAGTGATACATTTATACATTTAGCATTATACATTCAAAACAGAAATCTTTTGTAATATGATTCATGCCTTTACTGTCACTTCTCATCAATTTAAAGTGTCCTTGTTGAACAAAGGTATTAATTTCTCTTTTGTTTGTTTGTTTTTATCCTTTCTGCCCCCAATAGTAGTGTATCATGGTTTCCACAAAAAATATTAAGCAGAAAAAGTTTTCAACATCGATAACAAAATGAGACAAGAAATGTTTCTTGAGAACCAAATCAGCATGCTATATTGATTAAATAAACATTTCCTGCTATTATCAATGCTGAAACCAGTCTCTTCCTGTTTAATTGGGCAGTTCTTGGCCAGAATAAGCTGCAAAGAGGACGAAGTCAAAAGTCTGGCTTTAGAAGACGAGGCTGGCATAATGCTGTCTCTCTTGAAACAAACCATGCTAACGGGGACAGCTTTGAAAACAACCAGATGGATGAATCAAGCAAACACACTCAAATAATGGATTAATTCTGATAGCACAGGTCTATTTTATCTCATCACACACTTCACATCTCTGGTGTTTTTTTTGGCTGTCAGTGTTATAACGTCTCTGTTAGCAATGCTTCCTGTCACACGCTGGCCCAGGCAAGCTGGTTGATAATAGCGCTTGAGCAAAACAAAATGCCACCGTTTCTTCCACCGCACGAACAAACAGTTGTTCACATCCAAAAGCATTTGAAAAAGCATGCCATGAAGCGCAGTTACAGCCCCCCCTCACCCCCCATCGTATTCAAAAGACACCCAGCTTGCTCGGTGGGCTCTCAAAGCAAGGCATGTTTCAGCACATGCCAAGTCGAGGGCTCATCTCTTTTGATAATATTGTCAGTGTTTTTATATCTTTTTCTCAGAGAGACTGGATCAATGTGCCGAGACAGACAGCTCGCATCTTTCAAGCGGTGCGCGCTGCAGATACGGCGAGTGGTTGCACTTGTCAGAACCTACAGTATGACACGGCGTTTGGAGGCGCAGGCTGCTGATCAAGGGATCCAGACTCAAAGGAGGAGGAGTGGTGGTCCTTCCCTCCCTTCCTTCGTCCTCCTGTGATGAAGGGAAGCTTAACACAAATCAAACGCAAAGACTCAAATGCATGTGCATCAGTAGCCGGTGCATCGAAATGCCTCAAAAAACATGCTGGCCAGCAAAATTTTGATCTTCAGTTTAGTTTAATTTATTTATTTGATTAAGAGCAATTAAACAGAGACTATTAAACAGCCTAAAATGTTAATCTAAAAACCTTTTGTCATCTTAGCAAAAAACAGAGCTATGCATAATTAAGTCTCATAACTGATTCTAATTGGTATCTATGTTGCTTCTAAATATACATTTATGAAAAATCATACCATTTCTGCCTTTCTAAAGATAAGTATCAAGAAAATTTGTGAGGCACATTAGACAAACACAATCCCATGGAACTGTTATTTCCAAGATCTCTTTCCAACTTGTCTGGAGGGACTGTTAAAGTGGAAAAAGAAACTCTGTGACAGAGACGTCAGGTGAGTAATACGCTGTGGCTTTTGTCAGCACTTTGCTAGCTTTGATTCATAATGTCTGTAACTCCCTGCCTCAGCAGTGTGATATATTATAGTAAGAGTTTCCTTAGTCAAAACCTTAATCGAACCTCAACAGGTTTATTAAAAAGCTGTATTCCAATCCAACTGATAGGAAACAATAAGGTTATACCTCAAGATTTGACAAGTTTTCATCTCTATATTAGCACACAACAAAAAAAAACAAACGTAACGCATACAGTAAATTAAATTACTGCCCTTTAAAACCCAAACAGCCAACTGATAAACCCAAAATATCCATTTTGATGCAAAACCACTTTAGCGTATAAGTAAAGGTGACTCACTGAGGTGTATTTCCAAGGCAGTGATACAGAGCCGTACTACACCTGTAATCATCTTTCACGTACAGGGAGAACAAAGAGCCTTAATATGTGTCTCCGCTCACATGCCGTAATTAAACTTTGGCTTCTATTAATCCCTGCAGTAAATTAGAGCAAGGGAAAGATTTAGCAGGCCATTCATCACTAGACCATGTGAAGATGGCAGTTTTAATAAAAACATTCCAGGCAGTCTACTGGGTTGTCCAAAGCAGAGTTTTCTTATTTAGCAAAGAAGAAGAACAAATTATAAGAACCATTCACATGACACAAAAATGTCTCATTATTGGCAATCCTACATGGATGGATCCATCAGTCCAAAGCTACAAGGAGGGCAAAAGAGGGATTATTAAAACAGAAGCATATTCAAATCTTGTCCTCCATCGCAAATGCCAAAAGATCAGAACCACATGTGTACGATGCATCCAACTTTCAACTCTGTACATCCAGACTTGTTCAAGCTTTTTTTCCCGTCTCTCACCTCATAAAACTTGATTACTGTAATTCAATCCTTTGGCAGATTACAGATGTCCTGTAGTGGCCAAACAATTTGGTCAAGTTTTTTTTACAGATGTCTAGAAAGCTTGGTGGTTCATATTGTGACTCCAATAAACAGGCCAGAATAAATAGGATCAAAAATAATGTAGAATTTAAAATTCTGAATTCTCTATAATTCTAAAATTTCTGATTCTGAGTTCTTAATGATTCTGTCCTTAATGGTTTTATAACTGATTGTTTTGTACTTTTAGGGAGTAAAATTCTTCTGTCAAATGTTGAGGCTCCAATAAGTATATAAAATACTCTGCTTTTGCAAGAATTGTTTCTAGAGTCAGCATAAATGCAAATATCGCCTTAAATATATAAATAACAATTTGATACTATTCATTAAAAAAAAATGACTCATTAGAATAATTTGTTCACTGGTCCCAATGATTCAAGAATGAACTGATTCATAAGAGTCATTCATTGATTCACTAAAAAGAATCACTTGAAATTGTTTTTCTGATCGGAGTCTCTTTAATTAAATTACTCTGTAAAAAAATAACTTTAAAGACATATGAAAACAAATGTGTTGCAAAATCACCCTTGATTCAGACTGTTACCTTTGCTATTCTTGGAAGTCTGCAGTTCATTCCTACGGGACATTCTATAAAGCCTAACTGAGAGAACAACAATTACAAAGGGGGTAATTGTTTAGCTAACTGACCCTTATTGAAAGTTCAATTTTCAAAGGTGCGACCTAACCTCTGCTAATTGGTCAAGTGTGCACAGTTATTGTATGATGCCAATTTGATGTTTCTGAGGATTTCAGAAGCTGTTAATCTCACACAAACCTAATTCTGTTTGACACAGAATTAAGTAGCCACTTCCTGATCCCCATGTGTGCTGTTGTTAGCCTCCAGACCAGAGTACAAACATTTCAGGGCACCTCTTGGCTGCATCTTTAGCTGGAGAGACCAACGCTAATTAATCGTAAGTACCCTTCCTGATTGCAGGGAGACCCGAGTGTCGGCAGAAGCACACTGTCCAGCCTGTGCTCTGTTTAATAAGCACTTCAATGTACTGCTATCAAGTGTGAAGGACAGCTGCTGAGGAACAGCGTGGACCCACTAATGACAGAATGTTGGATTAATGACCTGAGAAGATGAGCCAACAGGCCAGTGTCGGAGGTGTTCCATTCCCAGCAGGGCACTCATCGTCACCCTCTATCCCCCTTATCACCGGCCAAATCCTCCATATGCAAGAGTGCTGGATGACAGATGACATACAGTAGGGATTACCTGCTTCATACCACACAAATGGGAAAATACTCCATGCCTATAAGTAGGTCACCTTCAAAAAGAGGAGATAGGTGAGACTGCTGTTGTAGCAGAACAGAAATCAAACATATGATCCAGAGAGGAAGTAAATATTGGATGCAAACGCTCACAAAATGATCAAATCAATCACTAGATACTGTGCTAATACTAAAAACATAAAAATACATCAATAAAATAAAGGCAAACCAACCCCTGAGTGCAGGATAAAATGTGTGTACTGACCTGTATTTTATGTGTGTGTGTGTGTGTATATATGTTAGTCTTTAAATTAAATGCATATTTCATATTATACATTTTAGTCATTTGTACTCTGACTAAAAAGGCATCTGTTATAATTGTTAACTATAACAAAATTTATTTTTAATAATTTTAGTTTATGGCAATAAAGTTGAAATAATATTACATATAACTGAATATAGATTAAATAAAATGAGGAATGTTTAAGTTGAAGTACTAAAATTACAAAATCTAAAATAAAAAATAAATGAGAAATATAAAAAAACTGAAATTAATTTAAAAAACTAAATCATAAAACAAAATGTGTAAAACTAAATTTAAAGCTGAAAATACATAAATTCAAACAATTAATAAATACTACACTATGTAAATAATACTAAACACTGCATCTAATTAAAAAATAGACAAATTATATTGTAATTTATAAGAAAAACTAAATTAAAATATTCAAATATATTTATATATATATTATATTTATATATAATGTATATTAGCACATTGTTAATATCTAGCATTTGAGTGTATTTTGTTCAAATACTATACATATTTTGTAAACAATGGGTATTATTTGATATTTTCATCACTAACGAACTCTTCACTGACAAAATTAACACTCACACTGATCTACAGTACACTGAAATCTTTCCTCATCTCTCGGTTGCACTGATTGCAACACACCCCCTCCCCCCCAACCGCCCCCTCGCTACACCCTCATCCCATCCCAGCGAGAGTGGGGCGAGAGCAGCTCTTTTCGGCATGCGGGTGGCACGTGGGTGTGCTGAAAGTGAGGCGGGGAGGGAGAGAAGCGCTACTTTTTGCTCAGTGCTCAACGCAGCTGCCACCTCACCAACACAACGAACAGCCTCTGCCAACCAATCCTACCGAGCTCAGCTCACCACCTGTTCTACACAGAGCAAAAACAGAGCTCTCCTCGAATAACCCCCAATTAGGGTATCCTATTTTCTCCAGCTTTCTGACAAACCACTGCCAAAAAGTCATTTTGATTAGCAATTACAGCTGATTCATGTATTAGCCAGTAATATGATATAAACATCTTCCTCCGTCCAGGAATATGTGATCAACAACAAAGATTTGACACAAAGGACAAAAACGAAAGACGCCTAAGATCGTTTTATTTGGAAAACTGGGTGCGTTAAAGGAACCAAAAGCCTGTAAGCGACTTAAAACAGATTGTGTGAACAAATAAAACAATTCTCTTAAATTTAAAGTGACGACAGTCTCTGATTTCAAAGCCATCTGGTGCTATTTTACATCCATCTAGTAATCTGCATACTGGGTATTAGTAATGTAATGATGTTAGTAATCTAATGATGTGGATTTACATGCAAATTAGCGACGCATTCTGCCGGTCATCTGCAGATGCTGGGTTAATAGATTAAGACATAGATAAACCATGATTAAAATAGAGGATTAAGTTAAAGAGGTATCAAATAAGTGCTGCTTTGTCTGCCTTTGACATCCGGAGAGAGAGATAGCAGTGCACAGAGGAGTCTGGCAGATAGGGAGATATGCATCACTAGAACCCACAAAAGTGATGGGTCTCTTGCTGTGATGCAATTTCATGTCAGAAACAGCCATCAATGTCTGACCTTATCGAGACAGCTGAGCACCCGCATGCACGCTTGCATGTGGCGATTGGGTGAGTGGGCATGAAAACCACAGCCCGGCATCAACTCCAGCACGCATCCCTCCACCTCTGCAGAAGCTCACGCATGCACCTTGTCAAACAGGAAGCGTGCTCCGTTGCAGCAGTGCAGGTTTTGGAAGGTGTGCGATTTGCATTGACAAAGAGAAGGAAACGAAAGAAGGGCGTAATTCAGCTCTATGCCTGCACACCCTGTGCGGTGCGATGTGTGGGAGAGCGAGGCAGGACAGTTCATGCTCGCTCTCTCGCTGCTTTCCATGTGCTTTGCCTATGGACACATGCCGCTCGCCTCGGCTCTGTCTGGCTGAAGGAAACAACAGCGCGCACGCTTGTTGTCCAATCCTGGACTATTCAAATTCAAATGCTCTGTTATCTGGAAGTGGCAGGAGGAAGAATAGAACAGCTGAGGGGCTGTGAGGTGCGGAGTCTCTACTGTACAGCCTGGCAGTATTTAAAGGGGGAATTCATTCAGGGGGGAAAAAGTTAAATCAGTCATCATTTACGGTCATCCTTCTTTTTTCTTTTTTCGGTGGAACACAAAAGGTATTTTAATAAAACAGAAGCACATTGCTTCAAATAAAGTGTTGTTATACAAAATGTTGTTATTCTCTAAAAACCTTTACATACAGTACAGTATGCCCAAATTTTCCATGTTCTTGGGAGTTAATGAAAAAAGCGATGCCAGATTCATGCACAACAATTTTGAATCAAATCTTTTCAATGAATTGGTGTATCCAGTTAACAAAACCGAGACTGGTTCTTTAAGTTTGGTTTACTGACTCAATAGACCCTTTGCATATTTCCGGGGTTCCCAGAAGCAGAAGTCAGTTGAGTAAACTTCTACAGTAGTAAAGGATGTAAAACATATTTTGTATTCCCGTTTACTTAGAATTGGTAGAAAAATCAGTAAATAATAACCAATTCTCAACTTTTATGGACGATATTTAGAATATTTTGATACTTCTATGGCGCTTTTGTGTGTTTCTTAAAGCTTGAAAGCTCCAGCTCCCATTCTTTTCAATTGCATAGACAGTTTGTGTTCCATGGAAGAAAAGAAAGTCATCAAGGTTTGGAACTACAAGAGGGTGAGTAAATGATGACAGAGTTTTAATTTTTGGGTAACAGCTCCGTTAACTTATTTTCCGACCCACAGACAGTGTGTCTAACGTAGCACTGTTTGTTAGAGAAAGGTGCGCTGCATGCGTGGTTGCTCGTAAACGGTTTAGGTGAATGAGAATGTATGCGTGTGCTCGTTGGTGCATACGTATGAGTTTCCGTGTGTCTTTGTATAACTCTATGTGTGTGGGTGGGTGCTCTATTTCTGATCAGATGAAACACCTGCACATACTATTGTTCTGCTTGGGAAAGATGAGACAAGTTTTGGTCCCTGTGCGCCATGTGCTTCATTCTTTATGTGTGTATGTGTGCGAGTAACCTTTGTTTCTCCGACCCAATACACTGTTGTCTTTTTCGCTGTTGCCAAATTAGTAAGCAAAGAGCTCATGTAATCTAGTGACACGTCTAGCTGCATAATAAATTCTTAATGTACTAAATCAATACAGACGGATCAATCAGACCAAGGGTTGAGGGTCAAGAGTCTCCTGTTGTGTTGAAATTCACTCGAAGGCAGACGTACTGTATTTCCATTCATCCTCCTCACACATGCTGCTTCCTGCTTTTATTCTTTTTGCTCTGTCTGTTTCTCTCTCTTCTAAGCTCTACTAATACAGCTTCTCCATCTGATTCCGTCAAGGACAAAGCACAGTTCTGATAGGTTCCCATAGTAACAGAGTATGTGTTGCTGCTTTAGGGGGCTTTTGTGCATTGTCTTCTTCAGCGGGATTCGTATAAAAGCTCTGGGCTGACCGATAGCTCTTGTTTCCCTCAACCTGGAGCCGTCAGCGCGACCTGGCACCCCTACAGCAGTTCAGATCATAAGCAGTCATCGCAGCATTGTATATCAGGAGGGTCACGCTCTTCTGATGAGTGAGATCCTCCATTAGCATTATTACATGCAAGTGCTGACAGGGAAAGATTCGTATAATCATCATGCATAGTGTTTTTGCATGCAGCACCGTGTGTTTTACTAAGTCGATCGCTCATACTAGACCGCCTCCTCCACTTAAGGGCTAATGGCCGACTAAATGTATCAAGGAAAGATTTAAGCGATATCAGATGGCATAAAGGAACTGTAAACAGGCAGTGCATCTGGGTAAATGATGTTGTACTACCTACTACACATTATGTCTGAGAGATGGAGTTTGTTTCATAGTGCACACTGTAAGACATTTAAATCAATATTATGTTTGATTGTATAACATGACAGGTAATAAAATCATTATTATTACTTATGTTTTTTTTATTTAACAGTAAAACGATAATAGTAATATTTAATAACTATTTATTATATATCGCGTAAAAACAAAATAGGAGATACTGTATAACTATTGTAATTTCACTGCAAAATAGAGATCTTTGTTATTTTTAAATGATATATTGTAGATTTCTGATTTCTGAAAAACATCCTCTGTAACCCTGATTATTTATTTTTTTATATAATTATAATAATATATTATTCCACAAATGCTGTTGGTTAAGATGAAACCAGAATATGTCTTAAAAGACAGAGTTTAATGTTTGCAGTAAACGTTGCATTCACTTTAGCGTTACACAGCTAATTGCCAACATTTCAAACGAGAAGAGCTTGTGGATGTTTTAGCCATGACTTGGACAGAAAAGCAAGATGAAAAGGAGTCAAGTAGTTCAATCCCTCACTCTCCTTGCACAAATTTGTTCATTGCTTTCTCTATATTTGGGGCAGAATGTGCACCTGATGACCATTCAGAGAGATTTCTAACAGCATACGCTGCGAGTTGGCTAAAATCAGGGTTTTTTGTCACCGACTAATTGTAGACTTTTAACATTAAAGAACTGTGAGGAATGAAGCACGTCTCTCTCCAGAGAACTGTAGTCACTGCATTGGCAGCTCTGACCTTTTTGCCTTGGATGGAAGATGCCTGACAGCCTCTTAATAGGGTGAAAAGTGTCATGCACTATAGGGACAAACACCTACATATACACACACAGCGACCATTTTGTGACCAGTAATCCATAACAAAAATCCTCCATTGCCACACTGAGCTGAAAAACACTAATACTGTAGGTGCACAGAGTGCCTGTAAGTATTGGTCAATAATGGCTGACTTGTCATTACTGAACTGTTGAGCATGCTCATGCTGGTCAAAAGTTCAACCAGTATTCATGGGTGGCACTAACGTCACAAGAATGTAGTTTCAAAATGCCTCAGCATTATTAACTCAACCAAAAGTCATTTTAGACTTGTATCACGCACAAAAAATGCTAACGCTGACAATGCTGATGATAATGGGCTGAAAAATCAGTTCAAATTTAGATGGCAGAGACAAAATTCGACAAAAAAATTTGACATAGGGTGTGTTCTGACAAGTGTAGACTGATTAATGAACAAATGACTCTTGAGCTGCTGAATTTTAGTGAATTAAATCAGTGAATCAATGTAGTCTGATTCCAAAAATAAATGATCCCTTTGAGCTGGTTCTTCAGTGATGAGTCCAATCCATCTGAAACACTGCCCTGTATAATTAACAGAATTAGCAAAGAGAGAATTTCTTTCGTTTTCAGTTAAATACACTCATGAATCTGAATCTGAATCAAAAATTTAAATCAAATCAAGCAGCTTCGAATCGGGAGATATGCATCGATATTTACCATCATACTCCGCACACATCTTCAGGTTACATATTAATTGGCATGATAATTTACTTCAGAAGATCGCATTATACAGGATAAATCCAAATACTGACTTTAATCCAAATGTGAAACTATTTTCCATACTCGAAGCACCAATAACCTTTGTAGTTTTGACCCACTTATAACTCAGCTCTTGCAACAAGAAGACTGACAGCATGACCTTTTGACCTCTCCATGCCCACCACGCTCAAGCTCCCCGAGGTAAAAAAGGGCAAATGCACACCACTCAGAAGAGGGCAACAACCGCCTGACTGTCATACAGCTGCCTCTCTTCCAAGAGCCACATGTTTTTCCAATTAACACAGCGTATGATAACCAGAAGGCACTTTACCATCACCTCAAATCAGCAAAGAGCATCACAACACTCCTAGCCAACTGAAGTCAAAAGCAATCAAATGCCATTTGACCCACTGTTATACACATTGGCACGACAATCCCTCTCAAGCAAAATATTACAATTTGTTGCTCAACATTACCTGAACTTTACAGACTAAACACAAACAGAAAAGTTCAATGACTTGCCTGTTTTATCACCCTGAGCAAACTGTGGTCACATCACCAGACTGCTGGAGGCATGGATCAACATTTGCCACCCACAATACTCTAGTCCAAACAGACACAACAGTTCACACTCTACCTACGGCCTGGCGCTAACCACTGAGCTCCACATCGACGAACACACACCGTAACAGACGTGACGGCACCACACCCTGAATCAACCAACACCAGTTCAATTTACTTATACACACTCTTCTACAATTTGCTCAGCGTAGTTGGTCCCTCAATTTTGTTGATCCACTGGCAGGCTTGTGCAGTGCCTGATGGTTATCAGCATTTTATACGTCTATTTTTACGGTGCAAAATATGTACAGTCACAAACAGCTCTTTGTATCCTGAGCATATGGCCGAGGTAGACTGAAAGAAAGAAAAACAGAAGAGGTCTGGCCTACAAAAAGAGTGGCACACAACAGAACCTATACAGTACATCAGGCCTACCTCAAAAACCACCACCAAAACAATGCATGCATTGAAGATGACTGCGTTCTAAAATAGATTAGAAACTTTGTTCTACTTTTACTATTTTCAGTTCCTCTTTTCGATTCGCTTTGTTATCTCGAACTCAACCCTGAACAAAGTTGACTGCAAGTTCATCAAAAGCGACTGAAAATAATGAGAGTTGAGAAATACTTCCCAAATCGGCGATGATATTCATCATTCTCATAATGAATAATTAGCCCAACTCGATTACCTGCTCATTAATTATTCAGCCCTATTAACAAAGCTCGGAAACTGCAGTTTAAAAAAAAGCGCGATAGGTTTCAAGTAACACACCCTTGCGCAAATGTTTCTGGAGATGCTTTTCCAAACACACAGACACTTCTGACTGATGCGGCTGCAAGCATAGCATAAACACCTGTACTAATTTTGCCACAACGTATCTCAAACACATACTGTACCCAGTGTTTGGTTTTCTTGTCCTGACGGTCCCGGGAATCTAATCCAGGTACACACCCTCCTCACACACCCTGTTCAGAAAGAGAAAAGATAATGTCATTACTGCATGCAACACTGGTTTTATTAAAGCACACATGCACCAACAAAAACAAATATACAGCCGTGTTCAATATGCCAAGCCATTTAGTGCACAAGTTATCTATAATCAGACAAGGTATCTGTATTTAACCACTACACATTATCAGCAAAGGTATGTCAGTGAGTTAACAAACTTGTTACCGTAAGCTACTGAACTTGTGTCCAGCATCACTCAAATCTCTTTGCAAATGCCCGCTAACCGGCTGTGACTTCAGCCTGACTCCATATAGGACTTAAAAACAAGCAGCAAGAAACCACAAGCTACAGCACAACCACACTTCTTTACTTTCATTCTCATTCTTTTTCACCGCTCCTCCGCTATCCCTCCCTGCCGGGGTCAGCTGCTCACCTGACATGGCATCCTTCAGATCCTCAAGGGCTCCAAACCTCCTTCCTCTCTGCTGTGGCAGTCGCACGAGCCTGTACAATCACCATTCGCTCACGTTCTCTGCGAGAAGCTATTTCCCTACCTCTGTCTACAGCCTTCTCTCTCTCTCTCTCTCTCTCACTCTCTCTCTCTCCCTCCCTCCCTCCCGCACACTCTTTCTTTTGGTTGCTCCCACTCCTGCTACCTTCACTTGCTCAGAGAAAGGAGCAAAAGAGTGAAAAAAATGATCATGTTTCTTCAGCGTAAGCAGCTGCTCTCTGATTGGGCGGATGGTCCGAAGGAGGCGTCAGCCACGCCGATGGCTGCAGGCATTAAAATAGGTCTCGCCTTGCCCTGCTGCTGCAGAAAACGAAAGAAAAGAAGGGCAGGAGAGCGAGTGCGAGCGAGAGACTACCTCTTTTTCAAAGCAGGAAGGAGGGGAGGCCGTGAGTATTTCCTGTTGTGCAGCTGAAGCGAGCGAGGACGTCACGCGCAGCATTCTCACTCTGGCAGGGTGTCAACACAGACGCCGGCTCATCTTGACACTTTCAAGACGGCCTCAGGATTACAACACACACATGTAGATACCTCCCAGCATCTATACCAGATTCACTTTAACACTGAGTGTTGTGAGTGAGAGAGCTAGTTTTATTACTGCTGTGAAATGGTAAGTATTGCTGTATAGAAATGTTATGAGAACATTAAAACCACGTTAAAAAAAAGCACCTCAGCCAATCGCTCATCTACGATTGTCTTCAGCAAGGAATCGGCCCCAAGTATGTGGCTACTCCAAATGGTACTTTCCTCCTTAACCTTGTATTCTCGAGCAGAAATCCAATTATGTAACCTGAAGCAACAGGTGGAAAAGCACACCCCAGATGCTGGGCATCCATTCTGACAAACTGTTTAAGTGGTGATACGCCTCAACTGTTTCCTTACATACCAGCACCATGAGAACAAATCCTTCCCCTCATCATGCACACAAAAACAACAGTCGCCCACTGCACAATTTAGCATTCAACCACAACTGGTGCATGTCAGTTTTCCTGTACCAAACAGCAAAGCATGCCGCTAGCAACAAACACCAAGATCATGGGTTCAAGCGATTAAATGTATACCTTGAATGCAATAATACCTTGAATATGTGCTGGAGAGTGACCTTTGCCTTCCTAAATTTGTGCTGAGGGGTCTCTACATTTAATGGTTGGGTTTGCACCAGGGAACAGACTGTCACAAAGAAAGCTTGTTGAAATTCCCATCAAAGTGGCACTTTGAAGCCTTTGAATATGCTTCCCTAATTCCAGGAACCCATTTGTTTATGTTGGCATTACTGAATGAAAGCCATTTCGAAAGGTGAATCATAAATGTGTGTGTGTGTGTTTAAAGTGAGAACAAAATGTGGGTCAGTTTACTTATAAAAGTGACTTCCCATCAGAAACAATTACAAATAAATTGCCAGAAAGCCTAGATATGTCAAAGCTCAACACTGAATCAATGTGATTGATTCTGTTGTGGAAAAAAAGGCATGAGGACATTTGTCAAACCTCCAACTCTGTCTGTTGCTTCTTGATGGATAGAGCCCAGGTGATGGAAAACAAAATGATGTTTATGTATCATATGTCAGTGTCAGGAAGAGATACGGTGGGTGTGTTTATGCATTGCACTGGACATATATATTAAGCCAGTGCAAAGGGCACTGGCTTATGTATTTGGCATAGTCAAATAAACTAATTTGCCTGATGGGTTGTAAATAGTAGGCTACACCCTTGGCCCTGTCTCCGCTGGTGCACTTTCTTGTTATATAATCCTGCTGCCTATTCCTACAGGATTTTAAATTCATAGTATCTTATATTAATCATGGAAGAAACGTTTTTCACAAAAATGCTTTCCTGTAGCTCAAACAGTAGAGCAGGGTGCCAGCAACACCAAGGTAATGGAAAGCAAGAACTAAAAAAAAAATGTAAATGTGTACCTTGAATGCATTGGAAGTCGCTTTGGATGAACGTGTCTGCATAAAGGTAAATGACAAAAAAGATTGTGGTTCACAAAATTACATCAATATAAAACATTAATGCAAAAAAATGCTCCCTAAAAAAGAAAATCATTGTATATTTTAGAAATGTCTACTGCAAAGCTGTATATGATTATATTAGATTATCTATAACAATAATAAAAATAGTATAGTCTCCAACTAAGCTCAAACATGTTTGCTGGTTGCAAATTTTAAATTCATATATCTATGTGTGTATGTATACAGTATGTGTGTTTTACATAAAAAAAATAACAAATACAGTATTAGAGCTGTCAATTTGGAAAGTTAAAAAAAACAGATATTAATACATTAACATTATTTTGTTAATGCAATATATGCTGCCACGTTGAATAAATAAATAAATAACTGTTCCATCCTATCATAGCATGGTCACTTTTATAGCAGGTGCCATCTGGCTTGAGCAACAATCGCGTGTCGAGAGTCTCCCTAAAGGGGCCCTTCACTGACTGAGAGCGCGTCATGGAACATTCCCGGAACGAGCCAAAGTCCCACCCACCTTCTCTCCTGCTCACACACATACACGCGCACAGGCGGTGTGTATATGAAAATACAGATCACAACATTACCCATGCTGGAAAAAAACAAACGGTTTACAACAACACAAACAGCACAGACCCTTCAACGTTAATGACATTTGCTCCCCAGATAGCGATTTATCTCGCTTTTCGCAACAGCTGTGCAAATTCCTTAGGATATTACGCAATATTCACTATCTCCAACCAGGCAAACGGGGTATTCCCCACATGTCTCAATAAGCGGAGGAGACCCATCCGCAACTCATTCTCACTTATTCGCGCTTTCGAAAGAATGTCGCTCCCTGACATTCTAAGAACAAGGTGTACAAGACTAGAACTTACCGGTAAAACGTTTTCAAATGCGCCCACAACATTCCAAAAGAGGGTCAAACGCCACTGTCGCTTCCAGCTCTAACTGACACAAAATATCAGTTCAATTCGAATTGTGACGCAACGACTACGTTGCAGACGCCAGGTGTTGGAGTACAATGTAGTGCGTCTTTGCTTCAGGAAGAGATGAAAGTGAGTTAGTCCGCTTCGCTTGGGGGGGCAGACGGGGTTATTCCTAGCGTCGCTTCCCAGAATAGAAAAGCAAGAGAGGGAGAAGGAGACAGGGAATCTGCGCGCGTGTGTCAGTGTGAATGTGACGTCATCGGATCCCCCAGCGCGCGTCCCCGTGAGGCTGGGGGGAAGGGGGGTGTTGTGTTGACCGAGACTGGCCGCCAGGCAGGCAGGCCCTTCCTTGTCTTGATAGAGGAGGGAACTCACTTGCTAAAATTTCTCCAGAACGAGCTCCTCTGACTCCAGACCGCGACAGATGTCCTGTGTTCCTGCGATTTGATGCATCAGGTCTACTTGACTTGCACAACACTAGAGTAATAGGGTAAGATACCATTCTGAAATGCCCTGAGGAGTATTAAATCACAAATTCCGATTTATAATCTGTATCAAGATATAATGCTATCATCAACAACCTATGTGGCTTCTTGCAGCATCAAATTTTATATTTTCTACTCTAAAATCATGGCAGTGACCTATTTTCCCTGTATGACACATATTGTTTAGGAAAGAAGAACTGTAGGCAGTAAATATAGAGACACCTAGCTCTGCATCATTGAAAGTGCACACACACACACACACACACACATGACTGACAAATGACTTTCCAATATTACTTAAATAACTCAAAATGCAGGCTTTTTCTGAGTAAAGGCTTAACCAGAAGTGTAAAGTTATATACATGTAAACATGGTCATTGTTCATGTGTACGTATAGGCCTTGTTTGGCCCCAAAATAAAGATAGACTGTTAAACCATTTCATTTTTAGTATTTATAATTTATTTTTCTTAGCTCTATAAATGTACTACTGTTCAATTCTTGTGTGTGCATGATGGGCCTCATTTATAACATTTTGTGCAGAAACCATCCTAAATTTTATCTTACAGTCTCCTCTGAAATATGCAAATATACTTGTGATTCATTGAATGTATGTACGCACAGAAACGCATGTACGCCTCTCTTTCAGATGTGAAATCTATGAAATATATTTAAATAATTTTTTACTGAATGACAAGAATACTCTGACAAGAAATAGTGTGTACATTAGGCACTTTTCCATGTCAAAACCAGTTTTTATAAATGTGAGCGTTGGCATGGATTTAAGAGTACACACTCTCTAAGATCAAATCTGAGCATGCGCATGCTTTATAAAATAAACGAGGGCCTATGTTTTACCTATGTTGTGGGGACTGAATGTCCTCGTAAGGATGGAAAAACATTGAAGGTATACATACATATGCAAAACCTACATTACTTTATACATTGAGGAAAACCAAAATGAACGATAGCTTGTTTGAAGCTTTAGTTCAGGGGTAGGAGATAAAAATTATCATTAGCTCACTATAAAATCAAATCGGAAATCAAGGGAAAGATCAGGTCCTGATCTTGATATGAATTGTGCATGTTTGTCTTGCTGGGAGTGGTGCATCTGTTCTGTATTGTGTTAAATGGATTACTGGCTAGGTTAGAGTGGCTTACGTTTCTTTTAAGGAGCTTGTGATCACATCAGCTGTGACCTGGAGTTCCCATTACATTGACAATAGGGAGCTCCTCTGTAAGCCTCAGCAAGGGCATCCCCAAAGAATCACTGGCATCGGACTCAAACATAATTAACAGCGCACAGACATAAATCAGCATTGCCGGACGAACTTAGACATCACAATCAGTGGTGCTCTCCTGAAAGAAATAAAGAGGAGATGGAAATGTCTGGAGTTGACCCAAAAGGTATGTTTCATCAACATTTATCAAGTCATCTTGTTGCACTGGTGGGTGTTTACTGCTCATGAGTGCCTGTGCAGGTGTCTGTGTGTATTCAGAATGCAAAGTCATATTCTCAAGGACACCGAGGGTGTTCCCAGCAGCACAGAGCTAACTATCAATGGACCAGATAAAAACACTGCTCCATGATATTATAAATGTTTGAATGTCATGAAACACAATGCATTTTTATTTCCCAGAAGTGATCACCAGACATTCCTAGAAGCAAACCATAACTCCCATGACATATTTTTTATCCTTAACCACCTCTTCCGCATCATCATTTATATATGTATGATAAAAGTTACATTAAAACAGATGTAGTAGCTTTATACTTTATACATTGTTTAGAATCAAGGCAATGAAGTGAGGACCTTTATATATGTACATGTTTTTGTGAAACAGTTCTTTGTTTGTGAATGTGTGCATGTACATATTTGTGTGTGTGTGTGTGTGTGTGTGTGTGTGTGTGTGTGTGTGTGTGTGTGTGTGTGTGTGTGTGTATTTAATCAGAAGTAAGTGCTGGTATTAGCAAGAGCATGACTGACTCATACTGAGGTGTTTTTCTATTAACCTACTTTACCTTTAATCCAGTTTTGGATGACACGTAGTTAGATATATATGTTTATTATATATATATATATATATATATATATATATAACTGTATATAACCATACAATACATGATGCATTGAATTGATCAACAATTTATTTTTATAATTTATATTTATCTTGGTTTGGATCATTTATTTGTATTTAATGCATTGTATTGAAAAAAGACCTATCACAGTTTTCACAAGAAAACAACTGTTTCCAACATTAATAATAATAAAATCAGCATATTAAAATGATTTTCTGAAGGATCATTTGACACTGAAGCCTGGATTAATGGCATAAAAAATTAAAGATTTAAGTAACGATTAATTTTTTTTTTAGAGATCTTACCAACCACAAAAGTTTGAACATTATGTGTATGTGTGTGTATACAGTATATATATATATGTTCCTTTCTGAAATGTTTTTTAATGAATAGGTAATCCAAAGCCTCATAATTAAGATGACAAAACAAGCAGACATCAGGAAACTTCCTCATGCTTTCTTTGAGACACAGAGTCCCACTTCTCTTCACACTTCAGTAATCTAAATGAGTCACGTACACTCTCTCACACACTCTCATATATATATATATATATATATATATATATATAAATACAATTTTTAAATGTATATACTATATATATACTACATATGACACAGAGGAATATAGCCAAATGATTTTCCAGTAGACATGGTGTAATATTGCTTCAACAGGAGTCATCCTGCTAGAGCTTTTTTTTTTAAATTGCCTCTCCCTTTTCCACTCCCAGTTTTACCCCCGGTAATCTGTGACTATTGTGCGGCTTTCACATCCCTGTGATTAACCTCATACTCAGCAAAATGTCATTCTCAGGAATCCCAGAGCTTTCTCTCTGCTCGTAAAGCATTAGCAGGAAATTACATAAGAATATGTTACACCTGACAAAGGTCAGGTTGTCTGTGCTTGGTTGTTCAACTAATGTGTGAATCCTTGCCAAAGAACTCCTTTCATCTCATGTACCTAAGCTGTAAAACCACCCTGTAAAACTGACGAAGGCCTGGCGAGTGGACACACCTGAAGTCTCAGAGTCCATATCAAATACTCCTTTGTTGGGTCTGCTGACTATAAAGAGAATGCCGCTAGATTCATTCATTTGTCCAGTGACAAGATGTTACCTGACATGCTTTCTAATGAATCACAAATCTTAAATTAATATCTGTTGAAAGAACATCAACAGTGTCATTAAATGAATCTTTATTATTTCGTTTTTTCAGGTACTACGATTTTATCTTTTTGAAATACTGAAATATAGCAGTTTGGAAATCGGTGTCAAAGGTAATTTTCAATGGCGGTCTTACTGTAAAAAGAGGCGCTGCCTCAAGACCTCTGGTGGTAAGAATGATATTGCATTATCTTCTGATCGAATTTGGGATGATAAACCTCAAGTTTAGTGGCTCAATTTTTTTTTATTATAAATCCAAAAAAAAAAAGTCATGGCTGTCAAAAAATAAAATACAAAAGAAAAATAATAATAATAATATAATAATAATAATAATATATATATATATATATATATATATATATATATATATATATATATATATATATATATATATATATATATATAATTTTATTTTATTTATTTTTTTGCATATTTTTATAGGACGCATTACATTGCTCAAAAGTGACATAAAATATTTATAAGGTTACAAAAGATTTCAAATAATTGGAATTCGTTTGAACTTTCTATTTATCAGACAAAAAAATCGCTGTGACCAAAATATTAGTTTTCAATATTGATAATAAGAAATTTTTCTACAAATCAGTATATTTGATGTCTTCTGTAGGATCATATGACACTAAAAAATATTGAGTCAGCTTTGCCATTACAAGAATAAATTATATTTAAAATAGTATATTTAAACAGAAAACTGGTATTTTATTATTTCATCATACTATTGCTTTTATTTTTAATCTTAAAATAAAGACAATGAAAAAACTCTTACCTCCCCCAAAATTTTAATCGTGTATATAAATAAAATATTTGATAACTTTAATAATATAGCATTTTACTAATTACATGTAATATAATTTGCCATTTGGTACTATGCCATGCATTAGCATTTAGTTTGACCCCTAACTGCATGGTCAACCTTTAGCTTTAGAGTACACTGGTGTCTTTTAATTACTTTCTTTATCATGGTCAATATGACTTTCAGCGTGTGCTTCCTCATCCTCCAGAACATCTATCTCATTTGCCAGGACCCTGGAGACCACACAGAGGCCCCTGGAAAAAGGCGGTTAACATGTTTTCATGAGATAAAAGCGCAGTGATTGCAGACTCCTCCATCCCGTGAGACTGAAGCTCTGTGTTTGAAGTCAACAACTGACAGAAAGCGGTAAAACATTGAAGCCTGGCAGAGCACAGGTTTTCCACGGTGTACTTGGCACACATGGCTTCTGTCCTCATGTTTTCCCACAGATCAGGAAGGACATCATTCTCACAATCAAAACGTTTGTTTTCACAGCCACTGGCCTATTTTTGACTTTAGCCTGTCTGTTATATGCAATTATATCCACTAAATATCGTCAATGAATAAAGCTTGTTATTTAAATAAAGTCTCTTAATAGAAGACAACACAGTCGCATTGAAGCATGACTGCTGATATATTCTAAAAGTCTACATCAATGAATACAAATAACACTCTTGGCTGAACACTAAATTAATTCAATGAAAACAGTGTATTCATGACTCTGATATAAAACAAGAAAATAGCGGGACCACACAAGCGATTCTAAGATCCCAAAATGATATCTCTCTTCACAGATAACACAAAATTTAAAGGAATAGTTCATCCAAAAATGAAAATTTGCTAAAAATGTACTCACCCTTTAGGCCCTCCAAGACTGACAGTAGATGAATATATATATATATATTTTTTTTTACAGATTTGAAGAAATACAGTATTATGTAAATTGCTCACCAATGGGAATGGGTGCCATCAGATTGAGAGTTCCAAATATAATCCAATACATAATCTATAATTACGCTTCTTCCAATGGAAAACATCCATCCCTGTTGTCCTCCTCAAAATCCACCAACATGTTTGTTTAGAACTGTTTAAGAATGTGTGTAAACAGTGCTTGATTTGTGTATATTTCTCACCTAATTCAGACTAAACTACTTGAGAAAGCGATATCATGGAAGACTCGTATTTTATTCGATGGGTTGAAGTTAAAAACATCCTAAAGAATGGATTTGTTTATTACAAACAAACAGCTTGTGGATAAATTGCATTACTTGTGGATTATTGTGATGATTTTATCAGCGCTTATTCTGACGGCACCCATTCACTCCAGTGGAACCATTGGAGCGAAATTTTTCCAAATCTGTTCTGATGAAGAAACAAACTCATCTACATATTCGGTTATTGAAATAGTTCACCGTGAGGAGGTGAGTTATTCTTATTCAAAAGCATCTGCGTGCTATTATTCCTCATAATTCTGTTTGCCCAGCTCTTATGCTGTCATTGTGGATTTTTGCGCCTTCTGCACGTTTTTTCTATCTCTAAACCAGTGAAAGTACAGTGTTTACACACCTCTCATCGGCCATCTGTCTTTTCACACCTCTCCATTATGGATAGATACACACCTTGTGCTTTAAATAACTGCAGGTGTGTGTGTGTGTGTGATCTGTATATTTGGACAGACTGTGACCGCAGACCATAAACGGTAATGATATGAAATGTATGGTGTGACTATGGAAACCCCCACTGCTTTCAGTGAGCGTTTTATATAGTCTACACACTGTATCATTTATTGCTTGTCAAGATGATGATGAAAGCTGCCGGCACAGTAAACAACACTCAAATCTCGAAGTCCACAGGGACAATTAGAAAACTCACCACATGCATCATTCATTCTGAAGCAAATGGGCAATGAGAAAGAGGAAAGATTCAGGATACAGACCTGCAAGGTTATGAAAAATTCATATTTGAAGCTAATGGCAACCAGGTCAAATCTTACTTATTGACAATAAAACACTTACTGGTCAAAAATACAATAAAGACAGTAATATTGTGATTACAATTTTAAATAACTATTTTATTTTTTATTTTTCATTAACAATACTTCAAAAATCATTCTGCTGAGTCGTGTTCAAAAACATTCATTTTTTCAGTGCTGAAAACAGAATTTCACTACTTATAATCAAACTGAAATGTGTCCTGTCCGCTACATCAATTTAAATGCAATAACTGAAATGGAATAGTTAGTGCACAACACTAAATACCTGAGCTCTCAGTGAGAACAGTGCGACCGCTGTACCTCCTGCGGTCCTGCCAACTTCATCCAAAAAGCTCATAATCGTTGTTGACGTTTTTTGATTAACCGTAGGACAGTTATGAAACCAAATTTGAATCTGGAGGCAATTGTGATGGTTGAATAATATTTCTTCATTATCTGCGGGATTAGATTGGGAGGTTGCTGAGAAGGGACATCTAATTGGCAGAAGCAGGACAAAGGTAAGCAGGAGGCGGGCGAGCGGGCACATGTGTGCGTTCGCTCTCGTCATTAGATTGATTGGGCAGACTTTGATGTCTGCAAACAAGTCCAAACACCAGTGTTTAGTCTATAGCATTACACTGTTGTAAACAAAACAACATTTTAATGAGACATTGATAGACTATTTATAGGGAGCTACAGTTCAATTTGCTACAATGTCATGCTGGTATACGTACATAAGGGCAACTCAACCTGATTACCTGGGATCTTGTTGCAGATCTGACTAGAGATTGATCAAATGGAAAGGGATTAGCATGACTTTCCCCCCATAACCATAAATGTATCCAAAAGACAGATATATTGCTCTACATGCTGTCTGTGAACTGCATTAAGACTTGCGGTTCAGCGTCTTAAACTCTCTTTTCAAATGTGGTTGAAGGATGGTTTGCCATTGCACGTTTATTGCCTATAAGCTAGGCTATGAACTTTCTTAAGTTAACAGAAAATCGAAAGAGACATATAGAAATCATACCGGGCCAGCCACACAAGCCACAAGTCCATCACCTCAGCAGGCCTCTCCGAAGTCCACTGCTTTTTCCTACTGCATTTACAAAAGGCAGTATTTCTTTATATAATTCATTATACACATGCTTGTTCTTGTATTACTTGATAAACTTGAATAATATAAAGGTTTATGTGGCTCTCTGGTGTACGTGATTCGGAATGATTAATTGGAATGTTCAGTGTGAAAATGTTCCAAAAACAACTCAGTCATGATAATTTTTGTCCATCTATTGTAGACAGCATAATCGATATAAAGCCAGAAACAGACGGGCTTTTCAAACTGCATCCCAGGGTTATCATCCTTCTAAACTCTGCTTTTAACCCCTGGTAGAACCCTAACAAAAATTAACCATGATTTTATTATAGTAAATGTAGTAACCATGTTTTGTGGCATACTGATTTCCATTTTTGCTACAGGTTCAACTATGGTTAGTATAACAAAACCATGTTTATTTGTGGTTATTATGGTTAACCTGAAGTAACCTTTTTTTCTTTGGTTGTTACTTGAAGGGAGCTACAGCAGGTAACTGACAATAAATACATTTCTCTACCTAGTTTGTGTTTTATTAATGTCTACACCTACCCCAACCCTGAACCTATCCCTTACAATAATGTAAAAACAGCAATTATTGTTGTACAGTATGACAAAAATTATGCTATTGTATCCCTTCTAACCTTAACCATTATGAAACCCTGCTCTTGGACAGGGTTATCGTCGCTTTTGTGGTGTTAACCCCAGGTTGCGGTACCGAAAAAACATGTACATTTTAAAATAATGTGATTTTAGAATGGTAAGGCTTAATGCCTAGCAGCAGACACCCAATCTCTAGCCTCATACTCACGTGCTTTAGTCAGGGAAAAACCGCGCACTGTATGAACACTTGTTTTAACGTTTGAAGTGAAACATATCAAATGGTTATGGAAAACGCATCAGTTGGAGTGATGAAGATACCACTTGTTTCTTACCTATAAAGTCCATAATCTTGACGTTACAGTTTGCAGTCTATAAGAATGCACAGCGATTGAGCCTTGTTATCTAAACCGTGTAACCATGTTATCTAATCGCGTGCTGTGTTTGTCCAAATCAGTGACAATGACACAGCAAATATGCAAAGAAGAAGAAAAACCCATTTTTAAAAAGCCCTATACTTAACACAAGTGTTCGAATGCATCCACAAGCAAATGGCCAGCAAATCATAGAATTTATTGCTAAATTAGAACCACTTACATCAAATACAGTACAACTGCTGACCAAGGCTTGCGTATTTGCGTAAAGAATGTTTCTGGAATAATGGGTTCTATTTGCTTATTCATGTGACTTATCATATTAATAGTACAATAACTAATCCAGAGCTATGGTTTCAAGGAGTGCTGCTGTGGTTTCTGGGCCCCCTGAACAGTATTGACTCGGGCGCCCCTGGGTAGAAATTTGATGTTTGTGTAGGCTGTTGACTGATTTGAGATAGAGACATATAACAATTAAGCAGGATAATATGCAGCCAACTGGCCATTATCGCAAAATAAACCCCAAGAAAACCAAAAGCAAAATAAAACAGACTGTCTGGCCTGACTGACTATATTATTTACTTAGCAAGCATGCGCAGTATTTCAAGTGTGAAATGGGGAGCCTATCTGTGTTTTCAAGACTTTTGGCACTGTATCATACTAATAAACACACTGAGATCTACTCTTGCACATGTATTGCACATGAAATCTGAGCTTTGCATGTCAGAGTCTTGGGGCCAGCTGAAAGAGATGGAGTTTTGAGTTGCTGGTGGACCCACTCATCTAGAACCACATGCACATGACATGTATCTCACTCAAGTATCTCAGCTCTGGAAACGTATGCACGTTCCCAACAGCTAACCACAAACTGTGGAACACTCCTGTACTCTGGCAGACCCCTTCGAACCCCACGGTAGATGAAGAGCCTGCACAGCAGTCGAGATGCCTTATATTTTCTTCGCATTTTCTCATTTTGCTCATGGGGCTCAGGTCAAGTTAGATAAATATGAGGTTTTGGATATTTCAGGGAGAAAAAGGATTTTACACACATCAACTTCAGTGACTTGATTTGTTTAAGATATAAAAAGCAATAACACGCTGTTAATAAGTGGATTTGGCTGAGATAATATGGCATGTGAGTGACAGTAAGTCCAAACATAAAAGCATCCAGTTTCATAACGCTATTTGAGATGTGACAGCTAAAATAGTGTACATTATGCATATTATCCCTTGATTTCAAAAATAAAATCATCCTGTCCCATAGAGATAGTCCAGTATAGTTCAGGTCACAGGAATTACACTAGCCCCTGCAATGCTGCTTCAAGTGGAGGCAGGCATAGTATTTTAATCCTCATTCCTCCATCCTCTTAAATGGCTAGTTCTGGGAACCATTTGTGTGCCTGTGGCACAGGATTTTCCACTGTAAACCTCTTTCGCTGACGTAAGGTATCATAATGCAGATTTTACGGGGGCAAATATTTTTGTCTGCTACTGTCTGACGTCTCTCAAACAGTGATGGACTCAAGTGGCCAATTATAGGTTACAGTTAAACTGCTCAGAAATGGGGTGGTGAGAAAGGGTTATTTGTTTCATTGTATGCTTCTATACTTGGTATGTAAATAAATAAAAAGCCTAATAATAATGAAAAAAAAATTAAATATATATATATATATATATATATATATATATATATATATATATATATATATATATATATATATATATATATATATATATATATATATATATATATATATTTATAGAAAAAATAAGTTTATTATGCTCATCAAGGCTGCATTTATTTTATCAAAAGAAAAATAAATATAATTACAGTATTTAATACAGTATTTAAATACAGTATTTTATTTTAACAAATAACAGTATTTTATTTTAATGTTCTTTAAAATTCCAATTATTCCTGTGAAGCAAAGTTGTCTTTAGTGGCACATGATCCATCAGAAATCATTCTAATATGCTGATTTATAATCAATGTTGGAAACAGTTGAATGTTTTTTGGAACCTGTGATACTTTTTTCGATAAATAAAAAAGATACATAATAAATAAAATTGATAAATAAAAAGAACAGTGTTTAAATGTTCACACAAAAAAACAAACAAAAAAAACAAAAACAAAAAAAACAATGGACATTGGAATGTTAGCAAAATGGTCTTAGAACATTTTTGTTGGCTGGTAAATTAACTGCATCTTTTTTCCACAGCCAAAGACGATGGAAATTGCAATCATTTGTGTAACTTTTTTTTTTTTCTTGGTTTATGAACAAACTGCCTTCTCTAATAAACAGCAAACAGACTACAAAGTGTGACAACATGATCTACAATAGAGACTAAATGTTCCAGCTAAACATTTTGCGCTATATTAGGACAGTAAACAAATCCAGAAAAAGATTACCCTAGTGAGAGACAAGCGAAAAGAACAAACAAAACGAAACCCCAAAGCTCAGTACTGGTGCTGATCAGCGTCTAATACAATGTGCATGCTCGGACACGAGACCAGCACCACAGGAGCTGCTCCACACAGGCAGCGATGCTTGTTACTATAGCAACAAGCTCTCTCGCACATCCGCCGCTTCCACCATCGTCTCCTCCTCCCCACCGCACAACCGCATCCCTCTGTCAACAGGATATTTCCTGAGACGGAAATACGACGGGGGAAGGAAAATGGCGCTCATCCCATCACAGATCCTCAGAGTAGCGATACTCCTCTCTTATTTTTCCATCCTCTGCAATTACAAAGCCATAGACATGCCCGCGCATCAAACATACGGCGGTAGCTGGAAGTTTCTTACGTTCATAGATTTGGTAAGTGCATGTGCGTCGTTCCCATGCATTGCCTGATGTATATTTATATGACATGTCCATAATGCATTAGACAGGCCCCTGTTATGCTGAAATATGCAGATTCAGAGTCCAAACGCCAACACAAATAGCCTTACGTCATATTTAGCGATCATTAATCTTTAATCACATGACGTAATGACTTTTTAAATCTCTAATGATGATGTCATGCTTTTCATATCTCACATCCTCATGTATAATGAATCTTCTTCTGAAGGCTTGTGCAGTTCATAGGAGGACAAATAAAGAGTGCATTTACAGTTTTTATATATAAACTGAATCATCCTTTTCTTTGATTCTGGCACCATAAGAGACCAGTCTGTTCGAGAAAATGCAGGTCACATTAGGTGCCAGCAACTGCACACACGCACATACGCACATACGCATTGACTGTTATGACAGTCTGTGAGCCAATGACTCATGTTTTCCACATAAACAGCCCATTTTCTCCCCCTTTTTCGAACTGTGATTTTTTAATAGCAATAAAAGTTGTTTTCTTACACTTCACATTTACACATCTGTTCCAGTGCACTGTTTGCGCCTTTTTTCTTCTTTCTTGTTTGGGAGTAATCTCATGCACAGTTATCTTCTGTGCAGATGTGTTTGGAGTATTGTGGATGAAGCTTTTCAAACCTTATGCTGTTTCATAACACTTTTTTCCCCAAAAAATCCTTAGTTCTTTTTTTTAAATTGTAGCGCACTCTAGTCACCGTATTAGTCAAACTATTGTGCAAAACTGTGAGCTTTGTAAGATTTTTTCATTTATTTGTACTGATGCATTACATTAAAATAAAAAGAACTGTTTCAGATAAAACTATGCATCAAAGAACCTTGAAAATGTTTAGTTTCCTATCTGCCGAAATAGCCGTACCATAAACCTTCATTCATTGCACACAAAATAAATGTACAAGAATAGTTATTTTAATAGTTTTGGTCACCTAAAAACAAAGTGATGATAGTTATAGGTTAATTCATAAACTCTTTGATTGTCTATAAGCACAGAAAAACTTGACTTATTTTCACCTACAACCATAAAGAGATAGGGAAGTGATTTATTGTTCACACTGCTTTGTGTAATAGTATAATGATTAATTCTGACAGCATTTAAGGACCTCTGACACCACTCACAGCATTGCCGTAATGAACCTGGATGATGAGGCTGTGTGAAACTAATATTAGAACAGACGATAAACACATGTCATGTTCTGAGAGGCAGATTATCTCATCTTGGCACAAGAAATGCAAGAACGTCTGGATCAAATACTTGCACTCACTATCCACAACTGATGTACTCCACTCTAGCATTGTTCCATTTATTAACACTTCTAAGTAACTACCATTCTAGTGACTGTGATTGTGGCCATTTGTGTTTTCATCAGGCTTCTTTAATTATTAAATACAGGATAGTTTAGATTTGGCTTTCCATTCTCACAATAGGAACTTGAGGAGCCTGGCATAGAACTGATCTCTCAGTGTCATACATAAAGTGCCTGGTCAAGTGTGGCCGAAAGCTTTCAGTGATCTGACAATGAGATACCCGTGGATTAATCAGCGGAGTTTAATTAGCACAGATGCACCATTTTTCAGAGTGTGGCATTACTGTAATGAAAGGCAGCCTGTATTTCTGGGAGAGCAGTTGCTACAGTATGTTGCAAACACTTTGTAACTTTAATTATTGATTTTAAGGCAAACAGGGTTGGAAAAAGTATGTTTTTTTGCAGTATACTGTAGTGGTCTACTGTTTGATAAAAACCGAAGTTTTCCTAGCGCAATTATTATTATTATTCCCAGCTTCAGACAAGCAATTCACTAGATTTCATGGAGACTTGAGTCTCAGTCCAGAAATCCTAGTGGTTGTTTATAAGCACAAAATAAGATTTTGTATAACTAATAAATGATTTTATGCCTCTATTGGCTTCATGTACTTGCACCGTGGCTGTTTTTAACTCTCAAATGATATGAGAAAAGGAAGAACGTAAATTTTAGGCTCAGCTAAAGCAAAGATTAAAAGCAGTAGTGAGGGTAGAGTAAGAAAAATAGATCCAATTTTAGGTGGCTGGTGATAGGGATTTAAGACTTTTCCAATAAAAGATTGGTTTTGGATAAATCGAACATTTATATGAAGCCTTAGCGGGGCTTCTCATGTCTTAAGACACCAGGAAACAAATTTAGGAGCAGAAAGATAATGAGGAATGAAATATTAAAGAGTGCATTAATGGGAGACTTTTTTGCATGTTGGATTTCTGTGGAGGAGATATAATAAAGAAACCCTCATAATTCCATAATGTCTTTCCATCTTAAATTAATGTCAAAGAAATCTCATAACACTCTCATCACGAATGTTCACTAATGGAAAATGGGCAAAAAAAAAGAAGACATATTAGCTTAACATGAGAAATAGGTTATGTGGGAAAGGTTGTGTATTAAATTATTCCAGTGGCAGTTTTCTTGCGGCCTGTCATGCATTGTAACATTTGAAAGCTTGTCAACTGTATCTGTATATTGTTCTGTTTCCTGTGATGTGAGTTTGTTTGCTCTTGGAAAATGATGCCGCTTAGAAATACTCATATTCTATTTTGAGACAACCAAAGATGAATGCATGGCTTTCATCAAGTTTCCCTTCAACTTCCTCTTGTGTTCCTTTTATAAGAGAGCTTTGATTTACATGTCAATGAGAGGCCTTCCAAACACACACACACACACATTGAAATTTGATATTATTTATTTATTTATAGCAAAAATGGACCAAGCTACAACTCAGTCAATTTTGCCTGCTCTTTTCAATTAGGGGTTAAATGAATATTTAACCCAAAAATTTTTGCATTTCATGACTTGATCACTAGTGGATTCTATGCAGTGAATGGGTGCCATCAGAATGAAAGTCCTAACAGCTGATTACAAACATTATAATAATCCACAAGTAATCCACACAACCCCCGTTTATCTAATATATATACGAATTTCTGACATTTCGAAATTTCTTAAAAATCTTAAGATGTTAAAAGTTATAGTGAGATATTGTTACAATTTAAAATAACTTTTTATTTATTTTTACAATGTCTTTGTCACAATGTAAAAGTCAAAATGGTGCATCATTGTTCTTAGAAGTTGTATTTACAAATCTGATGGGACGTGTCCCATTTCTTCTAGGTATACTACATTACCTTTTCCTAACCAGTGTGTTACGATTCCTCACGGCAGGTCATTCAGGCGGTGTTCTTTGGAGTGTGTGTCCTGACTGACCTCTCAAGCCTTTTGACAAAAGGCAGTGCCAGTATGGAGCAAGAGAGACAGTTGAGGAAGCTGATTAGCTTACGAGACTGGATGATGGCTGTTCTGGCCTTTCCCGTTGGTGCGGTATGTATAAACCACCAATCAAATTTCTTGTTTTGCATATGTACACTGTCTGAGATCTATAAAAATAGTGATACTCTTTGTTTTTGTTATTTTGATCTACATCTGGAGACTGTGAGCAGTGCTGCTGGCTCAATGAGAATATGTTGACGTTCAGATAAAATCAATGCTTAAAATCAACTTTGAAAATTGGATTGAGATTGAATAATAACACCAATATGGTCAATTTTAAAGTGAAATAATGAAGTTATCCAAATTATTATTGTGCAAAGAAATCTAGCATTCAAACTAAAGTTTAGAAAAGTTTCAAAATTTATATAAGTATGCAAACGTTGCATTTCTTTCTTTCTTTTTTTTTAATGGAAAATCAGCAAAAGTCATTGGCTGCTGGCGGTGACTTACAGTGCGGTTAGTTTAAAGTGTGTGAACCTACCATAAACTCTGAGCCATTAAATTCCATTGTTAATGTGTGGGAAAGAAAAAAAAACAGTACAGTAACGGAACATGAATGCAATACTTTGTCTGAAGCTGCCGTCCCCTCCCACATGCCATTGACATTAAGATGTCTGAAACCACAGAAAAACAGAGGCAACTATTCAAACCTTGTTTCAAGTAATCATTCAGTGGATCTAAGAAAGGAGGGTTGTGTTTAGAGCATATTAGTAGAGGGTGCCAAAGGTAAAAGACAGCTTGCCGCATATGCCTGACCAATGGTAGATTTTTTTGGAACTTTGCAGTCTCATTCATTTGTAGACAACTTTCAGTAGTATACATCATACTTTAAAAGTTTTTGAAAACTCACAAAGTTTAATTTATTTGATCAAAATGCACTAATACTGGGAAATTATTGCAATGTAAGTGTTTTCTATTTGAATATATTTTAAGCAAAATGTCATGATCCTTCAATCACTCTAATATGCTGATTTAGCCTACCTCTCAAGAAACACTTATTATTATTATTATCAGTGTCATTAACAGTTGGGCTGCTTCATATTTTTATGGAAACTATGATATGTTTTTTTTCAGGAGTAGAACGTTCCAAAGAACATCATTAGGTTTGAAATAGAAATATTTTTTGTAACATTATAAATGTATTTACGGTCACTTTTGATTAATATATCTATATTGTGCAATCCAGTTTAAAAGGTCACTGTGTCTTGTCTTTGTAGGGCAGAATAGACGCTAGTTGCCTTTAGATCTGTATTTAAACTATCAAAACCTTGAATCATCTGATTCTTTAAAAAGGTACAATAAGTGAAAAATAGGTACAAAAGGTATGAGCCTGCAGGTCTGGTCAGACAGCATTTGTATTATCTTAGCATATACCGCTATATTTGGCACCATCCACACGTGCTGCTTTGCATAAGGGGACTACAGACACCAATACGCATTGTCTTAAATGTAGAGCCTTTTTGTTTTGCAAATGCCCAGTCATCTATCTGGCACTGCCACAAAATCATCTATGCAATAAAATCCTGTCCTGTGAAGTAGGAAACACTATGTTGTTTCTGTTTTTTGCGAGTGTGTGTGTGTGTGTGCCTGTGATGACCATCAGATAATTGCATGGAAAGTATTTAAATTTTGATCACAAATGTCTTTCTTTGTCTCTGGCTGGCTAAATAGCTTTTAATATTGCATGGCACAATGTTAGTAAGGAGTTTAAGATGTCAAATGACGGTGTCAAAGTGACTTAAACCTTAAGTGGAAAGAAAATTGACTCTGCTCATTTAATTTTAATGAAAGCGACAGGCATTCCACTTAGACATTGCAAGGAATTACTAATAATAAATGGCTAATATGGCTAAATAATAAATAAAGCAGAGTGTAAAAATGCACAAATAATTATTTGATGTGCAAATACACTACAGGTCAAAAGTTTAGAATATAAGATATTTGCAAAGGCTGCATTTACATAAAGATACTTACAGCTTTGACATTGCATCATTCTGTGGGGTATTTGTAGGTTGCAGATTCTCAGTGGGACTTAACGAGATGGCAGACAGAGGAGGCTTCCTTGTAAGCTTGTAAAAAACTTAGCAGCCAGACAGCCATGATACAAACACAAAATAGACACTTGACTTGGCCCTGGCCCTCAGACTAAGAGCTGGGCATGAGGCTCAGCTTACAGCCATCACAATGAGCATTATTAGTGCTGACGTTAATATTGGGAAACAGGCTCTGGTGTGTTTGAGTGATATGCCTACTTTGTTAGCCTTAGCCCAGGTCATTTCCTGGCACCTATTAATGTGTCTCGCCGATATTCACTCTTCTGCATTGTAGACTCAATGATACACAGTGGGATCACATTTTGTGCCGTCTGCTTAAAGGAATAGTTCACAAAAAAATTAAACTTTGCTGAAAATTAGTATAACTCCATGCCATCTAAGGTGCACTGTAGATGAAGGAACAGATTTGGAGACATTTAGCATTACATCACTTGCTTACCAACGGATCCTCTGCAGTGAATGGGTGCCGTCAGACTGAGAGTCCAAACAGCTGATAAAAATATAACAATGATCCACAAGTAATCCACATGACTCCAGTCCATCAATTAACATCTTGGTGTGTAAAACGTTGCATGTTTATTATGAACAAATTGATCATTAAAGCCATCATTAATTAACTTTAAACTGTTGCTTCTGGCCATAATCCATAACACTGCTTCCTCCAATGAAGAAGTCTATCCCCTGTTGTTCAAAATGCATCAACATATTTTTTTAGGACTGTTTGGACTGTTTTCACTTGTAAATGGTGCCTGATCTGTGTGCATTTTTGCCAAGACCACTTTTTATGTAAGCAATATCATGGAGAGAGTATGGGATTATAATCCCATAAAAGAGGACTAAGTAAATTGAAAGAAAAAAAACTAATCTTGATGAATTTGTTTTTCCACTTCCCAAGACTTTAACTGATGGAGTAGAGTTGTATTGATTACTTGTGGATTATTGTGATAATTTTATCAGCTGTTTAAACTCTCATTCTGATGGCAACCATTCAGGTTCCATTGGTGAGCAAGTGATGCAATACTAAACTTCTCCAAATTTGTTCAGATGAATAAACAAACTCATCTGCATACTGAATAGTCTGAGGGTGAGTAAATTTATAGTATATATTTATTTCTTGGTGAACGACCTTATCCACGTTATTTTGCGACACAGAAGAAGTAAGCTGTTTTCAGTAAATGTGACTTGCTATAGGTAAATAGCTAGAACTAAGACTATTTGCATTACAAACCAGTGTGTTTATGATTACGATAATACATTAAAATGATAACAAACACCAGACTGCACTATCAAACTGCATGATAGACTATTTATGTACAGCTAAAATAAATGGAAGTTGATTACACTGGAAGGCTTGCACATTCAATTCACAAATGGCCACATCCGCTCTTATGTTAAAATAAGCTGGAAACAGTATGTCAGGCCTAGGGACGGGGCCTCCAGCTAGCTTGGCTGGATAATAGAGAAAGTTTTGAGCTTGTTATGTGGTTTATCCGCAGTGCCCAAAGAGAACGGGCAAATCCAAATAAACCACCTGTCCAGCAATGAACTTATTTAACTTGCGCTTTCAAGACGAAGCCCGACGTTTACTTGAAATATGCTTCAAAAGCACAACAGTTCCCTTTCACAAGGCCTATCCTCATTTTGCCACCCGTTTATTTGGGGAACGGCGACCATCATCCAAGCTCTTACTGGAAACAAGAATCCTGCAAAATAATCGGAGACACCCAAACCAAACAGAAATCTGTCACGCCCATAAATGAGGCCCATTAATGCAAATACGTTTGAGCAGTTCAGGATTACAGCAGGGGAAATGAAGTTCCTCGTCGGAGAGCCTTGGACTTCAAATGCTCTTTCACGAGGCCTGCATGCTACACACCAACGTGCCTGTGTTTAACAGCGTGTGTGATGTCCTCATCATCTTAACACTGTCCTTTTTCACAGAAGACATCTGTAGCTCCAAGTAAGTTTTGGATAAAAGCAAGAAAAAAAGAAGTCAGCTCTTAGGGATTAATTATGGTACGCTGATATGAAAATATAAGCTCTGTGTGTTGGTTAGTTGTGCTCATGGCTGGTTTTAGAGCTTGTCGTGGTTCTGCGTAGAGATTGCGAATCAAAGAGGATATTAGACAAGTGAGACTTTTCGGCATAATGAGATGTGCCGGCATGAGGCAGTCTGCCAGAAGACCTGCTGGGAATCTGGGGGTGAGGAATGGGCTCAATTTTAAGTCATGGCAGGGAGTGAGAGGTCTTAAAAAGTTATAAGTCTCTGAAGATAAAATGTAGTTGCAGTTTCCTCATTTATTTAATTTCAGAAAAATCCATAATTAAGATGGATAGCACCTGATAACATACAAGAAGTATTTACTTTTCTAATGCTTGTTTTGTGCTGAATCATATAATCATGGAAAAAAGCTTTTTACAGAAAGCATGTTTAGGATCAGAAATGGTTAGTATTGGTCCTGTGACAGTAGAACTGCTTCAATAGTATAGAAATTTTGCTGTACTGTTTATCCCACACTATGGTTAAGTTTAGTGTCAAAACAATCTCTGTTCACACTAGGGCTGTGAGTCTTTGGTATTCTTAGGTGAGTCACGATTCACAGGTATTCAATTCGATTCAAGAAGATTTTTGCAAATTTAGAAATGATTCAATTCGATTCGATTCACAATTAAATTCGATTTGATTACAACGATTCGATTCTGCATTCTTAAAGTGCATTCACAGAATTATTTAAATGTTTCCCCTAAATTATTTAAATGCTTAGTCAGGGGGCAAATTTCAGTAGCATTTATGGTAATAAAATGAAAATAATTTGTCCATTGCTAAATGCTAGTTTAATGATGTGGCATGGCATAGGTAAAAATGTATGTAAGCCAAGATTTAAAAAAAGGGCTTTAAGAGTATTATGTATAAGGTAAACATTTTGTCACACCAGGGGCGTAGCCATCATTTCAGGAGTGACAGAAATGTCAAATACAATAATTTTATGTATGTAGCCTATATATTATGATAAATATTATTATTTTATTTTATTTTTTAAGGAATTCTCTTCTTTTTTTATTACTTTTAATTAGCTTTAAGAAAAAAATACACTGCTGGACAATAATCAATCATTTGATAATATTGTCATTTGACAATAATCAATAATACATTTAATTAGCAATTATTTACATTTTCTGCACAGAATAAGGTAGAAAATATACTTTATAGTTTCCGTACTGTAATAAATGATATGTCAGTTAGCTCTGCATCATTCATACAGTTTATTTTTTTAATTATTATTATTTTTTTTTTTTTACATTTTATCAGTTCATTCTGCTTTTATTCAGTTTAGCTGCAGATAAAGCCTGGCACGTTTATGAGAGCGCGATCACTTCTCTTTCAGTGTGAAAACGTCTTCATCTCATTTTCACAGAATAAAATGCTATAGTAGACTAGCTAACTTTTCCTCTCCATCAGCGAATGAATCTGAGAGAAAACTCACCTGATGTATGTCTGCTAAAGCTACAAATGCTACTTTCATGCATCTGATTATCAGATAAACCTTGTGCTCTTATTTCAAGGTCGTTGTTAATGCTGTGGTCATTTACAAGATTATCGTTTCGTGGCCTAGTGGTTCGGGAGTTTGACTCCTTACCCTAGGGTTGTGGGTTCGAGTCCCACTGCTCTGTGTGTGTGTTCACTGCTGTGTGTGTGTCAGGGGCGTAGATGGACATCACAGAGCGCAAACACTCCTGTAGTGTGTGTTTCATTCATACTCGAAGCTGGAGGGCGCTCTCGCGCAGAAAGTCATTTCAGGAAGATCCTAATATGGGCAAAAGCGTCCGGCTATGGCTGTATGAAAACAGTTTTTACACAGAAAAAAAGCCCAGAAACTTTTGCAAACATGAAGACATTAAACATACGATTGCAACAATATATGGTTTTTATATATTGGTATCTCCAGCAGTGCCAATTGACATAGCATTTATTACAGAATAGAACCTATTCTGCCTTATTTTGTGATGAAAAAAATAATGTGAAATATTTTTACTAACCTATTTAAATTAACTGTTTTCTATCTGGATATATTTCAAAATGTAATTTATTGAGATTTCAAAGCTGAATTTAGTATCATTACTCCAGTTACACGATCTTTCAGAAATAATTCTGATATTCTGATTTGCTTCTCAAAAAAAAAAAAAAAAAAAAACACACATTATGATAATGTTGAAACCAGCGGATTAGATTTTTTGTCAGGTTTCTTTGATCGATAGAAAGTTCAGAAGTATGGAGCCAAAAGAGTCTCAATAAAGATAAATGCACACACTGCATTCACATATGCACACATAGGATTCATACATGCACACACATAATTCATAAATACACACACAGGATACACAAATGTGCACAAAATTCACAAATGCAAACACAAAATTTAAAAAGCACAGAAGATTCACAAATGCATACAAAATTCACAAATGCACACAAAATTCAGAAATAAACACACAATTCAGAAATGCAAACAATATTTACAAATGCACAGGACAAGATTCAGAAATGTATTTCTGATGCACACACACATCTTGATTTACAAACTGCTTGCGGTCTGTGAACTACACTGCATTTGTGTGTGAATTTTGAGACTCCTCTGACTTGGCTCAACACACAAATGCCTTTTTTTAAACAGGGAATGATCTGCAACCAATCAGATATCTCCCTTGTTTTAGCCAATCACAAGAATGCACCCCACGTGGGGGATTGTTTACTTACAAGCCAATCAGCAAACGACTCACTTTCTTCAGTGAACAACTCACTTTCCTCAGGCAGCGAACGACTCACTTTCCTCAGCGAACGATTCACTTGACTCACGCAGCGAACGACTCCCTTTCCTCAGCGAATGACTCACTTACCTCACGCAGCCGGCGACCCACTTTGCGCAGCCGGACACCCACTTTGTGCAGCAGGAGACTCACTTTCCGCAGCCGGAGAGTCACTTTCCTCTCGTAGCGAACGACTCACTTTCCTCATCGAACGATTCAATTTCCTCACGAGTCACGCAGCGAACGACTCACTTTCCTCAGCGAACGGTTCACTTTCCTCACGAGTCACGCAGCGAGCGACTCACTTTCCTCAGCGAACGATTCACATTCCTCATGCAGCGAAGTTGAGCAAATGACTCACTTTCCTCACGCAGCTGGAAACCCACTTTTCGCAGCCGGAGAGTCACTTTCCTCTCTCAGTGGACCACTGACTCTCTCTTCATGTAGGGACCGAATATTATAATTAAAGTGACTTCTATATTGCATCCAAAAGAACATTTATATATATTTAAATATTAAAATTGTGTGTGTGCATTTGTGAATTTTGTGCGCATTTGTGTATCCTGTGTGTGTATTTATGAATTATGTGTGTGCATGTATGAATCCTATGTGTGAATATGTGAATCTAGTGTGTGCATTTATCTTTATTGAGACTCTTTTGGCTCCATACAGAAGAACTGCATTTAATTTGAAATAGAAATCTTTAGAAAAATTATTACTTTATCATCACTTTTGATCAATTCAAACAGTGAAGTGAAGTAACATACAGCCAAGTATGGTGACCCATACTCAGAATTCGTGCTCTGCATTTAACCCATCTAAAGTGCACACACACAGAGCAGTGAACACACACCTGGAGCAGTGGTCATCATTTATGCTGCGGTGCCCGGGGAGCAGTGGTGTTGCTGGCCTCAGACTCGAACCCACAAAAGAGTCCTTGCTAAATATAAGTGTTAATTTCTATTTTTTTTTTCAAAAAACAAAAATTATATATTGACTCTAGGCTTTTGAATGATGTAGTGTATTATGTATTATGTAGTGTATATTATTTCACATAAATGCTCATCTTTAGGTCCTTTTATTTATCAAAGAATACTGAAAAAAAAACTGTTTAAAAAAATGATGTTTTAAATATTGATAATCAGCAAATCAGCACATTATGATTTCTGAAGGATGTGACACTGAAGACTGGAGTAAAAATACTGAAAATACAACTTTTATCACATGAATAAATTACATTTTAAAATATATTCAAATAGGGAAAAAAGTTATTTTAAATATAAAAATATTTCACAATATTACTGTTTTTGCTGTACTTTGGACCAAATAAATGCAGGATTGGTGAGCAGAAGAGACTTCTTTAAAAACAAAAAAAAATCTTACAGTTCAAAACTGTTGATTGTTAGGCTATATAGATTACAGAAATTTTTTATATATATAAAATATATATATATATATATATATATATATATATATATATATATATATATAATTGCTGTCCCCCTCACTTCTGAAAACATGGCTACGCCCCTGGTGTGTGTGCACTTTGGATGGGTTAAATGCAGAGCACAAATTCTGAGTATGGGTCACCATACTTGGCTGAATGTCACGTCATTCACACTAACAGTTTCCTTCTTCCTGTACTTATGATTTGGACACTTACATTTCAGCTCCATCCATGCAATAAATACAGCTTTCGACTGCTCAGGTAACGCCGTCGGTAAGATACAGAGAGCCATTGAGAAACTACAGAAAAGTAAAACTACTTCACTTTATTATTAGGCTACTGGCCACGAGTCCTATAGATCTCACGTCAGCTGCGTCAGAGACGAACGGAGAGCTAGCGCAATCCTGTGACAGTCTCAGGCGGTAAAGGGTGGAGCGCGTGAAGGACAGATCAGAGGCAGGAACACTGTTCAAGGTCTCGATTAATTTGTGCGTGTAGTAATTTAATGTGTATATATTTAATATTTAACATTATTGCCATGGGTTGTTTTTCATGTCCACATGTTGAAGAGACCCCAAAAACATAATATTTTGTCCCTGAAATGCGAATTTTACCAGGGGAACCCCACCAAAACACACGTATTTTAAAGCCCAGAACATGAGTTTTAATTGGGGGGGACCTTCCTCAAAACACGATTGGACTAGTTTTGAGCTATTTAGGGACTATTTTTGAGTAGCAAATGGGCAAGTTTTGTTGTGGAAACCTTGCAAGCCTGCAATAATGCCCCTTGTATTTGCAGCATTAGACAAACACAAAAAACCCACTGGAATTAGAAAACTGTTCAGTCACAGGTGTGCAATGTAAATAAAATCACATACCACACATACTCTACACATTTCATTTATATTTAGGAATTACTTAAAAAAAGTTAAAAGACATATTATATATATTATACAACATTCAATATGGTGACAGAATGTGTTTTTTCTCTGTTTTAGTTTTTTTGTGATCGAATGATTCATTATCAGTATTTTCTTTGTTTTTGGGTTGCAGTTTGTGGTCACTATGTTCTGGACACTTTACGTGTATGACAGAGATTTGGTATATCCAAGACTCCTGGACAACTTTATACCTCAGTGGCTAAACCATGGCATGGTAAGTGGAAAATTGCTTTCTTTTCTTTCTAGACTAGACTGTGAAATATGCTTGCCAGATTCAAATCACTGACATTACAAATGTCTTTATAAATGAACAATGATATTATAAGTCTATAGATAGATAGATAGATAGATAGATCACTCTCAAACAGAATCAAAAGAAAAAGCACATTTTGTTCTTTTTTCTTGAGCCACATTGACGTTAGATGTGAAATGCTAGTCGTTGTGCAAACGTTCATTTCAATCAGTTAGAACAAAACCTTCAAGGTGGGGTCCAAGTTGCAGGTCTTGTTTTTTTGACAGGTAAATGTGATGTTAAGTGTGACAGCATTTTAAGCCAGTGTGTTATTGCAGTAGCAAAATCGCAGAAGTGACTGTTGGCAAGAGACAGCAAGAATGTTTACATCCACATATCGTCACGAATACAGCATTAATGTATCTTCAGAAGTGAAACGACTCTACAAGATATTTTTAATAACCTAAATGTTTCCATATTGAATCCTTCTTTAATCTGCTCAAGTGGCCTTGACGAAAGAGGTTTTGGGACCTAAAGGCTTCTGATAGATTGATAGGAAATATAACTCAGAATGAGGCTATTACTGGAAATGTGGTTGGATGTCTCAGTCGTCGCTAATCACAGGATGTATTCGGTTGACTTGGGTATAGCCCGGGGCCAATGACAACACACGTAGCAGTTGCTAGGGAAACGAGTCTCGGTTATTAATCAGCAGGAATATAACCTTTGAGCCTAATCAGAAATTGTCTCTATCTTTAATGGGCATTATGAAATCACATGCAATTGGATTTTCCACAGGGTTTTAAACCTTTCAACATTCATCATTAATACACATTAGACTGTTCATGATTTTTAGGTTTGGTTATTAGGCATGTGTTAAAAATGTACGTTTAATTTCTTCATATTTCCTTAACGACTTTGGTTGAGGTGGCCCCAAAATGAGTCGAGAGTCTATTTGGTTCACAGGGAAAAAAACAATGCAAATGATAAAAACTGTGATCATGCATTGCAAGGATGGCAAGATCAACAAAATGTTCAACCCCAAACACTGTTAAAAATCCAAATTTAGTTTATCATCCTTAATTCAAGGCTTTCAATGAAGAAAGCATTGTTCCTGCTTTGGACAATGGTTTTCTCCAGCCAGTGAAGAAACCGGAGGTCTTGTGATCTAAATACAGTTGTGCTGCTGAGGACTGACCCACGGGAGAGAACTACCTTCCATCTGAAAACAATTTGTGCTATGCAGAAAGTTCCAGACTATCCCGCCTGTGACTGAAAAGGGTTACTCCATTGTAAATATTTTGAAGCATTCCATGGTACCACATTTGTTTGTTTACCCATGCTGCTATGGCAACTGTCTTCTGTTCACTGGATGTTCTGACAAAAAAAACTGTGAATAAGCCTTGTTACTTTTAGGCACAAAGTCGAGTCTGAGCTGATGTCTGAGCATTTATACCAGAGATTATAAATGTGACAGATATGTCTACAGATATTCAAATTAAAATAAATAAATATGACAAATATATTTTAGAAAAATGAAGATAATTTAGACTGCAAAGCAACTTTTCATAAATAATAATAATTAATAATAATAATAATAATAATAGTAATAATAATAGTAATAGTAATAATAATAATAATACATTTTCTTTAAAATTATGCAATTAATTAAATAACTAAAATAAGTCATACCAATAAAAGTATAATATTAAAAAATAAATATAAAAAATATGTTTAAGAAATAAAGACCATTTAGACTACAAAGCAACTTTGCATTAATAATAATAATAATCATAATTTTCTTGAGATTTTCTTGAATTCGTTTATTAACTAAAATCATAATAAAATTATAATATAAAAAAATAGATATGAAAAATATATTTAAAACTGGAGACCATTTATACTGCAAAGCAACTTAGTATAAAGTGAGATAACATTTTTAAACTATAAAATGAATTTATCAACATACATTTTTAAAATTATAGTATTAAACATAACTGAAACAATTTATTTAAAATTAAGACTATTTAGACGGCAAAATAAAAAATTAACTACCATTAATAATAATAATAATAATAATAATAATAATACTTGAAACTATAGTATTTTAAGTAGTTAAAAGTAAGTGTAAGTAATTTATAAATTAACAAATTACAATAACATTATAATTTAAAAAAATTTATATGAAAAATATGTTTAATAAATAAAGACCATTTCAAACAGCTTTGGAATAATAATAATTATTATTATTATTATTATTATTATTAAAAATGTTATAATAAAATAGTTATTATATTTAAATTTTATATTCAACTATCTATTAACTAAATAGACTACAATTATATGATTATGTTTTACTGTAGCCTAATGATCAAGTTCTTAATTCTAAATTCTTAATTATGAGTGTCAAATCTCATGTGCCTGCCACTGAAACACCCACAGCAGGGCATTTATGAATCCTTTACACCTTGATGCACTGAAAGAGAGAGCAAAGCTGTTTTTCAAAGCTTCCCTAAAAATTAGGCCACAATAAACTATAATAGCTCTGACTGTACAACTGCTCCTTTTAAGTCGATTCATTTGAACACACTAGACATATTTATATTTCTGCTGGTGCATGCAGCTCATGGCTACAAAAGTCCTTTGAAACGTTCAGGGACTCTCTAGATACATGTAGACACATGCAAATATTTGCAAATATTAATCACATCACTAGAATTTGAAAACTTTGTCTCTGTTGGTGCAGACAGGAAGCAACATGAAAAACAAAAACAGAAATAAGATTAAAAAAAAAATTATAATAAAATGAGAAAGGGAAAGGACATTTTCCCTGTTCTGAAGCTGTCAGCAGTATATTTGGCAAAGCCTGTCAGGACTCATAATGTGCTGATAACAATCAAACAAGAGTCACTTCAAAAAGACTTAAAGAAGCCACTGCTAAACTTTCATGACATCATCGGGAGGCGGTTTACCTGCGTCAAAGTATCTGTGACAATAATCCCTTCTCTGCGGAGAGAGGCCTGTCAGAAGAGCGTTGTGTTAATGCCAGTGGCCTCCCGCTGAGCAGCCCCCATGTTCAAACGCATACCGCAAATAAACATCTTACACCTGCTTAGAAAAGACACCACCGCTGTACATCTCAAAATAAAAGTACAAAAGACCCAGAGAGGCCGACTTCCCACATGAAGGTATTTTCTGGAGAAGAACGCCCGGTCTGAGCATTTAACTTTCCTCATTTATAATTCAGCAGGTAGCTTTTAAATGAAACAGGTCATTGTGCACAGGGGCTTTTATGACTGATTACCTGGTAAACAACCCTCTGTCGCTCCTTTATTCACACTGCTAATTGTTCGGGGGAACGAAACACAGTACACGGCAATTCCTTTTCCACAGCGTGACCTTGAACGCACAGGGTTCGGCTAATTAATCATGCAGTAAGTTCAAAGACAATCAATAGTTATGACTGACTTACTGTTTCAAAACTTTCAAAAACATCCGTCGCTGCAACAGAGAAAGATTTTTACGCAAGGATCCCATTTAACTAAGCTCTATAGGTCAGTAATGAATTCCAGTTGCAATTCCGGCTTCTTTTGGCCTGTAAAGAAAAACTCACACTGAGAGGAAGCAGACTTGGCTTTTTAAAATTAATTGTCTCTCAACCTGTCTGTGGCATTTCTCTACAATTCCTTCTGCTGGATTTGTGGGATGTTGTTTAGAGTGGAAAATAGCTGTGCCCACAGGCCAATTTGAAGAGTGCTCTCCTCTGAAAATGGTCTCTAACTGTACGCTCCTGCTGCGACTACCAGTATGTTGTTCAGACTGTGAGGATAAGTGTTTCACCATTTACAGTAATAAGAATCCATCCTCCGAGTGAGAGGAGAAATACATCCGTGTGACTGAAATCGATCAATGTCACCATCCGTGGCTGTGTTAAACTGATCCGGGCTCCTGATGCTCTCCAGTGGTGTTTTCTCTGCATCTAATAACATGTTGGGTTTGCAACTGTCAGAGGAACCTCAGACAGACTAGTTTCTGCTTAACCAATGGTATTACCCAGACCGTCTTTAGGATGCCGCAAGGATAAGAACCAGATGTCAGAAAAAAATCAGACTTTTTTTCAGGCTTTGCGTCCCTTTACACTTTCAAAAAAAAAAAAAAAAAAAAAAACATGTATCGTATGAAATACAGCACATGCACACTTTACAGTAGGATAAAGGTATAAGGTAAGCAATCTTTTGGTAAATTGTTTGCACTGTGTAGCAGCAGTTTTGTATATGTATATGTGCATATATATATTCATTTATATGAACATTTTATGTATTCAGTTTAGTTTATTATTTTTTTTTTACTTTATAACCTGGTATACTTTTTTTTTTTTTTTTTTTTTATCAAATAGCATATTAACTTTAGAAGCCTAAATAATTTGGCAAAAAAATAAATAGCACAAATGTTGCAACTAAATAAGAAACTTGAAAACATTTTTATTACTTCAGTACAAACTAATAATCAAATAAACATAACTAATAAATTATTTTAACATGAAATTGCAACTAGATATCAATAATACTAGACTGTGCTGAAAAATTGTACTCTGTTAAATTATACCAGCTAAATGAATTAATTAAAAAAAAAATACATTTTGGCAACATTTATACAGTTCGCCCTCGTGTAATTCTAAAACCCTATATGCTTTCTTCTGTGCAACACAAAGGAAAAGAAACTGAAAATATTAAACTTTTTTTGTCCAAACCAATTCAGTGGAGTAAATGATGATAAAATACACCTACATTCAATATTATTCTGGTTCAGCACCCATAAACTTGATGCAAACTACCCATCAATTATCATACTGGCCAAGGATACAAACCAAAAGGTCTGTCTGAATAGTAGAAATTACAATTTATGCAGGCTAGTAATCACCTACAGCGCCCAGACCCTGATTCATAAGTGCATTATTGAATTATTAGTATTAGTCTCCATAAATGCAAAAACATGTCAGGCTGTTGACAGATTGCCATCTGGTGGTCATTGCCAACTTGAGGACTGGTCGCGCACAAGCTCAGACTGTAATTCCCAGGATTGCTGTAAGATGCAGAATCATTTTAATGACATGTTAAAACAAGGCTCCCCTTCATTATGGCCATTGAGGTTTCCCTGCAAAATCTTTTGTCCCGTGGCTTGCCATTCCTCGTATGCAATGAAGTAAAGTGAAGCTAAATAAATCAGCATTCTTTGTGGTGTTTTTCACAGTGGAGTGCCACCGTCATCTTCTATAGAACATTTACCAGCAAATTCTTTCATGCATCGCTGGAGGACACGAGCTTTGATCTTATATCAGTCTGGCTGAGAAACACAAAGCGGCTCAGTATTGTTGCAGAGAGTGTAGTGCAGTCAGCGGTCGCGCTCGTAAACATAAGGGAGAGGTCAGTGTTATTATTGTTAACAAAAAACTAAAACCAAAATTGAAAGAAAACCATTTTGTCAAGTGAAATAAAATGGGGGAGGGTTGGTGTAATGACTTCAATACTAACTAAAATAAAATAAAAGTAACTAATAAATTATTTCAGTGTAGTTTTGGATACACAGTATATTATAAACTTGAAACTTTCACATAAATATGATTACACTATTAAACGTTTAAATGATACCAGACATTATATATTTATATTATATTATTTATATTGTATTTATTATTTTATATATATTATATTATATTAACTTTGGCTGGCCTAAAAAACTAAACACTGATAAAAAAATAGTGCAACTCAATGGGAAAGTAGAAATATTTGTATTGCTTCAATATAAACTAAGATTATTAATAAATCAATAAATTATTTGAATTTCAAAATGCCACTAGATACTATGGAAGCCTGTTTCAGCCAAAGGAAAATGAAAAAGGTAATTGCAACTCTTTTAACTTTTTCTCCTGAATTCTGAGTTTACATCTTGCAATTTTTTTTTTTTTTTTTTGTTTTGTTTTGATTTTTGCCACAGAAAAAAATATATAAAAAATAAGTAGTTGCAACTTTTTCTGAAAAGTCTGACTTTTTTCTTGCAATTGTGAGGTATATCTCACTTTTCAGACTTTTCTTCTCTGAATTCTGAATTCTCTCATGGCTTTTTAACTCACAATTCACAATTCAATTTAATTTACAATTCAAACCTTTTTTTTTTCTTGCAATTGCAAGTTTATATCTCAAAATTCGGAGATATAATTTTTTTTCCTGAGAATTGAACATTCATCTTACAATTCTGCATTTATATCTCATTCTGAGATTCTGAGTTTATCATCTCACAATTTTTTTCACAGAATTGGAAGAAAAACGTCAGAATTTTGAGATATAAACTTTTTTCAGTGGCAGTGGAAACAAGCTTCCATAAGATACCAATAAGTCTGTATCTGTGTATACAAAAAGCTGCATTGCTCAAGAGTGCATGTTAGAACACTAAAAAAGCCTATTAACATGACAGCATCTCTGTAAATTCCCCTCATTTGTGATTTAACCATGTATGCCGTGTGGCATTATTGAGCATCTGCTCTTGTTTTCTCTTTCAATGTGCTGTGGGGTTAGCGTTATCTTTTTTGCTTGGCAACCCCTTCACTCACTTAAAGCTCCAGATTGACAAGAGGGATCTGGTTGTTTTGTCTGGCAAGCCTCCAGCTACTTACAGAGGACATTATGTGCTACCATTTTATGCAATGACGGTTGGTTGCAAGTAACTGAGCACAGTGAAGTCAAAAAAACTATAATATCCTGATGTTTTATCAAAGACCTGTTGTGTTTTGATTGAAAACCAAAAAGACACACCACATCTGAGGGCTTTGACATCTTAAGATGGATTTTTCGCAAATGCAGTTTGATTATATCTGATTACAATGGTCAGATTCTAATGCGTTATGGATTAACTTAAAGCGAGCTGTGATGGAGAGGAAATTAAACCGGGATCAGTGCTCTGCATTAGTGTGTTGAGGGACAAATTAAGCCTAGATCAGCATCCTGTCGTGTGATGGGCCAAAGAGCAGCTACCAAACCAACACACTTCTTGGCACAGGGAAATAAAGAGCCACATCATGCCAGCACTGTATTCACGCTTGCCAGAGAGCATCCCTGCAGCTGTGCCAGCCGTTCTGAGCCAAAATAGCCTGTCATAACAAGAGATCATGTCCCCTAGAGACCGCCAGCAGAATCCAGCGTTTGTGTTTCAAACACAAAAACACAACTGCCTCAACCTATCAAGCAGACAAAAAAAAAAAAAAAACATATTACGATCATTTTAAAAAAACTGTTCTCCCTTGCCAGATCTGCACGTATCGGCACGTATCATCTGATACAGTAAATGTGACCTGGACCAAAAAAAATCTAAGAGTCAAAAATCATAAGATTTCCATTGATTAATGGTTTGTTAGGATAGGACAATATTATAATATGTAAAAAAAAAAAAAAAGATATTGAGAAAATCGCCTTTAAAAGTTGTCCTAATGAAGTTCTTAGCAATGCATATTACTAAAAATTAGGTTTTGGAAATTTACAAATTATTTGAATGGAACACGATCTTTACTTATTAACAGCAGGAAAGTCCGGTAGTTTACTCGCTTGGACCAAATACGATGCAGATTTTTTTTTTGTTCGGTGTGGTTCGCTTTCACACTGCAATTTTTGCAAATGAACCAGAAATTGTAAACAAAACCACGCATGTGCTAAAGTCATCCATTCATTGCTTTATCCGTTCAACTGTACCAGAATTAGTTTGGAACTGGACTGAAACCACCTCTTCAACTGAGTCTCGCTGCAGTTGTTTTGTGTGCACCAAAGGGGGAAATGAAACTTGAGTTTGATTCAATTGAACCAAAAAAGACAGGTGTGAATACACCCTTAATATCCTAATGATTTTTGGCATAAAAGAAAAATCGATAATTGTGACCCATACAATGTATTGTTGGCTATTGTCACAAATATACCCATGTGATTTAAGATTTTGTGGTCCAGGGTCATATATTATTAGGGAATAATTAGGCAGAAAAAAATCATACGTTATAATAATTTAATAATATAATAAAATATAAAATAATATAATATAATATAATAAAGTAGAAATATATATATAATAATATAAAAAATGCATATTATTTTTAATAATAATAATAAAAAAATATTATTATAAGCAAAATAAGACTGTTTTGAGAGAAACTGAATTAACTTTAGCGAGGTCATGCTTAAAACAAGAAAGAAAAAACATCTTGCTAATAGGGCAGGGGAAAAAATATTTTAATTACCTCATTGGCAATATTTCTTCCCTTGTTTGAAGCATAAAACTATAGCTATCTATTCATATTTTAACAAAAAATATTCTGCACTTACATTTGACTTTTTTTTTTTGGCTTGAGATAAGCTAATAATTACACTTATACAGATTAAAAAGTCTCTATAAAATCATCAGTGGTGGAGGCCTCACATTGACCTTTCTGAGTAAAAGCAGTGAATTGTTTCAGATATTCATCCGTGCATGTGTGTATCATCAAGGTGAAGCAGGAGGTTTCAGTTGACAGTCAGTGTGATTCTATGTGGTCTGAGCTGGTTTTTACATGGTGCACAGGAAACAGATGTGCTTTTCCGCAAAGACCAAGAGACATATTGGGTTTTCACAGAACAAACCCAAATTCTTGAACAACTGGTGCAAAGAAGCAAAAAACGACTATGTTCAATGATATTGATTCTCTACGGGAAAATCATCTTTTGAAGTGTTTTCTGTTCAGCTATTTCCTTTGGTTTTCTTAAGTGCTGGGGGATTACTTTATAAAGATCAATAATTGCAGGTCCGTTTTTCTAGACGCTAATATTTCACGGTATGGCGGTGTACGATGTCACGCTTACACTCATGATTGAGTTGCCATGTTGAGCCTGGAAAAGTAACTAGGTGAAGTTCCTTCATCCAAACCCGTCATTAAAACGAGCGCATAGCTGGCTCGCTAGCTCATCCTTAACAACTGGGAAAATATTTACCCATCTCAACCCAGTGAAAGATGGCTGTTTCGTAGTTTGCGTTCTTGCCCATTGTTGACAAAGTTGGCAAGGAAGTTTTCACATCAGAGGTGCTGGAAAACGTCTCTAGCACAGAATTCTTGGAGTGTATTCGACAGCAGAGCAGGCAGTAAGCCCTGCTTTTCATTTGCGCATAGAAACATCTGTGTTCACACCAGTTTTGCTATAGCAGGCTGCCAGTGAAGTGTGATCAGCGGTGCATAAAGAACTTGTGAAATCTCATCATGTGCTTCACACACAAAGTCTTCTGCACTTAGTCTTTGCACAAAACCTGAGAGTTTATAGGTTTTGGCCAGTAATTCTATTTAACTATCTGTTCTGCTATCATGGAGCAAGTATCCATAATATTTTTACGTTAAGTAACAAAGTATTTTTTTAATAAACACTTACTTAAAAAAATAATAATAATAACAGGCCTTCGTTTTAAACTCAAAAAATGTAGCTTAGCATTTAGATAGGGCAAAACAAAAATTGAAAAAGTCCATTGCATTTTTATTTGTAATTTTCTAATTGCTGTTTTTTATCACTAAATGATCAGTCGATTGCAGCAAAAATCATCGTTCATTAGTATAACTAATAATAATAATTATTATAATTAAAGACATTAAATAAATGACAATAGCACTACAAATCATTTCTACATATTGATTATCAATGATGATAATGATGATAATGATTTATTTTAATACTACAACATCGCATGTTGATTAATAATAATTAGCATTTTTGCAGTATGACCATTTATTTATTTTTTTAAATGCATATTGTTTCATTATATTGATTTTAAGTGATTATTATTATTCATTTTATTATTAACACTAAATTAAGTATAATAATTATAAATTGTTTTGCATATCGACCTCACTGATGATTATTTTATTATTAAGACACTGAATATATAACAATAACACTCCAATTATGTTGAATACTACTAACATAACATTTAACATTTAGAAATAATTTCTGCATATAAATGATCAATGATGATTATTGTTCATTTTATTAAGACACCCCATAAATAACTTTAACAATAAGATGATGTTTTTTTCTAAAATAATATTATTAGGCCTATCAAAATACATGCATAATACATATTTTTGCAGTTTAACAATCATCTACTTTTAAAAAAATTACAAATAGTTTCTGTGTATCGGTCATAAAAAGGCTCCATCTGTCGATCTGTACCCAGGTAATTTTACCTCTCCATTCATTCTGCTGTCACAGAGCGAGTGTTTGATCAGTCTGAAGCACATGCGGCTCTTTCAGTGAAACAGGAGGATATGGAGTTAATCCTGCGAGTGTTTGACAAGGCCTGTCCTGTTTATAGTCCAGGGTCCTCTGAGTGAGTTGTGCTGTTTTGTTGGAGGGGATTTTCCGCAGATAGTCCAGGCATGCTGGCCAAAACCACAAGACTCCAAGAGCTTCTCGGCCTGGTGGTCAGAGAAAGAGAGCTGCCATGTTAAATTAAGACAGGGACCCACAAACACAAGCTAAAGTAAAACAAGTCTGGGTCACATTCAAGCTCGCCTCAGTGGTGAAAAATGCACCGTCAGGCCAAATCTACTGATACCCATCCAGCTGAGCGGGGACCTAAACAGGCTCTCCTTGTGGTGGCGTCTGTGTGCAGACCAGCTCGGAGTGCTATTTAGTGGGGATTCACGGCTGCCAAGGGGAAAAGGGCTAAGAGGTCATGTGAGCTCCTGTCGACTGGGAGCTGTGGGGCGTGGGGAGGCTATAAGCAGGGGAACCCAACACCCGACCTTGGGAGCACTCTCTCTGTCACCCTATATCCTCTGTGAGCCTGCTATCAGGCGGCCCGCTGCACGGTTAGCTCGCACATCTCTGTTCGGATTCCACAGGGTTCGGACGCTGTGACAGGTCGGGGCAAGCTGGACTGTGATAAGACGGCAGCACAAACCCAATCATGTGCCTTTAACCAACTGGCTCATCTCTCACAGAAACTCTATCCGCAGCTCCAAACAAGCTGTAGTGTGTGTATTGATATGACATCCCATTAATCATAGTTGTCTTGCTTTTTCAAAAAGAGCAACTCTGCTTTCTTTGCGCAGATAATAATCACAATCAATTTCCAAGAAGAAATTCGAAAGGCCTTTTGTTGGCCTTTTTGTTGTGGAATATTTTCTAAATTCTGTACGCTTTGCCTTTTTTTTTTTTGCAATGACCCCTGCAATGACTTTTGTTGTACATTTTTACAACAGAAATGTACGTTACTATTCAGAAGTTTTGGAACTATATATGTATTTTACCCTTTAATAACCATTTAAAATGATTTATACATTTATACCAAAATGTTTCTGAAGTACCAAATCAGAATATTTGAATTATTTCTGAAGGATCATGTGACACTAAAGTCTTGAGTAATGGCTTCTGGAAATTCTTAGATCACATTTTAGAATATATTACAATAGAAAAAAAAAGAAAAAAAAAAAACAAAACATTTTTTACTGTATTTTTAGCAACAACAAAAAATGCAGATGTGGTGGGCATAATAAACTTCTTTCAAAAATATTTCAAAATCTTGTAATTTCAGAAGAAATTTAATAGAATTAACTATACATTAATGCCACTTTTAATTGAATTTCTAAGTATACTATCCAAATATTGTAGAATAAACATTAATAAATAATTAAATAAATCACAATTGAAAAAGAAAGCTACAACAGATGGATGCAGGCAATTATGAATGATGCAGAAATCCAAACTCAGGAACTAAGTAAGCTGAGATGGCATCAGTGACACATAATTGATTATTTCATTTCCATAATGGATGCATTGATTTCTATTATCAGATTGCTGCCCCATGATATTTTTTTATTCCCTTAATGACAATCTATGTCCTTGGTTTGAGTATAGAGTGGCAGTGTGCAGCCAAACTCTAATGTGGCAGTAGCTGAAGCCTTGACACTTTGACCACAGAGGGTTGGGTTGAGTCCCACCTGGGACGCAGCTGTGAAATCCTTACATTCGCTGTCTCACCACTGTCAGAAGACAAAAACGAGAAACAGCGCTGCTTAACAGACTCCAGGAGCTGGAATGTTTGGGCAAAGTTTCTGCCAATGAGTCTATTCCTCTAGAGCTCTCCATATCATGAAATAACTATAAGTGTCAGTGAGCACTAAAGTATAGCTTATCACTGATCACAATGAATTACGTGTGATCATCAAGCAGAGGACTGTTCTTGTTGCTTTGGCTTCTTCAACCCACAGATACAACCTCTCTTAGTCTCACTTTTCCCAAATTTAGTCTGTTTGGTTTGAGATCTGGCAGTTGTGCATCCATAACCACAACTCGTAATTGCATGTGAGGTTATGATTATTATCATTTCCAATGAAACAGACACTAATGTATGTGAAGATGGGGTCCTTGGGTCAAGCCCAACTCTATTCCCAGATGCAAGCCTGTGCTTTGTCTGTGAAAGAAAATGTGAAAGAGTCATTTTATGGAGATAGTCAAACAGAAAGAACTAAGAAAGTGAAGCTTATTAATAGTTGTGTGGTTTGTATCTGAGGCCGTGTAGAGTCAGTGTCATTTACATTTGAATATAGTACAGAATAAAAGAGTAAAATATCACCTGTTCATCCAATGCACATAATCTACTTTTATAACGGAGTATATACAAGAATGTATTTTTGTGAGGACGGTATTGTTCCTAAAAACTTTGAAAAAGTTTATATATATATATATATATATATATATATATATATATATATATATATATATATATATATATATACACACACACACACACACACACACACACACACACACACATATATTACTTTTATTGTTTTAATCAGCAAGGATGAATGAAACCCATCAAAAGTGATAGTTTATTATTTTGGGCTTTCTGTATGTGTCACAGTTTCCACACAAATAATAAGCTACACAACTGTTAATAATAAATGAAGAAATGTTCCACCAAATCATTATCTCAGATTTATTTCTGTAGTATCATGTAACATTGAAGACTCGAGTAATGGGTGCTGAAAATTCAGCTTTACCATCACAGATATATAAATATATAAAATATGAAATTTTTAAATGTTAATGCTTCACTATATTGCTGTTTTTACTATATTTGTATCAAATAAATTCAAACTTGGTGAGCTGGTGAACATATTTTGAAAAGCACCAGCCACTAGGGTAAATTTTATGAAGAACTTATCAAAAATGACCAAATTAAATATATATTTTTTTGGCTTTTTACAATTCCCTTATTGGTATGCAGTTTCAAAACCCACGCTAGTTTCTGCACAAGTGCTCTATTACAGCCACAAGTCTCTCAAGATCAGTCTGGAGAGGTTGAGAGGCATTTGAGCAGATCATGAGGGGTTTCGATAGCGGGGCACTGTGATTTGTTAGATGGAACGTGTGTGGGTGAGCAAGCTCCTTGGAGAATACTTCAGCGCTACATGCATGCTAGGACACATCTCCACACCAAGAAGCATACGTTCTTTATTTTTCCTGCAGAGGTTTGACATTATAGCAATTAGACTGTAATCACCGTAATGAACAGAATAACCGTCTATTTTCCAAGTGTCAACTTTGACTCCCTGACTAGCTTCTGGAAAGAGATGAAAAGGTTTTCTGAGGTTTTTTCAAACTTGTCGCAAGCATGTTCGGTAAATATCTGAGGGGACTGAATGATTCAGGAAACTTTATTATGGTGAAGAAAGATGTGCACATGCCCACAAGAACAGAAAACACACAAAAGATTAAACAGAGTATGCAACATCACTGCACTGTTAAATAAAGAAAGAAATCGCATTTTATACTACATAATTCAATGTTGAATGTAAAATTAACATGAATTTAGATGCTCTATCCCAATTAAGTAATTAAAATATTAATTGATTTATATTAATAATAAACAAAAACATAATAAATAAAATTAGCACTATGTGAATGCTTAATTTACCAGGCTAACGTTTTTGCAGTCAGTGTAGAAAGTGTGCCAAAGCACACGTACTGAGAGCAGACTGCACAGAATGAGTCAGGAGCATGCTCATTCACACAGGACACGTTCTTGTGTTCTCGGAACAGAATGTAGGGGTCTTGCGACACATTCTTAAAACCAGTTTTATCTCAACAAGTCTTGAAAAAATAAATCTTCACTCGTGGTGCTGAGAAAAAAGGGAAAGTTGTCTGTCTGAATGTGTACTTAGGCACATTGCAACTATGGATTTCTCTGTCTTTCTATCGTGTGGGTGTGTGGTATTAATAATTAATAATAATTGCATCCGATTAGATTGACGCGATCCATGCTGACTCAGTGCTCAAGAAACATTTCTATTTCTTATAAATGTTGGAAAGAGTTGATTAGATTTAGATTTTATTTTATTTATTCATTTATGTATTCGTTTATTCAAAGCAACATTTATTGGAAATATAAATGTTTTGTAACAATTTAAAAGTACATTTTGGTGAATTTAATTACTGAATACATCCTTGCTAAAAAAAAAGGACACACACACACACACAATATTATAAGTCTTAATTATTCTTCTTAATATGTCCTGTTATTATTATGTGTTTTTTTGTTGTTGTTGTTTTAGAACTTATTACTTTATAAAGCACGTTTCCATTTAATTCTGTTTATTTAGTAAAACAGTTCTGTAGTATTTACATTTACATTTATTCACTTGGCAGATGCTTTTATCTGAAGCAGCTTACTGTTGAGGAACCTCTGAAGAGAACATATGGCAAAGCAAAGGCATTATGTGCAAAAGTTTCAGCTGAATGCACATAGCCCACAGTGCTTTGCACCCAAACCTCAATAACAGTGATAGGTGCCAAACTATTCTATACTTTATCTATGCTATAAAATTCTTAGGTTTCCAAGGAGTTAGTGATAGAAGAATCGCTTGACCTTACAGCATCACTGAAACTGACATGGATGTATATTGGGACATTTTCCATTTAGTAAACAAGCAAATTCGACACAGTTGTGTTACAGGGAACAATTAATTAAGACTCAAAAACATCTCAATGCATCACACAGCCTTTATTTTTACAGTGAGGCCTTTAAAACCTTAACAACACTGGTGATAACACCAACTACTGAAAACTGGGTCACAGTGAATCAGAGCTGATTGACCTTCCTATATGACTTTTGATTGACATTGGCCGCTTTCTTGAGCATTACAGTATCTGTTTGGTTAACAGTAATGTGACTCATAACTGGTATCTAGCACATCATGGGTTCAGACATAGAATGACACACAAAGAGCAGCTTTCTCACTGACTGTACATCTCATCCTCACACTTGTCAAAGACAAGTTCAGACCTGCCGATCTGATGAGACGAACTTAAACACCCAGCATCTGAGCTTTATGCGGGCTGGCATGCTCATATCTAGGGAAAGCCCATTAAATGTGGTCTGTTGTTTTTTTATTTAGTGTGGAAATGTGATTATGCGTTGCAAAAGGGGGTTCATTAAGAGCTGTGCTGGCATGTTAAAAGCATATCAGAATATCAACATGTCATGTAATTTCGGTAAAGCTCATAAGTCTTCCTTTGGATGCCATTTCAAACATAGACGTGGGGTCAAATAAGGCAAGATCTGCAGGGGATGAGAGTTTTGAATGTGTCTATGTAAGAAGGGTGCCACCTGGTGACTGAACATGCAATGGAAGGAACCCATGGGATTGTATTTGTACCCAAAACGATTTTAAATATTGGCACTAGTTACTCACCCTTAGATTGTGAGAAATAAACTATTTGTGAGAATTTTATGTAATTTTTTTTTATTTTTTTATTCTGAAGCAAAAACAGCTTCCATAGACTTCCATTATGTGGTCAAAAATGCTAAACTGTTTGGTTCCCAACATTCTTCAAAATATCTTCTTTCGAGTTCTACAGAAGAAGAAAGTCAAACAGGCTTGAAAACGGCATGAAAGTGAGCAGACGATGACTTTAAGTACATGATGAATGTCTGTTTTAAAATGATTAGCCTTTAATATTGACTTAATGTGCATTATGTCAGCGTTCATTGCAACTTTTAACAAACCTCAGCCTAAATATTTTCTCATGCACAATGCACATGGTAGCAGTTTCATAAAAATCAAACAGATGTTCAGCTCTACATTAAAACAACCAATAAACTAACTTTATGCTACTATCCGTGACCTGAAGTGTTTGTATTGGCTTACATAATGTTATTAATGGACATAATAATGATAGCTAGCATGCCAACTAAAATTTGGCGACACTGCTGTAATCTTTTTATGCTTTAGAGTCATTTGTAAAGCTAACTGTGATCTATTTCTGTCCTTTTCAGCACACAACAGTTCTTCCTTTTATCATAATTGAGATGAGAACAACACACCATCGATATCCCAGCAGGACCTGTGGACTCTTCGCGGTGTGCATGTTTGCCGTGGGATATGTTGTGTGGTAAATGCCTCTTTTCAGCACAGTCATTTTTAATATTACACTGGGCTCATTTACAAAGGACTCCCTGTAGATATTATGATCAGGGGAAACTGGCTTTGCATTGTTCTAGCACAGTGTCAGTCAAAAGAAAGATTCCATCTGGTCACCTGATCTTCCTGACCTCCAAATCATTCCCTTGTGTCTTTCTGCATAGTAATGAATTTGCTTGAATTCTGGCACTTTTCACGAATAGTGTAAACTTTGGGCTCCCGTTACATTGTAAAAGCATTAGAGGCACAAATCCCATGTAAACTATCATCTAACGTGAAATGACCCCAGCAAAAGGCGTCTGAATCCCCGCTTAAAACGGAGACTTTGACTTGTCCATTTATAAAAGATAATATTTTGTCAATGACTACAAGCCAACATTTGTTCAACTAGCTTTAGGCTAAACCTGTGACCCTGTTAGACATTCTGGTTTAGTTTAAACCAGCAACAACAAGAACAATCATTACTATTATTATTATTTTTGTTATTATTAAATATATTGGGTAAGAAGAACTCATTATTAATTGCTTTTATTTTGCAAAGAAATTAAAAAAAATCAAACAAACCAGGATTTTTACTGATACATCATGTTCTGTTATAGTTAAAAAACAACAACAAATCATGTATTTAATTTTTAGTAAATGTATTTATTAATCGTGTATTTATTAATAAAAGTAATATTATTTGATGCCATAATAAATAGAATAATTAATACATCATTAAGAATAAATTAAAGTAAATATTAATAATTTCTCAATAATAATAATAATATTTTTGTCTAGAAAATAACTTTGTCTCGCAAAAAATTTTTTAAAAGAAAAATATAATAAATGGGATTAATAATAATTATCAATAATAATTTTTTTAGAAAATAAAAAATACATATTTTAAGAGTTTTGAGCCCTGTTTTGTACACAATTCATGGAAAGTGCCTTGTATGTAATTTATTACAAAAAGTATTAATAAAGTATTTATCTTTGTAGACACGTCCCCAATTTCAGTGCCCCAGAAACCTATGGAAAATAATCAGCCAAGGATTTATTTAGTCTCGCACATAACAGATTAATTGGCAATATGAAGAAAGTCCTTGGAGCCAAACTAAACTAGTTTGACAGCATGGAGGAGGCCTCTGTCAAAATCACCTCAAGTGTAAGATGTTCAGCACACACCTCTCTGTCTTATTTCCCTTCCCTAAATTAAGCTGATTAGGCATTGCATTTTATTTAGGCAGGGAATAAGACTTGCCTGCAGTTGTTAAATCCATAGGCAGCCTCACATGAGGATTACCTTCCAGAGACAGCTTTTATATACACACACCATTTCACAGGACACTCACGAGGCTGAGAAAACAAGCCATTTGAAAAGTAGGTAGATGGGCCTTCTTTAATATTCATCAAATATTAAAGCTAAGGTTATGAGTGCGGGAGTAGATTAAACAGGCGCAATCCATTACATAAGCAGGCTGTCAGACCGTAGATTACAACCATGTGACTGCATTAAAATTACTCCAGCAAGAAAGAATTTAAGCAGCGCCGCATCGTAACAAAAAGAGCAGTGTCTAGCATTTACAGACATGAATGGTAGACACATTGACAGTGCGGTGACTGCTTCTGCAGCCTTTCAAGCGCTGGATTTAGCAGACAGAAGGACAAACACATTAGACAGATCAGAGGTGCAGAGGTAACAGATTTTCTCTGTCTCGCTCTCATAGGATGTGCTGGGTGCACAGCATGACGGGGGTGTGGGTTTATCCGTTGCTGGAGCACATCGGGCCCATGGCCAGAATTCTCTTCTTCATCTGCCTCACGGCTCTGATCAGCGTCTACTACGTCTTGGGAGAAATCCTGAACAACTACATCTGGGATTCCTCAAAGAGTAAGTTAAAGGGATAGTTCAGCCATTTACTCCCCCTCATGATGTTCCAGGCCTTTATTAATTGCTTTCTTCTGCGGAACACGATGGAAGGTATAGGTAACTAAACAGACTTACGCAGAGAAAATATTATGAAAGTCGATGGGATTTTTCTAAATATCTTCTTAAAGGGATAGTTCTCCCCAAAAATCTTATTCTGTCTTCAGAAGAAAAAAAAACACCATAAAAGTAGTCCATATAACTGCTATATATTCCAAGGCTTTATTGTGAGGAACAAATAATATAAATATCTAGCTGATATTACCAATATTAATATCTGGCTGATATTACCAATATTAATAAATGTCTGATATTAAAGTTCTATACAGTTTTGTCTAATAAAAAAAAATATTTTTTAAAAAAATATTTAATAAAATCAATCATTAAAATGTAACAAGTTAATTTAAGTATTTTGAAAAATCGAAATTATGAATTAAGCAATACCTTTATAATCTTTTTGGATCTTCCAAGTTAAACTTACCTGGACATCAGTTATTTATTGTGATTGTTAGATGATGGCAAATAAAGGTAAAAATAAAGGAAAGAGCATTAACAATTGCAAATCCAATATCAACCAAAAACAATAATTTACAAACAATCTCTACTATAAGCCGATCAGTGACTCACAGCGTACCAAATTTGAGTATGCAAATGCTTTTACATCATACATTTATTGAATGCTTTTAGAAGACTTGGATAAAAACCTTACAATCCAAATAGATTATTCTATAGTGTGTTACTGAGTTTTTCCTAGCTCACTTTTGCTTGGAAAGGAGCAGTGTAAACACCATCCTTTTGCGTTCTACAGGTTTGGAAAGACTGTTTTTCTGATTTTGCATATTATCCACCATTGACTGGCTCCATGTGTGAGTTTGTGCGTGTTGTATGTTTATATGTCTAGCTACAAATTTTCTTGCTCCCCAACCCACGCCGGGATAGTAGCTAGAGACATTAAACACTTTCCCTCAGGTACATATACATCCCGCTTAGCTTCCTGATGCACCCACGCACGCTCCACCTGTTAGTGCTATAGACTGGGAGCAGTGCATCGTGGGTGTAAAGCCGCTAAAGGCAGCGTGCAGCAGATGAGCCCGTGAGCAGTCTGAGAGCAGCAGACGGCGAAGGCTTCTCTTCCTCCCACCTGTTTGACATTGACCTGCAAATCACCGAAGCAGCACACGCACGCACACACACACACACACACACACACACACACACACCTCAGACTCTCTCCCATGGAGCTAATCTATGTCCCTTCATCCTCAGCACAAGATCCCCCTCTTATGTCCAAAGCATTAGTAGCGTAATCTCCGACAGCCCCTCCAGCTAAACTAACCATGAACTCATCCGTCACTAATGTTCTGTGCTGTTCTTCACTCTGATTCTCTGATGAAATGCACAATCAGTTGCCAAGAGATCACAGATCTTGAATATGTCACTACAGTATCCAAAAAAATAAAGTGAAAATATTAAAAGAAAAATACCGTTTAAGAAAATACTAATATTTCAGGATGCACAGTATATTTTTAAATGAACTTACAAATTATGCTGAAGTGGCGAGAACCACATACATTTAATTTGATCATTTAATGGCAACTCTTTATAATAATCCGATAGTAAGCTAATGCATTTTAGTGTCACAAACTTTTACAGCATTTATTAATCTCAATGAATTTGTACAGACATTATACTAATACAGTTTTAACATTTCAATAAAATAATAATTATAAAGTAACCTAACAGTGTATTTATATTTCAAAATGTATGCAATACTATTCAAAAGTGTGTGGTCGGAAAGGTTTTCGAAGTCTTTTATTCTCACCAAGGCCGAATACAGAAAAAAAGTACAGTAAAAAACGTTATATTGTGAAATATTATTTTAAATTAAAATGTTTTCTATTTTAATATATTTTAAAATTTATTTTATAGCAAAGCTATGTCAAATGATCCTTTGGTTGCTCATTAAACATTTCTTATTATTATTACTTTATAAATGGACCAAATTAATGTAACCTTAGAAGTACTTCAACATTTCAACACCTTCTCTTTAGAACAATATTGTACCTAATGCATAAACTAATTGGACCATTGAAATACACATGGTTTTCAAGATAATTATGACTCTGAAAGCAAAATGCAGTTCACACAATACACTGTTTTACAAGCCTGCTGTAGTATTACACAGTTACTTTTGGTTAGATCCTGCTTTGGCGCCACAACAATAAATAAAACAAAAGGCCATATAGTGCCTGAAATGTCAATTACTCAATATTAAATTATTGTTTAAAGAAGGGTATATTAAGGAGAGATCACATTTGCAATTCCTTGCACCTGAATCAATAAAACAGCTCTCTTGTAATATTGCTAAAATAGCCATCATATAATTTCAGGTCATTAAATTTAATGTCATTAATATTTCTTTTTCTTTTTCTAGGCACTCTGGAATCAGAAAAGACCAAAACTGACTGAAGAAGACCACCACAAATGTTACCCTGCCTTTTTTCTCTTCTTCTGAATTCAAATCAGTTGGACTTTGGAGTTCAAACCAATAGTATATATTTATCTCAGTCTCCTCAGACATTTATCTCATCCTCATTACTGCCCTTAATTTAAAAAAAAGCACAGACCTATATTGGCTTGAACATGCAATTGAATAATTCATGTTTTTATTTAATAGTATGAATGTTGCAGTATTTCAGAGAACCTCAAGCATTGTGAGAGCATTGAATGATCTGTACTGCACACATGCTCTGTTTGTGTGTCCAAAGCCAGTTTAACAAACCACATTACATATATATCTCACGTCAGGTATTATTTATTTACAGAGGGAGGATTTATGAGGGAATTTGTCTTTCTTTGCCTCTTTAAAACAAATAAGCAACACCTTTATATACACAGTAACATATGGCAAACGATAATGAGCACAAGAGAATTCACTTAGATTAATTGTTTATGGGGTTTCCGAAGCCATAAATGTTTTTGATTAAGATGAGCAGATATTACCTGCACGAGATCCAAACATTGTCAGAAAACAAAACTGACCTTTCCCTACTCGGTAACACTTTATAAGAAGCTCTCATACGTTAACGTTAGCTAACACGAATGCACAATATAGTTTTTAAAGCATTTAGTAAATACAAATACAGTTGTTCATTTATTGTTTGTTAGTTCATAGTACATTCAATTGTCAACAAGAATTAAACTTTAATTAAACTAATGTAGTAAACTAATGCTAACAAATGAAACCTAATTATAAAGTGTTACCTATTATTTAAATGTGTTTTTTATCTTAAAGGGATGTAATGTTTCATATCTTATGGATATGATGAGCTTTTGTCGTTTAGTTCACTAATATGTTGTTGATTTTTCTTCTTTTATTAATAAAGTTTTAAATATATAGATTTTTTAATGTTCTTCCAAAGCTGTAGAGGAAGCCAGACAAGAGGAAAAGCGGATTGAAACCTACAGTCTTCACTCAGCGATTTTCTTATGCTCGCACATACACAGATGCACCATAATTCTGTGGGAAAAGTAGAGCCAACGTTCAATTACCAAGGAAAAATTGTTGTACTTATGATTTAATGTTTGTCCTATATTTTCTCTGGCCTTTTCCCCCTCGACTTTTAAGACACAGATGTTGCCCAAACATAACAATTCCTTTGTGCAGAGCTGGACATTCTTTTAATGAGAAACACACACATTTCAGGCCTGAGGAAAAGGAGATCGCTCGACAAGGAATTGCAATCACCTTTCGATGGACAAGTCCAAATAACCAGGCCCCGTTGAACCTCATCCCCTTAAAAGTCAAATTTTCAACTTTAAGTCCAGAACGTGTGTCCCAAATAGCAAAAGAAAAAGAATTTGGTGCAACCCGATAAAAGCAGAATGAGGAGCAATGCCTCTCGGGATGTTTAAAGAAAACCGATAGTGAGAAACTTTGTGTTATCATCATATCTAAATTTTTCAGACAAGACTGTTCAAATACTCTCCTGTTTCATGCTTGCAACTCATCATGCATTTTATGTCAAAGGAATGGTCAAAAAAAAAAATAGATGAAGAATACCTTCCACACTGACTGGCAATGGAATTTCATGATGATTCTCATATATATTTCACTTACAATTTAGTTTCGGAGCGGTGTGTGTTCGGAGGCATGTTGAGAGCGAGTGAAAGTGTGTGTGTGTGTGTGTTTAAATTCTCTGTCAGAGCGTTAATTTTAAAACGACACTTCATAGTGTCCTCATTAACACTGCCTCTCCTGCATGCAGAAGTACCACAGTGAACAGTTTCCTGACGTGTATTAACAAACTTTAAAAAAAAAAAAATGTAAATGAGGAGAGTACAGCAGAATTTTGCAGTGTAAATGGTGTGTGAGATGCATTTGAAGGAAAGCTCAGTGACAGATAAACCAGTCTAGACTCCACACATGTATAAATGACCATCTATTAGCACTCTGGATCATATCATTGAAGCTTCATTTACTTAATGCACATTTCCTGGTCTTGTGAACAATTCATTGGTATGTTGTTGTGGTAAATCTTTCTAATGTGGTTTAATCTGTTAACTTTAATTCATCATAATCTTAAAATGAACAACAATTTTATGAAAACTGACATTTTCATTTGTAAATATACTATAAGTTCTGTCATCATTTATTCACCTTCATGCCGTTCCAAACCAGTATGACTTCCTTTCTTGTGTGAAACACAAAAGAATATATTGTGTAAAAGGTTTTAACTGTTTCTATATCGGGAATCTAAATCATGAACAAAAAAGACGAGACTTTTTTCAAAGGAAGAAAAAATCCATTGTGTTTCACAGAAGAAAGTCAAACTGTTTAGTAAAGGATTTTCTTTAGTGAGTAGCTATAGTTTTCAGTTAAACCACTTGACATGTTAAAAACATTAGCATACACTAGCATCTGGAGATCTGGGCTCAGTGATTTTATTAAAGAAATTAGTACTTGTAAGTAAAGACATCATTTAGCAAAATTGTTCTATTTCAAATGAATGCAGTTATTATGAACTTTGAATCCTGGGGAAAAATACACTGGAAACTGGATTAACGGCTGCTAATAATTCAGCTTTTCCATCATAGGAATAAACTGCATTTTAAAACAGAAAATAGCTATAAAAATATTACTGTTTTGACTATTTTTGGTCAAAAAATGCACACTTGTGAGCAGAAGAGACTTGGAACAAATAATTCTGTTTAATTATTTAATATTAATTAACACTATAAAGTGTTACCAAATGTTTGTCTTTACATTCAAATTAAATTATAGTAACTTATCAAATCAAAATAATGTTCTCTTTCATTTTCCATTTTTGTCACTTGAGCTATGGAGGCAATTGGATACTGTTAGCCAATAGCTATTTAGCAAATTGTTTTTTGTTTTTTAATCCAAATTCACATCTGAATATTCAAAACTCGCTTTTCACAATCCTTTCAATTCCCACCATTTTTTTAGCACTGAATATCCTGTTTTCCCTGTGGAAAAGCCAAATGAAGTACAACGGGTAACAAACAATAATACTTGTTGACTTTCAGACTAAAGAAAACTAGTCTCAAACTTTCATGTAGCATATCATTTTATTCTGTAAATAATTAAATTAAAATAAATACTTGCTTACATGTAGAATAAAACGCCTTGTGTCTTAACCATCTCCGTGAGCTTTCCCAAGCCCTCTGTGGGATGAAACAAACCTAGGATTTTCACCTCGGACAAAATATTAACATTAGAAAATCTATTATGATTTGACACTTTGGTTCACTCTATTAAAAGCTGAATGAAGCTTTATGAAACACTGTCCATGGATAAAGAGTTAGAGACAAAATATTGTTCCGAGTCCATGTGAACAGGGTGAGCGTAGGTGGCGGCAGCTTGTTTTAAGATTCGCACTGACTCATGATGTAACGCGGCCAAGGCATAACACCTGTCAAATGCTTACCAGGTGTGTGACCAGCGCTCGGTTGTTTTGAATCGGTTACTAAGACCACACTATTTACACAATGAATCTAAATGATTATTTTCATTTATTAATGACAGCTCCTGCCATTTCAACATCAGCATAGAAGAGTCATATTAAAAAAGCCAGCTGTGAGCGCTCAATGTCTGATCATTCATCACAAAACAATAAAACCCATGGGTTCTCTGCTTACAATGACAATAACAGAGAAGTAACTGACCGAGGATATTTTTCAAATATATGATACGGCCAGCAGAACCCGTAGCCATGTAAGACGACAGGCCTTGAAAAACGACAGCTCAAAACATCTCAGACACCTCACATCTATTTCCAAACCCACTTGATTGCTCTTTCATACGCACCCACAGAAAACCCACTTCCAGCCACTAATAACACATTACATGGCAATTTAATAATATGGGGTCTAGAAACCATTATGAGCTATGTTATACTTTAATAACCAGAAACGCAACATGACATGAACGGTTTCATGAAGAAGTGGAAGTGTGCAGATCAGGATTGGTATTAAGTGTAAGTTTTGTTAATTAAAAACAATACAATAAATAAATAAATCAGTGCTGTAAAACAATTAATTGCATCCAAATAAAAAAAAAAAATTTGTTTACATATATATATATATTATATATATATATATATATATATATATATATATATACACACACAAACCTATGTATATATTCAAGCAAAATGTTTATATAAATACATTTATATGACAATAAATATATACATATATATATGTTCACAATATATACTGTATGTGTGTGTATTTATACATATAAAAATAAAATAAAAACATTATTTGTAAATTATGTAAATATATGTAATTAGAGGACAAAGTTATACATTATACATTATACACATATAATATAATATAACTTTTTATACATATTAGGTAAACCAAAACTTATTTTGGATGTGATTAATCATTGACAGCACTATAATAAATAAATAAACTAAATCAAAATGAGAAAATGCTGCCTTGGCCACTAACCAAAATAAGTTCAAGTTGACTGATTGGAAATAAAAAAATAAGAACAACTAAATGGTTTATATATATATATATATATACACATACAATTACTGAAAATGAAACTAAAGTTAAAATGAAAAATGTAAAATATAATTTAATTCTGATTCAAAATATCAATAACTATGACAGCACATAAATAATACTAAATTAACACTTATACAGACAACAAAACGTATTTTCTTTTTTCCAAGTTAGTATGCATGGGATATTGCAAATACAAATATATAAACAAGCAAACTTAAGGAAACAACTTTGAAAACCTAAAAATGATTAATTATTTGTTGACCCTCATGTTGTACCAAACCTGTGTGACTTTCCATCTTCCAGAAAAATCTAAACAAAAGTATATACACAAAGCATCAGGATGACTTTTATACTTGTTTGTGATCCTTTTATTTTTTGCTATTATAGAGCTTGACAGCCTCCATCTTCAATTACTTTAATTCTATTAAAATGGGTATATATTCTTTAGAGGACTCCTTCATAAAATTCCCTTTTTGTGCTCCACTGAAGAAAAAAAAGTAGTGTGAAAAAGTACTGAAAGAAATTTAATTTCAACTATCCCTTTAAATTTTCTGGCTATGAAGTAAGTGGAAACTCCACCTGGGCCTGTCCAGCATCTGCTAGTGAGTCCAAGACTGAGATCATTGAGAGTTCAGAACCAGTTCTCTGGGTTGTATAAGGACACAGAGAGCGCAAGACCTGGAGAAGAACCTGCGCTTTAATGCAGAACAGGCCCAGTCTATTGCTTCTACACACTGTTAACAGACAACTCTCAGCGTCCAGCCACAGAGAAGAGGAAGCCTGGAGGTTTTACGAGCTATGTGGTCCAGATAATGAGCCAACGTGCTTCCTCAAATACTAGATCATATCAATGACCTCATAAAGATGGCAAAATCAAAAGTCACTGAGATCCAGGCACTGACAAGGTCTTGTAAAAGTCTCAATATTTTCCATTTCAGCTCAAAGGAGCAATTGTTTCGCTCTCGTCATCTTGCGGTCCTTGTTTTACCTGAACGACTACAGCGCCATCTGGAGGACTGATCAAATCTTTCCTCACTTTAGGTTTGGGAGCTAAAAAAAACAAAAATATCAGTTTCAGAAACAGGACATTGAAACCATTAATTTGCATACATTAAACAGATTTCCCTTACCATTTGGGTTTTCCTGTTTATAAAATGTCTTGAGCATTTCAACAGCCTCTTCTGCTCTATAGCCGGCGATGCACTGTAATAAGCAAGTAAGCATGTGCTTCAGCAAAAATATGCAATGTGGTCTGGACTACAATTAAAGGAATGTGAATGCTTCTTACAAGAAAAAAATTCTAGCCACACAGAACGGTTCAGAATGTAAAGGACTAGTTTCCTTTTGGATCAGCTGGAATTTAACTTGAACTTGGAAATTCTTTTACCTTAAATGAAGTTCCAGTGTGTGGTAAAAGATCTGATGAGATGTCCAGGACTGATCCACAGCCTCCAAACCGCTCATTTTTGCACCCATATACAACAAGAGGTATGTCTGCTTAAATGTTAAGGTGCTGTGGTACTGTTAATGGTACGGTGTGTGTAAACTTTTCTAAACTAATAAGTGGCTACATTTTGGAATCAAGGATACGAAGCAGGCGCAGAGCAGCGGCACACATGATACATGGCTCCACTGTCACATAAAGTACAGTCTGTTCACACACCTCCTTTGGGTCCTTCTCTCTGAAACGGCACCAATCAAGCACTTGATCCAGTGCCACCATTTCTGCATGCCGAGTAGCCTTGGGCAAAGCATACACAGACGTGAGGTTGTTTCATCTATTCCAAAGTTTCTCTGTGCTCTACTAGGAAGAACCATTGATCAAATTCTTAAAAGAACAGGAACTATAATTTAGGGGTCAATGGCAAAAAAGGATGTCTGTGATTATTAACATGAGAAATTAGAAATCATTTCAAAATGAATCACCAGTACCAGTTCCTAGAATTTTAACAATTTAGAAAATGTTCCTCTCATCTTGAGTATAATGATTTGATCATGAATCATTTGCGAGAAAATAAGCCTGGCAATGAGACTTGCTTTTGACCACTTCTAAACAGTTACACCATTTACACATTCAGACTGAAAGCCTCACAAAAATAACAACATTCTTTTAAATACAAAAACTGAATGTCCATCATAGAAGAGGTGTATTCCCATCACGGCCTGTGAACCACATCTTCTAGGCATTTCTGAATAACTTAACAGATTTGAAAAATATGATTAAGTAACTGACCAATTATCATTCGAATATATATTCTGGAGCCAGTTACATTAATATAAGCTCCGCATCTGACCGCAAAGCACTCCAGCGGGTGGTGAAAACTGCTCAACGGATCACCGGCACCCAGTTAACTTCCATTGAGAACATTTTATCACAAGCGCTGCCTGGGCACGGCAAGAAACATCATCAAGGAGGCCTCTCATCCTAGCCATGGACTTTTCACCCTCCTTCCATCCAACAGGCGTTACAGGAGCCAAAGCTCTCACAATAATAGGCTCAGGAAGAGCTTCTTCCCCGAAGCTGTGACACTTCTGAACTCCACACCAACAATCTAACCTGCATCTGCTCTCTTACTGCACTGGTCACAGTACTTCACATACATGTATTGCACTACTCATATTTTGCACAGACTGCACCTTGTTCAAGTTATTACATTGTAAACTGTCTAAAGTTGTTACCGTACAAAGCACACTAAACTATTTCTATAAAAATATCATTGCACTACTGTTATTTTGCATAGAATACATTGTTTAACAATACTATTGCACACTCATCCATCTGTATTTATTACCACTGTTCTTACGTTGCTGCTGTTCATAATGTATATATAATGCTACATTGCTCAGTTCATAATATACCCCTACATTGCATTCCTATTTATATTCTGTATATACTCCGCTCAATAGTGTGTATATAGCAACTCCACTGTTTATTCTGTAAATCACAGCTTCACTTACTCTGCACTTATATGTATATAAAACACTATATTCTTACACTTCTGGTTAGATGCTAACTGCATTTCATTAGCTCTGTATTTATACTCTGCATAATGACAATAATGTTGAATCTAATCTAATCTAATCTAATAAGGATTATTGTTGGTTTACACAATTATAATAGGCCCATCGTGAAGTTACTTACATTTTTTGTTTCATTCACCTCATTTCTTCCTTTTCCAATAATCTCATTGTTGTAAACCATCAGACAGCCGACTGGAACCTCACCATTCTCAAGAGCCTCAAGTGCCTTTAAAAAAGTTAATACGTTTATAACTTTTTCAAAACAACAACACATTTCCAGGTAGACAGGCACAAATCATACACACTTACCATGACAACTAAAATATAATGGAAACTAGTTATTATTAAAAATAAAAAATAAAAAAACTGTGGAAAATCTTCAGAAGATATTAGATATTAAATCATACATACATTACGTATTCGTTTCAAAGGCAGTGTCGTTTTATTTCATTTAGTTTTCACAGTCAAATTAATGCAGTAACGTAACTTTAGTAACTACGGTATTTGAGGGGAAACGACAGTTACCATGGTAAATATTGTGAACAAACAGTAAACATCAGATAAGTTTTACCATGTCAAACGCCTTTGACATCCATGTTTGTATCTCACTATCTAAGGGCTGCAGAAAATCACTTTTCTCAAGCTCAACACGGTCTGCTTGCATCTCCATTAGTATCCTCGACGAATCTACAACCGTAAAAACAAAGCAGCATAAATCAGGAAATAGTAACGTTTTGTTTACGCACACGTGTTGTTTACGGAGGACCGTAATAATGGATGGACAGTTCAGGGCGGCGAGTCGACCTGTCGCAGAATCGATCGATCGACCGACGCAATCTGTTATCTTTAGTTCGCCTGTGTGCTGCTAACACGAGAAGTTATTGCCATGTAGCATTGCGCTAGCTAGTGCGTTACGTCTAAACACGCTTTTCCATCTAGTTTTTCATTTGTTTGTTTGTTTTCTGCAGTGTAAAGTCTGTTTTTAAAATGTTGAGTTCTACATGGAATTTCATCAAACGCCATAGGAGGAAATTCATCTTCGCTGGGGTTTTTGTTGGAGGTAACGTGGGCAACTGTTAGACCACCTGCATGCTTATATAGTTGAGAGAGTGTTAGCTACGTGTGACTGTGTATTAACAAGTTTTAATAGCTGAATACTAATACATGTAGTTCTAATATGTTAATATGCTATAATATATAGGTTAGCATGTTATTACAGTGTTGCCAAGCATTAGATCTTATTTCCACATCCAGCTAATCAATCTCAGTTCACCTGTCACCTAGTTTTTCTATTGGCACAGTTGATATGATCTTTACCCTGGTATTTTAACCCAGAATGCAGTTTATAAATCACTGGATATATCTGGCACATTGCATGTCAGTTTCTTAACATGTATGTTATATTGTAATGTATTCTCAAACTCCAGGTGTCTATCTACTTGGTAAGTATGCACAAAGAAAAATTCAGGAGATGCAGGAGCGAGAGGCAGCCGAATACATCGCTCAGGCTCGGAGACAGTTTCATTTTGAAAGCAACCAGAGGACATGCAACATGACAGGTAAAAAATAAAACCGAATGACATGATCAGTTAATAAATGTTATGAAAACGAGATATTCTGCCCAGTACATTTAATTGTCTTTTTTTGTAGTGTTATCAATGCTCCCCACTCTTCGAGAGGCAATCATACATCACCTGAACTCAGAGAGCCTCACCGCTTTGCTGAAGACTAAGTGAGTCATTCATGTAAATTATAGATGATTATCTGAATTACAAAATAAAAGAACAGAACTGACGCAAGTGATCATTTCTCCCTACACAGGCCAGCTAATAAACTTGAAATCTGGGAGGATCTAAAGATTATTAGTGAGTTGAATAAGATTCTTTGTTGTAGGATTACATATTTTTTGCTGTAATGTCAACATGAAATTAAAATGGACCCTATTTACTTTCTTAATGCAGATTCTGAGTGCCATTGTGTACTTTCAATCTGTCCTTAAGAATAAATTGTTAGTCTTTCCAATCTGTAACAATCTACACAATTTTCCTTTTTCCTTTGTTTTTGGTGTGTTAAAATTTAAGGAAGAGCAATGTCAATTTAATTTCGCTTAAAAAAAAAAAAACAATTCAAAAGTTTGGGGTCAGTATTTATTTATTTATTTATTTAACAAGAATTAATATTATTAAGCAAGGATGTAAAGACCGACAACGTTATTACATTACATTTTTATAGTATAACATTATTACAAATATTTATATTTCATATAAATGCTGTTCTTTTGAACATTCTATCAAAGAATCTTGAAAAAATTTATCAAAGTTTCCACAATCATATTAAGCAGCATAAATGTTTCCAGCATTAATAAGAAGAAAATTATTCTTGAGCACCAAATCAGCATAATCACATGATTTCTGAAGGATCATGTGATACTGTAGACTGGAATAATGACTACTAAATAATACAGCTTTTCCATCACAACAATAAATAATATTAAAAATATTTAAATATAGAAAACTGCTCTTTAAATTGCAATAATATTTCCCTAATATTACTGTTAATACGATGTTCTTTTAAAAACTTTATTTTTATCTTACCAACCCCAAACTTTTTTATTATAAATTATTATTTTCTGCTGATGTCATGTGTGTTATTGGAAAATGTTGAGGAATGACCAAATGATTAATAAGTTATTGATTTGGCTCAATACTGGTGGATAATGGAACACCCACTTTTCACAATCAAACTGATTCATGCCCTGAAATATTTTAGTTGAATGTCCTGTTTCACAATACAGGTGCATCTCAATAAATTAGAATGTTGTGGAAAAGTTCATTTATTTTAGTAATTTAACTCAAATTGTGAAACTTTGTGTATTAAATAATTTTAAATTAAATTAATAATTTTAATTGTGATAATTTTGGCTCACATTTAACAAAAACCTACCTGTTCACTATCTCAAAAAATCACAATACTTCATAAGACCAATAATTTTTTTTTTTTTTAAAATAAAAAAATTAGTGAATTGTTGGCCTTCTAGAAAGTATGTTAATTTACTGTACATGCACTGCTGAGGTGGTATGGAAGCCCAGGTTTCTTTGACACTGGCCTTCAGCTCATCTGCATTTTCTGGTCTCTTGTTCCTCGTCTTCCTCTTGACAATAGATTCTCTCTGGTGTTCAGGTCTGGTGAGTTAGCTGGCCAGTCAAGCACACCAACACCATGGTCATTTAACCAACTTTTGGTGCTTTTGGCAGTGTGGGCAGGTGCTAAATCCTACTGGAAAATGAAATCAGCATCTTCAAAAAGCTGTCAGCAGAAGGAAGCATAAAAAGCTCCAAAATTTCTTGGTAAACGGGTGCGGCTACTTTGTTTATCAAAAAACAAAATGGACCAACACCAGGAGATGACATTACACCCCAAATCATCACAGACTGTGGAAACTTAAGACTGGACTTCAAGCAAATTGGGCTATGAGCTTCTCCACCCTTCCTCCAGACTCTAGGACCTTGGTTTCCAAATGAAATAAAAAAACTTGCTCTCACCCGAAAAGGATGCCTTGACCCCAGCCTCATTCCATTCCTTGTAAAGTTCACTCAAATTCTTGAATCGATTTTGCTTGACAATCCTCATAAGGCTGTATTTCTCTCTATTGGTTGTGCATCTTTTCTTCCACACTTTGTCCTACCACTCAACTTTCTGTTAACATGCTTGGATACAGCACTCTGTGAACAGCCAGCTTCCTTGGCAATGAATGTTTGTGGCTTGCCCTCCTTTTGAAGGGTGTCAATGATTGTCTTCTGGACAACTGTCAGATCAGCAGTCTTCCCCATGATTGCATATCCTAGTGAACCAAACTGAGAGACCATTTTGAAGGCTCAGGACACCTTTGCCTGGTGTTTTGAGTTGATCAGCTAATTGGCATCTCACCATATTCTAATGTGTTGAGATAGTGAATTGGTGGGTTTTTGTTAAATGTGAGCCAAAAACCATCACAAATAAAAGAACCAAAGACTTAAACTACTTCAGTCTGTGTGCACTCAATTTATTTAATACACAAGTTTCACAAACATTCTAATTTATTGAGATCCACCTGTATGTCACATTACAGAAGTAAAAATGGCTTTTGAAAGGAAATTTAATCACACTTTCATCTATTCCTGTTCTCAAACAATGATTTCTGCTCTCCAGGTTTTACCCGCAGCGTTGTGGCGGTTTACAGCACTTGCATGCTGGTGGTGCTACTCAGAGTTCAGCTCAACATAATTGGTGGCTACTTGTACCTGGACAACTCTGTGACAAAGAATGGAACGGTATGTCAGGGCTTGGTGTTCTAAAGGCAAAGCAACCTGGTTTTACCATGTTACAGCACATCAATTCTACTTCATTTCTATTATACTGCTTCTTTAGACCCCCTTGGCCCCTCCTGATGTCCAACAACAATATCTGTCAAGTATCCAACACCTTCTTGGAGCAGGTGAGGACAGTGTCAGATCTGTATAAAAGCATCTAATCTGTATTAGAGTTTAATCCTATGTTTATGAGATCACATCCACCATAGTTGATAGTGATCTTAATTTTGTCCTTTCAGGGCTCATTGAACTGATAACCGTGGTGAAGAAAGCTGTTCAGGAAGTTCTTGGACCGTATGTTGAGTGATTTATTAGATGAAGGAATTTTTATCTTCTCATACCATTTGTGGCTTTATTTGCCATGGCAGTTTGCCATTGTGTTGTGTCCATCGTCTTGTATATTTAGCAGGATCGCTAACTGCTGTCCATGTCTCCTCAGGGTGTCTCTGAAGCAGAGTTTGTCCCTTCAAGAGTTGGAGCAACAGTTAAGTCAGATCAGACAGTTAGTGGAGGAGGGCTGTGCGTCCTCTAAACACAAAAGTCTTTCTTGGTACATGATGCCTGATGAAGAGAACACACTAGCCTCGCAGGTAGATATGTATCATTTATTTTCTTGTTTAGTTATGAATTAGATATGTAATTGATTAATTTATTTCAGATTTGTTTTATTAAATGTAAAACTACAATTATATGCATACATATTCATGATACCAGCATTTTATTTTATTTAGCAAGGATACATTAAATAAATAAAAAATGATTTATATTCTAAACTTCTATATAAACCTTCTACTCATTAAAGAATCCTGAATTTTTTTTTCCATCAAATAATATAACAATAACATTTGATAAAGCTTGATAAGACTTTTATAGGAATATAATTGTATTACTCATTTTTACTATAATTATAGTACTATAATTTTTATATATTACTATAATTATATTATTAACTTAACATTTGATAAGAAAAAGAAACATTATATTACATCACAATTTACTTTTTAATTTCTTGATGTCTGTGTACTAATTGTATTTATTTATTTATTAAAAATAAATGTAGGCTTGTGGTCTCACGGAGAATGATGTCACAACAATAAAGCTGCTAAATGAAACCAGAGATATGCTTGAAAGGTGAGGGAAATCTAAGCACCTGTATAATCCTGTAGGTTATGAAATTGAAAAAAAAAAAAAAAGATACCTTAAAGGGACAGGTTACCTTTAGAATTTTCATTTTTGGTTGAAAACAATTCTTGATTCAAAATGCATTTTTGATCAAAAGAAAAAATAATAGGATAAGACTAATTTGGTTAATCAATCATTTAGGAGAGATCACTTAAGTGAAGATAGCTGATAAACTTTTTTTTTTTTCCAGTCCAGACTTCACTACTGTACTTCGTACTTGCTTGAGCCGAGGCTTTATCCGCTTCCTAGACAACATGTCAGAGTTTTTCCGACCCCCACAGGAAGACTCCAACACCTCCAGCACACCTGACCGGTCAGTGTAAATGCATTTTTTTTCATTTTTTAAAGGAAGGTACGTACAGTGAACCCAAAAAGTATTTGGCCAATTAAGCCACGTTAAAGCTGCAGTCGGTAACTTTTGACGCTCTAGCGGTTAATAAACAGAACTGCTTGTGTCTTGCGGAAGAACATCGTAGCCGGAACTACTTCTCTCTGTTTATGTCTTTGAAGAATCACAAAGGTACTGGGTTACTCCGCCGCGGTATCCCCGAAGCAATCTAAAATAGTCCGAATATAAACACTTATTATAGGTGCACCCTGGTGATTCAGGACAAGCCAAAAACACGGTTTGGAAAATGGATTCATGGTGTACTCGCTTATTATATACATTTTTCTACATTTTGAACACAAACAAAGTTACGGACCGCAGCTCTGATTGGTTGTTTCTTAACGGGAGCGATGTATTTCTGCAAATGGCAATAGGACCACTGGGAGGAGCCAGAGGGGCTTGATTTTTTCACAGATTATCTGTCTCATATTCTACTGTCAGGACATAATGACAGGTTTAACAAATGTAAAAAAATATATTTTTTACAAAAGTTACCTACTGCAGCTTTAAGCCATTTTATCACCTTCCCTTCAAATTCTGTCACCTTTCAGGTTTGTGAACAATATAGGGGATGGAAAGAGATTTATTGCTGTTTTTCCACATGCTTTTCTTCCAGGTTATCACATGTAAGCCTCCCACTAGCCAAAATCATTCCCATCATCAACGGACAAATACATTCAATATGCAGCGAAATACCCAGTCACTTTGTCCAGGTGAGAACCTTCATATTCATCGACTCATTTTGACTTGCATGTGGTATAGAATCTGCCCACACACCAATGTTTGCTCGTTTTCTTGTATTTAGGATCTCTTATTGATAGACCAGGTGAAAGAGTTTGCCGCCAACGTGTACGAAACGTTCAGCACGCCTCAGGAACTTCAGAAGTGAGCACAGGACTGAGATTCCTTACAAATCTACTTTAAAGAAACTTTCATGCAGAACAGCACTGAATAAAATCGACCCGGAGGAAACTGTTCTGAGAGCCGAGTGTGTATCGGTGTCCAGGTATTCTGTTGTTAGCAGGTGTACAGTATGGGTTAGCTTCTCATGACCTGCTAGCTGTCCTTTCTGTATGTTGTGACCCCCTAACCTTATTCCCAGCCAGGCATGCCAAGGTTTTTACATGCACTTATAAACTAGTGCATCTTATTTATTTATTTTAATTCCTGTAGCATAGCAATCTCCTTATATAACTGCCACGACATGGCTAGCATAAAAGATTATATATATATATGAATGATTCACATCTGCAGTATGGACTTATAAGGGGGAATAGCAGAAAGGATATCTCTGAATCTGATGTTGCAGCTGCTGGACATTTTCCAGGACCAAATCACATTCATGCTCCCCTCCAGGATGGTAGCATTGCATGTTAATTGCACTGCTACTGTGATAAAAAAACAAACATATTTAGGAGTATTTTCACTTATATTTACTTGGTTCTACTAATTAATGAGAATAGTTGTAGAACTGTCGTTTTGTTTTGCAAACTCTACAGGTTGTAGTATGCCCCTTTTTTTGTAAAATGACCTGTGAATGTTAATAAATGATGTGAGTAATAATGCTATTCATTAAAATTATGCATTATTTGATTAGGAAACAATGCATGCTGTTTTGGCTTTTCAAAATGGAGCATTATTGAAACAAGACTGCTTTCTTATAGTTAAAGAAACCTCGAGGGCGTCCGTCTTCGTTGCGTTGAAACTCTTCCGGGTTCCTCTAGAGGGCAGCGCACATCTATGATTGAACGCGTAGCAACTTAACAAACTAGGTCACATCAGGTCCAAATAAACTTCAGTACGAAAATAAAATCAGGAAGAAATGAAGTAATATCTGACCAAATAGATGCATAAATGTGGGTAGCATATGACGTTTGATATTGCATTAAGCACAACCCTATTGACGCAATACTTCCTTATACCTTAAAAAAAAAAAAAAACTTCTCTTAACTGGATAAGACTATATACCACCGTTTATGTAATGTACTGAAAATAAAAGAGTGAATATATTCAGAATAAACAGCTAATTGATACATCATGACAATGCATAATCCTAATCATTGACATTTGTCAGTTTAGTTTGTGATTATATTTGGATCATTTTAAGAATGTTATGGCCATGAAATCATGAATGTCTTCATTTATTAATTTTAATAGAAATGTATTCATAATTAGCTTTACACCAAGGCTACATTTATTTAATCAAAAATACTGTGAAATATCATTACAGTTTAAAATACCTTTTTTCTATTTAAATTTATATCAATGTGTATGTATTCATGTGAATCTTTAGCAGCCATTACTCCAGTCTTCAGTGTCACATAATCCTTCAGAAATCAATCTGCTGATTCGGCGCTCCAAAGAAAATCGTATTATTCAATGTTGAAAACTGCTGTGCTGCACAGTATTTTTGTTCATTTTTTTTTGGGATTCTTTATTTTATATATGTAAGAACATCATCTGTTTGAAACATATATAACATGTATTTTCAAATAAAATAGTATTTTACGGTCACTTTAAAAAAAAAAGCATCTTTCAGTATTATTATAGTATCAGTATTATTTCTTAAAAAAAATACAAATAATAAACTTTTTCATCAGTAATGGCAGTACTAAATAAATAATATTTGAAATGTCAATGCGATACAGTAAATCGCATCCAAAATAAAGGTCTGTAATTACATGAGTGTATACTTCCTATATGTATAAATATACACATATACAGGTATGTACAGTATATATAATATCTATAATATCTTACATGTATGTATATGTGTATGTATACATATAAAGATACACAGTACACACACACACTATATTAAAGTGCAAACTTTTATTTTTGGATGTGATTAATCATGATTAATTGATTTGACAGCACTATTGAAAATGTTATTTTATAAAGCAAAAGTCAGTCAAATTAAGACTTCCACGGTCATCTAGATTTTAGGGATGTGGTAGAATCTGAGCTAATAAGCAGTTATAGAAACCGTTCACCCAAAAATAACATTTCTGTCATCATTTTCTCACCCTTACTTTATTCCAAACCTGTATGACTTCTTTTCTTCTGTGGAACATGAAATAATTTTGGGAAATTTGAGAAATGTTCCACAGAAAAAAGGTTTGGAATGACACGAGGTTTACTGAATTTCATTTTTCATCCTTTTAATGCAGAGTTGACTGTCACTAAGTGTACAGTGTATAACTTTGGATAAGAAGGCATTTGCAGTATATACAGTCAGGTTCTGAGGATAGCAAGTCTTGTGAAAGTACCAGTAACTACTGAGCACAAGCATGTGGAGTAAACAAGTAAATTACATCAGATTGAGACATCTTTCGGGCAGCTATGTGGGTCAGATTGTGGCCAATACCACAGATGATACTGACAAACCAGCCAAGTGTAGAGGAAAAGGAGTTCAGAAATTTAGTGATTCAAAGGTTATAAAAACATGACGTCAATTTTGCCAGTGATTATGTGTAAGACAACTGAAACTGCACTGGTCATGCTTATGACAGTTTGTTTGACAAGGGACGAGCTCTATAGAGGAAACAACAAGAATTGGCTCATTGTTGCATAAGCCACCTGAATATGCTGAATAACCACAAGGGTGTTTTCCACAAAGCAAACGGCACTTGTAGCACCTCCAGTCACGTGACTCGCTCCGTGCTCAGCGTGCTCTTTGTTGTGTATCAGCAAACAGGAAATTCCCCTTCATCACATGACATGGGTCTTTGGTTCTGTCCCATGACCTTTTTACTGAAACTGTTTACATCAAGTACAGGAATACAGTGTAAGGGAAACAACATCTTGTAACAATTAAAAAAACTGAATGACATTATCTCTGTTTGCTGATGATAGCGTACATAACAGTGCAGGACTAAGCGATTTCTGGGCTATAACTTCTTATTCTTGTCGTGTGAACAAAATACTTAAATATTTGTATAACATGGCCAAATGCTTTTATTACAGTGCAAGACAAAGAATATAACCAAATATTTAAGAATCAGGTGAGGATTTGAAACCTGTTGGTGTGGTGCAGAAATAACACACTTCACCTTTAAATAATCATGCTATGAACATCGAAATCACATTTTAGTATGCAATGTGTATATTATTAATGAAGAACATTGACTGTCAAAACCTATGGTTCGTAAAACTGGTTTAGAACAGTGTTTTTGTTCTCTTAGAAGCCACAGAGCCCTAAATATAATCATCCTTGTGCAAGAGACCCCATCCTAAAATGTGTATTATTATTTGGAAAACATTTTGTTTATTCATTATAGCACTGTACAGTTAATGCATTAGTTCTTTATATCTTTTTATTCTAATCAAATTTTTCTTTCTTATTTTTATTATTAAATCATTATTTTTTTTTATTTTAAACTGTTTGTCTCTAAACATTTTCACAGAATCCCTTGCGGCCCCAATTGTCTCTGGGCCTCAGTTTGAAAACCCCAGGGTTTATAAGTTGACAGTCTTCTGCAACAATAATTTCCCATATGTCCTCAGAGAAGCATGAGTTTAATAAAATAATTTACACATCTGTGTGCACTTTATTTGGTTTAGTGCTAAGAAAACCTTCATAGGTTTGCCAGTAAATCAAGGAAGAAAGAAATATTAAATGAACCAGTCATTTTGTACACAAACTTTAATGCAGCAACAATCGCTTTTGGTCATGTGATCGCAACATGTAAAAGAAATGAGCTTTTAATTAGTTGGACATATGTATCGAGTCTTCATTTCATGGGAGTGTGCATGATATTAAACATATTATTAAACATAAAACTCCCTTTAATAATTGCAGGGAAATTGCTGAGAACCTTTTGTGGAATGAAAAGGTTCCATGGATGGTAAAGGTTCTTTGTGGATCCATTCATGCCTATAAAGAACTTTTATTATTATTATTATTTTTAAGAGTGTACATAAAGATTTTTTTAACAATCTATAAAAAGAGAGATAACAACCAGGAAAAGCTGGCACAGGGCGTTTTTGTTTTGTTGTTGTTCTTCGACATTATGACTCATCTGCCTCTACCTGCATTTCCAGAGTCCTGTTACTCTCTGACTCATCATGATGTCAGACTGCACACACTCAGCTCATCATCACATGAGCTTCTGCAAGTTAATATTCTACCAAATCATGATTTATGACATGTATGCAGGCTTGAAAATGGTCTACTGTATTATGCTCTGAAATGTAAGAATAAGCATTTTTAGAAACAATCTTTTATATCATTGTCTTTTATATAATTATATCTGTGCTGAAGCTCTTGTAAAAGTTAGTGTGTATATGCACTAACCTTGATTCAGATATAAACAGCCTAATGTCAGTGGTAAGGCAAAGCACAGGGATTTAGCTTCAGTCCCGCACTGCGTTGCAGGCTGTGGACATGCCCTGACCATGTTCTTCTCCTCCGCTCTGATTGGCTGATCTCAAGGGATTATCATTAACTATTAATCCTATGCTGCAATGATGCATACTGTAGTCACACCACAGAGCAGTCAGATGATGTCATCTCACTTTAGCAAGCTGATTGGCCGAAGCCTCTCGTGCAGCTCTGTGCTCACAGTATCAATTTTATAACAGCTAGATCTTTTACAGGCAGTCATGTGACTTTTTAACTATGACGTGGCTCTTAAAAGACTAAGTGCGGCAGTTTTTATAGGAGGCCTGTGTTCCTTCAATTCCCTGCTTGAAATAAAAACCAGAAATTAGAGCGTTACGTTCTATATGCCAGGAAGAAGTCAAATGTCCCAATTAATCCAGTTCTTCGAATTTACAGCAAATTGAAGTGAGGAATGGGAAATGAATGATGAAAATGAGGTTTGCCTGAGGTACTGCTCGGATGCTCACTGGATGTGGAATGAGAGAAAAAAAAATTCACAGAACAAGCAGCAATTTACTTTCACATCTGCAGGAAGCAGATAGTACAGAACGTAGTTTACTTTACCATACATAGAAGTTTCATTCTAAATAGAATCCAAAAACCAAAGACAAAAAAAATTGAGTTCCTCCGAAAAGAGGAAGTCTTCCCTAAATGTGTTTCATTACATGTACTACGTTCCGAGTGTGATTCAATTTGGTTTCCTTATGAATTACGTAAGGCATTTATGCTTCAGAGGGGAATGAACTTTAGGTAATTGCTCCCACTCTACACATAGGACCGAAATAACAAAACGCAGCCCAGAGGCCTGCTGGAGAAAGAAATGAGGTCACGGCCTGTGACGGGGTTGGGAATCCTGGCTTCCCCTACTTCGACTGTCTGCGACGAAAGTCCTTTGGGCGGGAGTCCGTCACTATGGACGCAGCCGGAGTAAACATGTACACAGTGCAGTGGTGCGTGTACCAGTGTGAAGGTAGCACCGAGTTAACTGGGACTTTATAAATAACTATGAGGCCTACAGCTGTCTATGTCACATATGTAAGAGGGACGCTATATAAACTATTATTTAGAGGAAGCAGTGTCAACATTTATACTGAGCAAGTGATGCTATGCATATTTGGGCCCCATTGCTGCGGAGTCATTCAAGACAATGTACCTTGTAATATTACCATTAAAAATTCATTAAAAAAGGAAAAATATGTATTATATTGTAGTATTAAACAAGTTCAAAAAAGCTTGTGTACATTCCATATCGAGTGACAAGGCTAGTTGGAAAATATTAATCTCAACCCAAACAAAAAGCTTACTAAATATAGAACTAGAGAATAAACCACATGTCGTCAGACTTGAAATGTAGGCTATTTAATCATTAAGGTCAATGATGTAGACGACCTTAAACCACCTGGAGTGACTTGTTTTGCTTCAATACCCAGATTTTACTTTGGACACCATGTGACAACCTGATAAATGATGATAAAAAGGGTTTATTGTATACAACTTAACAAAACGTCTATAAATCAGACATTTTTTTTTTTAATGAAACTGAACTGTGTATAAACCCAAACAACATGCAAGTTAATAACTGTATAATTTGTAAATAGTTAAACAAAAAAAGTGACACAGAACACATGACCAAATATTATATTAGTACATGCCATATTTCTATATCAGACTCGTGACCCATTCATGGGTCTTGATAAATACCATAAATACTACTACTTTTATGTGTAAATGTTAATTTAGGATGTTCATCACTACACCTTGCCATATTATAACAAAATAATCACAAACTAATTATTTAATTTTAATTTCAGTGTTATCTACAAAATTATTTTAATACTTTCGATAAGGATGTTTAGATTTTTTATATTATATTATTCTGACTGCAGTCAGTTGATGTATAACTATAAAGGGTGGGGCATAGTTACATAAACAAAATATAATCCTATAGCCTATATAAAAATAAAATGACAATGCTATCTATAGTTTCACTAAAATATTATAGTTGATACAGTTATTGATAATACTGTAAAACCTAAATTAAAATAATAACACGTTTTTATTTACAAAATACCTTAAAATAATAATTATTGAAATGTAAAATATTTGTTGTAAAGGTATCGACTGTGTTCCTATTGTGCTACATGGTATACTAACAGATGCTGGAGGCTACTCTGTCATTCGATTTGTAGATATAATGGCATATATAGAGCAACCACCAGGCATTTTCGATGACTAACGTTTGACTGGAATGCCATGTGTCAGACCGAAAGCGCAAATCAAAATATCGATCCCGACCTTTCATTGTTCCAGCAATGAACGTTTCGTTTCACACGCGTGATGTTTTGGGAAAAGGGTGATTTCACTGCTCACCTCCAAACCTAGAAAACAAGGGACAGTCTCACGATTACTGTAGTCTCAACTTCCCGGAAGGATGACGTGTTCTCCCCGGGCGAGAATACTCGAGAGCTCGTCTTAAAGAAACAATGAGGAGTCTGTGCTTCTTAGGAAAGTGCTTGTGTGCCGTTTAACACGAGTCTGTAACGCAATGGCCATATCACTCGGAGTTAAAAAGAGAAATTAAATTATTTAAATTATTATAATAATCTGGTAACGTTTTTTTAATTTTAAAACACTTTAAACACTTAGTAAAATGACAAGCCTTGGTTTTCCATAAATAGCACATAAAGTAAAATGGAAGTAGAAAGAGAATAAAATAACAAAAGGAAGAATAAAAAAATCAGTCTTTTCAATATTTCTTTTGCTTTATTATTATTATTTTTTAATAATTTTTATTTGTATTTTTTTTTTCTTCAGAAAATAGTTTACATTGTACAGAGAGAATAGACATAATTAGGACATATTTTGTATACTTTAAAGTATAATGATGGTGCTGGTTGTAAAGATTTAAATATGTATGTATGGTACAAGCAAAAGTGAAAGATAAACACTTTGTACAAGATACAAATATTTTTCAAAATGAAAATAAAGCCAAATGAAAGACAAAGGCAGCATTATTATAATCATACAATTATATATAAAATCCAGTGCATCAAGTGATTCTACTGTAATTTAATCATGTTTTTTGTAATAATTTTATAAATAAATGCATACATACAGACAGAAAGATAGACAGACATAAAGACAACATAACACATGACCTCCTATAAAAACGTGACTGTGTATGCTTATAAAAAAAATCTGATTAGACTGGCTGGTTGGCTTTTCTTTTATTCCATCTTTTGACATTTTTGTTGATAGACAACAATCATCACGTAACAGATGGAAAAGTGAAATCACTTCTTCTGAATCTTCACTGTGTATTAATAGCTAACAGGTCAATATTGACATCATAACAGCTGTAACCATGTCCCAGACACAAAATGACTGCAGGCCTTTAAACACCTGTTTAACTTTATACGATGGAGCACAACTTGAACTCTATGACGTGACTCTGCCCTGTCAGATATGATAAAGAGATAGATTGATACTGCTATATTAAGCTTTGTGTAAGGTTTTAGATATAGATCGTTTGAATGGGTCCAAGCATGTCTGATTTAAATATTTAGCTTAAACATAAACAAACTGGATAGTTTGTCTCATTAAAAATATTAGTATAATTGTGCCTTGTATTAGCTCAGCCTAAATCTTTACAGAATTTAATGTATTTATGGACAAATTTGCTTTGTAAAAATGGCAAAAATCACAAGCATCATTTCAGTTTCAACAGCAGTTGATAGTACTTAAATTAAAATATTTAATAAGATATTATTTCTCTTAATTTGTAGACATATATGAATGTGTTTAATTGCGTTGGACCACTTAAAATCAAACCAAGCTATACATCTGCCAACAAAAAATATATACGAGACCATTTCAAGAAACCAACTTCCCTTTTGAAGTCATTTTTATGACTTTTAACCAAGTAGTATCAAGTTGATATAAAATGTTTGAAGTCCGTGCCCGTCAAGTTCACACAGCTGTCCAGCAGAATAAGCACATGTGTACAGTAATTCATCACATTAACTATGGACATTTTTCCCTAACGCTTGACAACCAGAAATAATATTACATATGTCTGATCCTATACAATGATAAAAAAAAAAAACTGTAATACAGAATCATACAACCGTGAATCAAAAAATTCACATACAGAGACGCAGAGACTGTTTCACAATTTTATAACCTACCAAACTACTTTTCATAAAAAAAATAAAACAACAACAAATTTGTTGATATAAAAATGGTTTTACTTAGTTTAAAAGTCTTTTTGAGGCCAGACTGCAACCTCATTTTTTTTTTATTCATATCTTTTATCAGCAGATATCAAATCAGGAAAAGGCAACAAATTCACTTATCATTTTTTAAATGTATCTCTTTGAGTTTTAGGAAAAACTAAACAAAGAAAAATAAACCAAAAAGGGCAAAATCAGAAACCACATGAAATGCGATATATTATGAATATATATATTATAAAATAAAAAAATAAACATGTAATTCTCTCATATAAAAACTTATATATCGATGGATGTCAAAAGTAAATTCACTTTAAACTAGTTCATATTCAAGCCTTTGCTATGAGTCAAATGGAACTTATTCAAAACTCAGATTCATTAAGCCCGACGGCCATCATTTCTATTGGGAAAAATAAATATTGCCATGTTTAGTTTGTGTGTCATGTTTAGACATGGCTCCTTAGTTACACTATTATGTGTACAAGCATAATTGCTTGTAATAAGGGAGTGTTTTAGTAGTGATTGCACCAGGACTGGTAAAGAGAGATCATTGGAAATTTCCAGAACACAGAGGTAAGAGCTTGTACCGGGGTGTGTAATGACCCAACTGGAGGAAGAGAGCAGTGCTTCACATCCAGTAGAGGAATGCAGACACTGCCGACTGCCCACTCCCTGAAATCACTTCAAATCATCCCACTGAACATCATCCACCACAAATCAAAGTAAATACGAACTCTAACATTTGCTTCATCACCTTTTTCTTTATCTGATTATTCAGTAGATTTCTATGGCAAATTATTTGTTGATTATATGTGTGTATTTGTTTAGGCTACGTTGTTTGGATCAAATGTCTCCACAAGGATAGTAAAACCTTTAAATTTTTCAACATTGTGGTTCCCACGTGGGGAAAAAATAGTAAATGATATAACTGAAAGTGTAACAATGCAAACAGGTTTTCTGTAAGGGGTAGGTTTAGGGTTAGGGGATATTGTTGGCACAGTATAAAAGTAATATAAGTCTATGGAAAGTCCCCACAATTCAGAGAAACAAACATGAGTGAGTGTGTGTGTGTGTCTTCTTTATTTTTTTTTGGTAATTTATTTTAATATTACAAAGATAAAAAAAATAAAAAAATAAAAAATCCTGCCTGTCCTAAAACAACTCCATCTGTTTTAACAATGGAAATTAAATGCAACATTAATGGAAAAACACTACTAAAAAAACAACTACTCATATTCACCAGATTAACACTAATTTGACCCCACAGATAAACCAGGATATCAGAAAAGTTTTAAAATAGTCTAATACAAGTTATAATAGATTAAAGTCTAAACTTGCATGCGGCAATTAAATGTACAACCTTAAATAATATATTTTTGAACACACAAAAAACTAACTAAAACAACTAACACAAACTAAAATTGCAAATATGCGCTCTTAAAATCAAAGTGGTGCCAAAGTTACACTGATATATTTCAATCTTTGAATTTAATTACTGACAAAGAAAATCAAATCAACCTCTGAAAACTCAAGTGTAAATCATAGATTACTGGACATTAACGGGACGTTAATTAATGGTGAGAACATTGGATGTGCAAAACCAAATGATCCCACTCTAAAAAACACTGGTTTAAATACAACTCAGCGCTGTATTTGTATAAATGTACTATGTATAAATGTTTAACCCAACTTTCTGGGTTTTTAACCCAACCATTGGGTCAAAACAACCCAATAGCTGGGTTTGTCCATATTTTACCCAAAGCTGGGTTGTATTTAACCCAGCATTCATGGACTTTAATAGTCTAAATAGACTAAATAAAAGACAGCATCACACTGACCTTGGGATCATCTCTCCATCTTCATACAATTCTCCTTTAAAGACAAAATATGAGTGTGTTTAACAGAGTGAGAGTCATTTTCTGTTCAAATTCTGACCAACTAGACGGTCTGTCTCTCCTCTCCCATGTATTTTTTTCCCCTCACAACTATTTAGTACGTTACACTAGAGCATACCAGAGATCCCATGTCATTACACGGGTATGTCTTTATTTGCTTATTAGGTTAACATGTCAGCTACGACTTCGATTCCTCCACAGTTCGGGGAGGGCGGGGTTCTGAGCTTGCCCAGTTATGGTGCGCACAGAGGGTTGCCTGATTGCATCATCGCAAAGACAGCGTTCTAAATACTATAAATAGGGTGACGTCACTCGCCCCGCCCCTCCGTAGTAGCTAGTTCACGTCCTTCAGCCATATAAAGGGGTGATGCAACGAGCCGGCGACAACTGTAACTTTACCAGCTGAGCGCGAGAACACTCCAGTCAGAGGAGAGCATCACAACACGCGTTTATTCAGTCAAAACAAGGTGAGTGACAACATTGTTTCGCTTGTTATTTATGGGGTTCTAGAACACACTGGAAAATGTCTACGCTATGTTATATTCAATAAACACAACCAGTGACTGATTTCGATACAGCAGTTGTGTTTTTGGGTCAAGCGATTGTACTTATTTAAGCTGATTTAATCTTTTATGCTGTTTATATTCATATAGTTTTTTTTAAATTATTATTATTTATTTAATTTAATTGTTCTCTCTTCATAGTCCAAGTCCTCTAGTTACAAAATGTGCGGAACTGGGTTGCTGTAATGTATGTTGAAATATCTGGATAACTGATCATTTTATGTGGTTCTTTTGGCGAATCGTTAGAGCCGACTGTAAAAAAATATTTACGACAAATACAGTTTACTTTAACTACTCACAAAGAGATTTAATGGTAACCAGATTAGAGTTTAATAAACACTTGAAGATGATGGTTTTACCGGATTATACTGATACCTACAGTTCATACAAGCAGAACGTAGGCTATATTTTAACAAATAATTCGAGTAGTTGAATTTAATCGCATAATATTTAAATTAATGAATAAAACATTTGTCTGATATATATTCTATATAAGATAAGTTTTATGTAACTTCAATGCATATGCTATATATATATATATATATATATATATATATATATATATATATATATATATATATATATATATTAGACAGACAGACAGACAAATGTTCCCAGAACCTAAAGAATACCTTAAAATAATATATTGTGATGATGACATTATGTAATAGCACAGTGTACATGTCATTACATTGTATTATTTGAATATATTAACGTATTTAAAATATTAAAATCTGAAATGTAAAATCATTGTAAAATGTAGGCATGTGGTAAAATGTAAGGCTAGATGACTACATTTTAAGCTCATGACAAAGTAACTTTCTAGCAACTGTTTACAAACAAGAACCACATAAAGATGGTTTTATATACATAAAACACCATAAAGGTGACAATACACCATAATGATTTAATTTACTAAACTAAATTAGATTTGGAAATACTTCTTACTCACTAAATCATAAGAGGATTTATTATATTATTAATATAATAAAATATAAACATTTTGGCAGTATATTTATTGCCTTATTAAATATATTTTCTCCATAAATTGTGAATACAAATCTAAATTGTTTTTAATAAATCCTAAACATATGCATATATCTAATACAATTATGTACATTCATACTTTTTATTTCTGATATACTTATTTACATGTTTTTTTTTTTCAGATTTAAAACAGTTTTTCACTGTAGCATTTTTTAATTTTTATTACATGACTTACTAGATTGAAGAGTTCGTAATTGACTGCAGAAAGTTTACTATGATCCAATTTCCGTATTAAGACCATGATTAAACTCTTGCTTCAAATGTTTTAGATTTCGTAATGATGCTTCAGCATCCTGGTTTGGGTTCCTTGGAGATCAGTGCATCTGCTTTGGTACCCTGCCTCTCCCCGCCCGGCTCACTCACGCTGGACGACTTCACCAACTTCACTCCATTAGTGAAAGAGGAGCTGCGCTACGCCATCCAGAACAAACGCCTGTCCAACGGCATGAGCACCCTGACCACTGACCGAGCGTGTATGAACACTGAACGTCCCACTGAACTACCTGTGATGAAGCGGGAGGTGAGAACCACTCATTTACAGTTAGAACATTGAATCAAATGTGATTTCTTGTATTTCACATTCGTTATATTGAGTAACACGCATGCAGAAAAGCCATGCTTGCACAAGTCACTTGTTCATCCACTTGTGGACCCAATTCAGAATCATTAGGCGGTTTCTGCTTTCATGAAATCAATATTTATTACGCAATGTAGGTATATCTGAACATATCTGATAAATATTTTCATTTCAGGTCATTCCAGAGGAGAGTGAAAGGAGAAAAAGAAGAAGGGAAAGAAACAAAATTGCAGCAGCAAAATGCCGAAACAAGAAAAAAGAGAAAACAGACAATTTACAAAAGGTAGTTATATTTATTATATTATATACATTTAATAATAAAAATAATAAATGCAGTTTATTATATTCTTTTACATTTTATTTTTATTTAAATTATTTATTTATATTAACTATTTAAATCCTCAGGAGTCCGAGAAGTTGGAGTCCATCAATGCCGAGTTGAAAGCCCAGATTGAGGAGCTGAAGAACCAAAAGCAGCAGCTAGTTTACATGCTCAACCTGCATAGGCCCACCTGTATCGTCCGAGCTCAGAACGGCCAGACCCCTGAAGACGAGAGGAAGCTCTTCATCCAGCAAATCAAAGAGACCACCCTGCAAGGTCTGAATCTTACCACAAGTGGACCAACGCACACCTCAATACCAACTAGCTGTGGGCATCTCTAAATCACAAACTGTACAGGCAAGAAGCTAATGGCTCGGCAATCCTGGCTAAGGAACGCTGGAAGGTTCACCCATGTCATGAAGGACTAAAGACGGGTGCCTGCCATGATGCCAGTCAAGGTCGGTCTGATGTACACTGAAAGAGACTGTTAAAAGCACTAAAGTGTTGAAGGACGTTTGATGCGTTCTTCTCTTATTTAAATGTGTTCGGAATTGTATGTATGTTTAACATGATATGCTTTTTGTATGCACCAAAGCCCGATGTCATGTTGATGCTAGAACAACATGATTTCATTTATTTATCATCTTGTTGGTTAAATGAAGCCCTGGCGGTGTGTTTGACAGCAAGTACTATTCTAGTGAGAGGAAACAAATGTAGTAATCTGCGTGTATCTTTTTCACTTACCGACAAGACATACAGGGTGATGAAGTCGTTTAGTTACATATTTATCTCTGGCCTCTGCCTTGTTAAGTGTCCACATAACATGCCACATGAAGTATTTCAAGCTGCTACTTATCTCTCAGGACATGGTCTATATATATATTACAGGAAACTCACATTAAATAAACAGATAAAATAACAGGGAAGTCGACCACAGTGGACTTTGAGACGACGAGGTGTCCCGCACGTTTCTTACAAGGAAGTACTTCTCTTCTTCACCGAAAGCCTGTCTGCTATCACCTCAACCCTATGACTATGTTGTTGTTACAATGCTGTGATCAGGAAGGTCTGTGTTTGCCAGCCTACCGTAAAAAAAAAGAACAAAAACGTTTTTTTTGTGCTACTAGCAAGGACATACTTATTTTTTTGATGTTACGTTTTTCATATACTCTAGCTGTGTGTTGTAATTGTCTAGATACACAAACCTATACAGTCCCAGCTCACAAGAAATGTTCTCAGAACTTTGGCTAATGTTCTGGAAATGTTAAGCATGAATTTCCAGTTATGTTAATAGAATGGAGATGTATTTGATGTTCACATCATCTTGTAATGTCTTTTTTTTTTCTAAAACGTTTTAGTTGTACTTTTTTAGTAATGTTCCAGTAATGTTTGCAAATGTTTAAATAGAGCATGATTTGCCTTAATGTTTTCTCTAACATTTGCATATCTGTTTTTAGTTTATTCAGAAATAACGTAGAGAATTTTAGCCAGATGTTCTTAGAACCTATTTTTGTTGGCTGGGCCTGTCCTAAAGAAAAAAAGAATGAAGTAAAGAATATTAATTATCTGACTATGTCTCAGATCATGTGTCAAGCAGTTTTAGTGTCACACCATGCTGTTGTTGTTAGTGAAGAAACATACCACAAGACATCTGATCAGGCCCTGTGACTGCATTTCTTAATATTACAGAAAGTAATAAATACAATAAGTATAAAAATCACTCATTTCTGCTAAACCGAGGAAAACCCCTAATCTTTTCACATACTTCTTCCTTATGTTTTTGAGCTTAGTTTAATGTTCTGTCATGTAATGAAAAGTTAAGTGATGCAGGCGTCAGGTAGCTTTTTTTTGTGTGTTTGTTCAAACAGGCATGCCACAAAATGTGGTACTATTGACATTAAATGTGTACTGAAAATGAAGCTATGCTTTCTATTTGTGGTTAAACCAGAATTCATCAGTCACTTCATTGGTGTCCATGTCAAAGTGTTCAGGTGCAATTGCTACCAAAAGTCATGATCGAGAAAATAATTTATATGACATATGTATGGCTTAATTTTGACTGTCTGTTTGTTTTTGATACTTTATTATTAAAAAGCTATACCACTTTCAATTGAGTCATTCAGTTTTATTCTAGTCAGATGTGATTAAATACAACCGAATCAAGCTGATTACCTCAGATGAGGCAACACCAAAACACTGTTACTCTTTAAGGTGTACATGACGTGCTCAAAAACCAGCACCTTTTATGGTTGTGCTGAGAAATTTGCGGTAGGGCAAGTCTGCACATGTATAACCTGAGAGACGTGCTGATTGTAACCCTGAGGTTGATCGAGTTCCTGCTGCCAGAGAGCAATGATTCAGCATTTTCTGCTGATTTGAATGATTATTTTGAAGATGGTGGATTTAATACATGGGAACGTGTTATTATTATGTTTTGGAACTGATTAAATGTGGGAATTGCATCAGAAGATAATAATCTTAAAAGCCTCTTGAAATTCCTCCGAAAGAACAAAGCTGCTGAAGAACTCTTGGCAGTGACGATACCTGAGTTTTGGTAACTCCCTTTTGGGGGAAAAAAAATATTGGGAAATATTTAGAATTCTGAATAATTGCAACCAAACTCATTGGGTTGCTCTTTAAAACTATTTCTAAAAGTAAGAACTAAAAGTACCATTTTAACAATTATGAGAACTTTGAGAGGAAATAATTTAACATGGCTGCTTTTAGTTGTGATAAAAAAAAAAATAAATTAAAAAAAAATACACAAATAGATGTGCCATCATCCCTTGGTACTCCTCCCTTTCTATGAATCATAATACATTTGGCAATTTTATTTGCCATATTCTCCAGTTTAGTTTGAACTTGAGTCATTTGTTTGCACACATCCTTTAAAGTAAAAAAACAAAAACATATTTATGGGGCAATCAAATCCAAGTTGCTGCTCATTGCTTCATCGCTGCTGATGTGGACTGATGTCAGACATGTGATAATAAACTCTCAGAAATGACTTTTCGGATAAACTTCCACCTCTTTTCTGAAAACTTATAGAGCCCATAAACATGAAACACTGTATTATCATCACCGGGGAACTAAGCACTCTTTGTTCACATTTGTTTTCCACTGCAATGAATCACTATTTCCAATCAAAACTATCCAATCAGATACAGATTACACCTTGAAACGATGTGATTAGCATACAGGATACATAATATGGGACTTATATACATATATTTAAAATAATATAAAATTATAAATGTATAAAATAAGCTTTTATTAAATCTAATCTTAAATATGGATTTAAAAAATACCCAGATTCCTAACATCTTGACCTGACTTTCACCATAACACAAGTGCACTTTGCCCTGCCTGAATATGAGCCAACATAGTCACAGCCCTTGGCAATAAATGCAATCAGTGGAAACTTCACACTCTGATGCAAGCATTAAAAGTGTTGAAATGGAATCTACAGATGTCAAATAGGGTGTTGTAATGCTATTTGAAACATCTATGTCATAACCTTTAAATATTATTATAATGATTTTAAAGTTTTGATATAATGCATTCCTAACCGACAAGATCATTGGAATGCCTTACTCATTAAGGAAAAAAAATTATGATGACATATATGCCTATGGAACTTGATTGGCAGGTGTTCATTTAGCCATTATAATACACTATTAGGGGTTAATTAAAATGACAAAAAACACATAAGCATGGGATTTTAAAAAAAATCCACAAATCTATGAAATACATATGATACATATTCCATTAGTTTTGGGAGTGAAAAAATGTTGTACTTTGCAAAGTTTGCTGCTGTTGTGGTGTACATTTACATTGTTTCTAGATTATTGTGTAGAGTGATTAGATGCATTTTAAATAAGTCAGGTGAAATCACTATCATACTAATTAGATTGTAAGAGACTGATTTCTATAAAAGGAGGGAAGAACACTTCAAATCATTGTGTTCTTGTTAGCAATGGTTACCTCCAAAGAAACATGTGCAGCCATTATCTCTTTGCATCAAAATGACCTCAAAATGCAAGGAAATTGATAAAAAAAATATTGCACCTGAAAGAACCATTTACTGAATCATCAAGAACTTCAAGGAGAGAGGTTTCGACTGCAGTGAAGAAGTGTTCAGGATGTCCCAGAGTGTCCAGGAAGCGGCAGGACTGTCTACTCCTATGGAATCATGTCACCAGCAGTGCAGAGCTTGCTCGGGAACAGCAACAGGTCAGTGTGAGAGCATCTGCATGCACAGTGAGGCCAAGACTTTCGGACAATGGCTTGGTGTCAAGAATGGCAGCAAAGGTGCCACTTCTCTCAAAGAAAAACCCAAAGGACAGACTGAAATTCTGCAGGAAAAACTGGTATAAAGTTATTTTCTCTGAAGCTCCCTTCCGACTGGAAAATTGATTGTTTGGAGAAGAATAGGTGAACGCTACCATGAGTCCTGTGTTATGCCAACAGTGAAGCATCCTGAGACCATCCATGTGTGGCGCTGCTTTCCAACCAAAGGACTGCTCTAAAACACTGCCATGAATTAAGAATGGTACCAAATTTTCCTATACAAGAGCGACTTCTTCAAACGATCCATGAGCAAGTAACTCTGCGGATCTCAATCCCATAGAGAACCTGTTGTCAGTCCTCGAAAGGTGAATGGAGAAACCAAAGCCCACAAATTGTGATTCAACTCCAAGAACTAATAAGGCAAGAATGGTTCGCCATCAGTCAGGATTTGGCCCAGAAGCTAATATCCAGCATGCCAGAGCGAACTGCAGAGGTTATGAAGAACAAGGATCAACACTGTAAATATTGACTCATTATTTTTTTTGCCAGTAAGGGTCTTTAAAATGTATTATATGCTTATTGTTGCTTTCAGTATACCATAGAAACATGTGGAAAAAATAATTTACATATACTGAAGCAGCAAACTTTGCAAAACAATTTGTCACTGCCAAAACTGTACAATGGAAATTTATTTTTTATTTTATTTTTTGCTTTGGGGGAGCTCAAGGAAGTGTAGGTTGAATGGGAACTTCAAGGTCAACATTCTTCTTTAAAGTTCCTGTAAGATTTCCAAGAGTTTTGATATGCGAGGGCAACCACCTACAGTCTACCAGGAACTTACAGATCAGGAAGGAAAAGTTACCATAACAGTTCTTTTTTTATTTTATTTTTTCTGTTAAAGACACACCCCTAATTTCCCAGTTCACAATGCGCATTTGCATGCTGCTCTATTCAGATTTCAAAAGATGCACTTTAAAGGCAATGCTAAACAGTTTATGATAATCTTCTACTTCCTTTTATTTTCTTGTGTGACAAGAAGAGATATTTACAGCTATGATACAACCTGGGCTTTTAGAAGAAATATCGATGATATTGGTCATATACAAACCGATGGCTTTCATGAAGTCTACATTAGCCTACAGATAATTAAAACGACATTTATTTTAACTATAGGCTAATTATTATTTAAAGCAGCTATGTCTGTTTTCAGTAGATGTACATATTAAACATATAATCTATTTATTATAAAATATATAGGTCTAACTGTAAATATCTAAATATAAAGATTATATCATTTTAATTTAATGCAAGCTGATTTGTAATGTATCCGCTAGAGGGCATACCAATCAAAGAATTGTGGGCCACAAACCAGAAGACATCATAGGCTCTATGTATCTTGCTCAAAAAAACAAAAAAAAAAACATTTGTAGAGGTTGTATTGGTTATGATGGGAATTGTGTTGGTTGTATTAGAAACAGTAATGGACCCTGTGGGTTTCTACTGGTAATTGGACACCTTCTATTATCACCTTCTATTAAATCCTAACAGAACATGTCCTGAAACGCACTACAGAAAACCATTTTTAATAGTTAAAAGTTGATGTTTTGTAATGTTTGTAATGGTATTTGTAGTGGAAACCATTTGAATTTCTGTGATGGTTTCTATTGTTTTGATATTGTTTTTGGCAGAGTAAACACACAGAAAGCCAGAATGCTTAAGACAGCTTATCCATTATCCACATATTATTATTATTACAGTTATAAAAATAAATACGCTGAGTTGCAGGACATGCACTGGACTCTAATTTCCGCTTGTCTTGATGCGGCAAATATTTCATTGATGCAAACGTTGCAGATGTTTTGTAATACTTCACCAAATCGCTCCCAAGGAAACAAAAACATATGTAAATTTTGAAGCTGACATAACAGTTGCCAATCATAAATGATTTAATTTGTTAAATACATGTATATGTATGTATGATTATAAAGCACTGGTTCTCAACATTTTGACTGCAAGACATCCTTGCATCCAAGATATGTTTATGTACTTGTGCTACTAATGTAATAAAAAAAAAATCGATTAATACCTCTCTCTCTTGCTCCAAAATCAAAAATTGCATGCTGCATAAATTTAGTGAAAAATACTCTTTCTGAAAAATTGCATTTCTGCTAGAATAAACAATTATAATGAACATACTAAAATGACCTGTTTCATGATCTTTTTTTGTTTTGTTTTTTTGTTACATTCTATAACAGTGCTTTTTCGCTTTAACGTTTTAAAATGAAAGTCAACAGATTCATGTTGAGCTCTAGGACTTTTCAGAAGAGAAGAGAAAACTGGAAGAGAAATGTAGAAGTGTGTACCCTGCACTGGTTAGGAAGGTAAGTCCACAGAGGTTTAAGGAAGTGATACATTCAAAAAAAAAAAAATCGGACCACCATCTTACCGCAACCACCCCCAGATATGGTTTCAACTCAAATGAGAAAAAAACTACACATCCGGGTCCTTTTTCTGATTTGGTGACCTCATTTTAATAGAAATTGTATGACCACTTCAATTCGAGTAATTACAGTCTGCATCTGCATCACAGAGTGAACACAAAGACTGATTTTTAAAAAATAATTGTTTATTTTTTTAATACTTACAATACACTCCAACAGCAAACATGATCAAGCCAGACATAAAAGTAACACTAACATTTCAATTAAGCTGCTATGGTTAATAATATTATGCAGACATAAACCTGCTGTCACAGTTTTGAAACTAACCTCTGGTATTTTGGTCAGATTTTGGCTCTCATAAAGCAGAAGTCCATTGTCGCATGTCGTTCATTCACAGCCAACTAACTGTGGTGTAACAGATGGTTTTGTTAGTGGTTATTGACTCTATCAAAGTAAATAGTGGACGTATTCACGTGAGGCTTGACCCTGGGAAAACAAACATATGACTACAAAGATCCTGTATTCTGAACATAACAATGCAATTTCAAGCATGAATTAATAATTTACTTGTATGTTGACAGAAAATACTGCATACTGAACACAAAAGTTAATACTTCAGAATTAAAAAAAAATAATTGGATGCTGCTAGTATGAATAAATACCTTCCATGATTACAAGCATACTTAATTTATCCTTAAATTTAAATTTGGACATCATGAGCATCAAATGTAAGCGACTCTATCTAGACATAAACTCAGGTGACACTGTGCCTGCGGACCTTGATGTTGAGGTCATACCACAGTTCAAGACAGGGCACAAAGGCTCATGGGCTTTGAGGGCATCTGTCAAGCGTTGCTGTTCCTCTAACAAAAGCTGGACTTCTTTCCTCAGCAGGCTGTTCTCCTGTTCCAGACATTCATATGCCTGGTTACAGAACATTTCAGGACATTAAAAAAACCACATCAGTCTTATGCATCAATGAGTATTTTCCAATGTCTGCCTAAAATTGCCATCATGTCTGCATGGGGCAATAATCATTCTACCTGCAAATTTACTAAAAAGTACAAATGCTGAAATCAATTTTATTTTATATTCTATATAATGTGCAGCTTCGGACCTCATGCAACTCATCAGCTCTCTGAGTTTGTCTTTTACGGCTCCTCTGTGCAGCAACTCGGTTCTTTTCTCTTCTTTTCAACCTTTTGTCTTCATCATCAGAGCTCTGAATCACAATCATACATGTATGTTATGGTTATTATGATATGTTGTTTCCTGAACATTAATTTGCAGGATTATATCATTACAACAGAACAAATCACAAAGATTAAACCACAAAATAATTTTGGGTGGCACAAAGCAGAAAGATCTGAATGCATAAGTTATAAAATGCATATTAGAATTTAGGCACATTTATTTAGTAGTTTATGTTATAATCCTATTTTGTAATTATGTCAAGAAAATGAAACAAGAATAAATAAGTAACATACCTCACTCTTTCGAAATAACCGTAAAGCTGGAGCATCACTTCGTGTAAAGTTACTTGTCGCACTGAAAAGTGACATGACAGGTGCAAAAGAGCACGAGCACAATGAAGACTTCCGTTCACGAAATTTGATGCTAAGTTAAGGCGAACTATTATGACGTTTTAATTAGCGCATAGTTAGGGATGTTTAAACTGTCAGTCAACATCCCTCAGTAGCATTTCTTGCAAATGCCTTCGGCGGATGTTCTTTGAAGTCACGTGGTGCTCTCGAAAACTCCAATAACTTCAGGCGGTATGAGTATTTTTGTATTTTTAACGCTTTTCTGTCATTCCTTGAAATTACTCTCTTTTCCATTTTGAAAAGGTGATTTCAGAAGGTTTGTTTATTTATTTATTATGGTTACTTCTTTTTTTTTAATCAGGCAACGAAAGCCCTCGAGTAAAATCAAGTGGGTTAAAATAAAAAGGTGATATGTTCGACAGTTTCAAAATTTGCCAATTTCTAGTCTAGCGCTCAAAGTGACACTATAAAGGTGCTTTTCAATAAATTAGAATGTCGAGGAAAAGTTAATTTCAGTAATTCAACTCAAATTGTGAAACTCATGTATTATATTCATTGCACACAGACTGAAGTAGTTAAAGTCTTTGGTTCTTTTAATGTGGTAATTTTGGCTCACATTTAACAAAAACCTACAAATTCACTATCTCAACACATTAGAATACTTCATAAGATTAATAAAATAAAATTTTAGTGAATTGTTGGCCTTCTGGAAAGTATGTTCATTTACTGTACATGTACTCAATACTTGGTAGGGGCTCTTTTTGTTTTAATTACTGCCTCAATTCAGCGTGGCATGGAGGTGATCAGTTTGTGGCACTGCTGAGGTGGTATGGAAGCCCAGGTTTCTTTGACCGTGGTCTTCAGTTCATCTGTATTTTTTGAACTCTTGTTTCTCATCTTCCTCTTGACAATAGATTCTCTCTGAGGTAAAGGTCTGGTGAGTTTGCTGGCCAATCAAGCACATTAACACCATGGTCATTTAACCAACTTTTGGTGCTTTTGGCAGTTTGGGCAGGTTAATGAAAAATGAAATCAGCATCTTCAAAAAGCTGGTCAGCAGAAGGAAGCCTGAAGAGCTCCAAAATTTCTTGGTAAACAGGTGCAGTGACCTAACCTTTTTGAAGTTTTCAAAAAACACAATGGACCAACACCAGGAGATGTCATTGCACCCCAAATCAACACAGACTGTGCAAATTTAACACTGGACTTCAAGAAAGTTAGGCTATGAGCTTCTCCCCCTTCCTCCAGACTCTAGGACCTTGGTTTCCAAATGAAATAGAAAACTTGGTCTCATCTGAAAAAAGGACTTTGGACCAATGGCAACAGTCCATTTCTTTTTCTCCTTAGCCCAGGTAAAACACCTCTGACGTTCTCTGTGGTACAGGAGTGGCTTAACAAGAGGAATACGACAACTGTAGCCAAATTCCTTGACACAGCTGTGTGTGGTGGCTCTTGATGCCTTGACCCCAGCCTCAGTCCATTCCTTGTGAAGTTCACTAAAATTCTTGAATCAATTTTGCTTGACAATCCTCATAAGGCTGCGGTTATCTCGGTTGGTTGTGCATCTTTTTCTTGCACTTTTTTGTTTGACTCAAATTTCTGTTAACATGCTTGGATACATCACTCTGTGAACAGTCAGCTTATCTGCAAATGAATTTGTGTGACTTACACACCTTGTGAAGGGTGTCAATGATTGTCAGAGATCATTTTGAAGGCTCAGAAACCTTTGCAGGTGTTTTGACTTGATTAGCTGATTGGCATGTCATCATATTCTAATTTGTTGAGATCGTGAATTGGTGGGGTTTTCTTATATGTGAATCAAAATCATCACAATTAAAAGAACCAAAGACTTAAACTACTTTAGTCTGTGTGCTTATAATTTATTTAATACATGAGTTTCACAATTTGAGTTGAATTACTGAAATAAATGAACTTTTCCTCAACATTCGAATTTATTATGATGCACCTATAGTAAGTTTATCAGAAGTAGAATTTAATCCCGATATTCTTTTCCATCAGTTTACTTAACAAATTTTGGCAATTATAAGATATTGGCCTATAGATATTTGTAAATGTTAAGATGAAATTTTTTTATCATTGTTTACTTATGATATAAAAAGGACCCTGTTAGTCCATGTTTAATTGGATCAGTTGTTTAATTAAAATGTGCTCAGTGCCAGTATTTGGAAACCAGTACTGGTAGACCAACAACACCTTGTGGTATGAACCTGGACCACATCAGCACAATAGTTCTCCAAAAAAAGGAATTTATTGTAATGGAAAAAGAAATTGATGTAGCACTTATTTTTCATTTTTAACTATATGCACAAAGTATTTCTTGAATATTTATTTACATGATATGGGTAAAAATCAACATACAAAACATTTATCTAATAACAGGTGTCAATACAATACTCCCAACTGCCCTTCTCTATTACCATACAAAATGATACATACACAGATATACACATTAATTTGCATCAGTCATTTGGATGGTCTTTGGAGCAGGTACATAGTCTGCACTGTATTCTGAATCAGACGCAGCTCTTTTGATGGTGGAGGGAAGCCTGTGGTGAATGTCTGGATAGACGTCTCCTACTGAGCTGCCAAACACTTCACTGTAGATCTCCACCGACTCCGCTGAAGGCTGCATGTCAAGTACTTGACGCAAGCCCTCGGCTGCCTGCTTCAGACTTTTCAGAGACTGAACAGAATGATGGAAAATGGAGCATGTTTAGAAATATAAATCCTTTTTTGACTATGGTAATGATACTTTTATCTCACTGGTATACTTAAAATTATAAGACACTAAAATGGACAAGCATGTAGTACCATGCATTCAAGAGGCACTGTATAAAAGTAATTAAACTTGATTTATACCTTCATAACTGTACTGGCTTGTTTCAACATTGCAGGTGCAGCAGCTGACACATTTCTGATGGCAGTGTCTGTAAAAAAATGTTTAAGTGCCAGTAACAAACACTGCATAAAGCACAGTTTTACAAATTATGTACTTTTGCAAAGAAAAGAAAGGCGCACACACCTTGAGCTGGGTCTGGTTTTAGGTCTTGTGGCTTCACTGTCTGTTCATACAAACCCTAAAATAATGGATAAACAGTAAAAAGCATATAAGCTACATTCACGCAACAACATTTAGGTCTTCAAAAAAACTGAGCTGTACTCTGAAAAAAAAAAACAGTGTACTTTTTATTCCAGCAAACACAATAGTGTTTTATTATGACACCTAGTGGCCAGAGATTGAACACCTAAAATTTGTAAGTCTTAAAAGAATAATGACATCATATATTGTGACATCTGGTGGCCAGGAGTAGAACATGTAAAACTTTAAAATAACTGATTTACAGGGTATTGGTTCCTTGTCTCGGTGCTCTTTGAGTGCAAGGGATGGTTCAACTTGTTAAATAATAATAGTCCACGGCACTTGAATCTTATTCAAAAAGTTTTAAAAAGCCTTTATTTCATCATGGCTATAAGTTTTAAAAACAGGTGACAAGCGCACACCTATGTGTTATGGCTATTTTGCCTTCGTCAGAGTGTCATAATTAATTTACTCTGTCTGATAGGTGTTCCCAAAGATAATTTGTTTCATACAGGTGCATCTCAAACTACAATTTCTTACTTCATAAGAAAAAGAATAAAACTTTTTAGTGAATTGTTGGCCTTCTGTAAAGTATGTTCAATTACTGTACATGTACTCAATACTTGGTAGGGGCTTCAATTCAGCGTGGCATGGAGGTGATCAGTTTGTGGCACTGCTGAGGTGGTATGGAAGCCCAGGTTTCTTTGACAGTGGCCTTCAGCACATCTGCATTTTCTGGTCTTTTGTTTCTCATTTTCCTCTTGACAACAGCCTATAGATTATCTATGTGGTTCAGGTCTGGTGAGTTTGCTGGCCAGTCAAGCACATCAACATCATGGTCATTTAACCAACTTTTGGTGCTTTTGGCATTGTGGGCAGGTGCCAAATCCTGCTGGAAAATGAAATCAGCATCTTCAAAAAGCTGGTCAGCAGAAGGAAGCATAAAGTGCTCCAAAATTTATTGGTAAACGGGTGCAGTGACCTTGGTTTTCAAAAAACACAATGGACCAACACCAGCGGATGACATTGCACCCCAAATCCTCACAGACTGTGGAAACTTAACAAAAAGAAAATTGGGCTATGAGCTTCTCCACCCTTCCTCCAGACTCTAGGACCTTGAATTCCAAATGTAATACAAAACTTTCTCTCATCTGAAAAGAGGACTTTTGACCACTGTGCCTCTGAAGTTGTAGGTGGTTCAGGAGGGGCTTAACAAGAGGAATACGACAACTGTTGCCAAATTCCTTGACACCTTCTCTATGCCTTGACCCCAGCCTCAGTCCATTCTAATTTGCTGAGATCATGAATTGGTGGGTTTTTGTTTTAAATTAAAAGAACCAAAGGCTTAAACTACTTCAGTCTCTGTGCATTGGATTTATTTAATACACGAGTTTTACAATTTGAGTTGAATTACTGAAATAAATTAACTATTCCACGGCATTCTGATTTATTGAGATGCACCTGCACATAACATACTATAAAGACTAATATATTTTCTAATATCTGAAGTTTGTAATTTTACGGTTTTAATAATTGAATACAAAATTTGTTAGTGATTTATTTATACTGTATGGATGAATGAAAAAAAATATATATATATACATATGTATATATATATATATATATATATATATATATATATATATATATATATATACATATATACACACACATATATATGTATATATATATGTATATGTATATATATATGTATATATATATATGTATATATATATATATATATATATATATATATATATATATATGATGATAAACATGTCTCACCAGAAGTTTCCTTTCTGCTCTTAATGATCGTACAACCTGGTTGCGTATTTGCTTTGGGTAAGAGTTGCGTTTGCAGGCAGTCTCTACTATTTTCTCATCCAGAATGTCATTTATTGTGCTGTCATAGTCTGAACATACAAAGTAATGGTTAATAATGTTATGGCTTGGGTTTGGTTTGCAAGTGTAATGAGTTCTCTAAAACTGACAGTAACTTACCTTCACAATAATCCTCTGACACCTCGTCCCAGGACAAGCCACCAATAACTAGATTTTCTTGCACTGTGAATTCAAAGTTCTAAATTATAAAAAAAAAGACGAATGAAAAATCATCATCGATGTCATAAATAACTCAAATACTTGGTTTCCACAAAAATACCACAAGTTAAACAGATGGCGTTGCCACAGTGAAACCATCGTACACATAATAAACACAAATAATTGAACTGACGTGTTTTTTTTCTACTAGACTTACCACAACCATTTCTTGCAGCAATTTAGCTTTGTCCTCCTCGGAAATGTGGCATTGGCCATCGAGCAACTTTTTAAATAAGTCTTTATACTTTTCAAGCTGTTCACGAACGTGTTTTTTCGACTTGACATTTACTCTAAAATCTGCCCCGCTCTCACGGTCTGCCTCCATGACTGCCGCTTCTTTTTCAAAATAAATCCTGGAAACGGAAGCAGAATGTGTTACAACGAAACAAACCCTATCAGCAACAGCGGAAGAAACGTTCCGATCTCCATCGCGAAGAATCAGAACCATAGACAGTAAAAGAAACGGACAGAAAATGCCGTAGAGATCATGAAAACAAGAGGTTTAATAACACATTTTGTTTACAAATTTAAACAGAAACGTGCTCAAATTATATTTATATACACTAACATCATGGCTAGAGGGTTCATTGACTGTCACTGTCACTTGTCAGCAGATGAGTTTACACAGGTAAGAAATTGCGAAAGCCTTATCTTTAAGCCATAAAAACGATGTCTTTATCATGAGCGGATCCATCACCGTTTTAATGTGTGCTACAGACTTACAGAAAAACCCACCTAAACCAAACTCATCAGCAGGTTTGCTTGTCTCATCTGGTTTAAGTTGTTTTTCAGCAGGTAGTTCAGTGATCTTATTGATTTGCACAGTAAAGTACTTATTATAAATTAGGCCACTTTTTGACCGGATGAAGTTACAGTAATAACAACAAAGATAAATGTTATTATATAATATTAAATGTAAACTTTTGTAAGCTATGTTGTCAGTATCACTGTGTTTATGTAAACTATATACAGACAAAGCGGTAGGTTGTCATACCAAACAGAAATCATTTGCACAGAATCTAGTTTATATATTTAAGTTTTTTTTTTTTTTCTAGGATATAGATGACGTCCTTTTGAGAGCTAAAAGAGTAAGTTTTGTCAATCTTAAGAGACAAATCAATAAAAGCTGACAAACAAGACCAACAATGACTTGTGTAACTAATGTAATTTCAGGCTGGAGTGAAAGCTCTTGTGGCTGTTACAGAAGGAGCCAGTGAGTTTGAGAAAGTTATTCTGCTGTCAAAAACGTAAGCTTTGTATGAGAACATTCTCACTGAGGAGTTTCCTGTGGCTTTTGGAATGACAGTGTTCTAGCTGCACACACACACACACACACACACACACACACATCACGTATGCTTACACAGAAATGGACACATGCAGCTTTACTAATATTTAATGTTTTTGATATAGCTATCCTGGCTTTGTGTTCCCTTGTTTTGGCATTCATCCCCTTCAAGGATCAGGGCAAGACTTGCATAGTGTCAGGATTCAGGTGAATATAACCAAACAAGATATAGAAAGATACCCTGCTTCATATGCTATGTTGTGACCTTTTAGTGCAAAAGTATTAGTTTTGTTTTAACAGGACCTGGAGCCATTCCTTCCTTTGTTCCAGAAGTACAGAGCTGATATTGTTGCAGTCGGTGAGGTAAAATAAGATCATGTCTTTTTCAGACAATTTTTTAACAGACATTGCTCTGCATTTTTTAAATGTATTTAAATAACACTTACCAAACAAAAATAAAACATACAGCTTGTTTTGATTATACGTTTTATATAGAAAGTAGAGGTCAATTTAAGGAATGTGAAATTAATTAAATAAAATGAGAAAAAGAGAAGAAGTCCTTAGCAAACTTACAAGGGGTAATCAATATGATTTAAAATTATTTGATTGTATTTTATTGTAGAACTAGTATCTAAATTAATTAGAATCTTCTAACTCCATATTTTATCAGGTAGAAATTGTAAAGAAAAACTATTTTACAAATCCTTACAAAATTATGGAGCCTTTAAATATTGTTATTTACTAGGTTGAGAACCATTGGTCTAGGGATAATAATAATAAATAAAATGAATAAAAGTATGAAAATCATACAAGACTGGGGAAGCCAGGCCTCAAATTTCTAATGCTGATTTTAAATCTTGAGTCAGTATTGTAGTTCACCTATTTCTTGTTACATAATGTGATGACGCTTGCATTTATTTTATTTTTTTTCTCTTCACAGATTGGTCTTGATTTCACCCCCTGGTTTGCAAGAACTACTCAAGAGCGTGATGAGCAGATAAAAGTCTTTATAAAACAACTTGAAATAGCTAAAGAACTTGATTTGCCAGTGTGAGTAGCAACAGGTCTTTCTATTGGAGAGTAACAGGAAATCATAAGAGCAGCTGAGAAATGGATACATTGTTTGTTACTTTTTACTATTACTTGGTATTGCAGGATATATAGTACATCCTGAACTGACTGTTAGTTTTGTAGTTTCATTAACGCTCATATCTCAGTCCATTCTTTTATCTTAAAGGAATGTACATTCCCGCTCAGCAGCTAAGGTTACCATAGACACGATGAAAGAACTAGGTAAGAGATAACAAATCATTATGTCTCTGTGACCTTTACAAATGCAGCTGAATTTCTTGAGTAATTCTACTTTTATGTCTTTAGGGATTAGACAAGCATTATTGCATAACTTTGCCGGCAAGCCATCAGTTGCTATGGAAGGGGTTCAGGCTGGATTCTGCTTCTCCTTTCCGCCTGCTGTCAGCAAAACTGAGCAGGTTATATAAGGATTTAATTTAATTACCATCATGCTTGTGTGCCATAAAATCATAGATAAGTATGCAATAAAGACTTGAATCATATTTTAAAGAATGACTCAGTTCCACGTCACATGTCATTCACTTCAAATATTAGTACATTTTGTACATATGATTGTTTGTTTGAACCGGAAATTATGTATTATTAAAACCTATATGTAACTTCAGTGACAAACGTTAGGTTTGACATCATTTTACACTATTTTCACTACCATATTTCAAATGCAGAGAGCAAAATTGATCAGACAGATTCCACTGGAACACATTTGCCTTGAGACAGATTCTCCAGCCTTGGGGATTGACAAACATGTAAGTCCTAACCTTTTATTATAATCTGATTTTCTGTATGACTGAGATGTTTTGAAGCTCACTGTCCATGTTTATCTTATTTATTTATTTTTGCCCTAGATTAGAAATGAGCCTGGAAACATAATGATCTGCTGTGAATACATTGCGAAGATTAAGGGAATATCTTCAGACGCAGTTATGGAAGTCACAACACAGAATGCCCTTCGGTTGTTTTCTAAGTTAAAAAGATATAATTATTTTTCTTATATAGTGTCATTTTGTTAATAAAGCACTCACTCAGAGAAAACAAATTGACTTAGATTAATGTCTTGTACTTTGAAGTTTTCTGTAAAAGTATCATGCATGAACCTTTCAGATTGTTTTTGTGAGCTGGGTTAAAACCAATTCTCCCTATCAATACATTTTTCAAATGTTTTTCATTTGTATTCCTTTCAGAAGAAAGTCATACAGGTTTTGACATTAAGGCTGATAAATAACAGTTTGACAATTTTTTTAATAAAAAAATTAGAATTAATCCACTGTTTTATTGACAGATCGTTTCATTACACGTGTATTGCTGTGTGGAGAAAAAAGTTAATCTTCACAGAGGTTGATTGAAGTTCCTAACACTTGATGACTTTTATCTGGAAGCACAAAAAAAGATCGTATTTTACTTCATCATATGTCGAATGTAGCCTTTATTAGTTGGAGGTGAAGTTTCAAGCGCGTCTTACAGCTGTCCTCGAAGTGTCTTCGCTCGGGATGTCTGCTGTTGTCGTCTCTGTCCATCCAGGAGGAGCGCTGCTCGGGGCGCGCGGTCTGCAGCGCGCTGAAGTCACAGCTGTTCTGGAGGTGAGCGCGGAAATGTTTCCTTTGAGGTAAACTCCAGAACCTACTGGTGGTCTCCACGCGACACCACGTCTCCCTCTGCATATTGAACTCGTACAGTTGGTCTTGCTTAGATTTTGACATTGTTATCGATCATATGTAGGGTACTTGTGAAGGCGAATCAACTTGTGGCCATTTCAGTCCTTGATGTTTAAACAGCTGTAACCATGGTAACCAGACATGTAGCCTTCCGGTAATGTGTGTCGCCGCCGGAAGTTGATATATATATATATATTGCAGGGGTGCCAGCACTGTGTAACAAAACCATCCCAAATGCCATATCATAGCCCAAACAAGCCCCTTGGCCCTTCCAAATATCAAATCTCAACACAGGCCACGTCTTCCACACCAGTAGGCTAGCCTGTAGATTAAAATATAACTTAAATAATTTAAAGGCTTTTTTGATGTTAAAAATAGCTTTTTCAGTGGAATGAATTGTATTTTATGGTTCCTAACTAGCAGTATTGTGAAACAACGTTGTCATTCAGTACGTCTTTAAAAACTGCATTGATCATTATGTAGCCTGTCTTGCACTGTCATGTTAGCTTTGAAAGATGTTTGTAAAAGTCTCCCACGTTTCACCAAGTCCAGACTGAAACTAGCCTACACTGATTTCACCTTGACCTTTGTGCTATTTTAATAATATGGAATAAAGATAAATATTTTTTTTCTATTCAATGCCACAAGAACAAGAGGTACTGCTTTGTCGCATAACATTATTAGCGGCAAAAGTGACAAATTTTACAGCGTTTTCAGCACTTATTTTCATGTTGTTATAGAATGTTTATGTAGACCTATCATTTAAAGTTTGTGTATAATTTTTATAAAAGCTAAAAGGTTTGGATTGAACAAAACCCATTTAATCCATCTGGTCACAAAGGTTTTCATTTATAAAGATCTAAAAACCTTACTGACTGATGTTTTAGTTAACTTCCTGCAAATAAGGAAAAAAAATAAAGGGTCTTAATTAAATATGTTTCACATGATTAATATAAACTGTCACATGACCGAATCAGTTTAATTTCTGTTTGCACCTTGAGATGGTGGCTGCATAAAAGCTCCCAAAACGAAAGGTTACTAAAGTATGTTAACAAAGATATGACAAAGATTTCTGGTACTCATTATCTTTAATGTGTCTAGTATTAATATACGAATTCAGATATATTCAGTTTCGTGGAGTGTGGTCATAGAATGAGTAAACCTCTTCATGGTCACAATAGTGACCGGTGGCATAACAGTGAATTTGGGAAATTGCAGTTGTGAGGGAAAATTGCACTAATATTTTGCCATTGCAAAATATTGCATTAAAAGTTCAAATGTTACAAATAAGTTAGAATATTGATGTTGTAATGCTGGTAGCAATAATAGGCAATACATTTTTGATGATAGGCCTATATGTGTCAAAAAAAGAATGTTACAAAAATACAAAGTTGATGGTTATATTGAACAAAGGGGAACTGGAGCGCTGCTGGTATCACTTGTATCCTCTAGTGCTCTTGGAAGGGTGAACTGTTCATGAAAAATAATTTTGAAAAAAATCCAGGTCCACAAACAAACAGAATCCAGCCACAAATATTGTGTTGCAAGTGCCAGACTAGCACACCTGAAATCAATGCAACTATAAGTAGCCTATGGCTTGATTCTGTTTGTTTGTGGACCTGGATTTTTTCCAAATTCTTTTTTTATTGATGGTTATATTTTTGTATTTTATCTCAGTATTCCATCATTGTTGTATAAGTTTTTTTTAAGCATAATAAGTAACCCTAGAATAATATCAAACAATTTAAAATGGCTGGGCTAAGATGAGCGCAAGCGTAAAATGCCATTCAATGCAGCTCGCATTTTTCATGGTCTACTTTATCAGTGTATAACGAAGAAAGGGCTCAGTCGCCTACTTGCCCCGCCCCGTCTGCAGTCTCATTGGTCCTCGCCGAGCATATAAACCCACTTACCGTATTGATCTGATCAGGGTAAGCAAATCCGAGGAGGATGTGTGCATCACGCCATCATCACACGCATGCTGCTGAGGCCGGTGGTAGAGATCGGGAACGTGGCCCCAGTTCTATTAAGTTGTAATTACAGCGTTATTATCAAGTGGAGCATCTGAATACATCACCATTATCTCTTTATCTCATACGCTCACCGCTTCAGGAAGAGATTTAGGCTACACCTTTTTAGTCTAGTCTAGCCTGATATAAACTAGAATCGTTTATGTCTATGTGAAGGGGTTAAATTTGCCGAGATGGTGGCAGGTGAGTTTCTTCAGGAGCAGCATGTTCTGCCCGACAGCACACCTGACGGCAGTGTCACTGAAGGAAATACAGAGGAGGACAGCGGCTACAAGGAGCTTTCCAATGGATCGGTCCATATAACGCTGGATCCGAAGGTGCTGGAACAGGAGCTTCCACCTCCGGACGAAAAAGAGGCGATGTTGCCCGGCGAACAGAATAACGAAGCTCTGGAGACGAGACTCTACTGGAGGCGGTTTGCCGTTCTTGGTGTGTTCAGCCTCTATTCGCTCGTCAACGCTTTTCAGTGGATCCAGTACAGCATCATTACCAACATCTTCATGGACTATTATAATGTATCTAGCATCGCTATTGACTGGCTCTCTGTGGTCTATATGGTCGCGTATGTGCCTTTAATCTTCCCCGCGACGTGGCTCCTGGATAAGAAGGGGCTGAGGATGACGGCATTGTTAGGGGCCGGACTGAATGTCCTGGGCGCGTGGGTAAAGTGTGCCAGCGTGGGGCCAGGCCTGTTCTGGGTCACCATGACCGCTCAGATCATATGCTCTGTGGCTCAGGTGTTCATCCTCGGCCTCCCCTCCAGAATCGCATCGGTTTGGTTCGGCCCGAGAGAAGTTTCCACGGCCTGTGCCACAGCAGTGTTGGGCAACCAGGTGTGACCTTTAAATTATATGCCATTAAAAATTAATTTGGTCATATATTAGTTGGCATTTCACATGTTACGAATGTCACTTGCTTTTGTATTTAAAATTAAGTACAGCTGAAGTCAGGTCAACATTATTAATAATTTCACGTTATGTTGTTAACATTAAGTAGCATTTTCCCTTCTAAAAATAGAATATCATTTCCATATCATAACTTCCACTTAAATAAATGATGGAAAATCCACCTGGATTTAAACTGGACTTCTGCTCTAAAACGCTCTTTTAAGAATTCAACTGGTTCAAGCTGATAGTCAATTTTTATTTCGTCTAATTTTGTTATAAAATTGATAAAGAGAGCGATAAAATAAATCATAAATTTTTATTAGTAAAAATAATTGTATTTTTTAACTATAAGAGACAGACAAGATACTATATATATATATATATATATTATGAGATAGACAAGATAATATTTCATTAATGTTTAACTTTATTAATTTTATTACTTTAGAAGATACAGAAGATAGTTCATCAAAAATACAACGATACACGATAGAACACGATAGGAGATATTTGAAAGAATACTGGTAACAAAGCAGTTTCGGCCCCATTGTTTATTGTATGTTATTATTTTGGCAGGAACTATGGTTACCACTATCTTTTTTTTTTTCAAACAGTACAGAGTAATATGAACACTATAACACTGAAACACTATAACTTAAAGTGTAACCTGAAGTATGAAGTATATGTTTCATATACTAATTTGTTTATTAAACTGTGTGTAATGCATTTCTTTTTTCAGCTTGGTGTAGCCATTGGTTTCCTGCTCCCACCTGTACTGGTTCCCAACACAGCCGACGACAAAGATCTCATGGGCCACAACATCAGCATAATGTTCTATGGAACAGCTGGAGTTTCAACTCTGCTCTTCCTTTTAACAATATTTGGTAAAAACTAGTATCTATAACTTTTTTCCAGCAGTTGAGACAAAGAGCAAAACAGAATGTAAAACAGCATTTTCTCATACAGTCTTTTGCATGCTTTTATGCCATTTGGGAAGTTGTGGCCTAATGGGTGGAGAGTTGGACTCCAAATCAAAAGGTTGTGAGTTCGAGTCTCGGTCAGGCAGGAATTGTGGGTGGGGGGAGTGCATGTACAGTTCTCTCTCCACCTTCAATACCACGACTTAGGTGCCCTTGAGCAAGGCATCGAACCCCCAACTGCTCCCCGGGCACCGCAGCATAAATGGCTGCCCACTGCTCCGGGTGTGTGTTCACAGTGTGTGTGTGTTCACTGCTCTGTGTGTGTGCACTTCGGATGGGTTAAATGCAGACCACAAATTCTGAGTATGAGTCACCATACTTGGCTGAATGTCATGTCACTTTCACTTTCACTTTATAGTTTACAATACACAAGCAAGTTGCAACTGGTTGACTTGGAATCATCTTGCTCACAATCTTTGCATGTTGTGTCATCTGTCATCAGAACATGGAAAAGAGCTGTTTTAGAAACATAGACAAGAGATTTATATGCAAGAGTGATTCAAATTTTAAAGAGAATCAAAACAAATACAAGTACGTTAACCCCTCAGAACAGCTGTAGATGTGTTCAGTAGTTGAAGTTCACGTGTGTCTCTCCCATTCGTCTTCTCAGTCATTAAGGACAGACCTCCACTCCCACCCAGCAAAGCACAAGCTGTTCTCTCCACCGGTCCAGCTGAAGACTATTCTTACAAGAAATCAATCATCAACCTCTTCAAGAACAAGCCCTTCATTCTTCTCCTCATCAGCTATGGTGAGGAAGACAGTTATTTCATGCAATTCTGTCATCCTTTACTCACACTGAACACTTTTATGCATTTAATTATAATAAATAACATTTTTAGATAATTTTATATATGTTTTTATTTTATTTTTGCTTTGGGCAATAATAAATAATTTAAATTTCCTGTGGCGCAAGTGGTTGAGCATTGCATTAGCATCGTAAGGTTGTGGGTTCGATTCCCAGGGAACACGCTAAGTAAAAAATGTTAGCTGAATGCACTGTAAGTCGCTTTGGATAAAAGCGTCTGCTAAATGCATAAATTGATTGATTTATATATTTAAATATTATTTATTAATTATTTAAATTTTAGGGTTTACTATTCCTTTAATCTCATCTTTATATGTTCTCCGTGCTTTTATTCACACAATAATTTTTTTTTTCAACATAATTTATTAAATATTTGATATTGTTTTTAGGCATCATGACCGGATCATTCTACTCTGTATCTACACTTCTCAATCAAATGATAATTACTCATTATCCGGTAAGTGACCTTTGATAAACTCAGCATGAACATGCCACGTGCATGTGTGTAGGAGTCTTTCTGTGTCTGTCTCAGGCGCACTTTTTATAGTGTTTGCCGGGAATGGCCAGCTGGTCACTGTTTTATTGTCCAGGCTCTTACAGTTCATTAGCCGCTTTTCATGCATGCCTGCTACTCATGACAGAGTCCAAATGAAAAGACAAGCACTGTATACATTCCCAAGTTTGATGTGTCCGAATGTTCTGCAGGCTTTCCCACCAGGCTTAAGTTTAGTGAGCGCACACTAGAGCTGAAACAACGAATCGATTTAATCGATTAAAATCGATTATTAAAATAGTTGTCAACTAATTTAGTAATCGATTCGTCGCTAAATAAATTTTATTTGCCATAAGCGGCTCATTTCGTGCATATTTCAAATCTGCAGTGACCAAAGTGTGGCAGTAATGAGCCACCGGAGGTTTTACTCAGCCAGTACAGCAGGTGAAGTAGCGATTAGCCAATAGCTGGCCTCGTTTTATGTCACGTGCTTCCCGAACAGCGTCTCTGCAGCATTCAGCGGGAAGTGGGAGTACTTTACTTTGAGCCTTCAAAATGAAGAGTAACCTGTAAACTCTGCACTACTGAACTGTTTAAGGGGCCGTTCACATATCGTGTCTTTTGCGTGCTCAAGTTCGTTATTTCCTATGTAGGCGCGCAGTATGCACTCTCATAATGGAAGCGACGCGGTCGCGACACGCACGCGGTGCGATGCGCTCGTTTTTCCAGGCGCGTCCACACCGCATCCATTTATCCTTTGCTGAAATTTCCGGGTCTTCATGGAGAGGGCACGTCATGGAGAGAGCACGTCATGGTTGCTTAGCAAAGGCAGACGCCCCAGGGGCGCTTCTGCCCGAGCGCTTTGGAAAGAAGGAGAAAGCGGCGCGACTAGCGTTTTCCACGCGTTTTTAGGTGCGATATGTGAACGGCCCCTAAGAATTTTATTTGTGCAGATTCTCCAGTACAAGGTTGTTTGCAAAAGTTTAGTCGTAAAAGCTGATAACATTGCTTTTTAACAGTAAACATTTAAAGCTTTACAAACATGTTATGTGATCAGTTTGTCGTTTACCAGTTCATAATTCAGGCTTGCAGCCTAATTATGACTGAATGAGAGAGGTAAATGTTTGAGTATATTTAAAATGCACTTCTTTTCTAAGTATTCACTGCCTTTTTTCACACAGCAGGTTTTTTGTGTGTGTCCCAATTTTTTTTTTTTCTGGACAACCTTCTGATGGATTTTACTTTAAATTGTGAGTTCCATTCAGGTTTCATGCCATTGGCACTTTTTTTCGAAGGATTGTTTACAATTTCACAGCATAAGCTATAAAGCTTTTTCCCAGTAAATAATAAAATACAATGCACTGCAATTTTATTCTGTTTTATCCTTATACTTCGTGAAAATATGTTCTCAAAGATTCCTTAAGCTTTGTTTGGGATGTTAAACTACTTTAGGAGCTCTAAGGACTGCCATGGTGAAAACAATATTTGAAATCTCCTTGTGAATTTTGCTAGAGTATGGGTCAGTGTTTTGATTGCAGAAGAGTTCGACAAAGGATTACTAACATAATAAAACAACTCCAGGTATATTTTTGATGAGGATATGACAATGCAAAATGGTTAAAATCTCTTAAAAGTCTATGCTGAATGATAAAGACCCTTTATTAATAATTTACTTGGGGAAAAAATGGAAAAAACTAAAATATAAGTACATAATCCGATTAATCGATTAATCGTAAAAATAATCGACAGATTCATCGATTATCAAAATAATCGTTAGTTGCAGCCCTAGCGCACACCATGTGATATTTCTTACCACACATAACACGTATCCATATCTGCCTGTGAGGTCCATTTGAAAGACGTGTCCCTAACAAAACATTGAAAGTTAGACAAAGTGTTGTAGACCATGCTCAGAAAGAATGCATTCTGCGCTCATTTGCAACAAACCTCTTAAGCTATAAATACCCTTAATTGTAAATAAATGATTGTTAAGTGTTTCTTGACTTAAAAGTGATTTGTTGCAACCAAATACTGGTTAACAAACTGAAGGCCTGTTGAACTTGCTTTTGTGATCTTTTAATCCCCAAATCCTGAGATCAGAGCTTGCTTTAGGACAGTATTACATTTACATTTATTCATTTAGCAGATGCTTTTATCCACGGAGACTTAATATTTGGGGAATTCATCAAGTGATTCATCTTAAAGAGGCATATAGACACATGAAGTGCTCGTAAATTAGAAGCATGATTGAAATGCTAATTTGAACTTTTAAAAACTCTTTCTTTAGGGCGAAGAGCTAAACACAGGGAGAATCGGCTTGACTTTGGTGGTGGCTGGAATGTTTGGCTCCATACTGTGTGGAATCTGGTTGGATCGTACTAAAACCTATAAGTATGTATATCTGGCAAACCGAATATTATTTTCCTCAGATATTTAGATTGTAATTGAATTTAAATGGCTTTAAACTATTTAGCTTTGGAACTCGTATTATTGTCAGATTTTGATTATTAGCAGCTTATATTTTAACCTTATTCTAAAATTTCTCTTTTTAAGATGTGGTCCCACATTGGTAAAATATTGCGGACAATCAAAGTTTTTTATTGTATGAGGCACAGTTCACACACAAGTCACTTTCAAACTAACCAGCTTTCCTTTGGTCAATTATTTTGGGAAATTTGTGTGACCAACTATAACTTATTGAAAGAACAATGATAAATGTGACCCACACATATACTCATTTTTAATAGGATTAACCCTCCTCACTTAATTTTCTGCATTTACTGTTTATTTCAGATCTGAGAAAAGCATTCATTTTTCCTCTCGTCCTTTAGATTGACTACATTGATCGTCTACATCCTGTCCTTCATTGGAATGGTGGTGTTCACATTCACGCTGAGCTTGGGAAATTTGCTTGTTATCTTTTTTACTGCTGGTGTTCTAGGGTAAGCCTGCTACTAGAGTTCAACTCGTGTAGCTGTTACTATCATTTCTGAAATGAGTATCTTGATTCATACGTGCAGACAGGTCAATGTTCCTTTGTTCTCTTACCACACACAGTTTGAATATACATTCTCTTTTATGTACGTATATATTTATATATTTGTTTGTATTTTATATAATCATACTATATTATCATATATCATTAACATATTATGTTATATATTATACTTTTATATTACATACACAAATGTATGTTCTATATATTCAGTAACATTTATAAAATATTTATTTGAAACTTTTATATCAAAAACATTTATAATGTCACAAAAGCTATATTTCAGATATATTTAAAACAATCTATTTCAAATAAACCATTTTTTTAAAATATATTTATTGATCTAAAGCAAATTTTTGTGAACAACCCAGTGGCACACTTGTGTGTGTACAAACCATAGACTGTATAAAAACATGGATGTAGTGTCCCTGACGTGACATCATCCTTAGACTCCTGAAGTGTGTTTTTGAAGCCTAAAGCGTGCAGAGCGAGCCGTCGCCATCTTGGCAGTGCGTCACCGCGCGACTCTCCAGGACAATCAAAAATGGGCAAAAAGGGGGGAGCTATTTGCTGAAGCCACACCCACTTAGCACGACGGCAGTGCCAGCAACGGCAATCCACCTGTCACTCAAGTGGCCACGCCCTTAATTATGCAGAACTTCAAGTCTTAATATAATTTAAATGGATAAGTTATTAAAAAAATTCACCCCCTTCACAGTTGTCATGAAGAGCAAAATTTGCTATTTACACCAAAATAATTTTTTGCATCAGGCTGTAAACATGTTTCTTTCTGATGTAAAGTTGGGCATTTTAACATGGGGAGTCTATGGGACTGACTTCCTTTTGCAGCCGGCCTAAAGTGTCCTGTCGATGAATTGAAGTTTTAGTCACTTCCCTATTGGCCTCACGAGAGAGAGCGGGAGGTTGGCGCTCGGTAAAAACAGCAGAAGTGATCACTGATCAGGTTTTGCTTCCTCGTTGTGCGATTCACCCAAACATGTTTGTGCATGCCATACTTTAACTTCTCACATTCAAATAGTTTTCCCTCCCATTCAAATAATTTTCACTGCCAGGTACAGGTAGGTGTATTTGACTCATGTTACTACTGTTCTTTTCTAAAGGTTTTTTATGACTGGTTACCTTCCCATTGGCTTTGAATTTGGCGTCGAAATCACATACCCTGAGTCGGAGGGCACATCATCTGGTCTTCTAAATGCATTTGCACAGGTATTGACTGACTGACTGGTTTCATTTTTGCAATAAGCTTTCAGTTATTTCCATACACCATGGTAACACCTTTCAATTTTTTTAACAGCCTGGTAAGGTGCACACCCACATTAAATATTGATATACTTACTGTAGTTTTTCAGCCTATCCTCTTATATGTTGAAGAACAGGTTTAGAGCCTTCTCGAATAAGTCATTGTTACTTACATATTTTTGCCTCATACTCTACTGTCTTTAATTTTAGGTGTTCGGCATCATTTTTACTCTCATCCAAGGGCAGCTTACCACAGACTATGGCCCACTCAGCGGAAACATTTTCTTGTGTGCTTGGATCCTCCTCGGCATTGTTCTAACAGGTTCATTTTCCTCATCACAGGCTTTTTCTCATCAATCAGTAGTGTTACTGAAGAGCACTGAGAAACTTCTGTGTTGTTTTTACAGCTCTGATTAAATCAGACCTCAAAAGACACGGCGTCAATGTGAGCGATATAAACAAAGGACAAGCAGTAAGTTCCTCTGATTTGAATTTCCAGTGTTGCCTCTCATCACTTTTGTGAACTAAACATGCCAAATAGCAAGAGACCCAACCCTGCTAATCTTGATAATACGCAGTAGGAGATATCGCAGTACATTTATAATCAGTTAAGTGCAAGATCAAAGTCAAAAAGGACAAAAGCCATGCTGGCTGGCCAGACTAATCTATTAATATATATTTACAATATAGGTTTTACAGTATTTTTTTAAGTGCATTCAAGTGTATTTGGCCTTCAGTAGCCTGATGTTCAATATCATCACTTTAGTCAATTAATTGCCATCTTTATGGAAATTAAAAAGGGTTGCAGATCTTAAAGCAGTGTTAATTGAACACCTGTTTGTCTCTCCTGAAGGTTCCCACTGAGCTGCCTTCTGAAAAAGTGTCCAGTGATGTCAAGCTGGAGTCTTCAATTTAAGTCTTAAACATCTCCAACAGCACAGACTCTCCTGAGATGACTTGAAATCTCCTTATTTTGCTCTAATATTGATGTTATAAAGAACTTTCATTGAAAACGGACAGTGATAATTGTTCACAAATATGCTGTGAATTCATTTCTCCAAATCTAGGCTGAAATGTGTCCATGCAGTCTGTCTCAAAATTATACATGCATGATACTTTCTATTTGTTTCAAGAATCATGGACCAAATATTAGGTTTTTAACCGGGCTTGTAATGGCCATATGCACAATCCTGTTAGTGTGTCTGGAACAGCATGTTTGTTTGCTTCGTCTCAAAGGACCTTTCTGATTGTGTGCTACTGTGAAGCAATGTCGGTTATTTCTCAAATCTGCTCATGCATTGCAGCACATCTACATGTAATAGTTCCACAAAGGCCATAAATTCTCATTTTATTTTTTGAGGATGACGAAGATTGTCCATGCATTAAATGAAGAGTGTTCTATAAACCGAAAATACTTATTATGTCAAATGTAGTGCATTGTAAACCTAAGTGAGTGCTTTTCACTTACCATGATGAGACTGACGTGATTTCAAGTGCTTATGCAGTTATTGCAAGCCATTGCTTTTTTGACCTGAAAAACATACCGGTACTTATTTAGACTTTTCTGGAGAGCACAAGTCAATCTGACAGCATTTGTATCGCATTAAGTATGAATTTTGTTAAAAAATGAATGTGATCCACTTACAAAAGTGTGCCGCTGACAGGCTTACTGAGGTTTTATGAAAATGTCACACCTCAGGTGTGTGGTAGAATGAAGCACTATTATTTTTTAAGCCTAGGTTTGCCTTTGATTAACAAATTTTTGTATTTTAGATGCATATTTATTGGAAAGATTGCTTTTTAAGAATTGTTTTTGTATTTATTAATTTTGGTTTCAATTTCTACTGTTTCTACTTAGGAATATACTTGTCGGTTAATGAAGGCAGCTCTGTAAACTGGGGTTTCACATGATTGTCACAAAGGATGCTGGGAAATTCACTGGAGAGTAAAACTGTTGTTGTGCATGAACTCATTAGTATTACACTCTGAACACTGGTGGAAGTGTCTCATGTTTCCATTATTGCTGTTGTAAAATAATAAAAAGAAAATTGCGAAAATTTAATTCTGCATGTTTTTGTTTTTGTTTTTTTTGCTCATAGTGGAAAGATTTTTATTGTTTTATTTTTTACATTTACACTGTTTTTCTCTAAACACTACCACTCTATTTGAGACACTTGAAAACATCTAAATAATTAATAAGATTCCTTGTAAGACGTTTTAGAAAGTAAATACATCTGTACTAATTTTTTATGATGAAATCAAACATATAATCTGTCATTAGTAAGCCTATGAAGTTTACAGGAAAAACAGGCTAGAAATCCATCCCCTAGAAGGGGTGGAGCGGGTTTACATTTAGAACTCTAGCGCCCTCTAGTGATCACACATGACAGCTATAAATCATCACTGTCTTTTGAACTTCATATTAAAGGGAGAGAAGGAGCTAAAAGCAATCAAAAATTATTGGGTGAGGAATATCTTCTGCACAGTCTCTAATTTCAGACACCTAGAGGAAATAAAAATTACAGCCAGCAGGATTTAGAAAACATATAATGTAGGAGGCTAATTAATTAATTAAATTAAATTTAATTTAATATATCCAAAAAAATTATCAGATATGATCACAACTGATGAATTTAACACACACACACACACACACACACACACACACACACACACATATATATATATATATATATATATATATATATATATATATATATATATTAGTGCTGTCAATCGATTAAAAAAAATTAACTAATTAATCGCACATTTTTTTTTTAAATTAATCGCGATTAATCGCGATTAATCGCAATTAAAAGACTGAAACTTTTTGGATATGTAAATGTAAAATGTAAATAATTAATGTAAACTCAAGACAAAGAAACTATTTAAATTCAAAATATGATTGTTTATTGGAATTTTTGTTTAACTTGTTAACTTCTCATGTAAACAACATACCTGCAATAAACCATCAATATCCTCCAAATTAACTGTTGGCTTGAAAGCCATATTTATTACAGAAATAAAAACACAGGCATGTAAGTACCATTTGAATTTCAAAACAATCAATGCCAATAAAAAACAAAAATGATTTCCATGTTGAATTCTAAGTGGACTGCAAAAAAAATCCAAAGTATAGTCATTGCCAGGGCTTTAAGTGGGCCAGTATGCACCGGTACCGCCACTTCCAAATATAGCTCTTGAGCGTACCGCCACCTCTCCGTGCGCCCAGAACGTGCTTGTAGCGTACCGGTACACTCATTTGGACATCTGTTTTAATAGAGGTTTTAATCTTTTACCTGCACTGCCGATTTTCAGAGCGCCCTTCACAATGCAAGCTTCCTAATTCATCCCACCCAGAGCAGAAACTACATTACCCATTCACCCTTAAGTTATACAAGTGAATAGCGCGTGTGTCGCTTTTCCCACTGTAAGTGTCAACAACTCAACGTGGCCGGAGAAGGTGTGTGAAACTCGTTGTGAGTTATACTAAAGCAAAATCTTGAGTATTTATTGTCTGATAAACATTAAAAACTGTCTGCGGAGGTTGAGTCGTCCTGCAGCCCCCGCTGGCTGCTCATTGGCTGCAGCATCTTTTTTCTAAGTTCTAAAAAAATACCGTAGACGGCAAGGCACAAATTTAGATATTCATTTATCTAATTAATCTAAAGCCTATGCACAAAGACAATATGATCTTTTTGTCCCCTTTTTGTTTTAAAGCTTGATGAAGAGAGAGAGCGCAAGTTTCTGCAGCTGAGGAGGACAGTGATGCACGCGTACAGGAGTGATTGACAGTTCGCGGCACTGTGTACAAAAAATACTCCGCTACACAATTATTTCGTTTTTTTCTTTTAAGCTTATTAACGTTAGCGTTACAGAAAGGTCTGATTTACGCACTGTTACAGTCATTGTTTTTTTTGTTTTTTTTTAAACAATGACATTTGAGTTCATGATTTTAATGTTGCTGTTTCTTGTGGCAGACTAAATGAAGAGTAATGTTTCTTGTGGCAGACTGAAGAGTAATCCGGCAGAGTTTTATACTGAAACTTTCCGTCTAAAAGTCCTTCCTTGGTCTTATCCATATTTCTTTGCACGTTGAACACACATAGGCCACAACTGGAAATAAAAAAAAACTGCAACCGCGTTAATTGCGTTATTTTTTTTTTTAACGCGTTAAATATTTCAAATTAATCGAATGCGTTAACGCGCTAATTTTGACAGCACTAATATATATATATATATATATATATATAGAACATTTCTTTAAACTATTTATAAAATGATTACATTTGTCAACCTGGTTCATGTCTTGAAGCCTCTGCTAATGAGCTGATGAGTGAGTCCAGGAGTGTTCTATAGGGGAAACATCCAAAATATGCAGCACTGGTGATTTATTCTGCTAATGTACCTTCTGTTGGAGATGGGAGATATCTGCAAGATGCTTCTGAGTCTGAACAGGAGGTTGTTACATAGCACCACGACTCATATGAGGGCAACAGGAATAACATATTTAATAAAATATTCTTATGGAATTGTAAGCTAATGCCATCCCATCCATATGTTTTAGAAAATATTTGTATTTTTAAAACCTTAAAAATGAATTTCTGTCACTTGAAAAAAAAAAAAACCCAATTAAAATATAAACGTTTTTCATTTTTAAAGGAAACATTTTTCATTTTCATTCAGTATAACTTTATATCCTAAAATAAATAAATTTGCAACAAAAATGACTTAAAAATACATAGACACATTCAAAAACGAATTAATACTAAAGCTAAAACTAAAATGTACAAAATAATTCAAAACTAATTCAAAATATCAATAAAAACCATAACAGTATCTCAATAACACTAAAATAACACTACTATGAGTTTTACTTTCATGCGATCTGAGGCCATTTTTAACAAAAAGATTGAAAAGGTGCAATAATTGTTTTACTTGTTACAAAATTATATGGTCTTGATTTGACATACACTATCACTTTAAATACACATTTTAAGAGCTCACAAAATCCCCCTGCTGGACATGCTCACGCCCATTTCCGTTATTTTGACCAATCACAGGCGGAAATATTGCCCTTATATGGAATTGAACCCGCCTCACTTTGTTTCTTCTTCCAATGAAAAGCCGAGAGAACGGTTGGCTGTAGTTTATGGTGATACAATAACAGTACGAGTGACCATTTGAGACCGTCAGTGAGTGAAAGCGGTTACACGCCTACTCGGAAAAGCAGATCATTCATTTATACTCTACAATCAGGTGTTAAATTATTTTACCAGCGATCCATCCGCAGTATTTGGACGCCTACTTAAGTGTTTTAAGCGAAAAGATTAATAGTTTCTGTGGCACAATTACGGAACATGATGACCAGCACACTCAGCCATAGTTTACAACAGAAATGGTATCGTTGAGCATTTTTCTGCCTCTGGATCTTTTTTAAACCACCTTTTTTTCTTACACTTTAGCAGGTCAGAGTGGTTTTGGCACATTAGTATGCATGCTCGAGGAGCAACATGTCTTTGTGCATGAATGCTGGGCAGTCATAACTGATCTGGGGAAAAACAAGGGGAAACTCCCCCTCGGAAGACTTCTGAACAATGACCGGACCAAGCGCCACCAGCAGCGGCTCAACGGTCAAGACCAGCAGACACGGTCGGTCCAAGAGCACCAGTACCTACTGTCACACTACCGGTCCGGCGACTGAATCCACCTCATCCACTGCCGCGAACAACACCGGCAGGTCTTCCGGTGAGGAAGATGAGAAAGACGGCGGGGTACCGTTTTTCGTGAACAGGACGGGCTTTCCCATAGACACTGTCACCTGGGAGAGAATGTGGTCACACGTCACCAAAGTTCATCCCGATGGACAGGAGATGGTGGATAGAATACGAAATGCAACACACCTCCCTAAAGTAAGTGGAAAGTAATGGAATATTTATGTACACTCATTTAAATATCTTAAAAGTCCACCGAACGGCCTGTCTAGACAACATTTTTGGCGTCATATAGATGTGATGATATCTTGAAATATTTGAGACACCAAAATGTTATCTTGTTAGGAAGCTCATATGTATGATACACATATATCATATTATATACGTATGCTACTATGTGATATGATACACAAAATATGGATAGGCAGTTTAGTTATATAATCCCGCAAATATTAGTACCTTAAAAAAGCTTAAATGGCTAGGCAGGCATCGTATTTACATCTTAAATCTTTCTTCTTTGGCAAGTTACTAGGTTCTATGTGACAGCCACTGAATGCTTGTTTGTACATATGAACTAATTCTTTAACAATGTTTCAAAAGATTTGTATTTCAAATAAATTATGTTCTTTTTATTTCTCTATTCATTAAATAATCCAGATTTATTTCACAGTTTCTACAAACTCTTAAGCAGCACAACTATTTTCAACATTGATAATAATAATGATAATAATAATAATATATAACTGCAAGCAGCAATTACGGGGTCAAGCACTACAGAAGCAAGCTTCAAACCAACGGCAGGAATGAGTAATTAAAACCATTTTAAGATTATTCAAGGCAAAATGGCTGAAAAATTATAAATACAACCGCTAGTAATATGATTTATTGGCTTATCACTTGACCAATAGGTGGCACTGCTGCCAAATTAATGTGGCATGGTCAGTGTGAGGTCACAATGGCACATACAAAGTTTGGTGTCATTATGTCAAAGCTTCGCAAAGATATAGCCTCAAGGCGGTCGCACACCGGACGAGAAGCGCTGCGTCGCGTTGCGCCACATGTAGGATAACTCAAGGTATCGCACACCGGACGCGCACATTCTATATGCGTGAGCTCAATTTTGCAGCAAGATGGGAGAGTTTTAACTTCATCTATTATTATTATTTTAAATACATGATTTTAATTGATAAAAGCCGAGTTTTGAACGTTAATTAATGAAAAGAATCTGTGTTGTTATAATAAGTCTGTTATTGTTTTGTTGTATCTGTTGTCTAGGCAACTATGCAGCTGAAAACGTAACCAAACACTTTGTAATGTTTTATTTGAATGAAACAAGTGTACTGTATTTTAATTTCAGTTTCAGTTTATAACATCTGGGTTTTTTAATATAAAACTATGCAGATGGCGCTCTGTGGCGCGGCAGAAATTTGAACAGCGTTCTGAGTCGTAGCTGGGCGCCGCGGACAGACGCCGAATGGCGCCGCCGGTGTGTGTACACCCATTGAGAATAATGTGTTCGAATTTTAAAGACGCGACGCGGCGCTGCGCTTCTCGTCCGGTGTGCAACCCCCTTCAGACTCATTTTAGCACCATGTCAAAAATTTGTAATGGTGCTGTACGAAAATGGTTTTGTTTACCGAAAAGAAATCCATAATTTTGTGTCAGCAAAGTCTAAAGATCATTTGACTCGATTTTGTTGAAAATCATACCAACATTTGAGGAGTAGTTAGAAAAATTAGGTTTTTAACATATATCAAAATGGAGGACAGGGAGTTCAGATTTCCTAAGCAAAAATTGTATGTATGTTGTCGGCACGACCTGAGGAATATTTTGAGAAAAGTTTCATTACAATAGCCTAATGCAATCAAAGTTATTAGCATTTTTGGAAATTTCATAATTAAAGGTTAATTAATTGTTTATTACTCTTGGCCAATAGGTGGCGCTGTAACCAAATTGATGCACCGTGGAAAGTGTGAGGTGACAATGGCACATACATAGTTTGATGTTAATATGTCAAACCTTTGCGGAGATGGAGCCCTCAGATGCAGTTTGGCATCTTTCCAGCTAATTCGTTCATGCGCTACACAAAAAACATTTCATGTATCGACACACAATCCATAACTTTTTGCCAGCTTGATCTGAAGATGATCCGAGCCAAATTTGGTGAAAATCAGATCAACGATCTAGGAGTTTGAAAAAGTAGGTTGTCAATATGAATCGAAATGGTGGACAGAAAGTTCAGCCAATATTGGTAAAATTGGTATCAGTGTTCTCGTCATGATCCAAGGAATCTATCAACATCAGTCCGATTACAATAGTTTAATGTAAGCAAAAGTTCAAATTTCATTATAAGTTTTTACCACAAGGTGGCGCTGCCCCAAAACTTTTTGAATACCATGAGGGTATGGAGTCGAAGATTTTTGTAATTAGTTTCATAACGATACTTCGAAATAGCAGTTTTTACAAACAATTGAAAATAGCGAAAAAACTAAACCTTGCAATTTTTTTATTTTACACAACTTTCCCCGAAAGCGCTTCTATGGGCTGCCATAGACTTGCGGCAGAAGAAAAAAATCACGCTAATGGATACAGTAGGTGCCTATGATGATCGTCCCTATAAATGTTTCTTAAGCAGCAAATCAGCATATTAGAATGATTTCTGAAGGGTCTTGTGACACTGAAGACTGGTGCAATGGCTGCTGAATACTGAGCATGTTTTGATCAAACAAATGCAGCCATGGTGAGCATAAGGTATTCCTTTCAAAAACACACACACACAAAAAAAAAAAAACTGTTGAACCTCAAAATTGGCCTGTATATGAAACCTTGGACACATTTGCCGGAGTAGCATCTCACAGACTGCCATTTGTGTGACCCAGTTTCCACCAAGAGGAAGTGTAGACTGTGTGACATGTGAGTGGATTTACTCATCCATGTGTTTTCCAACACCGTGTCACATTGTCCCTTCTCATAATTTGATTACAAACCAGGCAAATGAAAGATCTGATCCAACCAATGACCACTATGCAGAAACATGCCTTTGCTAATGCACATTAAATGAGCAATGATTGTATGTGACATCTTAACTTTCGCTAGGATTAAGGATGCTGCCATCTCCCTTTATCACTATGTTGCTCTAACCTCCAAAAATAAACCAATCAGACCTGATCAGGCTTCATAGAGCATGCAAATGAAGGGCCTCAGAGGGGATAAAGTGAGTCTTAATCACAGACTAAGTAATCCTCAGTGCACAGATGGACAGCATTCATAGGGTCATATTCGTACTAGCTCTTTTGTTTTAGTTAACACTATTGTGCATTCCTGCACTCTCATATGTGCTGATGTTTGCAGAACAAAGGCGTCTGATTGGTCGGAAATGTTGAGTCAGATCTCTAGATGTTAAAGTGATTTATTAAGGGGCATTCCCCACCAGCAAATGTTGAACAGGTGCGTGGAGTGAATCCATCAGATCAGCCAGATTAGGAGTCACTCGAACGGCTGTGACACAAGCCAGACATTCCTGTTAGAGCCATTAGACAAGAGAGTCAGTCCATGGGAAAGAACTCGCTTTGAACCTGTAAATGACCCCACTGATAGAGAACCAGGGTATCCAGTGATAACCTTGGATCCGAGGACACTGCAGTTATTATGTAAACAAACCACATTCCAGTACAGCGCCGTCCATTTGGTGCAGTTAAACAATATTTAAAGCTAGTATTAAGTATTATTTATAGCACAGTTGCACTTGCTATTTTAGGTTTGTTTTTTGATACAATCCATTTGCTAGAGTGCTATTAGGGATAATCTGTGTTATTCCTGTTGTTATGTTTTGAAGAAAATAATGTATCGCATCTTCCACAGAAATATTTAGCTTGCAGCACAACTGTTTTCAACACTGATTATGTTTCTTAAACACCAAATCAGCATAAGAAGATTATTTCTGAAGGACTATGTGATGCTGAAAATCAAGCTTTGAATATATTAAATTCTAAAAGATATTAAAAACATTTGCTGTAAATTGTAATAATATTTTATTTTTATTTATATTTTTATTTCGTTTTTGCTTCATTTTTGAGCCACCAGTTACATTCTTGGTGAGCATGTGAAGCTTCTTAAAAAAAAAAAAAAAATTAAATGATAAATGGCAATTCTGACATTATTTCTCACCCTCGTGTCGCTCCAAACACTTAAGACCTTTGTTCATCTTCAAAACACTAATTAGGATATTTTTGTTGAAATCTGAGCGCTCTCTGACCCTGCATAGACAGCAATGCTACTACAATGTTAAAGGCCCAAAAAGGTAGTAAGTACACATAATTAATAAATAGTCCATGTCACAGCAGTGGTTCATCTGTTATTGTATGAATTTGCGAGAATATTTTTTTGTGTACAAAGAAAACAAGAATAAATACTTTATTCAACAATTTCTTATCTTCTGCGTCAGTCATCGCATGTGATGCAGTACTTCCATGAACGTGCATACTGACACAGAAGAGAAGAAATTGTTGAAAGAAAGTTGTAAATTGTGGTGTATGCATGCAGAAATGTTGTAGGGCTTGTACGAATATTATTTTTTGAGCTTTGAAGCTTCGGTAGTAATCAACACCAAATATTCAAAGCTTCGGAGGGAGGGGCTGAACATATTTTTATCTCAACAACACCATGTCTACACCGGACGCTCCACCGCGCCAAAATCATAGACTGAATGAAAACAAGGACGTAGTGTCCGTGACATCACCCATAGGTTTCTGAAGAGTGTTTTGAAGCCTAAAATAAGTGGAGCCAGCCGTCGCCATCTGACAGCACATCACGACGCGTCACTCCAGGATAATCGAAAATGGGCAAAGAGGTGGGAGCTAGTCGATGAAACCACGCCCACATAGCTCGACGGCTGTGACAACAGCGGCAATCCACCTGTCACTCAAGTGGCCATGCACTTAATTATGCAGAACTTTAAGGCTTAATATAATTTAAACGGATGAGTTATAGAAAAAGTTCACCCCCCTCACAGTTCTCATGAAGGACAAAATTAGCTATATAGACCAAAATAACTTTTTGAACCAGGCTGTAAACGTTTTTTCTGCAATAAAGTTGGCCATTTTAACATGGGAAGTCTATGGGATTGAATTAATAAACTTTTAATAGACTACAGAACAGCGTGAGCCGGAAGCAGCATTCCTCACGCAAGCAGGGCGTGAGTTTATTTGTGTTCTGAGAATGCTCATTATTAGGCTGGGCTACTGTACGTTTTTTTATGACTGCTGTATTCGCAAGTGTTTAAGCAAATTAAACGCATGTTTTTATCATGTGTAAAATTACTGATTAACATGCTGGATAGAAGCAGCTTGTTTGTTACACCAACAAAGTGCAACGTTGCGACTTACAAAACTCATTTTGTGCTTGATATGCTGTTGTGGTAGGCCAGTTTCAAATCGCATATTTGGCACACTGCCTTTGTCTTGTCCTCACTCAATTTAAAGTGCTCCCACACAACTGAAGTCGTTGGCAATTTCGTCTTCTCTTCCAGACGAACTGAATCATGATGTTCACTCATGGGCAATTAATATTCAAGAGCGAATGAGAATCGTTTTGCGGGGATGCCACGTGTTTGAAAAAAAGAAAAAGGAATATTCGAATCTCAGAATTGATTGAAAATCGAATGCCAACCCACTGATTGAATATTCAAATAATCGAATATTCTGGTCCAGCCCTAAAATGTTGCCAATGTTTTGGTAATTATCTTTTGGCTTTGGTATTTGGATATAATCCATTTGCTAGGGTATTTGCATTTGAGTGTTATTAGGGATAATCTGCGTAATTCCTGTTTTGTCCAGCATTTGGGCTTTTATCAAATAGTTTTTTGGGTCAATCCATCACATCTCAACCAGACGTCGACAGCTAAAAATTTGGATTTTGATCATTTTATTTATGGTGAAGTAAATACATAAATGAAATACATGAATGAAAGCCAAATATTTAGGGTTATTATACTTCCTAATCCACTATTTTTAAGGCTCTGTATAATTTGGTCAAAAAACTTATGTGGGTCACTTTGCATTAAGCTGATACATCTTTTAAAGAGGAATGTCTGAAGAACATGTAATGTTGAAACTAGAAAAACATCAAGTTTACTTCTATCAAAATACTTGTCTGAGTACCAAAAATATAACTTTTCCAAAGTGTGCGTGACTGTAACCCAACAGTTGGTTTTCTGCAATGACTTTAATCCAGAAAAGGCTAAAAAGTCTTCATCTGTTCTGTCAGATGGACAAATATTCTGGGCGGCTTGTATCGTCACCTACAGTAGCGACTCTCATGTTTCGCTGCAGTCCCCCGGGTGGGCAGAGGTCAGCTAATGTCCCCGTGAGTGTGGATTGTGACCTATTTATTGCTGACCTCCTTTCAGGGGATTGAGAGACCCAGTTGAGCCAGTGGAATAGAGCGCAGATGTAAATGAAACCTCTCTCAAAGGAATCAGACTGTCAGAATCAATATTCAGAGTGTCATTTTGTATTCAGACACATTTTTGGAAATCAATACTGAATTGAAAGCCTTAATATAAATTAAAATGATAACTGTGCTGTTATAATTTCGAGCAGTGGTTCTCAACTGCTGGGTTTATGTCATGGACAGGGGATATGATAATAAAAACGTTAGTTTGAAAGCAGTCTCTTATGTTCACCAAAGCTGCATTTCTTTAATCAAAAATATAGTAAAAACTGTTTATTACTGGGGTTTTGTTTACTTTTATATGATAAAAATGCTGGTGCTATGTTGGGTTGCCAGCTGCAAAACACTGGGTCCCATTCCATCAACACTTTCTTGTGAAATTTGTCACACCTCAGGTTTCTAAACGCCTCTATTTATGTGCTGAGGAAGAAGGCGTGTGTTTGCACCTCTGTCTTTCAAAAGTTATTCTACTCGGAGCAACAGCAGTGTTATTCTTGGTGCAGAATTTAGACATATTGTACAATGTATTTCTGTGCGTCTTCATCATGCATTCAAAGGCTCCAGACATCAGCACAGACAGACGAAACTGACGAAACTTCTTAAAAAAGTCTCTCATTCTCTTGCACTGGGCAGAGAGAGATAAAGAGGAAACAGGAGATGATTTCATTTCTCATTTAATCCTGTGACCCAGCAGCTCTTGCATGCCTCCAACACACATGGTGCTCCTATTAAATATAAAACCGAATGCATATTTCTGCCTGCATTTAAATGACAAGCTTTGGTTAATAAAGAGATTGTTTCAGATAGAGGACAGCCCGTTTTCTGGCTTTCATTAATTGCTTCTTTTCTTCTAATGAATGGATGCTTTTGTGCGAGAGGACGACCTTTGTTCGTCGCTAATTCTTTTCGCTGTCCTTTTGCAGTTAGAAGTGTCATTGTAAGGGTTTCAAATAATCAATGAGGCACTGTTTCTATAGATGATAAAGACTTTTCATGCCATTGAGACATCAGAAACTGATTAATGAATCTCCTTGTGGCTACAAAAGTCACCTTGTGACTAGGTTGCCAACTTCAGGATAAAAATAAGTGACCGCCTCCCTTTCATTTATACTACATTTCATTTAAGATTTAAAAAGATAGTTCAGCCTAAAATGAAAATCATGTCATGGTGTACTCACCCACAAGTCGCTCTGGAATTGTTTGACTGTCTTTTTACCTGCAGAAAATATTTCGAATAACGTTTCAAGTGTTTTTGTTCATATACAGTGAAAGTCAGTGGTGTCCAGAACAACAGTAGACCCCGCTGACTTTGATTATATGGATGAGAGACATGAACAAATGAAATGCTACAATGATCACAGCGTATGCACGTAGGATCTGTAACATCTTGTTATGCAATACTGAAGTACCACACATTATTACAAACATCAATTTAGTTTAGTTTAGCCAAGGCAGATTCTAACATTGGAGAATTATGAGTGTACATAAATAATTCAATGACTCAACTTGATGTTTTTAATATGGCAACAAACCTATGCTATGCTAAACTTTTACACAATACTAGAATAAAGATATAGGGCCTATGCTCAAACAAATATTGGGCAAACCTGAATTTAGTCTTTAGTGTCACATGATCTTTCAGAAATCATTATAATATTCAGATTTGGTAAACAAGAAGCATTTCTTATATTTATCAATGTCAAAAGCAGTTGTGCTGCGTAATATTTTTTTAGAAGCCATGACACGTTTTAGCAGGAATGTTCAAAAGAGCAGCATTTGTTTGAGATAGAAATCCTTTGTGACATATTAAATGTCTTTCACTTTCGTTATCAGCTTAATGCTTCTTGCTGAATCAAAGTTGAAGTTGATATTGTTTGCTAATTGTCTCTGTTTTCACAGCACCCTGTACCATCGGTTCCAAACTTTAAGCCATCGATGTCTGTGCCTGATTGGCTCCATGCCGTCCAGAACTACATGAGAAACTTGCAGTATCCTTTACCCTCCACAAACCGTTCACTCTGGAAAAGTTTGATGGATGTATTCTAAACCTCCGTTTCTTCTAGGTGCATTATGGAATTATGGGCACTCATTTCTTTGGAGTGTGAGATATGCTTTTTCGCTCAGTGTAATTTCAGTTGGCTTGACTTACTCAAAGTGCCTTTTTGGTTGGAGTTTCTATCCAAGTTGTTGTTAAGTTTGTTTCTTCATCTGAACAGATTTTGAGAAATTTAGATTAAGACTTACATTACTTGTTCACCATTGAATTGTCTAAAGTTAATGGGTGCCATCAGAATATTCTCTTATTCTGTTAGTTAAGGAATAGTTATTCAACTATTCCTTTAAGTTGGATACAACATTTTCTATACTACTTTATGGTTACATATTTTCAGCTTCGGTGGATTTTTATATTCATCATTGTATTCGATTAATATCTCAGCAATTTTCTCTCACAAACAGCAATGTCTGTGAAGAGTAATGAGTACATAGGGTTCAGCAGGATATTGTTCGCAGCTGTGCATTTTGGCACGCATGAGTCACAATCAAAAAACAGGAAAACAAGGCTTCCTAAATGAGCCATACAAACTTCACGTAGCTCCTTAACTGCTGACAGATACAACCATACGGGAACGCAGTTCTTTGAGATTAAAAAAACCAGACCTCTGAGTGGGTAAGTGATGCCATCGCTGAGGCATTTCCATCATCCTGTCTGTCTGCCCCATCTTTCCTGTTTTTAGTCTTTTCTTTTTCCTGCTTCTCCTTATTTTACACTTATTTTGGGCTCTTGGTGGTAAATCTCTTTAAAAAAGATGTTTTTCAGATGTGATATTCATTTAGAAAGGGGCCTTTTACAAAATACAGAGCTTATAACCAAATATGAAAGGTTCATTTTAGATTGAAAAGAAGTCGTTGGCCCTGTATTGCATTAATCTAATCTCTTTCCAGGTTGATGGAGACCGCCAGAGAGATGATACGAGAATCACTTCCCATCAAATGCCTTGAAGCAGTTATCCTTGGAATGTATCCTTTAGCTTTACTGACAACTGTGCAACTTTAGCAAAACTAAAACTATTTAAAAAAAAAATTGTATAACTTAAAAATGAAATGAAATATAAATAATGTATGAGAAACTTTTGAGATCAGTCAAAATAAAAAACGAAACACTAAAAATAAAACAAAATAATGATAAAAAAATGCATACAAATGTAAATAAGTATTATAATTATGTATAGAAATGGTAATAAAATAAAGTATTAATATTATATGAAACCAAACATATGTACCAACATAACTAATACTGAAATGAAAATAAATTAAAGATAAATATCAATATTATGAGTAATTGCTACAAATTATTAAGGTTTTAAGAAATTTTTAAGAATTTTTTGAAAGAATTTATAAAAATGTAACATGCATGTTTGCAGAAATCTAGTAAAAATATATATTTTTAGTCTTCAGCATCCTTCCGTCCCTAAAGTATAAATCATTTCTCATAAAAGTAATTATCACCATCAAGCACATACAGCACAGTTCATTTGTCTTGGGAAAGCCCCATACTTGTCTTTTTATTGTTGATTTCTCAATTGCTGAAATTGAGATGGAGGGTCTTCGCAGAGATCTGTCAAAGACAATGTCTTCGCTCATGATCCCCCGCCCCTTCAACTCAGACTGAACTGAAGCTTTTACGTTCAGCTGTTGCTAGGAAACTAGAGTCGTAGTAGATTCTCCTGCAGGGAGGCGCAGCTTCCTGTGCATGTCCTGTCAATGCAGCTGTGCCATTCTTTCAGGAACTACTAGTGTCAGTTAGCTCATCAGATCCAGGCCAAGGTTTAACACAAGGTGAATGTCGTCTCCGTCCGTGCAAATGTCAAATGTAGTAGAGAAATGTGGAGTTCGCGAGAGCCGCAGTGTGGACTTCACTTTGAGTTAAGCACCTCATGGGTCATTAGTTGAAAATCTGCGTGCAGGTTTGTTCTGGAGAGCTGGAGGAGGAAGGGTTCCAGCTTACGTCACTTTGAGATTTTTATCTTTGTGTACAAAACCTGTCTTTTAATATACAGCACTGTCAAGGGACTTTCCTACAGTCCCAGAGGACCCAAACATCATAACACTGAGTATTAGAGTATTAGAGTATCAGAGAACATCGAGGCTATTGTTGTTGAAAAGTTAATGTTGCTGTAAGTCCTTTTTTAGTTGGAAAATAGGAAAATGTTCCTACTGGGTAAATATATATGTGGAAAAACAATAATTTTCCAACCCTTTTTCTGACCCTCTGTCTGAAGTGATCCATTTTTAGTTGAATGCAAATGCATCTGCCATTGTAATGTCACAAATCCCACAATATCCAAATAAGCCATATCTAGATCTTGATTAAATAAATGTAATGACCCCTTCAATAATTATTAGAAATTTTAAAGAATAGCAGAATCCACACCACAAGTATTAAGAGAACGGCGCTGAAGAACGTTGTTGTTGAAATCACTTTAGAAACTTATTTTTTGGAACCTATAGCAGGAGCAATCCCCCAGGTTTGGGAATGCGTGTATTGCAGATAAGAATTCTCGGAACTGCTGCTGAAAGGATCACATGGCCCTGCTGATGGGTAATGTGATCCTCTGATGTCTTCTCATTACAACAGTGGTGGGGGGTTTTATGGGTGTGTGTATGTGTACACACAGAGAGACGGAAACTCAAAAGAGCTGCAGATGAACAAACCTACTGAATGAGCCTGTGTTTACTTTGAGTAACAACAAAGTTTGTGTTCAAAATACTACAAAAGAGAAATGGTTAACAATTCTCCTTTTGAAAAAAATCTAAATGTAACTTTTTTGCTTTCTCGCTGTCTTATGTATGATTCATGAAAATGTTTGCTTTACTTAAATTGCAAAGATTTTCGCCAAACATTTCTACAGATGATAGTTATACAAAGGCCTTAATTAATATTAACCAATTTGCAGTCTACTGTTCATGAGCCAAATATACAGTATAGATATATATAATGTTTTTTTTTTTCAAGAAATGTTACATACTAAAGAATTTTTTGTAATGTAAGCGTATTTACTGTAACTGATGATGTAAAAAAATCGTACTGACCCCAAACTTTTGAATGGTAGTGTTAATTCTTTATAGAAGAATATTTAAGATGTTCTCGGAAAACAAGTAAATTTATCACGTTTTTAGATGTTTTAATAGAAAACGGGGGGTTTAAATTAAATTAAAGTTGTAATTTTACTGTGCATAATTGTGAAAGTGATACAGTCACTTACCATTTTTGTAGTTTTAACCTGGAATAGCCTTACTGTTTGTGGACCACTGGAGTTTTTGATTAATGGATGAATATGTTTGTGTTATGGAATAGCAGCATATTGTACTAGTGATTGTTTTTGAAAGGCAGATGGCAAAGCAGTGAAGCCATTCCAGGGTGTTGCGTTGTGTTGTTGGACACACATGGCTCAACAGATCTGTGGTATGTGCTCTTGGTTGACTTGGCAGCTTGTGTGGTACCCATCAGCAAAACTGCACAGGCGCACTATTTACTGTCAAGTGTGACGATAATGATTCATTTAAAGGCTGGTTTCAAAGAATAAAGCATCATTTCCTCATTTTAGCAACCTCAGAAAGGAGAACCGCAATCATGCTAATCTCTCTCTCTCCTTTTTTGTATTTTAGTTCTTTAATTACATCATGAATACCCTAAAAGAAACAAGATTATTGGCATTAAGGTCAAATAGTAGCCTAGACTTTTTTTGTCCATAGTCCGAGCTGGTTCCTGATGTGATTCCTTCTGATACACTCACAGTCTGGTGACTCCTCATGGCCATCATGTGTGACCAATGCCGCAGTGAGCACTGATCGCTTACATAAGACTACAGAAGAGATCAGGAAGAGACTAGAAAAAGCCCAAGGGGAAGGCCAGTCTAGCCGAGTGTCTGCTGACCAACTTCAGTCACATCGCTGCAACATCATGGAAAGAGAAGGTTTTTTATATAAGCATCTGAGTTTGTTCGGGTCATGTCAGTATTTTTAAACTACATTTTCTACACTTTTTTTTTTAGATCGAGTGACTTAAGTGTGTTAGTTGGTTGTCCATTTTTAGGATTATATATATTAAGATTCATTGCCTTAGTGTTGGTGTTAAAGGTGGTTTCTAGGGTGTTGATATGCAGCTTTAGTGTGTTATGTGGTTGATAGGGAGTTGTGTGTGGTTGCTAGGTGATTGCTAGGGTGTTCTTGTTGGTGCTGTTCCATGCAAAATTTGTTACCACATTACTAGAGAGTTATAGGTGGTTGTTAGGGTGCTGCCATGCAGCTTTTTAAGACATTCAAAGTGGGTTTATGTGGTTGCTAGCGAGTTCTGTGTGGTTGCTAGGTCATTGCTAAGGTGTTCTTATTGGTGTTTTTCCATACAAAAGTTGTTGCCACATTGCTAGAGTGTTATGGATGGTTGCTAGGGAGTTACTATGCAACTTATTGGCCATTCAGAGTGTTTTACTGCGTTATGTGGTTGCTAGGTCAATGAAAGGATGTTCTTATTGGTGCTTTTCCATGCAAACATTGTTGCCACATTACTACAGAGTATGGGGTTACTGGGGTGTTGCCATGTAGCTTCTGCTACATTAGGTAGCTATGGCCTAATGGTTAGAGAGCCAGACTAGTTACCAAAAGGTCGCAGATTTGTGTCTCGGTGCTTGCAGGAGCTGTAGGTGGGTGGGTGGGGGGGGAGTGAATGAACAGCGCTCTCTTCCACCCTCAATACCTATGGCTGAAGTGCCCTTGAGCAAGGCACTGAACCCACAGTTGATCCCTGGTCAGCTGGATCTATAGCTGCCCACTGCTCTGGGTGTGTGTTCACTTTCACACTGCTGATGGGTTAAATGCAGAGCATAGGTTACCAATACTTGGCAAATGTCACAACTTTTTTCTGTCTTCTAAGGCAAACAGAGTGACATTGTTACCACAATGCTAGAGTGTCATGCATGCATGCAAGTCCTTAAGTGTGTGAGATTGCTAGGTCATTGCTTTGGTGTTCTTGTTGGTGCTTTTCGATGCAAGCTTCTGAGTCCCTTTATTATTCTGATCTAGAATAATAAGTTCTTTATTGGAAATCTTTGGGATAGTTTTTTTTTATTTCACCTGTTTGCTTAAAAAAACCCACATAATGCGAGTTGTCATTTATTTCAATCATGAAGCACAAATTGGTGAATGATAAATTGCCAAAGTTGAGTTAAGAAGATACACTTACTGTAGATTCAGTTATTTTAAAGAGAGTACAATTAAACAACTAAGCTTTCATTCAGCATGTCGGTTCTAAGAAAATACTCTCAAATGTTAACTGTCATATATCTTAAAAGAGTATGAATTAGAAAAACTGCTTGTTAAGGACAGCTTCTTATTGACCTAAAGCAAGTCATTAGCCGATCGATTTTCAGGAAGTGAGCGAAACTAAACTAACTGAAAGCTCAAAGACAGATCGGATTTGGAAAAATCAATAGTACACACCAAGTTAAAAACATTGGGGAGGATTTGGTATCCTCCTGAACACTGATAAAAATCAATTTGCCATTTATTTATCACTTCGTTTTTGAGGAGCTGCTTTTTTTTTTTCTTGAAAATTATTCTTATTTCAACCCAACCTGTCATGATTAAACCCATCACAAATGAACATTAGTGAAATCCATGACTCTGTGTTGCCAGCTACCTAACCAACGGTCTGACCTCTGTGGAACGGTTCCCTATCAGCTTTAAGACCCAGTTCTCCGGCCACCACTTCCATCATGTGGTGCTGGGCGTTTACTTTAACGGCCGATATGGCACTCTGGGTATGAGTCGACGTACTGACCTTATGGACAGATCTCTGAGCTTCCGTACGCTCAGCGAGTTGGTGTTCGACTTTGAAGACTCGTACCGCCGCTACCAGCACACCATGAAGAAGATCAAAATCGGCCTGTACGTGCCCCACAATCCGCACGTTTTCCAGCCTATTGAGTGGAATTATCTTGTGATCAACGCTTGCAAGCAGAGCTGTGAGGACATGCGCAAAGAGCTGGAGAAGCATGGCCGTGACATGAGGATGAAGGTGAGTCCATAGCCTTTTAAGATACAGTGTTATTTTAAGTATTATTGATATATCTTTTTTTTATACGTTTTATTTATTATATAAAATTTTGAATAATATATTCCTGTCGCATGTTTTGATATGTATATGTATATATAGCCGAAACATAAAAGACAAGTTGCAAAAATAATAATTTTTTGAAAATAGTGCCAAATTCCTCAGCATCCATAAAGAGACACCTTACATTCAAACATCTGGAATTACACTCTATTATATGAATACAAATAAAATCTTTTATAAAATTATTAATAATATATTATAGTTATGGCATCTTGATTTACAAGGCAAAAAAATTACAATGTAAAAATGTTAAAAATGAAATACGCATGCATGAAAAATAAGATTGCACATGCAATGTTTTGAAGAGTCCCAAATTCCTCAACATCCATAAAAGGATGCCTACATTAATTTTAAACATCCATAGCACAATTTCCACTGTCTGCTTGTGGTTCATGGAAACTATGTCACAGCTGACTGCGGTCATTCATACAAGTCAAGGCCACATCTGAGAAACTGGGATCACATGACCTACTTTTTGCTGTCTAGATGATAAACGCATCCCATGTTACAGTCATACAGATGATCTCAAGCTAGCATGCTGGTCTGGCTCTTTATAAAAAGCCAAGGACAAATAAAAAATCTCCTGAAACTGGCTCAGTAAAAGAATCAGGGAAAAACATAAATGTTTTAAAAAAGTGTAATCAATGCATTCCACAGAAAGTCTGACCTTATTTAGCTCCCACTGACTTAGCTTAGATCTTGACAAAAATATATAAATATAAAATATTTATAATATATTTATGAAAATAATCTATAATATAGTACTTTTGATATTTTATATAATCAAACATTGATTTATTATTATATTTTAATATTTTACATTTAATATGGATAAAAAAGTGTCTGCCAAATGCATAAATGTTAAATGTAATGGTAAATAAGCGGTAACATACCAGAAAGGATCTAAACTCTTCCTCTATATATACTGTGAATTTGAATTAACGTTCATCTTGAAAAACTGTGTGTATTATCTCACTAGATTATAAACCTTTGGCAACACAGGAGAATACATCATCCTATGTCTAAATATGCCATATATTGTTCATCGCTATTTCAAAATAAGGGTTCTGCATGTGGCCAAATATTATGGATTTAAACTGTTTAATCATGCTGTAAAGTAAAGTGTCACCAGGCCGTTGGCGCCCTCTACAGGTATTTGTTTTAATACATATTACTATAGTTAAGGTTGGTTATGTTCATATTATGTGGTTTTGGTTTTTTATATTTTATTTGAGACAATTATTATTGCTTCATCGTTAGTTTATATATAAATAGTCATAATAGCCTGGTTTTCACTTTGGTCGGTTTGTGTTACTAGAAATATCAGATTACTCAGTTGTCAAAATAATCAGTAGATTATTTGATTACCAAAATAATCATTAGTTACAGGCCTAGATTAGTTAAAATATTTTGTAAATACAACTGCATTGTTTTACTTTTTGTAAAGATTTCATTCTTCAGGTCAACCATATATTAATGAAAAAGAAATTCAGTTTGAATAAACAAAGCAATAACTTTGTCATAGTATCCTTTCAAATGTTCAGGCTCAGGATTTATTATTTTATTTTTTATTTTTTTTGCTTTAAGCCCCGGAATGATTGCAATGATTGCAATGTGGCTACAGGGCTACTAATAAAAATAGATAGTCTGGAGCCCTGAAATGTATTATTTTAATCTGTTCGGTTATCTGTTTAGTCCTCAAGTCTACTGTTCCCATCAAAATTCAATGTGCATTTTCTGGCACAAAGCCTTTTTGACTAACCAATTATTAAACTATTCTTCTTTGAGTCAACGACATTACAATTATTGAGAAATGAGTTTGCAGAAACAAAATCTAAATTTATTATTGGAGTCCTTCTTGAATGAGTTTCTCGATGTACTGAACACCCAGCATCTGGCATCATCAGCATGGAGCTGATAGAGTCATTCATAATGAATCTCATTCTAAAAATCAACTTTTAACGACTGAGAACATTGCAATGTCAAGTTGCCTCTCATCACCCGTGCAGCTCATTTGGGGAAAATACTGAGAGTTTGGGAAATCTGTTGTCTCCTAGCATAATGAAGTTAATGAACGTCATCAAGTTAATGAACATAATGTGGAGCTTTTCATAACACTAACTTTATTTGTGCTGCACTCGCTAATGAGAAAACACAGTAAGAGCGATTCAGCATTTGCTCCCTGTGGTGTGAAAAAGTTCACATCCTTTTTAATAAACTGATTGTAGATCTGTCGTTTTTTAGCACCGGATCCTTGTCGGGTTGATGACAGGCAGTATTCCTCATCTGTGACTTTCTCAGCTTGCCTTTTTCCACCTGGAAGATTTCAAGCCCTTTTTTCATTCTAAATGCCTTGAAATCTTTATTAATTTTTCGAACTGAAAATAACAATTATCTTCTAGTACCTCCTAGCTATATATAAATTTACATATTGTCTCAGTTGCTTCGGTGTGTGTGTGCATATATGCATAATATCTAATGGGCAAATACAATAAAATATATTAAATTTATAAATCTTTTAAAACAACTGGGTTTTACTGCAGATCCTCAAGTCATCCAGTGCTCAGTCTCCAATCAAAGAACGAACCCGAGGGAAGTCTTTATCACCACGCCGCCGGTCAGGCAGCAGTCCCCAAAGACGCCAGCATGCCCACAGAAGAGACAAATCGTAAGTAATGGACACTTTGATGTTGAGGAATCACAGATTTGAGAAATAAGCTATGGAAAATATCCACTTTTTACAAAAAATCTCTGTCAAGAAAATAAGCAGAAATGCAGCTGTCAGTGGTTTATCGGCAGTGACTCGTCATGATTGCACCAGTCCATGGAAGGTTAAAATTTAATTACTTTGGTTGCATTTATTTAATTTTGACATTTTAATGATCTTCATATTTCTGGTGATTATGCTCTTGGAATATAATTAGACAGCTTTTATTAATAATCCTATGAAAATGAAGCATTCGACGAGCTTTTACAATGACTGCGATTAAGTCGGAGGTCACCAAGATGCTGTACTCATACATTTATTTAAAGAAATTATATATATGTAATAATTGGCAAAGTTTGCAAATTTTGGACTTGCATCCTCTGTAGTTTGGACTTTGCGCATTCGACTCCGTGATGTCCGTTTTTCAGATTACCTGTTAGATATACCCAAAACGAATTATATTTTATGTTTAACCACTAAAGAGAAATCAGAGCCAGTGGCAAATGTCAGAAGGATTAGCCGAGTTGAGACTGCTCTAGGTGGATACATGAGCACTGAGCTCCCGCTAATCGCATGGAGACACATTTTCAAATATGTGCTGTCTTTATAAATAAACCACAGATTTGAGTTTTAAACAACTACACTCTCGCTCTGAAATACTTTTAAAACTACATTTCATGATACGATATATTTAGAAAATTATCTGAATAGATGGTGGTTGAAATCACACTGCTGCGTGAACTCAACCAGTCAGCATGTTTAGCACCCAAGTCAGCATGTTTAGCACCCAAGAAAGTTCTAGACCTTTGAAAAAGTACTACCTCGTGAGCAGGGACTTTCTGGGGGGAATTTATTTATCCAGAACTTTATTTAGATCCTGGTTTCTGTGGTGGAAACACATTGAGTATCAGCCCAAAGTCTCTAGTTCCTGGGTAAAGTTCCAGCGGTGGAATGATGTCGAGCAGTCACTGAAGTTACTACTGTCATTTCGTTGTTTCTGTGTCCTTGCACATGCGCAGTCTGTTCAGTTTTGTGGTTCAATCCAATCGAGTGTTTACATGCACTCTCAATCGTATTGGACGAGGAATAAACCACCCCCTTCAATCGGATCGAAATTTCATTCTGATCGAGCTCACTCGGATTGATTAAGGTGTTTAAATGAACTTTTTTCAATCCGATTGAGCTGTCAATCCGATTACAAACTGATTATTTGGGTGCATGTAAATGTAGGCAGTGTGTCTGCTCATGTTTCGTGTCCATGCAGTGGCTTTAACCCAGTGCATTCTCACTGTGACAGTGTGAAGCAGGTGCTGGTAATCAGTTGATTAATCTCCTCTAGCAGCACACGGCTGGCCACTTCTCGTGTTACAGAAGCACTTGTTTCTCTGGTCCAGGGGGTTGACTAATAGATCCAAGGTTTCTATAGCAGCACAGTGCAAATAGTAGCGGAGAAGCACTTTTCCTGTACTGCTGAGTAGAGCAGAAAGCCCCTTTTAGCACTGCTGATCAATTTACAAGTGAGACTTCGGGCTTCTTTTGTTTGTGGTGTTGAGGAAATAAGATTCCTTTCTTTTAGGTGCAAACCCTGGGAAATATAGGCAGTGCACAGTATCTACTAGGAACAGAGTCATAAAGAGTGACATAGTGATAGATAGCAAAGCTTCCTCTTCGAAAGGAGTGATAATTTTAGCAGGACATACACACAAAGGGATTCCTAAGCTCTAGGAAAAAAGACCAGAGCAGAGCAGGGAGTTAGGGCTAGTTAGTTAAGCAAAGTGGCGTTTTTTAAACACTTGAATCTGATGTGACACTCCTCTCCTCTCCTGTCATCGGGCAGTACACTGGGTTGGCATTCGCTCTAATAGGATGTGAGTCCAATGCAACAGCTGTGGTGGATGCAGTCTTCACTGACATGTCAAGTTGAAATTAACCAATGAACATACAGTGATAATCAGAACGTGCTTTTATGTTTTAGCATTTCAGAGCTCAGCATCTGATGATGCAACTAAATCCTCTGATGCACCGGATCATGTTAAAGCTGGTGCACTTTAGATTGCATGTGTGTTTATCAATTTTAGCTGGCGAAATTCATATGATTGTGAATTTCACATAGGAGCAAAGACTTTCCCCATACAGATTTTGCGACTCCTTCAAGTTAGTTGTGAATTGACTGAAAGCTGCTTGGTTTGAAAGTGACTTCTGTTTGAGGGGTGCTTTAACTACACTATAGGAGACCCTTATTCTCCCCCCGAAGCTGTGTGATGCATGTTTTATTATGGATGGATGCACTTTATTTGACTACTTTTGGACTGCAGAAAAAAAAAAAAACTCACTTGCCTTCATTTTGAAGCTTGGAAGAGCAAGGATAATTTTTAATATAACTCTAATTTGATTCGTCTGAAAGGAGAAAGTCATATACACCTAGGATGCTTTGAGGGTGAGTAAATGAATTGGCAACTAACTAAAATGTATTTTTAGTTTAAGATGAAGTACTAAAATGACTCAAATTAAAAATAAAATGTATATAAAGCTATATAGAAATATAAAAATACAGTTGACAAAAGATAATAGTAATAGTATATAAATAATACTAAAATAACGCTGCTAAAATAATACCGCGATTTGACCACTAATATTTTCCATTATACTGTTCCTGCAGTATGCGCTGTTTTCCATGTCTCCTCAATGACTGAAAGAGTAGGAACCTCTCAGACTGAGTGCAGTGTAGAGCGTAACACTGACCCCTCCTCCTCCTGTTGGTGTGAGCAAGCGGTCAGTCACGTGTGTGTCGGATGACTGAACTTAAGGCCGTAAACTTCACATTTAGCGTTCCTTTCCGTCTGTGTGCAAGCCCTCTTGATGACGAAAATAACCTAATGCCGACGGTGTGCGGACGGCCAAAAAATACTTGGGCCTTTACGTTGTTTTGTACTTGCACAATGTCATTTATGTGATAATATGAAGTCTATTAAACACAGGCCAGCGACGCTGTAGATGGACGCACAGAGAAAAATACTGTTGCAGGCAGATCACTCGCTGTTCATGATGCACAAACTATTGGAAGAAAATCCTCAATATTGATTTGGGGGTTTATATGAACGTGTTTATGAGGGGAGCTGACTGTCTTCTGAAAAGTTCACGTGGTATAATTTCACAAAGCTTGTCTGAACATTCTGTTTTTGCTTCAAATTGGGTTATTATTAAATCTAATTATGTGTATGATTATTATTATATAACTAAATGATATGAAATTATATAAATTATATGTATATGAATTATAACTTTGTTTCTTTTTAGGAAAAATAAACTAATTCTACTGTTTTTAATGTGCTGTATGTTGCTCAAAAACAAAATATATTGTGTCTGGGGGCGATATATATATATATATATATATATATATATATATATATATATATATATATATATATATATTTACCCAGTCATTTAAAAATAACACATTTCAGAGCTGTAACAACAATACCGTGATATTTTTGTTTAAGGTTATTATACCATCAAAGTCTCATACAGGCCCATGCTAGTCCCATCACAACCGTCAAAGACGCTCATCTAGAGTATGTTTGTGTTACCACATACCACAGCAACGTCCCCTTTGTGTGTTTAAGCTTGAGCCATTGAGTTTAATTACATGTTGTATTGTAGTGCTGCTGTTGACAAGTCTAAAATGATTGTTGTCTCAATGCAGTAATTATTTAGTCAAGCTAATGCACCTCTAAGATGATAGAATGAACCGCACAAGGCATGTAATGATACCAAAGTATAGACTTCAGTTCTGCTCCTGCTTCCCGATCGGAGCTATTTTTGCCGTGTTCCTTAGCACCTTCCTGTCACATGGTCTGAGATGTTAATTACTGAGCGCCACACATTGTGTGCCAGGCAGCTGCTGAAACACACCACCCATTTAACGTCAGCTTCACCCTCAAATACACCGAAGAACTGCACAGCACACACATCTCTCGGCAGATGAGTTTGTTAATTCACTTACAGTGGAAGGAATTATGAAGTGATGAAATAAAGCCATGCTGAATCTGCTCTCCAGCCCCCACAGTTCTGCAGTGGATTATTATGAGGTTGTGACACTGTCATCATAAAATCCCCTGCAGACATGTAGCATGTGACAGTCCATGAAGCTCCCTAAAGGAAACATCTTATACAAATACTACACCTCTTATACAAATACTTTTCTTAAAGGGACAGTTCCAATATTTTGTTATTTACTCACCCTCATGTTATTTCAAACTGAGGCTTTGTTAAAGAGTCTTCATGTAATTCTTTTAAATGTAACTTCACGTTTTGGAGGTAATTGGGGGTAATGTTACTTTGTTTAACCATTTATTCACCGAAATGTCTGTCACAAATCTTCTGTCCCTGTCTTGAGAGAAATTGGGAGTAAGGCTCAGGTTTATCAGCTTCCCTTTTGGTGTGAGGGGGCCTTCACAGTTGCCAAAAATATCACTTTTTGTCTTTTTTTTTTTTTTTAATAAGCAAGCAAGCCGTTGGTGACAAAAAGTAGCGCAAAAGTTTTAGAAAGTTATAGGAAATAAGTTATATCAAAGCCATAATAATATGGATTTTAAAAAAAATCTGTGAAATAGCCATTTATTTCAAAATGTACTACAGTAATCTATCTATCTATCTATCTATCTATCTATCTATCTATCTATCTATCTATCTATCTATCTATCTATCTATATATATATATATATATATATATATATACTGTGTAAGGTGGGGGACAGTCAATTGAGAAGCAGGCAATATTAGTGAACTAAATTATTACAGTTGTATATAGGTCAACAGAGAAAATGTCTGTCATTTTCACTGGTATATATAGTTATGACATTTTAATTTAACTACAAGGTCAGAAATGGTTTAAAAAAATAAGTGAAACTTAACAAATAGATTCATTGAAAACTAGCATTTACAAAAGTTAATTTTACCATTATTTCTCAGTCTATCAATAAAGCCATGAAACGCCCAGAAGATAAAATGAAAACATGCATCCGATTCGCTCCAGACTTTGCATATCAAAAATTTTGAGTGAACGGGAAATTCCACAGGGAAAATTATATTAAGCCCTAGTACAACAAATCAGCTCCTGCCCTTTTCCTGAGTCTCCTCCCTGTCAAAGTGCATTATCTCCACTCAGGGCTATTTCTAACACACAGGATGTTTGCTCGTCGACAGGCTCACCCCCACCTCTTCTGTCTCCTCCTTTCAGTCGTCCTCAGATACCCACATAAAATGCAGACAAATGCTTTCAGTCCCCACTTTGTACATCGTGTACACCCAGAGTTTGGAGTTTGCATGTGTCATAGGGTTGAGTTGGGTTAAAAGTGTGTTGTTTGTTTTGACTAATCTTAAGGCTGCTATTGTGGCTTCATGCAGTGACAAATCTGTTTACATTTGTTTTGGAACACTAATGTTTGCCTGAGAAACTTTCATTCTTAGTCAGTTATGAAGGAAGGAACTGTAAAATGCAGAGCTGGAGTGGAGAGGACCTGCCTTGGCACTGCTGTGCGATTGATCGCCTGGCGTTGAAGCACCTGCTTCAAATAGCCAACATCAGTCAAAAGAACATGGAGGCCTATTGATTTTTTCACAAGAGTAGTAGCACAAAAGTGAATGGTGGAAGACTAAATGTGATGGGCCTTTTGAAGGCAGCAACAGTTACGGCTGTGCTGGACGTGTTCTTCAGCAGCTCTGTGTGTTCTCAGCAGGACTGAAAGTGCTGGTTGAACATCAATGTGATTTATCTCAGGAAATAAAAGAAGATGTGAGATAGAATGGTATATTATATCAGTCTACTTATTCAACTAGAAATTAGCTGGTTATACTGTGTCTGTTATGTAAATATTTAAAGTAAATTAGTGTTTTTGTTTTTTTGGTCATGGTCTATATCTTATAGTAAAAGCATGAATTGTAAGGTAAAATTGTGCAATTAATATTTTTATTCTTTTTATTTTTACACTACTTGTTTAAAAGTTTGAGGTCAATTAGACTTTTGTGTGTGTGTGTGTGTGTGTGTGTGTGAAATTATAACTTTTATATATCAAGGATACATAAATCGATCAAAAGCAATTGGCAACTAAATTAAGTTATTTAGAACTTTCTATTCATCAAAGAATTCTCAAGTTTTTCTCATTAATAAGAAATATTTCTTTAGCACCAAATCATTGTTTTAGAATGATTCCTGAAGGGTTCTAAAGTAATCCTTGCTTCAAATCCAGCTTTGACATTACAGAACATAATGAATTTGAAATATATTCAAATAGAAAATAGTTATTTTAAATTGTAATAATATTTCACAAGATTACGGTTTTACAGCTTTTTTTTAATCAAATACAACTAGCCTTGGTGAACACTGGTTATTTTGTTGTTTCATTTTTTGTTTAAGCCATATAATTGAATCAAAATAATCTGCATAATATTATTTATTTAAATATTTGGCCTTTTTATACTCTTCTACTGAGGTGGTTCATTCTGAACTAAATCATTTAATCCATGAACCAAAAGCTTTAGCATATTTGTCATTATGCAAGAACAATCTCTAAAATGGAACTAACAGAAACATGTTTTGTTGCAGGCCTGCAGCACTGGACAGAAAGCCGGCGGAGCTCAGCACCCTCAGTGATGGCTACCAGATTCGGATCTGAGACACTAAACATCTACAGCTTTATCCTCCACAATCAGATCCACAGATGATGTTTTTAAACACTATTTAATGCACATTTTGAACTGTACAGCATATTAAACATATTTATTGTTGTACTTTAGTGTTAGAGGGAAATCGGGTGCCCTTTTGTTTTTAACAGAATATGATAATCCTTTACACACCTTTTTTTTTTTTTTTTATATTGGAAAGTGTGAAGGATATCAATTTTGCTTTAAAAGATTTTTTTTTTTTACCTAGTAATTGTCAAGCATTTTAGAAGACAAAAATTTGACTGAAATATTCAAGCAAATAAGGAAAATACTCTGTTTTTGGACCGAATCTCCACTAGCGGTGAGAGCTGGAGTGTGAATGGATTGTGCTTGGCAGAGAGATGTAAACCTCAGTGCCTCGTGCTGTGCTGCTGGTAGTTTTAGACACTGACTGGCCCGGAGGAGAAGAGAGGACATGAGCAGTTTTCACCAGAAGCGTAAGGACACAAGGGACCTAAGCTTCAGAGACCTACTCATTCTGCCCCAAAGAACTGTATTCAATCCACTTCATTTTTTGTTACCTTCATACATGATATGGATGGGATGGACATGATTTATTGACTAAGGTTTGACGTTACCTTACATTGAAGGCTTTGTACTGTTTTTATTTTCTTCAGCTGTAGAGAAAGAGTTAATGTTTTTTTTTTTTTTGTTAAGTATTTAAACATTTCTTTTTCTTGTTTTTACAGGTTTAACCAGGATAGTTTTTTTTTTTTTTTTTTTTTTAAACTGAATCGCTCAGAAGTGTGAAAGTTGATGTGCTATTGATTGACCCATCCGTTACCCAAACTTCACTATGAAGGGCCAAAAACCTAACTTAAATTGAAGGCCATGGGTCAGAACTAAATGCTGCATTATATATGCACCTATGCTATATTAAAATTTACATTTTTAAAAATCAAATTCACTTACATTTTCTACAATGCTAAACTAGAAAGAAAGAAAGAAAAATCAAAATGACTATGTGCTATTATTTCTTGTTTTCCCCCAGTTTCCTCCCTCTTGTGACATGACATGGCTGGCCAAGTCAAAGGTCATCACAGGCAAACTTTGACCCAAGGGTCCTGGTCTGGGCATCTCTGTCCTAAAGGGACACGGTGACGAAAAAAAAAAAATGCAATGCTTTTGCATTCTTAGTCTTTTGTGTTCAAAAACTTAAGATTTTTCGATTTTGCACAGGCAAAAGCACTAAAATATCATTTTAATATGAATTGGGAGGAAAACCGTTTCTTAAGAGAATGCAAACATTTTGTGAGGGAACCCAAAAGCATTGAAATGAGCCATTTCACTCTCGTCTTTTTCCATTTTTTTCATCATAAGGCCCCCTTATAGGTCCCCATGGGTTCTAACTATAGGACCACGACTGCAGTCATTCAAGTATACACAAAATATCATCTGTTTATAGACAGCATATCACTTGAATTTTCTCACCTCGTGAGAGTAAGCTATGCACATGAAGAAGTTCTGTGGATCCGTCCTTTTTGACAGCAGACCTGTCTTTAAAATTGTAATGGTGACAATGTTAGAAATGCTTCACGGGTTGTATGAGCGGTTCCTCTCTGAACGATGTTTTTTGGGTGCTGATGTCTAAACTACCACATTATAGCTCATTCTGCCTTGTAATTGGTACCAGCTTTCTATCAAAAGCTACTGAACCACACAAGTGCCAGACCATTGAATACGTCCAATTCATCCTTAGGGCTGAGGGTTTCAAGTCATGAGTTTCAGTGACAAATCTAATGCACCAAGTTGAATTGCTCTTTATGGAAGAGAAGTGGTCTGCTGCTAATTTGGCATGCGAAGAACACCATATTGTTACAGATTTTCTATCATTTATAACTTGTTTGGTAACTGATCAGATGTGTGAAATTGTGTGTGAACTTTTTATGGCAGATAACGTCAAGTATTAGTTGTTTAAAAATGGCTTTCTGGTTTTAAGGAAATGCATTGATTTTTGCTCAAAGGTGCTAAGATGAGACATTTTACCCATTATTATAAAATTCAATTATTTTAGTATTGACTTTTTGGATGATTTAAGAGCACATTAAACTGATGTTTCTGTAGCACAATGATTAGGAACTGAATTTCAATATACATGTTTAATAATATGTATTAGCCTTTCGAAAAAATACATCCGTGAAATGTATACTCATGAGATTATAGATGCTTTTGAAAATGTCTAACACGGGCTTGTCTGAAAATACAATCACTTTTGATGAATGATAAGTAATCCAAATTTTAAGGGAAATGTTTTTTTTTTCTTAGTAAGAATGTTAATGATGTGATTTTGTTATGATGAAGACCTTAACTCAAACTTATCCTCAGTTTTCTGTTCATATCTTTCGTATTATAAATGTATTGTCTAAATAAGGACTTTATAAAATGCAATTAAACCCTCAACTGTTTTTACACACACTTTTCCTAAGCCTTACAGCAGCTTGCACCTTCAATCCTCTTTTCTGTCATAAATTCATGTCTGGGTCGCCTCAGCTGAGAAAACATTAATGTAATTTGTTCATTCCTCTGTATAGCATGTTTTAATAAAACAATGTTTTTCTGTAAGTCTGTGATTGGACTTTTACTGTGCTTATTTACGCGGTTCTCTGGAATAGATGCTGATTGGTCAGATTGGTGGCAGTGCTATTTTGTGTCATTGCGTGAAAAAAAAAATTATATAAGACATAGGTAGGCCTATTAATACTTTTCATAGCGTAATAATCTTAAAGCTGAAGATATACACCAATATGGGCATGTCCACGTATTTATTTTCAGTTTAATAAACTGGTTTATGTTAATACCACAATGATTGGAAGACTGTACATTATCCCAAACTTTACAGCGAAGCATGGATTTGTAAGGTTTTAATACTCCCACAAATGCACACCTCTAATATTCAACGGTGTTGACCGCACTCTCTGCAGGCCAAGGAGCGGCTCTTGCAAAAGAGAAGCTTTGAGATTAAACCAGGTGATGTAACATTAGCGTTGCCCCTAAATCTCACAGCCACAGTTACAGAACCCAGTCTGAGTGAAGTCTTTCTGCAGAGGGAATATGCCCGCATTAATCTGCTTACGAAGACAGCGTCACACACAGGAATAGAGCCGCGGTGGATTTACCAAAAACCCTTCATTATTCATCTCTTCTCTCAAGATAAAAGGACTCCTAGAACACCCACCATTGTTTCATGCCTTTAGAGAAAATATCCCGGGACGGCCAAAGAGCACCATAGAATTTCAGCGGTTTATCGTCTGGATTTTAATAATCCAGAAATAGAGGTGAATTCTTTGTTAATCCTTACAAAACAGCTTCAGAAACTGCAGCTGTCAGCAAGTTTCCCCTTCACTTTCAGGACATATTTTCAAGCTGTGGACTAACGTTACAGTCAGGGCTCGAACTGAACCAAGTCCCCACTATAAGACTTTTTTTGTTTGTTTTTTTTTGGTGGGGGTTAGTCTCACAATATACAATCTAAATACATAATATATTTGATCATAATATGCATAACTGTATACTATTTATTAAAAACAGGCTTACATAAAAGAACAGGCTTTTGTGTTGATAAAGAATAATCAGTCCAGTGTTGCATAACAAAGAGAGATAAGCTATTATTCTTCTTTTAACCGGATTAATCCAAGTAATACTGGATTTAGAGGGTGACAAAGCAGCAGACCCAAAAGGGCAACTATGAAAATAAAAACTATAAAAAGGGCATACATATACATATAAGGCACTTGAAGATCCGTAAAAGCATGTGACATCAAAAAACACTAAAATTTCTCAAAAACAGTAGAAAATATTCAGATGGCTTTCAGACTCACTGAATGATATTCAGATTCAGCAGTGGCACAGGAATAATTATTTCATAATGTCTCAGAAAGCAGTGATAAAGGAGCAGTCAGTAAATTAAATGGACCTGTTTAAGGACCTTTTTATTAACAGTAGCAAAAGTATGGAAAAACGCTATCAGGCTGTAATACTATAGAGATGAGATTATGTATTATTCAAAGAGTGCAAGACAACTGAGAACACAGGATATAGTCTTTATAATAGTTCATAAGTTTAACATGGGCATGTCCAGAAGATTCTCAAAAGTTAACTCATTTATCGCTAACAGCTCTCAAGGTCATTTCAGGTCAGGAACCGGTGGGTGAAGACATAAACTAATGTTGAAAACAGATATGTACAAATTGTTTTCAGGATTCTTTGATGTGTAGAAAGTTCAAAAGAACTGCATTTATCTGAAAAATAATCTTTTGTAACATTTTAAATGTCTTTACTGTCTTTATTTGGATTTTACGGTAGTGTATAATGTTACAAATGATATCTATTTCAGATAAATTGTTCTTTTTTAACCAACTGTTTTTAACATTGATAGTCAGAAATGTTTCTTGAGCGGCAAATCAGCATATTAGAATGATTTCTGAAGGATCATGTGACACTGAAGACTGGAGCTATGATGCTGAAATTTAAATTATTAATATTTTAAATTGTAATAATATATCATGATATTACTGTTTTTACTCAATTTAGGATCAAATCAATTTAGGCCTGGTGAACAGAAATTACTTTTGAACAGTAGTGTACCAACAGAATAATTCTAGCATTATTTACCAATGTAGTATTTATTATTTTCCCTAAAACAACTGGATGATTCACACTTTGTGATAATAATGTTTGTTCCAAAAGGCTTGTTTAAATGCAAGAAACGAGTTTATTAGATATTAAAAATATAAATAGGGGTAAGACTGGCTGTCAGTCTGTTGTTGTTGTGGGGATTTTTCAACGATTCCTCCAGTAGGTGGCGTCAAGCGACTGTTACGAGAGAGTCTGTTCTGCCAACAGACTATTCAACAATTTCAGCCCAAAAATCTGCTTTACTCAGGAACTATGGCTATCAATATGTCAATTATAGCTATTTTAAGAGTGAATCTCGCATCTATATACAGATGTACCAAGCCTAATAATAATTTACGCAAGAAATACAAAAGCCCGAGTTGATAAATATAGTGAATATATATATATAGAGAGAGAGAAAATTACTCCTTTAAAAAGTCAAGTAAGAAGCTTCCTCTTCCCGAATGTGAATGGAGGTTGAATATTCTCCATTTCTTAGCTGAATTGATCTTCACCGGAGTGGCGCCAAACAAGCAGTCACGTCAACGATGTCCCGCGCTTTTAGCGGTCTTTAGACGTGGGACGGGGTGTTTAAAATTTACAATAAACAAACTTAATATAAATTATTGTATATAATTAATTCACGAAATGTACCATTTCCATTGCATGAATTTAATCACATTTGTCATTATCATTTTTACTCAAATAAAAACAGCTGAGGGATCTTCCTAAGACTATTTTACCCCCCTTCAATTCGAGCACTGGTTACAGTAATACAACAGCTGTGGGTACAGGCTAATATATTTATATTAGATTAAAAAAAATAATTTGAACACATGGGGGTGATGTAGTTCCAAACCCGTAAGTGATTAATGAAAAATTTTTCATTTTGGGGTGGAGTATCCCTTTAATACTATTAGTAAAATGCACATATATTACATTTTATTACATAATAAATATTTTAATAATAAATTATATTATTAGCATAACAATCATTTCTCTGTTCTTGGCATGTTGCCTTTTGTTTTCTTTTGCCAAAATAAAGAGCAACACCATAAAAATAATACAAATATGTCAGCTTGAAGAAAAATCATTTATTTTTTCCACCTCTTTTAATCTTTAAAATGATGCATGTCTCAAATAATTACCTTGTAAAACCTTGAAAAAAATAAAATGTACTTCTTTAAATGACATGCTTAGTGTCAAAGCTGCCATATTTAATAATAAAACATTCCTAATTTATTGATTACAGAGTGCATGTCACCTTCCCATAAAGCACCGGGTAAAACATTTATCAATAACATCCAAGTTCCACTTCTACTTTAAGTTTGATATTGACCATCTCAAGATAATCTGGGAATCATGCCATTTTATGCTGGTCTGAAACAAAAACTAAAACTTTTTCTTTTTTGAGTTTGTTAGAAAAATTACCCTTCTCTATCTACAAACATATTAAAGGCTTTATGATACTCCCAAGCACTTTTGTTATGTCAGCCATCAACTTGAGGGTGCAGACGGAAACGTGTCAAAAGTGGCAGGTGGTCAGAGGAGTTGTGCTGGTTGGGAAGACCGTTAACCTTCTGGAGTTCATCTTCCCCCACCAGGGATAACCTGCCCAACAGCTGCAGACCCTTCTCTGGTGGCACACTGCATTCTGGGTAAACGAGAAAAAAAAAACAGTGCCATGGTTACCAGCAGCAGCAGAAATTTAGCTGTTGAATGTACTGCACTGCAGCAAACTGCATCATCACAGGTCACATGATTACAGGAGCAGTGATGTAACATGTATATTGATAGTCAAGCGGCAGCAACTTCTTTGAGAATCCTTAAAGGAACAGTTCACCCCAAAATTTACATTTGTTGAAAATATATTCACTTTCAGGCTATTCAAGATGTAGATGTTTTTATTTTTAAACAGATTTTGAAAAATTGACCATTACGTCACTTGCTCACCAATGGATCCTGTTTGGACTCTCATTCTGACGGCACCCATTCACCGCAGAGGATTCATTGGTGAGCAAGTGATGTAATTCTACAATTCTGATGAAGAATACACCTTTATGTAGTGACAGCAACTATAATAGCTGTGGAATTGAATAATTTAATAATAATAAGAATTTCCCAGGAATTTAAAAGAGAAGAGTAATGGACAAACCTGCGTGAGCCATCACATCCCCCAGTGCTGCAGAGTAGAAGACGTAATCGACAGTTATGGCTGTCCGTGAATGACATGTGGTGATCTCAGGGTGACCGCTCTCTTTCAGGTAGTGGGAGTATGCAGAGGTCAACTTCAAACAGTGCTCAATGCTGGGCTTGGACAAACTACTAATAGATCACATGAGAATAGAATAAATGGTGTTAGAATTTAAAGATTGACTCACTGAGAAAAGACCTTTCACTTTGAGCTGTCCAATCTCTTCACCTAAAATTGTTAAGTCAGCTAGGTTTTAAAACATCAGTGGCTAAGAAACACAAAGATATCCAGAAACTAGGGGTGAGAAGATGTAATATTGTAATACTTTTATCAATGCGACTGGGATGACTAAATCCACCAAGGCCCTGTAGAGATATGGATTTATATTTACCCATCCAGTTCTGCTTGCTCTAAATCCTTCGAATCAGTATCTGTGAAAAGAATTTAAACTAAATGTTAGAATGAAATCTTTTAAGTTATTCCAGAATGCCATTCAAGTTGGGACAGCCTCTGTTTTAATGGTTGCACTTTATTTTACAGTACGTGTACTAACATGTACCTATAGTGTACTTACAGTTTATTTACCTAAGACAGTTCTGGTAACACAAGGTAACTACATGGGGTAGGGTTAGGTTTAGTGGTAGGTTCAGGGTTAGTACCTAGTTATTACACAGTTATTGTAATTACTATAATAAGTGCATAGTATGTACATGAGGAACAGGACTGTAAAATAAAATACTACCGTTTTAATTAATATTACTGTATATATTACATTATTAGACTAAATTTAATTACTGCTTTTAAGTGCATAACAGTTGTCCAAAAAATGATTCTGACACTTAAGAATATATGCATAACATAGCATTAAATAAAATATCAAAGCAAATGGCATTTGGTTTGGGATGGCAAAGGTTTAAATGATAAAAAGAATTGAGTTAAAAAGTATCTGGACACTTATTGTGTAAACGTCAGGACAAATTATATCAAACATGCAATAAAAATACTTTTTTTTTTCTTGTACACAAACTAGTTAAGAGTCACTGCAAAAATGACTGAAATAGAAATCTGTTTTGAGAAAAGGACTTGCATCCTTTATTTTCAGATGCTACCTGGTTGGATATTTTAAATCTCATCTAATGTCATTCATACATTTGTAAGTTTGGCTTATGCATTTTGGGCTGCTGTATTCGCAGAGCAAAAAATAGCTCCCATAACAGTTAATGTACATTTCTGTTCAAAGCTTTTGGGCAAGTAAGATTTGAATTAATTGAATCAACCGATAATACTAAGAAATGTTTCTTGAGCACCAAATCAGCATATGAGAATTATTTCTGAAGGATCATGTGACTCTGAAGACTGGAGTACTGGCTGCTTGAAAATTCAGCTTTACCATCAAATAACATCTTAAAAAAGAAAATCAAATAAATGCAGCCTTGGTAAGAAAAAAATACTTATTTTGATAAAATTCAAAAATCTTACAGAACATAAACTTTTAAAGTGCATATTGTTATCATAAGAAATAACATTTCAATAAACTGTGGAACATAATGTTATGTTATATATCTGTCATTGTTTCTACATTTTCTTGGCAATGAATATATATTTAAATTATATGTAACAAGGGCAGAAAGGTGACCTGTTGTTTGACTTTCATACTGGCACTGCTGAGAGATGCCCAGGCTTCTGGGCCAAATTGGCACTGTTAGAATACGCTGTCCCCTCGGGTTCTCCTCCTGTCCTGACACCTGCAAAATCAACAAGTCATACAATTTAAAATGTGGCTGTAAAAAATCAGTGTGAGGAGTTGTCGCAGGATTCTTTACCTTTCCAATAGGCAAGTCTTCATATTCCAGTCTGCTGTCCTTAATAAAGCGATACAGTGGAGACCAGGGAACGGAGTTAAAATCCCCACAGAGCAGCACAGGACAAACACTGCTGTCAGGTAACTGGGCCACCCGGCTTATCTCTGCCAGCAGTATAGCCAGCTGGGCCAGTTTAATGTCCCCACGTCTGGGGTTATACAGTAAATGTGTGTTGGCCACACAGATGTTGGTGAGAGAGCTGTGGGGGTCAATGGGCCGGAGCAGCACAATCAGGCCCACGTTATCACGGTCCAGTAGAGGGATGCCATGCCGGAAATACTCCACAGGGTGACAGGAGACCAAAGAGAAGCGCTCACGTTTAAAGACCACAGCACATCCGTCAGGCTTCAGTCCCGTTCTCCGTTTGTATTCACAATGGTAGCCTGTTTTATGGGCCGAGGATTGCAGAATTAAAAATGAAGTATTCTATTCATTGTATGGTCTCATTAATACAGAATGTTTCATAAGTCCACTGAAAAATGCTTTTATTTTTATTTTTATTAATTTTTTCCCATTACAATAAAATCATATTTCTTTTTTTTTAATTGATCCTTGCTTTTATTCAGCAGGGATGCACTGAATTGTTTAAGTGGTAGTTAAGTTAAGAGTTGACACTCCTTTACATTGTTAAAAAATATTTTAAATACATGCTTGCTGTTCTTTTGAATCTTCTATTCATCAAATAATCCTGAAAAATTGCATCACGGTATGTATTAGGCAGCACAACAGTTTAACATTGATAAATAAAAAATGGGTTTAATTACAATTTCAAGTATAATCAAATAAAAATTATTTTAAAATGATAACATTTCATGATATTACAGTTTTACTGTATTTTTATCCATAAAAAAAATCTGATATTTTGAATAATATACAACATCTGAAGTCCTCAACAAAACTAAATATATATTTAGACACCAAGGGCGTAAAGTACCTAAAGACTCTAGTGAGGGTTTGATTTGTTGCTTAAAGTGGTCCTCTTGCACCTCCTGCAGGCACATTATCTATAGAGAGAAAGTTAGTGCAGATATTTAAGGAAATCATCTACACCTGCCCACTGAACATGACAGATAGAAAACAAACATAAAACGAACAATAATCTGCAATTCATTCACAAATGGTTCATTCACTTACATCAGCACTGTGCTTTTCCAGCTCTTTGATGAGGTTTGGATACCTATGGCGCCAATCCAGAATTGGAGGATGACAATGTCTGTAAAGGTACGTGTTATCACAGAGCAGATCTTGTGAGAGGATATTGTAGGACATTACAGAAAAGTCAAACGGCCATTTTTGTCTCCCTCCATTCATAGACGGTACAGCATTACAGAGGTGAGAGAGATCCTCCCAATGTCTCTTTAACTCTGTTGAGGTAAAAGTTTTTGCTTTTAATGGACAATTACATTAACAAAAATAATAATACAGCAATTTAGATTGAAATTCAAGTTTAAATCATTCACCAGGTGTGGATGGAGACTTGTTAGGGTCTAACGGAAATGTCCCAGGAGGAACTGGAGAGCCGGTTACATTGTGTAGCCATTCAGGACTTCCTTTTGGACTCCTGCTGCTTTTTGGAGGTGAACGTTCAGGCGAGCGCTGAGATTTATCCCCTGCTTGCCTGCCGTCTGCACTCCTCTTTCTTTTCGGTGGTGGCTCGCTATTACAGCGGTCCATCAGACCTGCAGAAAGCTGAAGGCCTCGTCTGGGTTGAGCGTGTGGCAGTATTCCAGTTTGCCTCCAGGAGCTCCAGTTGTATGGATTTGGAGGTCTTGGGGGCCTACTGGAGGGGTGTCTGACAGTGCTGAAGGGGGATGAGGGATGCTGCAGGTGGGATGGATATGTCAACCATAAATGACCAGGCTGATACCAGTGTCTCCAGTGGGAATAAACGGTCTGAGCTTGCGGAAAGCCCACTGTGCTCAGGTAACGGCTAAACATGGGATCACTGCAAGAGAAAAGATCAATTACACCACAGAGCAAAATCTTTGACATCTTTACCAGGATTCAGAAAAAAATAACTGTAGTAAATAACTGAAATATTGTACAATCATTGGAAATATCTGTTAAGAATTTTTAATTCTTAAATGGTAGTTAATGTTTATAAATGTATTTATGCAATTATTTTCCCCCAAATAATAACACGATTTAAATAGAAACTACGCAAGGAAATGAGTATAAACTATTAAATATACAAAATAAATATACACGATTAAATACGTCAGAATGTTTTAGTAAATACCGTATACTAAAACTAATCTAAGTCTGCTAAAATCCTCTATAATTGTGTTTTAGAATAATATTATATGTTTTCTTTAGAATACTGTTTAAAAATAATATTTGTATAATAGGATCACGTTGTTTGGATTTCAATACAGTCAACAGCAAAAGCAAATCTCACAATTCAAATATGAACTTACTTTGGAGACACTCCTGGTCTGACATAGTAAACATTCGTGTGTCGACGCATGTAGCGTCCTATTATCATAAAACGACACTTTCTAGCACCATGTTTTCCGTGTGAAAGTCAAAAAACTATTGTGAAACCGTGTCTACTGTTAGCCGCTACTGCTGCATGCTAGCATAACAGACACAGATGGCGTTTGAATATGACGTCATTCGACATGTCCGATTCCAATTCGTCAACGAATCGTTCTTGTGAGTCGGATCTTTTCTAATGAGTCGACGCTTGTTTGGCGTGCAAAACTACTAAACTTTTTTGGTCCGTTTCATTGAAATGAACTGATCGAAAGAATCGATTCGCGCAAAAGAGTCAGACTCGTATGACGGAAAGCATGATGTAACAAAATACTACAACATTCCTGCACAAGCAAATTTGTTAGTCGCTGCAAATGTTTTGATCATATTGATGATAACGCTGAGCAAGCAATTGCCGTTTTTAAAAGTCTTGATAGATCAAGTATTAATAAGGATATGAAACGCATAGGCTATTTGGCCGCATTGACTTACCGGTGTATTTTAACCGATAAAACTACCATGCATTTTAAATATTTCTTACCCGAGAATCCACGATTAATACAAAGTGGAACTTTCGATCTAGATATTAAATGATTGTTGTCGATGTCCCATTAAAATGCTCAGATTGTTGGCGCATGTCTGGTCTTCTCTCTCTGTGGATGGTTCGTGCTTTGTTACTGTGACATAATTATGCAAGATACAGTGGTTTTACTCACTGGTCTTTCCTGTGAAAAAAAATCAAATTATTTATACAACTAATTTGCAATTTATAAAGTAGCTGTGAAAATAAATATTTTATCATATCAAGAGAGAAAAAAAACGTAGCTACTAGGAGGGACAAAATTTATTATGTATTGTGTGAGCATATGTGGTAACCACTAGAGGTCCCTCTTGTATTGTGGATTAGCTTTACTCAATGTTCACAGGTCCTTTTTGCAAGTAAATTCTTAATATAAAATTTATTCTTAACTAGGATCCTGGGTTATCTTGTCTGGTTTGTGTCTTATACACGGTAAACAGCCTTGCTTGGCCAAAACGTCACGTGAGCTGTTTAATCATTTTAAATAATCTGTGAAAAATCTCCATGTAGATTCACTCTAGTAACTCGAGTGTCCTGAAACATACAGCAAACATACTCATGTTTTTTATTACTCCAATTATTAATTAATTAAGACTTAAGTGCTAGAAAGTTGTTGCAGTTGTACGAAGTGCATTAATGAAGTAAGTATTGAGGCTGTTTGATTCTAAACCTCTTACTATATTATTTTAGGAATATAGAGCATCTCTGGAGCAAGTCTTCAAAACCCAGTGTCGTGAAATCAGTGCTAAGTGTGCTTTCTTACATTTTGATGTGAACCAGAATGCTACAGGGGCTGGACAAAATAATGAAAACACCTGAGAAATGGCATTATTTATTAAAGTCTATAAAAACAACTGCCAGTCGAAGGAAGGAATCTGCATCTCAGTCTTCTCTCTGAAACTGTACAAATATTAAACCACGTTCAAGTTCATTTTGGTGTTTCAACTTTCCAGGTTTTATGATCATGGCACTACATGTGTCTCATTTTAGCATAGGTGTGTGTGATAAAAGCTTTAGCAGTGGCAGATCTTTCCTTCATGGTGGCTTTGTGAAGATCTCTATGGTTGGTTTTCACGGAAACTGGGTCTTTAAGGATCAATATTGAGGTTTGCTGTCACATTGCTGCAGTAATATTGTGTTGTTTGCACACAGTCCTTCTTAGTGTTTGACCGTCCCTTTCATACACTTTAAGTTTTCACCCACTATATGTCTTCACCGATGTCTTGCCATATGTGTGGATGCAATCATAATCATCAAGACTGTTACACATCACTCCTGCTAAACAGGCTCCCAAGATTTGGCCTTTTTGGAAGTCTGACAAGTCAAGGATTACACAGATCACTTGTGCTACACACTGCTTAAAACAACTTATACTACTACCTAGAGAAAATAGACAACGGAAGCCTACACAAATTACATTAAGGCTTATTATAATGGTTATTCACATTATTTTTTCCAACTGTATATGACCGCATAGATGAATCCAACTCGCAGATTATGTGAGTCATGGTCCCACGAATCTGTTTTGTTATTTTTGATTAGGCGGCTGATCAATGCTCTCCAGCCATCTGTCCGGCAGCATGACCCTATATACCACCGACACGGCCCATTAGCTCATATTGCTGTGCCTTTGCTGCATAAATACCAGTTTTAGAGGACATTTCTGTAAAAATGTTATTTGGGGAGGCTGTCAAATCGATAAGTAAATAAACAAAAAATATGCTGAAATGTCTTCATTTACTAAATATAAATTGGTTGGATGGTGGGTGTAATTTGGCGTAGAAAGCATGTTGATGAGGTGGACACAGCAAGGGACATTAGAAGAGGAGGTGTCGTGCTGTAATTGGAGGTAATACTGAGAGAAGGACTATAATTAGGAGACAGTGAACTGCAACATTTTGTTGAAATGAGCTGGGGTTTGTATCAAAAAAGGAGACGTCTCATTATTTTTTAGTTCTGCTTTCAAATTTCCATGCAGACCCCTCATGCAGAAACGCAGGGATGAAACATTAACCGCTTTTTATATAACACTTGTCAGCCTCAGCAGTTCTGAGGTTCACCTTGGTCCTTCTGACCACACAGACATCAAATATTAACATCTGCAGATAACTGCAAGGCAGGCCAGGTTAAAGAAGGGTCACGGTAAATGGGTCAAAGTAGACGAAGGTCTCGCATTCATTTTAATCTGATGTGTGAAATGCATTTTCAAATATTTCCTTCCCCAAAGACAGTATGACGAAAGGGTTATTGAGAAATGAGACACTTTGAAAAGAAACAGAGAGACAGCAGAGCTGTTTAGGATGTCACAGCAATGAAACATTAGAATTTATTGCAATATTAAAAAAAAACCCATGAACCCAATCAGTTCATGTTCCACCAATGAATGCTAAAGACACAAACTACATAATTAGCAGCCAGTGTATTTAATAGCGATTACTCATCATTTTCTTTTTTAATGTACAGTACTGAAATAATTAAATGCTTATTATTATGAAGCTTAAGTAATAGAGAGATACTGTTTGGTATTACTCTCTGTCGTTGTGTGGTGTTGAAGGCCTAGAGGTTTATTACAAGTCAGTCTTTACGTGAAACATCAGGTGGCAGGCGTAGAAGTAGATTAGTAGTTTAGCGAGCAAAGGCCATTCCCGTCTCACTCTTTAATAGGATCAAGCTGGAGTGTAAAATGTGACTTGAATTAAAATATAATTACCTTACAGCAAAGACAGGCCACCAGTGGCTCAGATCTATTGATTTAATAGTAATCGAGCGTGACTCCCATGTTCGGCTGGTTGGAAATCTAACCGCTTTTTAATCAGTTTTGTTTTATTCTGACTCTCCAAAAGGACTGATCTTCAATCATGTTCACAGTTTTACACATGTAAATTTTATTATTGGAATAGAAAATTGATTTTTGGCTCATGTTATGCCATGGGGTTCTGTATAGGACATTTATTTGATTATGAAATACACACTAAATATAAATATGCTCAGCTATTCAAAATGTTTTTGGTAAGAATTTTAATTGAATTTATTTATTTGAGAAAGAGATTAATTCTTCATTCAGCAGGGATACATTTAAATCAAAAGTGACATTTTATATTGTGAAAAAAATATTTGCTTGTCAGATTAAGCAGAACAGTTTGCACCATTGATAATAATAAGAGATGTTTCTTGAGAATATTAGAATGATTTCTGAAGGGTCATGTGACACTGAAGACTGGAGTGATCTGATGTCTGCTGAAAACTCACAGAAAATAATTTTCATAAAAAATAGAAGAGTTCTTTTAAATGGTGATCTAATTTTACAGTCTTTTACAGTATTTTTGATTAAATAAATTCAGCTTTGGTGAGCATAAGAAATCGTTTGAATAACATTACTAAAATTTGACCTCAAACTTTTGAATTAAAGTGTAAAGAGTAACAGGAAATATACATTTACTAATATACTGTAAATGTTCCCCAAATTCTATATTGTATAATATTTACAGTGACAGATATTTACACTGTACTTATTATGTGAACTGTCATACCATCGGAGTCAAATATTGGTTAATAGCTGCTCTGGTGATAGTTTTAGATGGAATAGTTCTGTCTTCTGAAGATGCCTCACACTATCCTCTGTTTAAATCTGACATCTGAGTGACAAAGACAGCGCGACATGGCAAAGGTTGATCTGGATAGATTAAGAGGGGATACTCCTTAGATCTTCTGAATATTATGAACTCTCTCTTTAAGCCTGTGAGTAGCTGCCCCACATCTATGCCACATCTCAGATCAGTGGGCAGATATAAGATATATATATATATATCTATATTGTTCTCATTATCTAGAACATTCACTGTTTAAAAAGATGTATAGAAATTGAGCTGATTATCATTCTGTCTCAGGCTAGATTTAAGAAGGTACCGCCCCAGTGACAGCTTTTGTACTTTTCTTTCCTCACAGTGTAAGATTTTATTTTATTTTTTTTATGTTTTTGATCATAGTTGTTCACTAAGGCTGCATTTATTTGATAAAAAAACATATATATATATATATATATATTGATATCACTTTTACTGACTATTAAAATACTTTTTCAGCAGTAAAATAAAGCACTGCTCATTTTGATAGACAGTGCCAGCACGGTATAAAAGGATTCAGACATCAGCCAGTGACCTTGTTCATGTAGCTAATCAATCTGTTTTTGTGGCTCTCTATGGCATATCTTAAGCACAATTCAAAGAGAACTCTTAACTGACATAATCTGAGACATTACGAGACTTACTGTTGCCTTTTGTTGAGTTAAATGCGGTGAAATGCATTCCATATAAAAGGGTAGTAGTATTTAATTTATAAAATACTGTGAAACATGAATATAAATGCGAATTAGAGGTTTGTGTGTTTAACAGAAGTAATTCCCAGGCAAACAGGCCACTTAAATTCGTAATTTTTACTTCAAACTATGCATTTTTCAAGCCTATTTAGCTTCTAAGTAATTCTGTAACTTATTTCTCCCCCTTGATATAAAGATGTCTGAATATTGCAGGATGAATCAAACAAGAATATACTAAACATCCCCAGGGACCGGATTTTCTAGCGTATGTCAATGCGTTGCGCTGAAGAGTTGCTGATTTAAATGGTAGATTACTTAACCATCATCTCATTTCCCGAATCTGCACAGGTTAGACTTTACTTTCTTTCTGTGGGAAAAAAAGGTTGTTTTAATGTTGGTCACCATTGACTGTCGAAATCTAATTTTATGTTACCCAGAAGAAAAATGTATACAGTTTTGGAACAACATGAGGGTAAGTAGCCTATAAATAATGACAGATTTTTTTCAGTTTTGGATGAACTATGCCCACACTAAAGAGTCAATGTGTTATATAATCAACAGCTCTTTTTTCATATTTTTTTTCGAAAAGATATTTGTTTGAAGGATACTGGACACTGGAAGTTACAGGAGCTTATAGATTGGGAAAACAACCTAGATTTGAGGTTGTTTTGTGTTAGCTCTGGAAACACTCTAGGAAGCAGAACGTCTGTGTTACAGGTTCAAAAGAGTGTGGTTACCCTTCCTTTCTACTTGCAGCCGGTGTAAAAAAAGACAGTCTCACTCCAGAGGGCTGTTCCGTTGTATTCTCTGTATGAAATGTTAATGAACTGAGCGATACCGGAGAGCCTCTGGTTTGTTTGAGGCGGTGGAAGTTCTACATTATATTTGGCTCTGTGACAGTGTTCACCCGTTGTCTCAATTTCCAGTTGATTAATGTACCAAGACGTGGGAATGCATCCTTCCCTGTAGGGAGGGAAAATGCTCGCCAATTTGAAGTGTAATTTCATGCACTTGTACTGAGGCATTCAAATGTGTAAAAAAAGACACTTTTAGCCTTGTATTCCTTGCGGGATCAAGCGGCGGGGTAAATGGGTTTGCATGATCTGATGGTGCGAGGCTTTTATGAAGGTGTTTTACTGGCATCTGGAAGACTCGAGCAATCCATAACCAAACTTCAGGCACAATGCATATTCTCAAAATGTATATTTCTGCTTAGGTTTCATGTGCTATATCAGCATTTGGTTCTCTGAAATTTTCCTTTTGAGCAATAAACTCCTGATAAAATCCACATCAAGACAGATGCTTTGCAGATGGAATAAGCTATAATGTAAGATGCATTTAAAAGGTTTTAATTTCCTTTTTCCTTTTTTATCACATCCCAAATCTGCCACCACAATACCTAAAATTGTTTTCTTAGTCTTTCCCCTGAGCTACAGCATAAGCAATTCAATATACATGGGAAAATCCATTTTCTTTCAAGGAATAAAAAAATTATAATCTAACTTTTTTTTCATAATTGAGACTCTATATATCTAAATTATGAAGAATCTCTAGATATAAATGCTGAATTGCAAGACATAAACTTTGAATATGAAATATACTGTAAATACCATTTTGAGGGAGAATGTAAGAATTATGCAAACTCACAGTGAGACAAACACAATTTTTGTGTTTTTCCTTTTATCCCATGGCAGAAACAAGCTTCCATAAATGTTGTATGGCTGCAAAAAGGTCAGAGCAACATATGTTGTGCCACAAACTCAAAATTTCAAAATCTGTTAATACAAGTGAGATGTGAGCAGAAAAATAAAATCTGATTAAAGTACATTGTATTTGCCGAACTTGAGTAAGGCCAGAGTGGGAAGTTCATTTTGTGACTAAGCTTCTCACATTCAGCATCCCGCTGTTATGCTAGCCCCGACTACACTGTGTGTCAGAGATGTGAGAGGAGGATATCAACACATCCGCTACAATTCAGTCTCTGCATAATTTACAGCTCTGAGAACTTAAAATAGAGCCGAGTGCAATTGCAAGATGTGCTCCTGCATAACATTTGTCAGACATCCGAAAAAGAGACTGTAGATATAATGCATAAATGAAATAGAACATTTAATTAAGAAGAGGCTAGATTATATCTATTAGATTTGTAACCATTACTTTTCCTAAGGTTTTTAACAGATTGCTTTGTGATTTCTCATTTGAATGTCACTTTGGATAAAACTGTCTGCTAAATGTACTGATCAATAGACAAAAAGCTCCAAATTAGCCTTACTAGATAGTTAGATAGATCGATAGATAGATAGATAGATAGATAGATAGATAGATAGATAGATAGATAGATAGACAGATAGATAGATCAAATGTTAAATGGTGACAGAAAAGGCTTTTATAATGTTACAAAAGACTTCTATTTAAAAAAAGAATGTTTTTTTTGTTGTTTGTTTTTGTTTTATTCATTTATTCTAATTTTATCACAGACCAGGCTCTTTTTAAATCAGCTGGACATAGGGACTTTATTCATATTCTGAGCAAGTCATGTGACCCAAATTCAAATGACCAACAACATTGTGCGTCATCGTAATGCATCTTGATAATTGTGCATTTGCTTTGTATCTTGGTTTACTCGGGGTCGATAAGCAATATGCTTACAGATGGATGTATTCATTTTGGAAACATTGATGGATGGGAGCAGGGGAGAAATCAATCTCTCTTTCCTTTCAGCTATTGATCACTTGTTCAGGAGAGTTCCGTGTATCGGGACATGTATTAGAGGCCAGGATGTGATGAAGTGTAAAGATGTTTAAATCAGTGTTGTTAAATGTGTGTGACAATGGGGTTTTATTATAGCCTTGTGTGGCTTCAGCGGAGAATACATTTAAGGGCAGATAATAGAGTTGATAATGTCTACAAAAGCACATAATGTGTGTGAATTTATATTTAAAACTTTTAATTCCACTATAAAGTGTGCTATATATTTTTTTATTACGAGTCATTATTTAAAAAAAGTGAAATATGGAACTAAAGAATGTCAAAAAAGAAATATTATTCCATCTTATCAAATCATATACAGTGAACCCATAATTTATTCAGACACTGTTAACATTTCTCACATTATCACAGTTTATTCGCTATAGTTTAGAAAATGGTGATAAAATATCTCAAGAACTGTGTCAGAACTGTGTCAGAACAAATTAATCTTGATAATGTCAGAGATTCTGGTCTCTAGATATGACCTGGTTCCTCCTATAATGCAAGTTTTGGTCTTTTTTGTCTGTTTTAACACCTGCCAAGTTAGAAATGTAATAGCACACCCCATCATACCGCATCATTTAAACTAACATTTATGGATCTAGTACAAATATTACAGGATAAGTTACATGTCAACTTGAGTGATTTGTTTAAATTCCTACCCGTAAGAATGAGCAAAAGTAACCTTGATGCTTGCCAAAGCCACATTTCAGGCCTGCTTTACTAAGCTCTGCTTTAATTAAATAAGATGTTCCAGAAACATGGTTGAGCGCAGAGGTGAAATCTGCTTCCCTTGTTTTCTGCCATTAGTAGTCTTGGAGCGTTTTTGAGCACTCTATTCTGCTCTAAAAGTTTGCACCTCAAGTAGAAGTCCACAGGACTGCCAGCGTGTAGCGGGGGTTTCAGTCGGTGCACCGTGATCATCTTCACAGCCTGTTGTTATCTCCACAAAACAAAATCCAACCTGCTGTCATATCTCACCATTGAACAGCTGCTCCTGAGAGCCACAATGGCATTGCAGCCAGGCATGTTGCCAGCCTCTGACCCAAATCGCAGATTTCAGAGAGAGCGCACATGCTTGGTTTTCTTTTAAACACTCCAAAAGAACTATAGCTTGTTATTTCAATGATGTAGATGGAGTCGTAATGAATGCTTAATGATCTAAAAATGATAATGATCTAAACTAAGAAAAGAAAAAAATCAATATATGAATGAAACTATACATTATTGCATGTATTTTTGTATATGTGTATATGTATACTATCGAAGTACCAAGTTGTTTTCCATTTAGAATGCTGGCTATCATGCATTTCATTAGCTTATATTCTGCATAGATTCGATCAGCGCTTTTAGCACACCCACATCCACCGCATGGAGAAACAGTTCTATTCTGACATCCTAACCTGTCTCTCCCAGCACAATCCGATCAGCTCTTTGTGTAGGAGGAATTCATTAACAAAAGTTTACCTGAAATTCTCAACACGGTTAGCCTTGTAGCCTTCTTCAATGTCTGAATAAAGCTTTCCCTAACCACACAGCTCCTTGGCTGCATTTACACTTCAAGACCTTATGTCCGGATCCAATATTCTGACACGTATTTGATTTTTTTTCATCTCGTCTGTTTATGGTTTATGCCATTTTGCCAAAATGAGCATTTGACTATTCAGCTGTATTATTGTTATAGTGTGCATGGACATATTGATGTGGGATTACAGTCTTAGGGATTGAATGATCCATCATGGCCCTTAGAAATGTGTTGTTTTGGACCCCACTTTCATTGTTTGGTAAAACAGTCTTCAGAGTATCTTATTTTGTGTCCCTCAGAAGAAAGAAAATCTTACAGGAACAACATGAGGATGGGTAAATCATTTTTATGGTGAACTACCCATTTAAGGAATGTGTGTTAGAAAAGGTTATCCAAGGACAACTGCAGCTGTGCCGCTACATTGTCGTGGTTTACATTCAAATGTTACATTGACTAACTCCCCTTGCTTTGTTTATGTGCTGTCAGCTTATTCTCTGAGTCAATTCACTACCACTTTTCCTCATCACACAATGGTCTACAGACAAGAGATAAGGCCGGATCACAAATGTGCTGCTGCTGGCTGCAGCTTCTAACACCTTGAATCTCTGATACCTTTCCACAGATGCACCTCCGGAGTGTTCTGTCTGAGGTCAGCTTTACTCAGCCAGCTGGAACAGCTGTCCCGGCATTTGTTTCACTAGAGAAACACTGATCGCCTCAGATGTACCTTGCAGGTCCTGTCAGCTCGGTGAGAAACATGCTGAGCGAGCGCATGCACAGGAGGTTGCTTGGCAGGGTGTTTTACATTCCCAATACTGCAGCACTTAATATTTCTATACTAACCAGATCTCTGTAGTATATTATTATTTTTGAGGGGTAGATCTGTTTTGTATCTCTTAGTCATTCTGTGCTTATCAGGAAATTTGTTGTCAGATGAGAGCTCCAGCATCTAGTATATATATATATATATATATATATATATATATATATACATATATATATATATATATATATATATATATATATATATATATATATATATATATATATATATATATATATATACTGTAAGAAAGTATATTCAAGGAAAGTCACATGGGATGAAAGTGTCTGCCAAAATTACAAATTTAAATGTATTGCTTTTTTAAAAATGCAGCAAATTATTCCAATAAACTTAATAACCTAATCTTAAAATCTAATAAACATTTCAAAAGTCCTCTGGTCCAGCCTGAGTAACTGGAGACCACACATTTTTTTTTTTTTTTTTGTGACACTTTATACATTGTTTTGCATAAAACTGCTAAAAAAAATCTGAGATGTGGCAAATGTACAGTTTACAGTTTTTAGAAATTGATATATACGATGAGAACAGCTACAAACTCCCATTGACACAGGGGTAAAATAAATATACATTGCAGGTTATTGTGTCATACAGTTTATTTGCCGTTATTGGAGACATTTGCTTTTTCTCAATTCAGAAATTGGCAGGTGTTGCACAAAGTTAATTCATGGCCCTGATTACTTTAGATTGAACAAACAGCCAAGTATCAAGCTGGTCAAACTGATTGGCAACTATCCTGCTGTCCATGATTGACAGCGTGATGCTGTGTGTTGAAAAATGGATGCTGACAGCTATTAGAAATCACTTCTGCACCTTCGCAAGCTCTAATCAACATTATATTTGGCTTCCAGCCAGCTCGTATCCTCTGACAGATGTCTATAGGCCAGTATGTTAGACTGAGTTTCTCCCTCGTGAACTCTGGACAAGAGGAAGTCAAAGCAATTCACACGTTTGCACCAAAAACCCACCTGAGTGCTGTAGTAATCAATTAGCACTGTTACACTAAAGATAAGGGTCACATTAAAGAAGGACATGTTCATTAGAATCTAATAAGCTGTCTCTAAGGGATCATTAGTAGCCTCTTATTTAATCAGGTGAATCTATTTACATTTGCTTCCATATACTGAGCATTTAGCATCATATTGATCATTCTTTATTAATTATTATCAAACTGCTCTCTACAATACTGGATTCTATTCGGTTAATCAAGTGGTATTTTCATATTTTATATAAAATACAGGAAAGAAATTGATTTTGTTATATATTAAATGTTTTGTATAGCCATGTAAAAAGTGGGATAATTTACAGACTATGTTTCACATTGCTTTCAAATACATACACATATACATACAATTATCATCATTGTGATCATCATTTATTAATTATTAAAGGGCTTTCTGGAATCTAGGCAGATTGGGTTATGTATTTTATTTTGGAGATAAACAAGTAACATTATCAAAACAATCTGTACTCATATCAATCTTTTATATTTTCTGCTATATATTTAAGGTTTTTTGGGTGAGATTCGTGTTGCTTTCATATACATTCATTTAGCATCATTGTGATATTTCTACATCAATTGTTATTAAATGGATATCAGGAATACTGGATTCTAATAAGTCAATCACATCATCCAGCATTTTTATATTTCACAATTTTTACCATGACTGTAATCATTATTAGTGTCACTGTTCAAGTTCAACTCGTTGCTATAGGCAGATTACGTTGTAGATTGTACTGGAATATGTTTTTTTTTTCTATTTTTCATTTTTTACGGATAATTTACAGGCTACATTATCAGTCTTGCGGATTTTTTGTTATACATTTCATGTTTTTTAGTGAGTATCCATGTAGAAATCAGGATCATTTACAGTTATTTCTGCAAAATCAACTCTTAACTTGCACCACACCGAAAGGATTTTTTGTTAAACTAAAGTTATAACATGGAATTAAATGAGATTCTGAATACATTTAACAAAAACTTCACTCTGTGTGCCTGAGACACTTCTGTTACTTCGGTGTAAGCTGGTTCCTCACAATTGCTTGCATTTAACAACTGACAAATGGCAGTGTGCTTATGCAGTTTAAGATTGCTCTAGTGTTTAGCATAAAGATTTCCTATCGTTAAATATATGTATTGCTTCTCAGCACATTGGACATTGTATTGATTTGGGAATTTAAAGCTTCATTCTGCCTATGTGGGATGCAGTTAAGTACATTGGTCATGTCTTTCTGTCTTTTCTTTCCGTTCCAAACGGGAGTTGGAGAACGACAAAAGCAAAGAGCAAAAATGAACAGTTTCTTGTTTGAACTTGCCATGAGTGAATAGTTATTCATTTGACCTGAATGTTAGAAAATCATTTGAATGACAGCATTCATTTCAGGGACTCAACAGAAACTGAGGCAATGCATAAAACATAACAGACTTTTAAACAAAATTTTAAGTCAAAAACTGAGCATGCTCTGTATTTGTCCCATATTTTTTTCGGAGCCTAGAGAGGCATGCCAGAAAGATCTGCATTCCCCTGTAAGTGTGTATGAACACATTCAAAGTTAATTTACATCTTTATCTCTCCTTCTCTTTAAAATAATCAATCAGTGCTGCTCTATTTTCACTTCTAAAGCGCAGATATGCTGGCAGAGGCTGCAATCTTTCTCCCTATGATTTCATCTGTGGGATGTTTCCTATCAAAGCCAGCTAGTCCTCAAACAAGTCTCATATCCTCAATTTGAAGCTGTTCCACATTTTGGCAGGGCTGTGTGTGTGTGTGTGTGTGTGTGTGTGTGTGTATGTGTGTGTCGCAGCTCATGAAAGAAGTGACATGAACAGTGATCTCTGTTGCTTCATCTGTTTCATCATCTCTGTTAATGTCAGGTTCAGATATTTCTTTTAAATAAGTGGTTTCCACCCAATAGAGCGAACATATCTTCGAAAACAGGATTTTTCTGGATCTTTTGAAATAAAAAAAAAAGTTTGACGTACCATTTAGACACGCTCTGACATTCATAAAGCAAAGCTTTTTCCCAGTCCACAAGACTGTTTATGGAGATTTATGCAGAAAAAATGGATATTGGTGTCACACCCATGAGCAGATTTACATACAACCACCTACGTTTCCATATCAGCTCCTATTTGTATTCAGAAGATTAGTGGGAGTGTTGCTACTAGTTTTAAATCTGAAAAGGTTAGCCAATCGTAGTAAAGGTAATTATCAAGTTGGGGGTCTGTAAGATGTTTTAATTTTTATGAAAGAAGTATTTTATGCTTATCCTGGCTGCATTCATTTTATCAAAAATACATTGTTATATTGTGAAAAATAATTACATTATGATGTCATTTATTTCTAAATTTTCACCACCATTGCTCCAGTCTTCAGTGTCACATGACCCTTCAGAACTCATTCTGATATGCTGATACTACAACTTACAAAACTGATATATATATATATATATATATATATATATATATATATATATATATATATATATATATATATATATATATATATATATATATATATATATATATATATATGTTTGTTTGGAATATTTCCGCATTGTTTTGTGAGCCAGTCAGCAGAAAGTGCTATTAAAAGATGCGACTGTGCCAACTATATTGGATCCGCCAGCAATCTCACGACCCATAAGTAATCGGTTTCCTTTTAAATGTTTCATCACAAGATGGTATTAAAAATATAAAAGTCATTTTAGGCTGACAGACACCCGGGTAACTGAAATGACACAGTGACCCAAACCGTGTTACAGTAACTCATCAGCACAGTGAACCCAGTAAAGAATGCCAAATGCCAGTCACAGACACTTAGACTTATCTGGAGAAACTTAATAACAAGGCTTCACAGGAATAAGCTCTTAGGGCTGTCGGCGCGGGATCACAATAGGCTGATGAAATGGCTTAATCAGCCCCCTTCTAACCATTCATCTGAATCCTTCAGTATTATCCCACCTCGGCAGGAATTACACTACGATTCCATGCGAAAGACAGATACAGAAAGAGAGAGATGATTAGATGACTAGTTTTTACCCAGACTGCCTTGCTCTTCCTGTTGACACGTGTGCTGTAGTCATCCATCCTCCTGTTGGGCACATTCAAGTGATTTAACAAGCTGCCAAAACCAATATGACTGATCTCTTGTTGTAAAACATATTTGTATGCAGTTTATTTTGCTGCAGTGCCTTGTTTTTATGAGCATACTTATTAAGTATCCTAAGTGAGGCCCTTCTAGAATGGAAATATTTGATGAATTGAGCTCTAATGAATGTGATTCTTCAATTCTGCCCACCAAGGCAGCATTTATTTGAATAAAAATACCTTCAAAACAACAATATTGTCATTTAAAATAAATGTCTTCTTTTTTTAAACTATATTTTAAAAAGTAATTTATTATTGTGAGAGCAAAGATTAATTTTCAGCATCATATTCCGGTCTTCCGTGTCACACGATCCTTCAGAAATCTTTCTCATATGCTGATTTGGAGTTTAAGAAGCATTTATTATATTATCAGTGTGCAGTTGTGCTGCTTAATATTTTTGTGAAAAGCATTAACTTTTTTTCAGGGAATAGAACATTCAAAACAACAGCATTTATTTAATTTTACCATTCTAAATGTCTTTAATTAAATTAAATGCATCCTTGCACTTGCTTTATTTGATTAATTAAATGCATCCATATATATATTTCATTTCAGCACTTTTAAAATTTGCAATTAAAAACAGCAACAACAACGAAAAACAATGCATGCTTTAAAGCTATGATTTTTTGCTCAACATAAAAGCAGGATAATGGAAGAATCTAATTGAAGAATCACCCACATACATTCATTGGAGTATAAATGGATTATGATTGGAGCGACTTCAGAAAACTGCAGACATACGCAGCCTCAGCGCTGTGCTTTATCAGCTTGTCGAATGTGTGAAGCACAGGTAATGTTCCCAGCAATATCTTATTATCCTACTCTAAATTGAAGTTTCATTAAAAAAGGCCCAATGGGTACTCGCTCCAATGGTCGCAGATTTCGAAGTCTGCCCACCTACCATCAGGCATTTTAATCAAAGTTAAATCAAGGAAAAATGAAATCTCATCAGCGCATGCTGCCTCATTTCTCTGTCTCCCCTTCCTTAAATCAGTCAGAGATCCCAGGGAATCATGACTTTGTTCGATACTGGCGGTTCATGCGAGTTTTAATTTCAGCTACAGCAGACTTTCTTAGCTTTTGTAAGAAAGAAAAGGTTGATTACTGCCTGGGGTATTTAGATGTAAGCTATATTTCTGGGTGAAAACAACAGGCACAAAGACAAAAAAGCACAAGCGGGGACATAAAAAATGATTACTTATTTTGTAATTTTTTCCTGTGCTTTTACTAATTAATGCTTCCAGCAGACAGAATGGTGTTGGATGCAAATAATGATTGAGTTTGAAAATCTTAAAGAAATAGCAGCCAAATTGAATTCTATGATTTCTATCATTTTAAACATGCCTTTTTCTGTGATTATACATTAAATGTCAGTGCATTTTTTCACCTTTTGTAATAGTTATGCATGAGTCCCTCAATTGTTCTCAAGTGTAAAAAGATGGATTTCAAAATCATACAGTCAATGTTAAAGGGTTCAAATATGCTGAAAATGCTGGATGACCAAAAAATGAAACATTTCTGAATGGTTTTCAGTGTTTTTCTGAAGAACAGCAGACAGTTTAACTGCTCAGGACGAACAGGGGGCTGATGAACAACTATCACAAAATATAAAAACAGTTGTGGATCATCCAGGAAGTAACACAGTATTATTAAGATTCAAGGGTATGTAAACTTTTGAAAGGGGACATTTTTTATAAATTCAGTTATTATTTTGTCTTGTGGACTCCTTTTGTGTTTCAGTGGATACATATATCATACAGTTTTACAACATAAGGATGGATAAAGGATGTCAGAGTTTTCATTTTTGGCTGAACTGTTCTTTTATGGTGCCAATTTAAAGTGAAAGGTCATCAGGGAGAAGACTAAAATGTGTTCCTCAAACAGCTATTACGGCACAAATGAGTTCCCAGGTGCAAACACTGTCTACCACACTCTCCAGAATATTGAAGAAATGTGTTCCTTGAGTTCATCCCCCTCTCCTGACGTCTGTAAAGCTATAAATACCAGCATTATGGCCTCAGGCCCACATTAGACCTATCAGATCAAAACCAGAGCAGTATCTCATTGGTTTGAATGACCTTGAGACCACTGCACATATCTGTAAAGGTTTTATTTATCAGTAGTTATATTTAGAATTTAAACTGTCAAAATAAAGTTAGAATATTTAATATTTGATAAAATAAAAAATATCATATTTATTATTAGGTTTTTTATTTTGTTTTAAATACTGTGTTATTAATTACCTTCAGAGTATACTGTATGTCATTAAGAACTGGTAGATTTGTATTATGTTTATACATTTTAATATGCTCTATCATTTGTTATTCTTTGCGGTCATGCGACAGCCCAGTCAGTTGATATCACTGAAAAATTATTGACCAAAAAGAGATGATCAATGTTTTTAGCCACAGATATTGCAGTGCTAAATTTAGTATTGTAGCCCACCTTCATTCTCAGATTTCCCGTTGAATAATGTCATGAAAAGGCTTAAGACACCACACAGGTAATCATTGATTCCCGCTTCCAATTCTCTCATGCAAACAGAGTCGATATGAACGTCTGATTTCTTGACTCGTCTCCCAGCCTCATCAGAATATCTTTCAAAGCCCTGTTGTCCCCAGAGGCTTTCACTTATTTTGTGTCTCCTGCTTGCTATCTCAAATTTATAACCTCTTATTTCTCTCTACTCAGGTCTGCCTAGGCGGTGGAAGGAAAGGCAAGAAGTCTCCTTTTATTTTCTCTTCCCATATTGTTTTTCAGGCTCTAAATGCATTTGATGCTCTTCAATATGGTCACCCAAGTATCTGCAATAAAAGCAGTACAGTGGCTGAGAAATAACAGCTTTAGTTTGCATTACGACCTGTGCACCAGAATGATGAAACCTGTTATTGCATGTCACGACCTCTGCAGTGCATAAGGTAATGGAAGACAGAATGTTATTTTTAAGCCACGCAGGCCAAGCATTTATGTAGCGTAAAGTATTCAGTGCAAGAATTCAGGGAATTGTGGTTGAAGGAAAGGTTGAATAGCTATGATTGAGTAAACACCATTTGATGTGCTGCGTTTGTCAGATGCCAAGTCAGCATAAGAATAGATGAATGCTTATTTCTGCTTCAGAATTAAGTTTCCAGGTGTCTGAGCAACCTGAATAAATGTTCAAGGAACAGTTCACTCGAAAATTAAAATTCTATTATTTACTCACCCTCATATTGCTGTAAACCTGATCTCTTTCTTCTGTGGAGCATGAACAGAGAAATTTGGTCATTCTTTTGAATGCATTTGGGAGTTTTTAGATAAAAAAAATTCTAACGCACCATAAAAGAATCATATTATATGACTCTATGCCCTATATTCCGAGTCTCCTGAGGTCAAACAATAACTTTGTGTCAGGAACAGACATATTTTAAACCATTATTCACACTGATTTTTTAGCAGTTTGAACAAGATCATTGAGTCAGTTGGTTTTGTGCTTGAGAACAGCATCGGTCACATTCATAAATGACACAACAGCTAAGAAGATTCAGTAAAAAAAAAAAAGAGGCCATTCAGATTTTTCTTACTATTGTTTTCTGCTTTGTAGCTTACTCAGATTTATTAATGAGTGACGCATTTTGCAACATTGACACTGTCGTTAAACTGAATTGAATCAAAACTGTAGTTGTACATGGCTATTGAACTGAACTGAGTTAATGCTGAACTGACTGGAGCTGAATAATGATTTAGAATTAGTATTTGTCTTATAAGTGAAGTTTGCTACTTTTCTGTTTAGTATTGTGAAGCTGCTTCCAAACAATTTCTATTGTATAAAGTGCTTTAAAAATAATGGTTACTTGACTTGACATTGGATTTGCATTGAAGAACGGAACTTTGGATCGACATAATGGTGAGTAAATAATGAACTGCCTTTAAGATGAATAAACACAATACTACTGTCAAATTTGTTCGCTAGGCTGACTAGTGTCCATGCTTTATTTCCTTAGTGGTGATGCATTTTTAAAACACATTTCCCACTGACTGCTTTACAGGTAAGAAATACAAAGTATTAAAACCTTAAAAGAAACATTTCCAACCAAGTTGATTTGATTTGAATTGATATCCATTCAAATGTCCAACAAATGATTGTCTGTGAGTAGAATTGGACAGAAAGACTGATCATGACTTTTTGGACAGAACCATCATATCTCTCAACCACTCAAAGGCATCTGGCTCTGCCCAAGGTCTGCTGTGAAGCCAAATTCAGCGTTTGAGCACCGCAGCTGTGTAGCACAGATAGCTTGCTGTCAAAAGCCGTTTTTCAAGCGAGAGACAATTATGCTCAATCAGAGATGATGCTTTACTGAGTGTTTTCCTCCCTCTCATGTGCCTCTGATTTGGTTTACGAGAGAATGTGACTGATGGCGATCTTCCAGAGGTGTTGAGCGAGTGGGGTTTCAAAATTGCAACAGCAGCCAATTATGGAACAGACAGAGCACATGCTCATTAAATTTGCACAAGAATCTCGGCATTTCGAAACCATTAGCTCTGAAACCTCGTTCTCAGTTTCAGATGAGCGTCCTGATAATAGAAGTAGTGGTGTAAAGCATTATGGAAATTCTGTGTCCCAGCAGCTGTGAACAGTTGAGAGTGCAATGATCATGTTGATACACCAGCAATTGAGGCTGAATTCAGTTTGTTTGTTTTCTGTGCTGCATGGTCCCCATTGACGGTTCTCTGAAGTGCAGTTCGTGTTCAAATAAAACTATTTTCCTTTAAAGGGATAGTCATCCAAGTCTTCATTTGCTCACTTTAGAGTTGGAATTGTGAATAACTGAACAAATCCAGCTCTGATTGCTTTTAAACAGTTTCTATGTTTGAATCTTTTAGTAGGAAGAAATATTGGTAAAATCAAAATGCAATTAAATTTTTTGAACTATCACAATATGAAATTAGTGCTTTTTCATGTTTTTCAAAGGCAAATAATTGGCCTCAATATTAAAAATGTAATCATTTGTCTATAAAACAATTATTTTATAAAATACTACAAAATGAACAGTATGTTCCTTTAGCTATACATTGTAATGCTAACAACTAGTGACTTAAAGGGATCTTTTTTTTATATTTTTTTATATATATATATATATATATATATATATATATATATATTCATTATATTTATAATTTTTAATGTGTTTGCAGTTGTAAGTTGCAATCTGTATGTGTTTTGTTCAATAATCAGAGCACACAGGTCCCACATTATGTGTTGCCTGAAAATAACTGATATATTACAGTCATTCCTTTGGAAATTGGTTTACACTGGTTAAGCTGGAGTGTGTTTTTGATTCAATAAAAATAACCAAATTATTCTTAAATGAACCAGACTGCTGGTCTCCGTGTATGTGACTGATTCAATAAAAAGAATCATTAGAATCGTTCTTTTGGGAATCAGACGACACTGGTTGGGCTGTTTGCTTTTGATTCCCTAAAAAGAACTAACTCATAAGACTTAATTGTTCAGGAGTTGGAGTGCATTGTTTTTGCTGTAGCTGTCTTTGGCTTACATTGTGCACCATTTGAATGATGCATGCTATGCAGAGCGTTTCAAATGAGCTTCCATTTCAGTTAAGATCCTGTCAGGTAGAGAGGCAGCTCATTAGGTTTTGAACAGAGCTGATGTCTCTGTAGTATTAAAAACCCCAGCAAGAACGCCCTGTTTTGTAGCTCAAGTTTCAAGGAAAAGTGAAATTTCCCCTTGCTCAGCAGAGAAAAAAGGTTTAATTCGTGCTCCACAGTGACAGCGACTGTAGATAAGCACAATCACACTCACCTCGCAGAGAGCCGCATGTTTCCATTTTAGATTTTGATATAATCCTAAAATCCTTGTTCCAAAATCTGTGTTTTTCAAATCCAACAGTGAGGCTGTGAATTTTAATTAAGATCTTCAACCAGAGCCAGATATGAAGATTGATGATACCATCAGCTATAGCATGTCTGTGAAGAATGAGATGTATTTCTAGTTACTAATATGCACACTACGGTGAATTATTAAGATTGTGTTTCTGCTCCACGCACATTCATAATAATGTTCCGTCACACATTATAGTTATCCAGCCTCATTCGAAGCAAATTATTATTGCTGCAATATATTAGCACAAACATCAACACGTTTTTTTGGCTTATTATTTGTGATCCAGCAGAGTGACATTTCCTGCTGTGAGTGGGTTGAGCATCATATTAAATCAATAACACACAGCCATGTGTGTGGCCTCACGAAACTCATCCCCACACCATGTGAAAGTGGGAGGCGAGACCCCTCAAAAGACTCATCTGTCTCTGGCTCCACTACACTGTCATCCGTATTCCTCTCTCTAAGGAATACCGTCATATGCCAGGATCAAATGGCATTCTGTCAGCAACCTGCCATGCATTTCTAGCTTTCCAAAAGCCTTATTCTCCACAGCAGGATTTGTGCAAAAGAATAGAAAAACAGGCTATTGCCAGGCTAGTAATAAACTGGAAAAATATCAGTTGTAAAGGTGATAATTGCATTTTACACTTTCTATGCCCAGAACAATCCATCCATTGTAATATTTTCTATTTATATTGTGAGAATAGCCTCTCGAGGAACTGTTGTTTTGATTTACTAGAATGCGTTTCTGTGTTTTGTGTGTGCCAAACCCTGTAAGATCTCATGATTTTGAACTCCCACTTAAGTGTGTGAACTCAACGCACTGCCGCTTTGCATTGTTTGTCTTCTAAAGCACCGCGTCACTGAATCTTTTGTTGGAGCCGTAACTGCATCCTTTGTACTAGGCCAATCAATTCTGTACTTCTGCTTTTCCCTCACATCATTTCATGTTTTTGGCACAGATTGGATCAGAACAATGGTACAAAAAAAAAAAAAAATATATATATATATAACCAAGCCGTCTCACAATAGATGAGTGCTCGAAGCAAGATTCATCCACCCACTTGGATTATGTCGTCTTGAAACAGAAGGCTGGAGAGGGAAGCTTTGTTTCCCTGTAGGAGTTTTCCTGACTCAGGTATTAACGGATCTCAAGCCACGGATTTATTTCTCTTCGTGGTGATAGTGGAAAGAGTAGAAAATACGAAACGAGATTCTGCTACATTTAAGAAATCGAAGCTAAAAATCTAGGAGTTCATCCTTGCTTTTCACTTGAATAGCTTTGTGATTAATGAGTAGCATCTGAAACACAGTGTAATGAATTATGTTGTTACCAATCTGCGTAGTGATTACGACTGCCAGAATTGGGAAAAATCCATTAGTTAGGTAAGAACACTTGAGCAGACATTCAGTTGAAAATCTAGAGGAGGCATTTCTGAGGAGAGTATTGATTGAGATGCTTTTTGTGCTCAGCAGGTTTGTGCCTTCAGCGTTGACGGTCCAGAGGTCTCTTAATATACAAGCGTGTGCCGTTTAATGAAAGCCGTGTGCGAGGCCTCACATGCTGTGATTGCTCAGCAGGTTTGCTCTTTTCATGACTCAAAGCCCTCCTAAGAGATAATTTCCCTGGATTGTGTTCTTTGGTCCACCTAAGCTTTTAATTCTATTCTGAGATACGGATAATTACTAGATGGCTAAATCAAGTTTCCTACTGTATTTAGAAAGAGTGGCAATTTTTAGTGCAATTTATAAAAATATGCTTTTAAAAATAAATGCTTTTAAAATAAGTCTCTTGTGACGTGATTCTTCAGAAATCTTTTAATATGCTAATTTGGGGCTCAAAACATATTTCATATTACTATCAATTTCAAAAGAACAACATTTATTTGTTTATTTTATTCTTGTAACAATTAGTCTTTTCTGTCATTTTGATCAATTTAATGCATCCTTTTGAACATTCATTCATAAATACACACATGGACACACTATTATGGATAGATAATAATGCATATAAAGTCAATGGCTCAAAATAAAGGCATAAATCAGTTTTAAGGACTTTTTAGGGATTTTTGAATGAAATGCAACCGCATTTTAACATAAAACTACTTTAGGTTCAACACTGATGCATGTTTTTGTGTAACTAACTGAATGAGACATGACTCGGCTCACAAAACTGTTAAAGGTTAACCATGTTTAACTCAACTGTCATCCGAAATTCCCACACAGAGTATCCCCTGTTCTGCTATGTTGGTTCCATTAACTTTAGCTGAAGATAATCGCTTCTGCTTTCTCTTTACCCAGCTGGCCAGCTCAGATAGAAGAACTCAAGCCTCATTTGAACAGTCAGTATGCACCTACTCCATAGACAGTGTAAACCAGAGGAGGCTGAGTTCACCCATCCAGAATAAAGCGTTATTGAGGATGAAATTGGATTTTTAATTGGCTAGGGTTACAGTTCCATGCAAGGGCTCCGACAGGTCCGGTGTTGTCACAATGACACTGTCCTACAATACTAGGACGTGGCATTCAGCACAAATGCATGTCTCTTCACGTTACATGGAATGATGGCATTATGGGAGGAAGCATTTCGTGGAGCAGAATGCAGGCCTTTCTGAAATCAAACCCCCTCATGACAATGTATTTGCATTTTAGACAGGTTTAGATTACTAGCAGCAATATCTCATTTGTTTTTATTAAACACTGGAGACGAGATGTTCTGGAGTGCATTATGTTCTGTCAGACGAGAATTTTTATTTTATTTTTCGAAGTTCTGCATTGCATTAACTCTACCTCTGAATTTATGATTAATGCAGGACTCCAGGGCTCACCTATCATGCTCCAAAGCCTGTTGTTCTTGGGAAATCAATATCTGAAAGGTGCAAGGATTTCACCCAGAGCTTCATGCATCCCTTGCTCAACGTGTGTATGTGTTTCTAAATGTATTGCTTATCGACCAGTGTAAAAGCAGACTCGAATGGAATGCATAGTATTCATAAAGCATCACAGAATTTTAACAAGCTGTTCTTTTACCAAAAGGATTGAGTATGTTGTAAACAGAAGGTAGTTTGAAATTAATGGCCTTGAACTTTTTCGAACAATCATAAATTTGAGAAGTTAGGCATTTGGTGTGATTCAAGGACGTGCTTTGCACAAAACAGCTATGTTTAAAGGTTTATGTGAAGGTTATTGCCAGCGTAAGCAGTGGGCAGATGGGATCTAGCCATTAATGAACCATTATACTGATTAAAGCCCTCGCCAGCAGAAATTATCACTTTAATCATTGACAGCCTTTACACTAAAAATTAATTAAAGCATAGAGAGGGATTCCTGTCAGAGGGTCCTTAACAAACTAAATGCTTGCCAGATGTGATTCTGATCTATGTGTATTAATTTAGATTCCAACTCATATAAAGCGTATGTGTTTGGTATGGAGGGGACTTCAGATATGGAAGTGATCTGATATTTCGGTTAAAACTGAGATTTTTGCCATATTTGGTCAAATTTGTAGAAAAGTACAGTCTGAAAAAAGTCATAAGTAACTGTCGAGTCACGTAGAGGTGAATTTTGTGTATGATGATATCGCATACCTACAAAAATTATATAAATGTACAATATAAACATTACAGTATGTTTTGATATATGACATTAAACAGTATATTAAATCATTCCATATATAATACATTAGTGGAGTGGTAAATTTACCCACTATTGCCATATATAAAATTTTGCAAACATAAATGTGATGAAATTTCATTAGTGTAGCCATTGGTGAGAGTTAAATTAGCCGAAACTTCTCTTTTAGATTTTGTAATTTTACAGTACTGCAAAACTTCTGATCTGTGTGACTCATTTGGAATGGTCTGCACTGTCATGGAATAACAATTGAGTCATGCAGATCTGAATGTTGGGTTAATAAACATACTATATTACTTTTATATATATACAGTAATAATACATTCATAATAAATCCATCAGTACTTAATACATTTTAAAAAAATAATAATACCCATTATCAGTGGAGAGGGAACTTTACCCAGCAGAACTATACACTAAAATTAATTTCCATATCCTGTCATCAGATCCAAAACTCATTATGAGCATGACTCAGCTGTTATTTCATTATGTTACAGGTGAACATCTTCAGATATCTGAACACCACATAGGGACCCTGTGAATTGGAACGCAGCTCCTATCTCTATCTCTCTCTCTCTTTTTCGCAGGTTTGACCAGATTCAATTGGAAGCACATGGTTGCTGAGAAATGAGCTGGGTGAAGCGACCCCTTTAACCTCTAAAGTTTCTGAAAGGAAGAAAAAGCAGGAAAGTGGGATCTGGTTGGCATGAGGAGATAGTGTGTGTGTGGGATTGGCGTGGTGGGGGAAATTGGGGAGGTGTTGGTCAGTCAAGTGGGAAAAGGCCTCAGTTTTTCATTTCATCAAGCAATAAAACCCCCAAGCCCTTGTGGCCTTTATCTGTGCTGTGATCTAAGTACATTATAAGGCTGAAACTCAGAGTTGAGAAAGCAGCAGGAGGAAGTGATGATTACTACAGAAAGTCCAGGCAAAGTAATGAGAAAGTAGTGCCGGATAACATCAAAACCAATTAAGTCCATCCAGGTTCAATTCAACCTTGAAATTTTTCATCCATCTACTTTGAATCCTGTCTAAATGTACTGATTAATTTGCTTTAAAATACAGGGAAGAATTAGCTGAGAATAAAGTCTGCCCACTGATAGTTTATTTGCATGCTGTGCATTGTTTTACTGCCCAATCCACTAAAGGAAATATGCAAATCTAGGCAACAAAGCAAACATGCTTCCAAAAATTTTTATTTTTTTAATTACTATTGCACAGTTATGGAGAATGCATCAGACTGTCACAATCTGGCATACTTTACTGGAACCGTAGCCCCCACTGCGACCCATTTTAAAAGGCCAAAAATGTGTGTTTTCAAGTCACTTCTGGATGTATGCCTGATTATTGCACTCTTCATCTTTATTTTGATGAATTACTGCTGCCATAAAATGAAAAACAAACATCTCTTTTTAATGAAATTCTGTTTACCTCCTGCGGTCTGTGGGCGGCAAAGTGCTACATTTTGTATTTTGTAAATAAGCCACAATCTATAAATAATAAGCCCAATTTACATAAAAAGAGGTGTAATTGTGCTGTGTAGAATCGCAACGACTTCCACAGATTTTACCGTTGATGTTGCCTGGTTAGTAAAAAAGATGTCGGAATGAAATGTTTTAATTCACCCCACGCTGTTTAGTCTAATCTAATTCTGAATGCTATCTTACAAACCCAGGACTTGCGATGTTATGGCGATAACTAATGTGGATTTCTGTCAGCTAGATGAGCTGTAGGATGACTCAAAGTGAGCATGTGATAAAGAGATGCTCTGACAAAAGCGTGACACACATGCAGTGGATTCATACCAAGTTATGCTCTATTTTCAGTGAATAACACCTTTAATTGATGCAGCGACTGGGGACTCATGTACCGCAAAGTCAGATGGGTGTGAAAATACAGAGAGATTGAGAAAGAGGGAGAAGTATTGCTGCTGTTTTACCTAAGCATGAAAAATGAGACAGAGTCCGTCTCAACCACATTATCCCTCTCCCAAAGTGCTTTGTAGACAGCCATTCATCTTTCCGCATCACGCCCCCTTTATCTGTCACTCCTGTCTCATCTCTACACCTCTCATACTGCTCCACCATCCTCCTCCACCTGAATCTAATTTGCTGTAACTTTACCAAAGCAGCTCAGGGCCTGTAACTCATCTTCATTGGCTCAGACCATTTGACATCGACCGTCATGTCACACATCTCCATTGTCTAATCTTCACTGTTACCTTCAGCTTCGTAATAGCTCTGGCAGACCTGTTACAGATGTAGTGTTTAATGACAAACAGTAATCAGGAGGGATTTGGTGACGCATTTAATCTGTGGTTTTACAGCTTTGTCCATGGATGATTTTATCCCCTGAAGCAGATTCTTACGAGCTCACTTACTCAGCCTGACAGAAAGCGATGTCGGAGCAGCATGATTAAAAAAAAAGCACTGCACTGGGGAAGACTGGGTGGTGGGGGGATCACAATTAAGCTTTGTATCTAAACGGCAACCACCGGACAGACTTTTCTTCAATGAATGAATGAAAATGGACATTAGAATGTAGATAAATAAACTTTTCTGTATTAAAATCATGTTGTAAAGTTGTTTTACCTTATTATGTAATAATTTATGGACATATGTAACATAAATACTTTTATTTTGCAATATTAAATTATTCAAAACTGACTGAGATGTTTAAAATAATAAATAAAATGAAATAAAAAAACCAGAGAAATAAATAAAACATACCCCTTCCCAACACACACAAAATCAGTGAATTTTTTATGTTTTTGGTGCCCATTTGTGGATGCTTATGTGTGATGGTGTACATTATTGATAAAATAAAATGGAGGCTGTATTGGAAAATATTCGTCTTTTATTTTGTTTCTCCATTCCTCAACACTCTTATCTGAATTTGTGGCAGGCAAGAGCTCTGCAAGTGTCTCCTGTTAACATCCGTCAAGTGGTATTTGGACAGCACCCGTCCAGGAGAGCAAGATTGTGCAAGAGTATTCTGGACAAACACATCTCACAATATTACATTCAGAGAGATGTTGTTTTATCTTCCATGGTTATACATGGTTATTTGGAGTGTGAGACGGTGGTCTCAAAGAGGATATTTGCTGATAAGTGTAAGAACAGCAATTTTATTCAGGTTGATCTTAGTCCTGTTGACCCAAAAACTGATTATTTTAATCCTGACACACCCCACGGTCTCAAGAAGTTAAAAAAAAAATCATTTTATTGTTATTTTATTGCACGTTTTTTTATTTACATTTAATTAATTTATATTATTATTATTATTTTTAATCTGACCAAATATCCTCCATCAAACTGCATCTGCCATATTTTCAGAACTGATGGCTTAAGTTTTAGCTCATCATATTTAGCTCACCGTAGCCACCAGATCCAGTCTGTGTCCAGATCAGAGGGTCACTGCAGTCACCCGCATCCAGTACTTATCCAGACCAGATGGTGGATCAGCACCTAGAAAGGACCTCTACATCCCTGAAAGACAGCGGAGACCAGGACAACTAAAGCCCCAGATACAGATCCCCTGTAAAGACCTTGTCTCAGAGGAGCACCAGGACAAGACCACAGGAAACAGATGATTCTTCTGCACAATCTGACTTTGCTGCAGCCTGGAATTGAACTGGAACTGTCATTTTGCATTATTGACACACTGTTTTCCTAATGAATGTTGTTCAGTTGCTTTGACACAATGTATTTTGTTTAAAGCACTAAATAAATAAAGGTGACTTTGACTTTGATGAAATCTAAAATTATATATATATATATATATATATATATATATATATATATATATATATATATATATATATATATATATATATATATATATATATATATAATTTTTTTAACATTTGAATTGCATTTTATAAATAATTGTAATTATGTTTATTTAGCAGGTTAAATCTAAAATGTATTTTATGCTGTTCCTCAAATAATTATTTTGTTAAATTCAGTTGAACATCAGTACATTTTTTGTGAAAGTATAATTGTGAATGAATGCTTTTCTCTGCTGTAAATTCAGAGAAAATTGTTTCGCTTACAGTCGCACTTTGCCTGCTTTGCAGTTGATCTTTGCCATGTGGGGAAGGCTGGCTTGAAAGCCTCCCATCCTCCCCACTGGCAGCTCCTCCATTACTTACAAAGTGCTTCATCTCTCTCCGCTGAGGCTGGTCTACTGTGCTACTTCTGATTAATGATGGTGCCATTCCAGCTCAATTTATTACCATACATTTCACCATGCAATACAATCCAGTACGTTCACCCTGTGCGGAGGTATTAACATTGTGCCATGATACTTGACACTATAATAGTGAAAATTATAAGAACTTATTTGTCTGGCATTTGAGACAAATCCATTAGCCTGACTTGAATAATAGCTGAGCAGAATTTAAGACACAACCTAGTGCCCCTCAGGTGCTTATATGAACACATTTAATAGTCAAAATAGCATTATATTATAATAAAGTCCATTGAGGATCAAAAAAATGCTGACGGAATTGAACAAAAACGATCAAACTATTATATATCATACATTGCCTGCCAGACACACAAAACCTTGGGTTTAGATTATACAGATAAAAATAAATGTTCTCTTTTATAGCGAAATAGTCAAAAATAGAGAAAGTTTGTCAGCACTTTTGTGCCTCATGGGATCAACACTAATTGTTGGAACTCTGGGTAGCTTAACAGGCAGATTGTGATGGTGTGAAAGTATGTCCTTATTAAGCTCTCCACATGCACTGTGTCTGAACAAACATGCTTGGACTTCTCACCCTCAACCATTTATTCAGTTAAAGTCAGCTTTTTTTCTGATCTTCACAGTTCGCTAGACAAGATTCATCTTGCACTTGTGGAATCTGACTAAGTCTCTGCTCCCACAGCCCTGCCTCCGCTTTGGCTTTCCAACATCCAAACACGCAGGACTGCCTCATCACCTGTCGTTCTGCTTTTACTTTCTGGCTGTGCTGGCACTTTTGCACATTCACTGCCAAGAACAGCAGTACTTTTCCCCATTATTTCATTTATTTTTATTTTATTGCGCCCACTCAGATAAAGCATTGCAATGTAAAAGAATCTCCCCACACTGTCAGTGTTAATTTTGACACGAAATTTTAATTTAGTTTTAGTCTTAGTCTTTTGACTATAATTCTTTTTAGTTTTAGTCAAGTTTTAGTCATCTGATTTGTTTTAATTTTAGTCTTATTTTAGTCGACTAAAATTGCTTGGTATTTTAGTCGACTAAAATTGCTTGGTATTTTAGTCGACTAAAATAAGACTAAAATCAATAACAGATTTACTAGACAATTTTTTACAGCTGGTATAGGAAACAAACTTAACCAAAATATATAAAACACAAATTCAACTTTATTTCAACACAACTGTGTCTTTATTTCGATTCAAAAGCTTTTATGCAGCAACAAACACTGTCATGATAATGTAAACAATAACTAGCTGCCAATTGACCATCACTAAAAGAAAAATAACGTTAGGTCCAGGACCTTAAAGCTTACAGCTGAGCTGAACAATAAGTGCATACATTTAAAGTAAATATTTAATAAGTTGGCAGCTAGGTGGATAAAAAAAGTAACAAGATTTTATAAGGTATTCATTTGTCTAGCAATATTGTATGTTTTAAATACTACAATATTGCTAGATTTGTATGTATAATGACAGGATGTGAACATTCATGTTTCACATGACTAATATAGAAATATTTGTGATATTGTCAACAAGTAGAACATTATAAAATATACTAAACATAAGTATTAATCAAATGTATTTATCATGATATTACGTATTAGTATTGTGCTCTCATCTAACTTGAAGAAGGGGCTATTTTACAGTACTTTTCATTTCGTAATATTTAATGCTACAACATCTACGCACTGCACTATTCCAATTTTGCTTAGCTCAATAAACAAAAGAACATCGTTGTAAAATTACATTTGAGAAAATGTCCGGGTGGCTCGTCTGTAAATGTCTTTTCAAATTGGTTGTGTTCTTGCCACGAATGAGCGCTCTGCGTGCTTTACACTTTGTTTTGTTTTGTTCGTCGTCATACGTGAAGTGAGCTGTGGACATTTTGTCGCTCTTTTAGACAGTAGGGGACTTTAAGCAACAGCTGCGAATGGAACGGCTACAGCGACCGGAAGTTTGCCGTCACACCGCTGTAACCAAGAACGTAAAAGTCACTAAGCAACGGTAAAACAGAACAGCGCAACGCAGCATTAATTCATTTATTGAGATCCAAAAAAATATATAATTTAAAAAAGCAAGAGAAGGATTGCTTTTGGCGTTAAATGACAATCTTTTGTCAGAAGAGGAGTTTTTAATATTGTATGATGTAAATAAGTCTAAAAACATAACATTTATTTACCTAACCTCTCACGTTGTAGCGACTCTGGCAAATCAGCTGTTCTCCCGTAGTAGACCGTTAAATTAGAACGTCAGAAAGTAGCAGTTAAATTCGCGCAGGCGCAATACAACGTCAGAATGGCGTTGCCGTTCCACCAGAGGCTGTTGCTTAAAGTCCCTATCACCTCTTCGAATGCCGACTTCCCGGGAGCTCATAAAAACTGAAAACCTTCGCTTCACGTCTCAATAAGTCAGGCTCTGATTGGTTCTCTTCTCTCATGCAGTCTGTTCTGTTTTGCCGGTTCTTTTGCTCATTCCTCGCATCTCTCCCGTCTGCTGATTTGATTTTCGTCACAGTCTATTTTCGTCTCGTCCTTTATTCGTTGACGATAATGTCAATCAATTTAGTCATAGTTTTAGTCTCCATCAGTGCCTTCTATTTTAGTTTTCGTTTCGTTTTCGTCGGCAAAAATATATTCGTGACGAAAATAATGACGAAAATATTTAGTCAACGAAATTAACACTGCACACTGTCAATAAACTTTGCAGTACAGTATTCTCGTCTATAACTCGTAGTTGTCTACCAAAAAGTATGCTATATTAGTATTATAATAGCATTATATTATATTATGATTTATTAATAATTTAGTTTTATTTTATTTTTCTATTTTTCAGAAAGTTGGTGTAAAAAAATGTATAATGATACACATACGCACAACACGTGTTACTAACTCGTAATTGACTTTGATAGCAATTTCTGTGTGAAAATTGTTTCTACACCAATTGTTTTCTGTACATTAAGAGCGAAAATATCTGTTCTCTGCTGTATTCCATATATATATATATATATATATATATATATATATAGAGAGAGAGAGAGAGAGAGAGAGAGAGAGAGAGAGAGAGAGAGAAAGATACACACACACACACACACACACAAACACACATATATATATATATATACATACAGTACATAAAAATGCACATACAGCGGACAACGGATCTTTTCTCTCTTGATTTGCTGTCTTCAAATGGAATACATAATAGTGTGCTTGTATTCTAGTTATTTTTTACTTTACAGTGCTTGTTCAGATACTTGAAGGACTGGCCATCCTAAATGATTCTCTCAGATGTTGTTTCTTTCTTCACGCTCCTGTTGGCTGCTTTTTGGCCATCCGCTGTTATCGACCCATTAGACAAAGCAAAATGGAATTTCTAGCTATCTGCACCCTCTTAGTCTATTGTTTCCCTTTCAGTCATGCTAAGGTAATTCGTTTTTCAGGGGCCGTGTTTTGTTCCCCTTTCACTCCTGGCTGATTGCCTTGTAGAACAGACCTGTCCATGTAACATTATCCTTGGACTATGCTCTTTACCTCTAATTTATCTGTCTAGTGAATGCCAGGATAACCAGGGCCTTTGACATATACACGTTCCTATGAAATGCCACGTTCTGTTTGGATATTTTGTTGGTCAGTGGAAGATTCATAATAATAAATGTTTTATTTTTAAATCTATAAATTAAAACAATGTAAGCCTGTATCTGTGATTGTTAGTTTATTACCAATTGATATTGTCTAAAAAGCTGTGAAAACCAAAAACTCGGACAGCAATGCAGCTTTCTGGGGGTAAGAATACCCAATTTTCTTGTCTTACAAAAAACTAAATCATGTTTAAATGGTTCCCTGGATTCGCCAAAGTGGCTTCACATTTTTTGAAAGTTTCACCTGAGGCACTTGGCAGTGAGTTAACTAGAGATTCACAAGCACAACTATTCAGCTTTGTTTTCTTAGTTGTGTGAATTAACCACTGCTAGTTCACTTTTCTTCTGTTTTCTATATATTCATCTATAAGATGGTGAAAAGTGGGAGTTGCATACATGATTGGAGCCAGAAGGTTTGCAAATTGCTAAAACAATGGCCATCATGTTTGATTCTTGATGAAATTGGATTTGATATATTGATTTTATGATTTATGATTCTCACTATGCCATCCTCAACATCTCTGGAAAAGACGGCAAAGAAACAAGTTTGTACTCGTCTTTTATTCCTGATAAAACAGACAAAGGAGCAGTTGTGCATGAGTGTGTTGTTTGGGGGTTTTTTCCAGAGCGATGCACTTCAGTTATGGCAATAGTAATAAGAATTCAATGCAAATAAAACCTTTTTTGTTTGTTTGTTCTTTTAACATTGCTGACTTGCCTTTGATGTTACTTCCCTTCCAGATGTTTCCATTCAGTCAGCATTGGCGAGGCCAAATCTTTGTTCCGCAGCAAGCACTCTGGTCCACACTGAAGCTTATTCTGGTCAAGAAATTCTGACCAACACACAAAACACTGTTACCATTTAAGTTTATCTGAAAAAGATGATACCAGAGTTATGGCCAGATGCAGAAGAAATACATATACAGTTACAGCAAGACAGTGAGTGTGTTCACAACACTGCAGTGATGCTGCTGACGTACGATGCTGCTGACATGTTATCTTTCTTATTGGGCGCACCAGCGTCTTGAACCCACTCACAACAGACCTGGAAGAGAAGACAATGCTGAAGTTGTAATTTTTGTTATTTTTGGACCAAAATGTATTTTCGATGCTTCAACAAATTCTAACTGACCCTCTGATGTCACATGGATTACTTGATGATGTTTTTAGTATCTTTCTGGACATGGACAGTATACCGTACACACATTTTCAATGGAGGGTCAGAAAGCTCTCGGACTAAATCTAAAATATCTTAAACTGTGTTCTGAAGATGAACGGAGGTCTTACGGGTTTGGAACAACATGAGGGTGAGTCATTAATGGCATAATTTTCAACCCTTTAACATCCATGCATGGAACCTTTCCAGTAAACAAAATGTTCTTCTTTGTGGAAATGTTCTTCACACTTGACAACAAAAAATGGTTCTTTTAAAAACTGTTCACTGAAAGGTTCTTTGGGGGAAAAATGAATAAGCACATGCTTTTCAACAGCCATATAACATTAGCAACACTGAATGCATACAAGTGTTTCACAAACACTATTCACAATACTAGTGAATATGCTCAAATTTGAGAGTGGGTAGCATAACTAAGGAAGCTTTTCAGGTTTGTGTGAAAATATTCCCTGAGCTGCATATTCAACCTTTGGCATATGGCATAAGAGCTAATTAGAACTATGCTAATGTGCTCCCTCAGGCCCAGCGACTGAAGAGGAAACCAACTATGTGCTTTGATATATCTGTCATGCTTCAGCAGGCGCTAACAAGGATGACTCTGAGACACTACAGACCCTGCATAATATAGGTCTGTATTCTTCAAACTTTTTATTTTTTTTCACAGGTGGTCTTATCAGTTTTACTTGGCTTTTAGTGAATTAATTACATTTAACTTTTATACTCTCTTAAAAATAATGGTTCCAAACTAAGATTTTTACAGTCATTCCATTGCAAATTCTTTGGAACTTTTCAATGAACAGTTCTTTAAAGGGGTCCTATTATGCTCTTATGCAAAGTCGTGATTTTGTTTTGGGGGTGTAATAGAACATGCTTTCATGTTTGGTGGTTCAAAAAACGCATTATTTTTCACATGATTTACATTATTAAAATACATTTCTCCCCAGTCTGACACAAACAGCTCGATTAGTTCCGGGTTTGATGAAGGCCTGCATTCCAGGGAAAAAAAAAATGTTTTGTGATTGTTTAGCTGCCCCAATGTATTGTGATTGGCGAACAGCTCAGACGGTGTTTCAGTACTGTCATGCTCATGCCCCTTGCCAAAGGAGCAAGTTCCGTCAATATGTTTTTTTTTTTTTTAATCTAAATCCCATTTTAGATATAATGTCTACAACCACTTAAAAGTTAATTTACCATGTACAGATTAGTGCAACAGTTATATGCATTATGCTTATTGTTCTAAATTCTAACATTATAACATGAATTGTTGTGATATACAGTTGAATTTATGTATACCATAGTCACTAACTGAAGTGTAAATTCTGCAGATTACATCATTGTCCAGTATTGTACTGTCAGCAATTTATAAAAACGTTATCATTACTGTAACATACATATTTACATACATAATTATATCAGGTCGTCATCTTGTCTGATGCAATCAATCAACCATTCGAATTTCCACAGGCCGGAATTATTTTAATGATATTCTAAATGGGCCGCTTTGTGTGACATCATAAAATCCTTGAAAACAAAGCTGTAGTCTAAACGAGCCGTTCGTTGTAGATCCAGAAAAGGGATAAAATAAAAGAAAATGAAATATCTCCCTTTAGAGTGGCTTTGAGATTTATACATTTGTAGATTGTTTTTATGCCCAAACATAAAAGCTACACACTGACTAAAATTAAAAAAGTGAAAAAGCATAATAGGGCCCCTTTAAATATTTTAGTAATGAAGAACATTTTAATAATCTGAAGAATCTTCTTCATTAGAACTTTTGTGGAATGGAAAGGTTCCATGAATGTTAAAGGTTCTTCATGGAACCATTGATGCCAGTAAAAAAACATTGGTAACATTTTATTTTAAGGTGTCCTTGTTACACATGTTACTAACTTAATTATAATAACAATAATTTATGGATAATTACGTGCAATTAACCCTAAACCAAACCCTAATCCTATCCCTAGCCATATAAGTACACATTTAATTAATATTACTCCGTATATATAATTACACTGTAACAAGGACACCTTAAAATAAAGTTTAACTGAAACATTTATTTATAAGAGCCCGTGCAGATCATATGGGAAATTATTTGGTTACTAAATATAGCCGTCATAAATTAATTCATTAACAGTCCTTGACTATCCTGGTGTCCTTGAGCAAAACTTAATTAATAATTTGTCATTTAGCTGTCAATTTTGTCCTTACTGTCTTACAGTGTGCTTATTTAAGATAGTCCTCATAAGGTTAAGTGCCCTGTTTCAAGGATGAAATGGTGATGGATCAACTTTAGTCTCAGCCTCGGATCACACGTCCGTCCGCAGTCTGTTTACGAGCTCTTTGATGAATATTGTGTTACAAGAAATGTCAAGAGTTGATTTCTGAAAATTGAAAAGTTTTTACGATACAAATCATTGCAAAGCAATTTTACAGAAAATTAAGTTTCTACCATATTAGTAGTAGGTTATCAGTGGTGACTGTCAGTTTATGTGCATAAATCAATTAAAGACGTAATAAAACAGATGATGAACCTATAAACAGCAATTATTATGCAATCACACATTATAGCTTGGGTAGTTCTGTATGTTAGATACAAGCAAAATGGCCTGTTCTTCTTTGTTAGTTATGTGAATTAGGTTTTTAACACAATTGTGTCTATATTCTTAAATAGCAACAGTAATATTACATATTTGATTTTATATTCTTATATTTTAGATAAAGCGAACCATAAATGACAAATAAAATCAAAATCTCTTATTAGACTCCTTTTGTCTAGCTAATCGGACCTTTCCTGTCTAAGTGAAAAAGTCTAAAATTGCTTTCATAGAGACTCACAATGATCATTTCTAGCCTTTAATACATTTAGATGTGCGAATTACCTTAATTACAGTAATCATAAAAATGTTCATGACTTTCCTAAGTAGCCTACTTATGTTTTTCCATGGCTTTACAAGACTACAAGTCGCTACCTACAAAATCTGATATTTCCACACTTCCCATCACAGCAGGAGCCTGCTTATTTGTAAGCCCATTTCACAAATAACGGAGAGAAATTCAGGCGAGTCTACTGCGTTTGAAGCGCATCAACAACAGGAAGGTCCGTAAAAGCGCTGTTCCGCGGTAGGTGGTGCTAAACTCATTCAAATTTTGTCGGTACCTCGATGGGTACACAGGATGATTTTAATCGCGCTGGACAGCGGCCAGCGTCACTCACAGTCTCAGCAAGTCAACGCGCTGAGCAGCGAGCACGGAGGAGCAACACAACCTCATTCCTGGATATTAGGCACTAGGGGCAAGTGCGCGAGCTCAGCGCGCGGCACACATTTCGCCTTTCGTTCTCGCTGAGAGAGGAGCGCGCGAATGTTTTCATACTGAAATGAAACGTTAACGGCCATTTGAAGATGGAAAGGCTTTCTCGAAAGCTGACTTTTAGCTCTTGCAGTGCTGTTTTGGATAGCCGCTTTACTCTATTTCATATTGCTGAATAGCCGCAAATAATAACCTGACCAAAGAAACGAGCAACCGCAAGTCAAAGAGGTGAGTGATACATCATGATATGTTAGAAATAACAAACCTCGTAGAGGAAATTAATTGATTTGGGTGGTTTATTTTCTGTTTAAACCTGTCAGTAACTCTTTAATTTTTTGTTTTTCGTGTTCCGACAGAAAATATTTGTAAAGGTGCGTCCATTTAGAATACCTGAGCCAACAATAAAGGGCAAAACAGTCCGAAATGAAACGTTATTAT